>NC_042615.1:158595195-159242229 GCF_901001135.1 Rhinatrema bivittatum
AAAGGAGAGGTCTTCTGGAGGAGATCTTCGCCTTTCCTCCAGCGGTGAAGGCTCTGACAGTAGGTCCTCGGATGTCCGTGATGAATCATCTGAGGATGCATTGCCCTATGGATTATAGGGACTTCTGCCTTCTCCCGGTGGAGCTCCCGATGAAGGAAGCATGCCAAAGCCGAGAGGGCGGGAAGTCATCGATGGAATCGGCTCAGATGAGGGGCACTTGGGTACCGGTATTCCCGATGGCCCTGGCATGGGCTCCGGCATCAACTGTTCCTGTGGAGGAACGTGGCCGGGAATTGATCCTTCCTCCTCCAAGGAAACCGGTACTGGAATCTGGACCTGCAGAGGCCTTGATGGATGACTAGATGCCAGCATGTCCGGTGGCAGAGGAGTTGATAAGTGATTGGAAGCCTCGTAAGACTTTAAGCACTGCCTCTTGGACCATGCGGTTCAATTCCTCCCGGGAAGCCGGCATGGGTGGCACGGCGATCGGGATAGGAGGCAGGCTAGGCATCACCGGAGCTTTCATGGAGGCTCGGTGCCCGGCACCAGTATCGGTGGGGAACACCTAGGGGTCCCGGGTCCAGAGGAATATGGGGGCTCCTCTCCCCGAGCCCTCTTCACAGGCGGCTCGATGGAAGTCTATGCTGCTGTGGTATCTGTGCTGGCACCGGTCAGGGATGCCCGTCGGTGCCAGTGTTTACCTCAGTGCTCGGTCCCGTCTTTCCCTGGCACAGAGGACAATAACGCCGATGTCCTCGATGGAGTCAGTGACGGACAGTCACCCTGTCCACAGTGCTCCTGGCAAATAGTCTCTGAAGTCTATGGACCCTCCACAGTCGGTGGCGCTTGAACTGGCATCGATGGAGCAGTCTGTTTTGAAGCAAACAACTGCTCCATTTTGTCCAGGTGAGCGCGAAGGCCTTTGGGGGTCATTTGTGCACTACTAGGGCATCAACGAACATCGTGTGAGGGGCCTAAGCACAAAACACATACTTCATGCGGGTCCGTTATGGACATGGTCCTCTGACACTAGGGGCATTTTCTAAACCCGGCTGCCATGTTAAAATTTGGCGGGCGCACAGTCGGTGACCGTCGGGCACCGAAGCGGTAAGCCACCGGGAACAGACCGCAAATACCGGAAAAAACACTTACCAAGCGTCAGAGGGAACAGAGCGAGATGGGGTACCCCGTTGAGGGATTTTTTTTGAGAAGACATGTTTCATAAAGTTTATATCTAAATTCCAACAAAACTCAATATTGAGTTCCAACAAAACTCAAAAACTGACTGAATAACTCACATTTTAAAATATGTTTTGAACAGTGGGAGCACTGAGAGGAGAGGATCACCTGCTGGTGGCTGAAAGGAATCAGAAGTTTTTGCTTGGGTCATTTTCTTTTTTTTTTTTAAAGTATTGGGGTGAAGTTAAATTAACTATTTGGGAATATTTAGTGTGTTTGTGCTTTTAATAGTCAGTAAGGCAGCGAATAAACATAAGTTAGACTATTTTTAAATAGTCAGTCAGTAAGGCAGCTAGTAAGCAGATGTTAGAGTGTTTTGTAAATTAAAAACAAACAAAAAAAAGAAAGTAGCCAGAAGCTAGAAATAAGATAGGAGCAGTGTATACCTAAGTAAAAAGGTTGAAAAATTCAGTTCAGTTACTCACCTTGGAAAGGTGTTGAGGTAGTGTGATTTGGTTTGATTAGGTACCAACATTTGTTAATCAAGAGAGCAGTGAGTCACTCTGGTTCGCTAACTGAAGTTAGACAGTTTGTTTTTGCCAACCCTCCCACTCCTCACCCACCCACCCCTAGCTCATCTTTTAATTTATAGGCAGGTGCCACTTTAAAAAAACAACAAAAAACAAAACAAAACAAAAAAAAATAACCTTGAGAGTTTGATCATTCCCCTGTAGGCCACTACTAGACATATAGTGAATTCACTAATACATTTAAAGGACATTAGACACATTCCTACTCCCATAGCAACCTAAAACTTAAGTAGGAACTGAACAAATTTGAGATGAAGGGAGCAGTCCAGCAGCAAGAGGGGTCTTCCCAGTCTTTTGCACTGAGTGTCACATGTATGATTTTTTACCCTCCGGTGAGAAATTGTACATGTGCATGCGATGGAAAGAGCTCCTGGCTCTCAGAGAACAAGTCCGATCTCTGGAGGCTAGAGTATCAGACCTGGAGGAGCTGAGGCAGACAGAAGTATATAGATGAGACCTTCAGGGACATAGTAGCCAAGTCCCAACTTCAGACTGGCAGCCCTGGTGCTGCCTTGGAGGAAGAAGCTCTCATGATTGCAGAGTATCAACCGGGTGCAGCAGAAAAGGATCCTGTAGCAAGGACCTGCTCTCCAGGTGATGCATTGTCCTTTCACACAGAGGATATCTCCCCAAGGCCTACAGCCCAGGAGGGAAGGGATGGTCGGCCATCATAGTTGGTGATTCGATTATTAGGAATGAAAACAACTGGGTGGCTGGTGGGCGTGAGGATCGCCTGGTAACATGCCTACCCGGTGCGAAGGTGGCAGACCTCACGCATCAGATTGGATTTTAGACAGTGCTGGGGAGGAGCCTGCTGACATGGTACATGTGGGCACCAACGACATAGGAAAATGTGGGAGGGAGGTTCTTGAAGCCAAATTTAGGCTCTTAGGCAGAAAGCTTAAATCCAGAACCTCCAGGGTAGCATTCTCTGAAATGCTCCCTGTTCCATGCGCAGGTCCCCAGAGGCAGGCAGAGCTCCGGAGTCTCAATGCGTGGATGAGGCGATGGTGCAAGGAAGAGGGATTCAGTTTTGTTAGGAACTGGGGAACCTTTTGGGGAAGTGGGAGTCTCTTTCGAAGGGATGGGCTCCACCTTAACCAGGGTGGAACCAGACTGCTGGTGCTAACCTTTAAAAAGGAGATAGAGCAGCTTTTAAACCAGAACAAAGGGGAAAGGTGACAGTCGCTCAGCAGCGCATGGTTCGGAGAGAGGTATCTTCAAAGAATACTAATGATGCATTAGAATTAGGGCATCCCGACAGTGAGGTTCCAATAATAAGAAAAGTAGTCCAAGTGCCTGTAACTAAAAACTCACCTGAGCTAAAAAATTCTAACTTATCCCTATCAATTAAAAAGCAGAATGAAAATACAAACAAAAAACAAACTTTGAAATGTTTGTATGCTAATGCCAGAAGTCTAAGAAGTAAGATGGGAGAATTAGAATGTATAGCAGTGATGGCAGACTTAATTGGCATCTCAGAGATATGGTGGAACGAGGACAACCAATGGGACAGTGCTATACCAGGGTACAAATTATATCGCAATGACAGAGAGGAGCACCTGGGAGGCAGTTTAGCGCTTTATGTCCGGGATGGCATAGAGTCCAACAGGATAAACATCCTGCATGAGACTAAATGCACAATTGAATCTTTATGGGTAGAAATCCCTTGTGTGTCGGGGAAAGACTATAGTGATAGGAGTATACTACCGTCCACCTGGTCAAGATGGTGAGACGGACAGTGAAATGCTAAGAGAAATTAGGGAAGCTAACCAAACTGGTAGTGCGGTAATAATGGGAGATTTCAATTACCTCACTCTAAGACGTTATGAAATCCCGTTTTTTCTTCAATGTGCAATCTTTCAATGTACAGTATTTCATATATATGACTTTATATAGAGGACCATCATAACACCTGTGGGCATACAAGCAATTTTTGCTTTATGTATTGCCACATCGGATCACATTTAATCATGGGTCCATGTCCTTTATTGCTAAATATATCTTATTTTTATGAATTTTTCTTTAATATTTTTTGATATTTTTTCTTTCTTTAAAATAAATGTGGAATGATACCTTCCTTATATGTTGCTCAAATGTTGCTTTTTTCAAAGGGCGCGGATGCGCCCTTTGAAAAAATATGAAGAAAAAATATTAAAGAAAAATTCATAAAAATAAGATATATTTAGCAATAAAGGACATGGACCCATGATTAAATGTGATCCGATGTGGCAATACATAAAGCAAAAATTGCTTTTATGCCCACGGGTGTTATGATGGTCCTCTATATAAAGTCACATATATGAAATACTGTTCATTCAAAGATTGCACATTGAAGAAAAACCGGGATTTCATAACGTCTTAGAGTGAGATATTGTACTTGTTGTGTAACAAGACTAACTTAATTTTGGTGTGAGATTCCAATTACCCCAATGTTGACTGGGTAAATGTATCATCGGTACATGCTAGAGATATAAAGTTCCTGGATGGAATAAATGACATTTTTATGGAGCAATTAGTTCAGGAACAGACAAGAGAGGGAGCCATTTTAGATCTAATTCTCAGTGGAGCACAGGATTTGGTGAGAGAAGTAATGGTGGTGGGGCTGCTTGGCAATAGTGATCATAATATGATCAAATTTGAATTAATGACTGGAAGGGGGACAGTAAGCAAATCCATGGCTCTTGTGCTAAACTTTCAAAAGGGAAACTTTGATAAAATGAGAAAAATTGTTAGAAAAAAAACTAAAAGGAGCAGCTACAAAGGTAAAAAGTGTGCAAGAGGCATGGTGATTGTTAAAAAAAAAAATACCATCCTAAAAGCACAGTCCAGATGTATTCCACACATTAAAAAAGGTGGAAAGGAGGCAAAACAATTACAGGCATGATTAAAAGGGGAGGTGAAAGAAGCTATTTTAGCCAAAAGATCTTCATTCAAAAATTGGACGAAGGATCCAATAGAAGAAAATAGGATTTATTTATTTATTTAAAATCTTTTCTATACAGTCACTAAGTTATATACCATCGCAATGGTCTACATGTAGGCACATAAATTAATGTAGCTGAATGCGTACTATAGTATATTCTAACAGGTGCCAAAGGTTCAGTTACAATATATTGTTAAAGACAATCAATTATTTAGTGAAGTAGGTCATGACCAGGTGTACCTATAACGTACTGTTAATGGGTAAAATTCATATTCATAGTGTTTACAATTATGTTTATTATGATATAGAGTTCATAGACTATTTTACTGCACATTCTTAGAATAATGCTGTGTGTTGCTACTCTTCTGCCTATTCCTGTATATTTTCTATTCTCTTTATAAAATGCTTGTTTAAAAAGCCATATTTTTAAACTTTTCATAAATGTTTTGAGATCTCTTTGTAATCCATTGTGTTCCAAAGTGTGGGGCCTGCTAAAGATAAGGCCCTTTCTCTCACTTGGGTTAATCTTGCTGTCTCTTTACTGAAGGAATGATTAAGAGTGCTTTATTTGCTATCGAAGGTTTCTGTGTGGGACATGTACTCGTAATGCTGTGTTTAGCCAGTCCGATTTTCCATCATGTATTAGTTTATGTATGGTACATAGGCCTTTGTATTGAATTCTGTGTTCAATAGGTAGCCAATGTAATTCCGCCAGGGTTTCAGTTATATGGTCCCTCCTACTTTTTCCGGTTAGTATTCTAGCTGCTGTGTTTTGAAGTGGCCTTAATGTTGTATTCGGGAGTCCGAGTAGAAGGGCATTACAGTAGTCCGTGCTGGAGAAAACTAGTGCCTGCAGTACTGTTCTGAAATCAGCTAGTTTTAGTAGTGGTTTTAGTTTTCTGAGTACCATGAGTTTTGCATAGCCTTCTTTTACTTTTAGTGATATGTGCTGTTTTAGATTGATTTCGGGGTCCATTATTATTCCAAGGTTTTGTACTTTTTCAGCTAGTTCAATTTTCTGGTTGTCTGATGATTATTGGAGTTTGGATGATTTCAATATTTTTCCATTCTAAGAGTAGAAATTCTGTTTTTTCAATATTAATCACAAGTTCCATTCGGTTTTAGTAGCTGTTTTATAATGTCTAGGTACATGTTAGCTAGGTTTAACGTTTTCTCTAATGTGTTCTCTTTTGGTAGAATTAGTTGAATATCGTCTGTATAAATGTAATGTATGATTCCTAGTCCTGCAAGCAGATGGCATAAGGGCAGCATGTATATGTTAAAGAGGGTTGCAGACAGGGCTGATCCCTGCGGTGCTCCTGTTTTGAGATTGACTTTTTCTGATAATGCGTTGTTGATCTGAACATATTTAGATATGAACTGAACAAGTTTATTGTTTTGCTGTGTAATCTGATTTCTTCTAGTCTATTTAGTAGTATTTTATGGTTTACTGTATCAAAGGCTGCTGATAAGTCTAGCATTATTAGAATGTAATGTTTACCGCTATCAAAACCTCTTAGAATGTTATCTGTTAGCGAGAGAAGTGTCGTCTTAGTGCTGTAGTGCTTTCGAAATCCATGTTGAGATGGATATAGTATGATAATGCATAAGCATTGGCAAGTTAAATGTAAGACATTGATAAGACAGGCTAAGAGAGAATTTGAAAAGAAGTTGGCCGTAGAGGCAAAAACTCACAGTAAAAACTTTTTAAAATATATCCGAAGCAGAAAGCCTGTGAGGGAGTCAGTTGGACCACTAGATGATCGAGGGGATAGCAAATGTTGCTTACCTGATGTAACAGGTGTTCTCACAGGACAGCAGGATGTTAGTCCTCACAAATGGGTGACATCGAGGATGGAGCCCACCACGGAAAACTTCTGTCAAAGTTTAATCAGAACTTTGACTGGCCCCTACTGGGCATGCCCAGCAAGGCACTGACCCTGCAGCCAGCAGGGGTCTCCCTTCAGTCTGATGTTCAAAGCTACAGGCAGTGCCTAGAAAGTAAAAACAAAACAAACCCAACACCGCGGGGTGGCGGGCGGGTTTCGTGAGGACTAACATCCTGCTGTCCTGTGAGAACACCTGTTACATCAGGTAAGCAACATTTGCTTTCTCACAGGACAAGCAGGATGGTTGTCCTCACAAATGGGTGAGTACCGAGCTGAGGATGTCCTGACTTGCACCAAATGCACCCAACGACGTGCAACAGGCACTACAACTGGGGTGGAATTTAGTAAAGGGCATCCGCACCCTACCGGGAAGGTGGAAAGGTGTTGGTACATCACGTTGGAAAAAGGTTACGCAAGACAGATTGGCCGAAGATGGAGTCCTGTCTTCCAGCTTTGTCCAAACAATAGTGGGCTGCAAAGGTATGGAGAGAACTCCAGGTTGCAGCCTTGCAGATGTCAGGAAGCGGCACCGATCGAAGGTGTGCCACTGACGTAGCCATGGCCCTCACAGAGTGTGCTTTGACACGGTCTTGAAAAGGGATGCCCGCTTGCTCATAGCAGAAAGCAATGCAGTCCGCCAACCAGGAGGAAAGAGCCTGCTTACCCACAGGTTGTCCTAACTTGTTAGGATGGAAAGAGACGAATAATTGAGTGCTCTTCCTGTGAGAAACTGTACGGTCTAGGTAAAAGGCTAGAGCTCGTTTACAGTCTAGGGTATGCAGGGTCTGTTCTCCAGAGTTGGAGTGGGGCCTGGGAAAAAAGATAGGTAGTATGATGGATTGATTGATATGAAACTCAGAAACTACCTTAGGTAAAAATTTAGGGTGAGTGCGGAGTACCGCCCGGTCCTGCAGGAGTTTAGTGTAAGGCGGATAGGTAACTAGGGCCTGTAATTCACTAACCCTGCGAGCTGAAGTGATAGCCAAAAGGAAATAACACTTTCCATGTGAGATACTTTAACTCACAGGAGTGCAGAGGTTCGAAAGGAGGTTTCATTAGACGACCAAGAACCAGATTAAGGTCCCAGGATGGGGCCGGAGGCCGTAAGGGTGGCTTCAGATGGAGCAAGCCTTTAAGAAAACGTGTTACTAGGGGTTGTACTGAAATAGGGACACCCTGTACACCTTTATGGAAGGCGGCTACCGCACTGACATGCATCCTAATGGAAGAGGTTTTAAGACCTGATTCAGAGAGATGCCATAAATAGTCCAAGAATTTGGAAATTGGACAGGAAAGGGGATCAAGGGACTGAGAAGTGCACCATGATGTGTACCTTTTCCATTTGTATGAGTAAGACTTTCTTGTGGAAGGCTTTCGTGAAGCTATCAGGACTCGAGAAACGGAATCTGAAAGGTTGAAAGGCTGAAGGACTAACCTTTCAACATCCATGCCGTCAGGGACAAGGCTTGGAGGTTGGGATGGAGGAGGCATCCGTCGTTTTGAGTGAGCAGATGCGGGTCCTTTCCCAGAGGAATGTGCCTGCGGATGGAGAGATCCTGGAGTATTGGAAACCATACTTGGCGTGGCCAGTAAGGTGCTATCAGGATCATGGTTCCTCCGTCCTGGCGTAGCTTCACGAGAGTCTTTGACACAAGAGGAAGTGGGGGGAATGCGTAGAGCAGACCGGTTGTCCACTTGAGGGAGAATGCATCCCTCGGCCGAGAGTTCTGGCTCCGAATGAGAGAGCAGTAATCGTCCACTTTGTGGTTCTGAGGGGACGCAAAGAGGTCTATGCGGGGAGAACCCCACTTGTGAAACAGAGAGGTCGCTATCAGAGGATCGAGTGACCACTCGTGCGGTCGGAAGACACGGCTCAGCCGGTCTGCCAATACATTGTCTACTCCCGGCAGGTAAGTGGCCCTGAGGTACATAGAGTGGGAGAGGGCTTCCGCCCAGATCTGCGCAGCTTCCCGACACAGAAGGAAGGAGCCTGTGCCTCCCTGCTTGTTTATGTACCACATGGCCACTTGGTTGTCCGTCTGGATTAAGATTATCTGATGAAAGAGATGATCTTTGAAAGTGCGGAGCGCATAGCGGATTGCTCGAAGTTCCAGGAAATTGATCTGGTGTTCGGCTTCCTCGTTGGACCATAACCCTTGGGTTTGAAAATTGTCCACATGGGCCCCCCAACCGATGTGGGAAGCGTCGGTGGTTAGGATAACTTGCGGATCCGGTGGAAGAAAGGGTAAGCCCTGAAGGAGGTTGACCTGAGTCGTCCACCAAGTTAAGGATAGGCGCAGCGCTTGTGTGACTGTGATTATGGAGGACAGAGGCTGAAAAGCTTGAATCCATTGTTGTCGTAGAGTCCATTGTGTTACCCTCATGGCTAGTCTGGTCATGGGAGTGACTTGAACCGAGGATGCCATGTGTCCTAGGAGAACTAGGAATTGGCGAGCTGTGGCAGTGTCTTGAGACTGGAGCTGGTGAGCTAGGGACATGAGAGTTTGGACCCGTTGTAGCGGAAGGTAGGCCTTTGCCTGTAAGGTGTCCAAGTCTGCCCCAATGAAAGATAAGGTTTGAGATGGGACGAAGCAAGATTTCTCGTAATTGACAAGAAACCCTAAGGAAAGGAGTGTGTTGATTGTCAATTGTAGGGAGGACCGGGCAATCTGAGGGGTGGAGGCTCTGATCAGCCAGTCGTCCAGATAGGGGTATACGTGGACACCTTCCTTCCTGAGGAATGCTGCTACAACTACGAGGCATTTGGTGAAGACCCGTGGAGCAGATGCCAGACCGAAAGGCAGTACTCGGTATTGATAATGGTCGCGGCCTACGAGAAACCGCAGATATTTGCGATGGGATTGTGTTATCGCAATATGGGTATAAGCTTCCTTGAGGTCGAGGGAGCATAACCAATCCCCTTTCTGCAGCAGAGGGAGTAACGTGCCCAGGGTTACCATCTTGAATTTTTCTTTTTGAAGGTACTTGTTGAGGGCTCGAAGGTCTAAAATTGGACGTAGCCCTCCTGATTTCTTTGGAATTAGGAAGTATCTGGAATAGAATCCCTTGCCTCGTTGAGAGGGAGGAACGGGTTCTATAGCATTTGATTGCAGAAGAAGAGATACTTCCTGTTGTAATTGAGCCAAATGGCTGGATAGACTCCACGCTTGAAGCGGCGGGGAGTCTGCCGGAAGAGTTATGAAATTGAGGTGGTAACCCTGTGCGATAATCGCCAGCACCCACTGGTCTGAGGTAATCCGTATCCAATGCTGTAGAAAGTGGCACAGACGACCCCCTACAGGGATGTGGGGGAGTGGGATATGGCATGTGCTCCGAGTCGGGAAGTCAAAGGCCTGCCGCAGGCCCGGGGGGTGGGGCTACAGCAGGTCTTTGTTTCCGAGGTTGGCGTGGCTGAGGTCTGGTGGAGGATCGAGCCGGACGAGGCCTAGTCGACGGAGGGTAATAACGACGTGGCCGAAAGAATGACTTTTTGGAGTCCTTCTTAGGTGGTGGTTTGGAGGATACCTCAGATGGAACAGACGAAAGTTGTTTCAACGTCTCGTGGTGATCCTTCAATTCCGCCACAATTTGTTGAATCTGTTCTCCGAACAGATTATCCCCTAAGCAGGGTAAATCGGCTAGACGATCCTGAACCTCTGGGCGAAGGTTGGATGATTTTAACCAAGCCCAACGTCTGGCTGAGATGGCAGTAGCTGAGACTTTCGTGGAAGCATCGAAGATATCGTAGGCCGTTCGGATCTCGTGCTTCCCAGCTTCAAATCCTTTGTGAAGGAGGGCTTGAAGCTGTGGCTGGTATTGGTCCGGTAAGGTGTCAGCGTAGTCCTGCATTTGTTTAAGGATAGCTCTGTTGTACTGAGTCATATAAAGTTGGTATGAAGCTATACGAGATATCAACATAGCCCCATGATACACTTTCCTTCCCACACTATCAAGAAATTGGTTGTCCTTGATAGGGGGAGTGAAAGAGTGTGGCTTTAAACGCTTGGCTTTCTTTTGCGCAGACTCAACTACAACAGAGCAATGATCCAGTTGAGACTTCTGAAATCCTGGTGCTGACTGAACGAGGTAGGTTGAGTCAGCTTTTTTATTGACTGGTGACACAGATGAAGGTGATTCCCAGTTTTTCTTTAAAAGATCCAGAAATACTTGGTGAATGGGGATGGAAGCGATGATCTTGGGGGCATCCAGAAATTGGAGCAGCTCCATCATTTGGTGCCTGTCATCGGTCTCAGATTGCAGCTGAAAGGGCACAACTTCTGACATCTCCTTTACAAAATTTATAAAGGAGAGATCTTCAGGAGGAGATCGTTTTCTACTCTCTGTAGGAGATGGTGGGGATGGTAAATCTGTATCTGAAGATGAATCATCACCCCAGGTATCATAAGGATCATGTAAGGTTTGCTGTCCTGAAGGACCTGGTAGAGGATCCAAAGGCATCGATGGAACCGGTGCTGCAAGCGGAACAGTGAACGGCATCGAGGGCTTCGGGGCCACCGATGGAATCGGTGCCGATCTTGGAATCGATGGAGCCGAAGGATAAATCGGTGGAAAGGTATGTGAAGGCACCGATGGAACGACACCGGACGGAGGAATCCGGAACGGTGTTTCTCCTGTCGATGAATGTCCTTCCGGAGATGATGGTGTAGTCGGTGCTAATGAAATCACCGATGGAAGGGCGCGCATAAGTGCCTCCATACGATTTAGTATCGGTGCCAACGCTTCCACTATAGGCTCGGTGGTCGGTTCCATCCTCGGTGGCAGAGTCGGTGCTGAGGTCGGTGCCTGAGGCGGTGCCGGAATCGGTGCCGGAGGCGGTGCCGGTGGAGGCTGGAATCTTCGCATCGCATTCTCGATGGCCTCCTGGACCAGCCGGTCCAGTTCTGCCCGGAGACCAGGGGTAAGCATACCCGGCTCGACGGGAGAGGGAGGCTGAGGCAGGGCCGGAGGGACCACCGTAACCGGTGGGATCACGGCCCCCGCACCCCGGGAGGGTGAGGGTTTCCTCGGTGCCTGCGAACGAGACGTGGACGGTGCCAGGTCCGACCGAGGCTTTTTCTTCGATGGCTCGGCCTGTTCAGAGGTCGATGGTTGCGGATCCTCGACGGGCCGAGACTTGTGCCGTCGATGGCGATGCTTATCCTTCCGATCTCCTCGGTCATCCGGGGAGGGGACAGGAGTCGACGGCCGAGAAGTCATCGATGGTGGACGGTCACCGGCGGGTTGGCGATGGTGGTGCAACTTCGACGGTGCCGGTTCCGATGACGTCGATGCTATCGATGGCGTTGGGGTGGGTGCATGGAAGAGGAGCCCCATCTTCTCCATCCTGGCCTTGCGACCCTTAGGTGTCATTAAGGCACATTTGGTGCAAGTCAGGACATCATGCTCACTACCCAAACATAAAACACAAACCCTATGGGGGTCAGTGATGGACATAGTCCGGGTACAATCCGGACATCGACGGAACCCCGTCGCCATGGCTTAAGGCCAAATTTAGGCGCGGGCTCAGTAAGTTCCCACAGGCCTCAAGGGCCAAAATCGACGGCCGCCGATTAAAAAAGGGAAAAAACTTACCGGTTTCCGCGAAAGTGACAAAAATTTGTCGAAGGGAGACCCCTGAGGGGCAAATTTTCTTCGGATAGAAAAATACCGAATTCCTGTCAGGAACGTGGTAAGAGAGCTCCTTTCACCGCGTGGCAACTGCTGCGCGGAAAAAAGAAGACTGAAGGGAGACCCCTGCTGGCTGCAGGGTCAGTGCCTTGCTGGGCATGCCCAGTAGGGGCCAGTCAAAGTTCTGATTAAACTTTGACAGAAGTTTTCCGTGGTGGGCTCCATCCTCGATGTCACCCATTTGTGAGGACAACCATCCTGCTTGTCCTGTGAGAAAAAGAGGCACTTAGAGAATATAAGGCCATCGTGGAAAGATTAAATGATTTCTTTGTTTCAGTGTTTACTGAAGAGGATGTTGGGGAGGTACCCGTACTGGAGAAGATTTTCATGGGTAATGATTCAGATGGACAACCAAATCACAGTGAACCTAGAAGATGTGGTAGGCCTGATTGACAAACTGAAGAGTAGTAAATCACCTGGACCGGATGGTATACACCCAAGGGTTCTGAAGGAACTAAAAGATGAAATTTCAGACCTATTTAGTAAAAATTTGTAACCTATCATTAAAATCATCCATTGTACCTGAAGACTGGAGGATAGCTAATGTAACCCAAAACTACAGACCGGTTAGCCTGACTTCAGTGCCAGGAAAAATAGTGGAAAGTGTTCTAAATTGTAGAGATTACTTACCTGATAATCTCGTTTTCCTTAGTGTATGCAGATGGACCCATTACAAATGGGTATAGTGTGCTCGTGTTAGCAGTTGGAGACGGATCTGACGTCAGCACGGGTACATATATCCTCGCAGGAAGTGCAGCAACTCAGTAATCTTCCTTGCAAAGCTTTATGGATATATGTGTGACTGACCGATCGATTAAATGAACATGGATTACCCCGACCGATTGATAGTAGCTGGAGACCACCAGTGTTCTCAACCGGAAGGCGTCGACACCCGGCAGGGTGGATGCCCTATATAAGAAAACATGGCTTACCGTGAGTCGGTGAATCCCCATGTATACCGGCAGCCGGGTGGGATGCTGAGTCCATCTGCATACACTAAGGAAAACGAGATTATCAGGTAAGTAATCTCTCCATTTCCTAGCATGTAGCAGATGGACTCATTACAAATGGGATGTACAAAAGCTACTCCCGGACTGGGTGGGAGGCTGCTCGAGGTCCGTTTAGGATTGCCCTCGCAAATGCTGTCCCCTCCCTGGCCTGGACGTCCAGACGGTAGAATCTGGAGAAGGTATGGAAGGAGGACCACGTTGCCACTTTACATATCTCTGCCGGCGACAGCATCCTAGTTTCTGCCCAGGAGGCCGCCTGCGCTCTGGTAGAGTGAGCCTTGACCCATAGAGGTGGTGGTTTTCCTGCTTCTACGTAGGCCGCCTTGATAACTTCTTTGATCCAGTGGGTGATGGTTGCCCGTGAGGCCGCTTCCCCTTGCTTCTTCCCACTGTGAAGGACGAACAGGTGGTCCGTCTTTCGTACTGCTTCTGACATTTCCAGGTATCTGGCCAGCAGTCTGCCGATGTCGAGATGGCGCAGTATTCGACCTTCTTCCGACTTCTTCAAACCTTCCGTGGTTGGCAAGGATATGGTTTGGTTGAGGTGGAAGTGTGAGACTACTTTGGGTAAGAAGGAAGGAACCGTGCGAAGATGGATAGCCTCTGGAGTGATTCTGAGAAACGGATCACTGCAGGACAGCGCTTATAGCTCTGAGATGCGGCGTGCTGAGCATACGGCCAGCAGGAACACCATCTTCAAGGTTAACAAATGGAGTGACAGGCCTCGAAGAGGTCTGAAGGCGGGTCCTGCCAGAAATTCCAAAACTAGGTTGAGGTTCCACAGGGGCACTGGCCACTTCAGTGGCGGGCGAATGTGTTTGACTTCTTTCAGGAAACGTGAAACGTCTGGGTGTGTGGCAATGCTGCTGCCTTCACTCCTGGGACCATAGCAGGATAGCGCTGCCAACTGAACCTTGATGGAATTGAGGAACAGACCCTTCTGGAGTCCATCTTGCAGGAAATCCAAAATGATAGGGATTTTAGCGGCATGTGGATTGGTGCTGTGAGTGTCGCACCAGGCTTCAAATACTCTCCAGATCCTTATATATGTTAGTGATGTGGAGAACTTGAGTGCTCGGAGGAGTGTGTCTATCACCGGCCCCGAGTATCCCCTTTTCTTCAGTCGAGCCCTCTCAATGGCCAGACCGTAAGAGAGAATTGAGCTGGATCCTCGTGGAGGATGGGACCTTGCCGCAGCAGGTCCCTGTGTGGAGGCAGGGGTAGTGGATTCCCTGCCAGCAGTCTTCTCATGTCTGCGTACCAGGGTCTTCTTGGCCAGTCCGGAGCCACTAGAAGAACTAGGCCTCTGTACCGCTGAATCTTGTGTATAATGGCGCCCAGCAGGGGCCATGGAGGAAAAGCATATAGCAGGACCCCCTGAGGCTAGGGCTGTACCAGAGCTACGATCCGTGGGAGAGAGGATCTTGTCTGCGACTGAAGTATCTGGGTACTTGAGCGTTGGACCTGTCCGCTAGTAGGTCCATGCCCGTAGTCCCCCACTGATCCACAATCATCTGGAAAGCTGTGGGCGACAGCTGCCATTCCCCCGGGTTTAGGCTTTCTCTGCTGAGGAAGTCTGCCGTGGTGTTGTCCTTCCTGGCGATGTGGACGGCGGAGATGTCCTGGAGATTCGCCTCCGCCCAAGCCATCAGGGGGGTTATTTCTAAGGATACCTGTCGGCTTCTGGTTCCGCCCTGTCGGTTGATGTATGCCACCATGGTGGCGTTGTCCGACATCACTCTGATCGCCCTGTTTTGAAGTCTGTGGGCAAATTGCAGGCAGGCTAGCCTGACTGCCCGCGCCTCTAGTCGGTTGATGTTCCACCCCGACTCTTCTCTGTTCCACCGCCCTTGGGCAGTTAGTTCTTCGCAGTGTGCTCCCCATCCGTTCAGGCAGGCATCTGTAGTGAGCAGGGTCCAGGTTAGGGAGGACATTTTTGACCCCCGGCTTGTGTGGCCGGGCTGCAACCACCACCGTAGCTGATTCCGCACTCTGGCTGGAAGAGGTAGGTGTATGGTGTAGTTCTGTGATCGTGGGCTCCACAGAGATAGGAGGGCGTGTTGTAATGGTCTTATATGAGCCCGCGCCCATGGTACCACCTCCAGAGTGGATGCCATGAGGCCGAGGACCTGTAGGTAATCCCAAGCTGTGGGCTGGGTGGTGCTCAGCAGGGCCTGCAGACGATCCCGGAGTTTTGATCTCCTCTTGGAGGTCAGGCTGACCTCGTCTTCCTGGATGTCGAATCGGACTCCTAGGTATTCCAGCGACTGGGAAGGCTGTAGGAAACTCTTGTTTGTGTTGACTACCCATCCTAGGCTTTCCAGAAGAGATATAACTCTGTTGGTTGCCTGGTGGCTCTCCTCCGGTGACTTTGCCCTGATCAGCCAATCGTCCAGGTAGGGATGGACGAGAATTCCTTCCTTCCTGAGTGACACCGCCACTACTACTATGACTTTGGTAAAGGTCCGCGGCGCGGTGGCTAACCCGAAGGGTAAAGCTCGGAACTGGAAATGTTGGCTCAGGACTTTGAAGCGTAAGAAGCGCTGGTTATCCCGATGGATTGGGATATGCAAGTAGGCTTCTGACAGATCCAGGGATGTGAGAAACTCCCCTGACTGTATTGCACTTCTGACTGACCGCAGAGTTTCCATGCGAAAGCTGGGGACCCGTAAGTGTCGGTTGACTGACTTGAGGTCCAGGACGGGCCTGAAAGTGCCCTCTTTCTTGGGTACTATGAAATAAATGGAATAATGCCCAGAATTTATCTCCCATGCAGGCACTGGGATTATGGCTTTTAGGGACAGGAGCCTCAACAAGGTCGCTTCCAGTGCCGCCCTCTTGAGGGGAGGACAAGGAGATTCCACAAACTTGTCCGGAGGGAGGCGCAGGAAGTCCAGGTAATATCCTTCTCGGATGATGGCGAGGACCCACTGGGCCGACGTAATCTCGACGCATGTGCGGTAGAATAGGGTTAGCCTGCCCCCTATGGCTTCCTCCCTCAGATGGGTCAGCTGATTCTCATTGTGGAGTGCAGCCGGGACCCGAACCCGAGACGGTTCCCCTCTTGCGGTGCCTGGCCCAAAAGGACTGGTTCCTGACCTGAGAACGAGGTGCTTGGTAGCTATTCCTGTAGGGATTGAAGCATTGAGAGCTTCTACCTCTAGATGGCCTAGGCAAGGGGCGCTGTTCCTCCTTGACTTGTCTTCCGGTAGACAGAGTAATGGAGATGCGCCCCAACTGTTTGCCAGTTTCTCGAGGTCGCTGCCGAAGAGGAGGGATCCTTTAAAGGGAATTCTTGTAAGGCATGTCTTGGAGGAGGAGTCGGCCGACCAATTTCGTAGCCAGAGCTGTCTCCTGGCTGCCACTGAGGATGAGACCCCCTTGGCTGCCGTACGGACTAGGTCGGAGGCATCGTCAGTGAGGAACGACAGAGCTGATTCCATGTCTTCTCCCGGGGTGTTGCTCCTGGCTTGTGATAAACAGGAACGTGTCACCACTGTGCAGCAGGCCGCAATTCGTAGGGACATGGCTGCCACCTCAAAGGCTCGTTTCAGAATGGCGTCCAGGCGCCGGTCATGTGCATCCTTGAGGGCCGCCCCTCCCTCCACAGGAATGGTGGTGCGCTTCACAATTGCGCAAACTATGGCGTCTACCTTGGGGCACGCCAGCAGCTCCTTGGTTGCAGAGTCCAGGGGGTACATGCCAGACAAGGCCCGACCCCCTTTGAATGAGGCCTCCGGCGCATTCCACTCCAGATCGATTAGTTGTTGTGCTGCTTGTAGGAGGGGAAAATGGTGAGCCATTTGACGAAGGCCCTCTAGCAGGGGGTTCATTCTAGGTTGCCCTGGGGTGCCTGGGCCTGGGATAGCCAGCTCAGACAGGCATTGAGAGACCAGGTCCGGGAGATCCTCCTTAGGAAAGAAGCGTCTCATGGTTTGATACGGCTCTATCCCCGAGGGAAGTTCTCCCTCCTCGGGGAGCTCACCTTCTTCCTCAGAGTAATCTGAATTCCCATAAGTGGGGCTCTCAGGTGGCGGGTGTCCGTGCCTAGATCTTGAGGGTCCCGGTGCAGGGTCATCCGGCACATATGGGTTCGTTCGGGGATCAAACTGCATCTTGACAAAGGCGTGAATCCCCTTAAATAGTTCCACCCAGGAGAGCGAAGCAGGATCTAGCCTTTAGGGCACCAGGTCTCTCGGGTTCCCCGGCTGCTCAGCTTGGCCTGCTAGATCCGGGGTGTTCCCTGAGGAACTGGCAATTAATCTGGGCTGAGACTGGCCCTGGCCTAGAACTCCCAGGGCCTCTTCACATTGGGCACATAGGGAGTCTGCTTCCTCGCTCCGTGTAGCTCTGAAGTGGCATACTGAGCAGAGGCCTTGAGTTTTTATGCCTGAATCTGGAGGCGCCGCCTCTGAGGACGCATGGGCTCTCATACGCTCCATCACGTCTGTTATCTCTATGCGCAGTTGCGCTCCCAGCCTAAAGTATGCGCTTTGCAGTATGCGCGAGGCTTATGCGTGGAGATGTGCGCCTCACAATGCGCGCTTAATGTGCGCCTCACAATGCGCGCTTAATGTGCGCCTCACAATGCGCGCTTAATGTGCGCCTCACAATGCGCGCTTAATGTGCGCCTCACAATGCGCGCTTAATGTGCGCCTCACAATGCGCGCCTCACAATGCGCGCCTCACAATGCGCGCCTCACAATGCGCGCTTAATGTGCGCCTCACAATGCGCGCTTAATGTGCGCCTAACAGTGTGCGCCTAACAGTGTGCGCCTAACAGTGTGCGCCTAACAGTGTGCGCCTAACAATGTGCGCCTAACAATGTGCGCCTAACATGCACTTAACAGTGTGCACGTAACAATGTGCGCCTATCAGTGTGCGTCCCAAGCTACCCAATACCACACGCGCCCGATACCTGTGAACAAGGGCAGATGGCGACGGCGAGCAGGCAGGCAAAATGGCAACCTCCACAGCGGGTCTCCACATAGGCAGACCCCCGCTAATCCTTGCTCTTCGGAGACCAGCAAAAGTAAAAGATGTACGCCTTACCTGATCTTCGGCGCTTCCCGGCTGCAACCCGGGCGGTCTCCGGCTGCGGGGGGAGAGGGTGATTACAGTCACCGCCGCGCTCGAGGAAGTGCACCCGCCGCCTCTAGGCTGTACCCGAATTCGTCTCGCTCGGGGGCCAAGTCCTCAACGCGAACGGATCGGGACAGAGGCGCCTCTCAGCCGCGCCCGAGCCCTTCTCACTCAGGGGCTAGATCCCTGCTGCGATTCGGCCACCGGACCGAGGCTCTTACCTCCGAGGGACCACGGAAATCACCTCGGGAAACTCAACTGGGGGAGGGACCCGAGGGTATCACCGCAGGAGTGCGGGGCTCGTCTTCTATGAAATTAGACGGTAGAATTTGGAAACACGCTCAGCGAGAGTGAGGTAGCTCCAAACTGCTTTGGAGACGGAAATTACTGAGTTGCTGCACTTCCTGCGGGGGTATATGTACCCGTGCTGACGTAAGATCCGTCTCCAATTGCTAGCACGAGCACACTATACCCATTTGTAATGAGTCCATCTGCTACACGCTAGGAAAATCAAAATCACAGAAAATATAGAAAGACATGGTTTAATGGAACAAAGTCAGCATGGCTTTACCCAAGGCAAGTGTTGCCTCACAAATCTGCTTCACTTTTTTGAAGGAGTTAATAAACATGTGGATAAAGTTGAACCGGTTGAGAGGCTTCTAGGAAATTTAAAATGTCATGGGATTGGTGGCGATGTCCTTTCTTGGATTACAAACTGGCTAAAAGACAGGAAACAGAGAGTAGGATTAAATGGACAATTTTCTCAGTGGAATGGAGTGGGCAGTGGAGTGCCTCAAGTATCTGTATTGGGACATTTACTTTTCAATATATTTATAAATGATCTGGAAAGAAATATGACGAGGTAATCAAATTTGCAGATGATAAATCACAAGCAGATTGTGAAATTGCAGGAAGACCTTGTGATACGGGAAAATTGGTCATCAAAATGGCAGATGAAATCTAATGTGGATAAGTGCAAGGTGATGCATGTAGGGAAAAATAACCCATGCTATAGTTACACAAAGTTAGGTTCCATATTAGGTGCTACCACCCAAGAAAGATCTAGGCATCACAGTGGATAACACATTGAAATTGTCGGTTCAGTGTGCTGCGACAGTCAAAAAAGCAAACAGAATGTTGGGAATTATTAGAAAGGGAATGGTGAATAAAACGGAAAATGTCATAATGCCTCTGTATCGCTCCATGGTGAGATCGCACCTTGAATACTGTGTACAATTCTGGTCGCCGCATCTCAAAAAAGATATAGTTGCAATTTCCCCTGCCGTTGAAGCTCTCTGCTTCAACGGCAGGGGAAAAGAAAAACTGATACTTCACGCATATCCAGCATAGGTCCCTGCTTCAACGGCAGGGGAGAAGAAAAACAACCAATAAGGGCTGTATAACATAGTCTGGGTAAAACAAATAAGCATGGGTGTAGCTTGCTTATTGCGGCGGTTACTACCCCTACTACCCCTAACTAATCAAGCTAGACATTTCACTTGGATGCAGCTCCATCACTGCTCTCTAAATTAATGGTGGGGGTGGAAGGGAAATAGAACCAAGAGCTAAGAGAAACAGATAAGTATGAGAGAAAAAATGTGTGAGGCTTGCTGGGCAGACTGGATGGGCCTTTTGGTCTTCTTCTGCCGTCATTTCTATGTTTCTATGAGAAGGTACAGAGAAGGGCAACCAAAATGATAAGGGGAATGGAACAGCTCCTTTATGAGGAAAGATTAAAGAGGTTAGGACTTTTCAGCTTGGAGACGAGATGGCTGAAGGGGGATATGATAGAGGTGTTTAAAATCATGAGAGGTCTAGAACGGGTAGATGTGAATTGGTTAATTACTTTTTCAGATAATAGAAAGACTAGTGGGCACTCCATGAAGTTAGCATGTGGCACATTTAAAACTAATTGGAGAAAGTTTTTTTTCACTCAACGCACAATTAAACTCTGGAATTTGTTGCCAGAGGATGTGGTTAGTGCAGTTAGTATAGCTGTGTTTAAAAAAGGATTGGATAAGTTCTTGGAGGAAAAGTCCATTCCCTGCTATTAATTAAGTTGACTTAGAAAATAGCCACTGCTATTACTAGCAACAGTAACATGGGATAGACTTAGTTTTTGGGTACTTGCCAGGTTCTTATGGCCTGGATTGGCCACTGTTGGAAACAGGATGCTGGGCTTAATGGACCCTTGGTCTGACCCAGTATGGCATGATCTTATGTTCTTATGACAGTAATGCTTGGACAAAAACACCATGAACAGTACTTACGTGAGGAAGAAATGTCTTTCTGAATGTTATCAAACAGAGTCTTTGAAGAAAAACACTATATGCAATAGTTATCTGAAACCCCCCCCCCCCCCCCCCCCCAAAAAAAAAACCCACTGACGTAGGCTATGTTTCACTGAGGCTGTTTCGGGGCAAGTTACTTTCATGCTTCATGACTTCATCTAAATTACTTAATACATCTTTATAGCTACTTACGGAACCTGCTCTGATGCCTCAAAAGGGGTCACTGTCACAGCATGCAAAACCAAATTTAGATTCCAACATGGAACTTCCGATCTGACTGGAGGCTTCAATTGCTTTACTCCTTCAACCTGCCGAGCCTGCGCCACCTCCATACCTCACCAAACTCCTGAGAGAAATGAAAGGGAAGAAGGGAAAAGACGCCAACCACTAACACCAAGGGAAGAAGACCCAGTAAGGAAGGAATAGGGGGAAATAAAACATCCCTACTCTCTCGTTTATTTTTTTTTAATTTTTTTACTTGAGCTCAGCCCTCCCTAGCTGAGTGCACAAATGGGTCTCCGGCTACAGGGGGAGAGGGCAAAAGCCTTTACCGCTGAGTCTCCCTTGTCTTTTAACCGCTTAGCCTTTTTATTTTTTTTATTTTTAAGTCCATGCCTGAAAAGGCTGCTGGACTGAAGGTGCTCAAATGAGGGAGGAACCCTCAAATTTATTTTTTTTTTTTACTACAAGCAGCCCCCAGTAGGCAAATGCATGTCAACCATCTGTTAGAGATGGAGAAAACTGGTGGGCTGATGGGGTAGGGCTTAGAGGTGCATAACCCACTTGTGTGGGATTGGCCTGCCTGAGTGCAGAGGAATAACTTAAGAACCGTTAAATCTGGACAGGCCTACATTTCCTGAAGTATCCAGTTACAAAAAAAAGCAGAACATGTTATTTTTGGTAGAAAAATGCTTTATTACATTTTTAATTTATCTAAGGAACAGTATAAAAGCAAAATTACAAAACCATCCTCCAATCAAATATTACAATACTATATAACAGCAATATTACAACCCAATTTAAAATATATATATATATATATATATATATATATATATATATACACATACATACACTCAGTGATATATATACATATATATATATATACACACACACACACACATATACACATGTGAGAATTTCAGGTATTCAGGTACCAACCTATGACATTTTGTTCAATGCAACATTTTTCCTTTTCTGTGATCTAGTTAAACTAGTTATAAGGGAAGATATCAATTGAATAAAAATTAAAGAAAGGTGTTATATGCATGTGATTATCACATATGCAGTGAAATTTGTTCCACATATCAGACCTAAATGTCTACATTCATGAATAAAATGAAATAAAAACAAATCATGGAAACACATTGAGGATAATACTATGTTTCAATTTTAGACCAGTGTGTCATTTTTAGCCATGTTGGCTGTATATAAAACATTGATGTTTTATTGCTTTATGTCAAGTATAAAAAATGTGCTGAAATGAGGGATGAGGAGGAGAAGCCATGCAATAGTCACACACTACTTAGGAACTCACTAATGCCCAATCTAAAAATAAAACTTACAGTTTTTCATCTCATGCTTATAGAGTTATCCACAACTGTTTCATGGATCAAAAATGTTTCAATTCTTCATTTTACTCAAATACTTAAATGTACTGAAATTTCTATATGGCAAAGGTCACTGAAAACTGTAGTTTTAGTGATAAAAATAATTTTAAAATGTTTATGATATACATTTCAAATTTTATATTATATATTTCTAAGACCTTATTTAGTTTTTGATTTTGAATAAAACAAAGTGTCTGATTAAATAACATATGCATTGACACCCTTATACTTAATATAGGCAAATATATGTACATATATGCCTGTTTAAACAAATAACTGAGCTCAACAGCCATCTGATAAAACGTTTACCATGAAACATTATCTAAACTGTTTGGGTATTTTTCACATTTAAATACTGTTCCAGAAATGGAATGCAGTGATGCAGCAGGACATCTCCAGCTAATCAGACATCAGTTATGTCACTGTGTCAGTACATCAATAGTACCACAAAGGTACCTCAGGTACAGGAAAACAAGCATCCACTGCAGGAGTTAATTTAATGCTGTTTTGAACAAAATGCCATTCACATATAAGTGTCTATTAAAGGCAGAGTTTATTCTGATTGCTCTTAATATTTCATCATTCTGAATTTATAACCCCTCCCACCTCACCCTTGAACAGAGAGAAAAAAGTTTTTACATATTGGGGAAACAAGGTGCATTTCATATATATAATAAAGCACTGATCCTTGTACCATTCCCAACAGGCAGCTCCAGTACAAAGGTAATGAATTATCAAGAGCTTATTTCCAGTAAGGACTTCAGGGTACACAGTAACATTTGACAAAAAAGAAGGCACTGCCTATCTTTAGGAGTTGCCTAAACCATAATTTGATTGACAGCTTGTTACTTGAAACACCAGAATTGGTGGCTTCTCAAAATAAGTAATAAACTGATTTTCAGAGAAATGTCTCTGCTCCTCCCTTTTAAAGGCAAGCTGTAATAAATGCATTTCTAAGCACTCACAGTCTGTATAGTATACTGGTTTTTATGCTATTTTTCTGTGATGAATTTCCTATTCTAAATGTTTTAACCTGCCAGATAGTATATTTAACATAAAATAAACTATGCTCTACTGACAGATTCTATATATATCATACTTTCATTATTGTTAGTGACAATGATTTTTTCAGGATCTAACAAAGCGATATAATGCTGTCTCATTGAAAAAAATTCCCTGGCTAGAATATAAGGGTAGTGGAAACTGGTTTTAAAACATGGTATTTACTAAATACACCTAAACCTCATTTTCTCTACAATGATGTTTATAAGAAGCTAGGCAGAAACTCAACTTGTTACATAACAGAATCTAACACAATACTAATCAGAATTATTCTGTGAGGTAAAATGTAAAGGTTTTCCAGTAATTTATATCACAGAAACAACTACCTTAAGTCAATTGAGGAAGGGCTGTGGATTTTTAAAAAATCATGTTTTCTGTAGTTTTTCTCCATTTTCTTTGGAGTATTCTTGCTTTAGTTTCATTCTGCAATTACATATCATGTGGTTGGCCTTACTAGTCAACTAAATGGCACTCTATAGTAAGAACTTGCTGGTGGAGAATAATTTGATCCCTCCAATGATGTAGTAAAGCCAGAGGAGCATTCTTTTATGACATACAGAAACCACTCAACTATCATGGACAGAAGCAGAATGAATATTTTACAATCACTGTATTTCTCATCATTGCAGATTATTTCCTCTCAGTAGACTGCTAGTTTTCCTATTTCATTTACTGCATCAATTAGTATCCTCTATGAGCCACTCTCTTTCTGAACCTGACACATTTACATATGGCTCTCCCAGCCCTGTTCATTACCACTACCACCTGCAGTGCCTTATGGGAAGACTTTCAAAACAGAGATGGTTACCACCCTGTTATCTATATCATTCACCTTAAAACTGTAGTTTTTCTCAAAGGCATCAGAAAACTAGCGAAATACCCAAGATCTAAATAAGTAGGTTATGTTTTGCAGCTTGTGAAACCTTCTAAAAGTTACTTTTATTTTTTAAATAAAAGAACCCTTTATAAGAAGCGTCTACTGAACTTACACTGATTGTCATTTACTATTACATTTACAAAACAGTTCTAGAACCTTTTGGATAAGATAATTTTTTTAAAGCCCGAAATACTGAAGTAGTAGCTTAAAAACAGTAAATCTTTGTTAACATATACTTTGGTTCAGATAGCCTCCAACTGAAAGCGTGTTCAGTATTTCTAATTAGTAAATACAATAAATGTGTTCTACCCTGAAGGTGGTTAACTTCTAATGGAAATTTAGGAGTACAAACAATTTCATGCATCTAAAATTTGGAAACATTCTCATATGGCTTTTTTTTTTTTGTAGCATAGTGTTCTGGAGTCTTCGTAGGTTATGATATCTTTTAAAAAGACCAAATAAATGTATATACCAGCTTTCAAGGTCACATGGGTCTCTTTCTGTGTGGTTTCCGAATTTCACATACTGCAGCACCTTTGGTTTTGGTCCTTTAAAGGCTATCACAACTTACTGAGCTTCTTGAAATTTTTGAAATGCAAAAACATTTATTAGGACAGAGTTAAAATATAAAAATAGCATGGAAAGGGGGTTAATATTTTTTTACCCCATGTTCCTTCTGCCTAGAGTAAACTGTAAACCTGTTTACTGTTTTCTTTATAATTTTTTTTTTTTTTTAGAATGTACAGAGCACTATTCATTAGCTGTGCATACACCTTCAGTTGGCATAATTTTAGTTGAAAATTGGTTTACTTAATTTCAACTACAGCTTTAAGAAAACTGAAAAAAATATTCTAGTTTCATTATCTAAAATGATTTCTTAGTTAGGAATATTCCTCTACATTTCTGGGCACAAAACAGCTTAGTATCACAGCAGGGAAGAATTAAAAAAAAAAAAGCTTCCAAGGAGAAAACAACCTGAAATTTTTAATGCTAGAGTTGGCCATCTTGGGTATAAAGTATTTTTTAAAAAAACACATTAAAAAGGCACTGAACACTTATAAGCACTGGAAATATGGGGAGGAATATTTTTTTTTCCAATTTACATGCAGGTGAATTTAAAACAGACCCAAACACAACCTGTCACCCATAAGGCACATGTCAGCTTCTGGAGAATGAAGCCATGAAGATGCAACTCTACCTAAAAAGTTGTTAATTCAACATTTCATACAGTCAAACCCAGTTATAATCCATCTTTGGGTCTCCTAAGGATAAAAAAAATTCTAGATATACAAAAACCTTGTGTGGTAATTCATCTTTTTATGTACTGTTGGAACACTTTGTAATCTGAGGATAGTATGCTTGTTTGTTTTTTTTAAATAAGAACAATGGGGTTTTTTAGACAGACATGTACTATTACACACATATTCCTAGAATAGAGACAATCTATTCAACCCAGTATGACAGACTGCACAAGATCTCAAATCTGCTTAGAAATCAGAGCATAGGTGGTATTCAGTACACCAAAGTTACTTTCTTTCATTTGTATTTCTGGTTGTCCATGTACTACCCTGCGACAGCACTTGTGACTGAAGGTTTTCTTTTTCTCTTTCCCAGAGTTTGAAAAAACGGAATATGCCAAATAAAGAGCACTAAAAATATCATTAGAAAACCCTGTTAACCAAGTCTATGGCTATAAAAAAATCCAAAATAATTTAAGTATTCACTTTAACGCTAAAAATAGGAGAAATCACAATTATTCCCTTTTGTTTTATGCTTTCATGGTTGAAATTGCAGTTTTGAACGCTTGCACATCCAAGAGCGTGTTTATTTCAGCGTAACTTGCAGCACTCCTGGTTTGGGTTCTGTGAACCTACAGAAATAAGAGATAGAAGTTAGGTTTGCTGGCTTCAGAATATGGAAGTTGCTTCCCTTTCTCACTGGTATGGCTGTGAAAACAATATGGCCCTTTCAAAAGCAACTGCAATAAACACATATTCACCAAAAATAACACATAAATAGTATTTTTCTATGGGACTGGATCTGGGGTTTATATGATGGTCCCATAGAAAAATACTATTTATGTGTTATTTTTGGTGAATACGTGTTTATTGCAGTCTATTATTCTTTCATATTATCCACTAAGGGGTAGATTTAAAAAAATTGCACGATCGCGTACTTTTGTTCGCGCACCAGGTGCGAACAAAAGTACGCTGGATTTTATAAGATACGCGCGTAGCCGCGCGTAACTTATAAAATCCGGGGTCGGCGCGCGCAAGGGGGTGCACATTTGTGCAACCTGCGCGCGCTGAGCCCAGCGCGTGCTGCCTGTTCCCTCCGAGGCCGCTCCGATTTCGGAGCGGCCTCGGAGGGAACTTTCCTTCGCCCCCCCCCCCCCCCACCTTCCCCTCCCTTCCCCTACCCTAACCCACCCGACCCTATCTAAATCCCCCCCTTACCTTTGTTGGCAGATTTACGCCTGCTAAAAGCAGACGTAAATCTGCGCGCGCTAGCGGGCTGCTGGCGCGCAGTCACCCGGACCCGGGGGCTGGTCCGGAGGCCTCGACCACACCCCCGGGCCGGCGCCACGCCCCCGAAACGCCGCATCGTTTCGGGAACGCCCCCGACACGCCCCCTCCCTGCCCCTTTGACAAAGCCCTGGGACTTACACGCGTCCCGGGGCTCTGCGCGCGCTGGTGGCCTATGCAAAATAGGTGCGCCGGCGCGCGAGGGCCCTGCGTGTGTAAATCTGCCCGGATTTACGCGTGCAGGGCATTTAAAATCCGCTCGTAAGGCTTTTTCTATACCTTTCAAAAGCAAGGCAGACAGAACTGATGCTTTGAGACTGCTCTTGGAACTGTGGTATAGCAAATGTTGCTTACCTGATGTAACAGGTGTTCTCACAGGACAGCAGGATGTTAGTCCTCACAAATGGGTGACATCGAGGATGGAGCCCACCACGGAAAACTTCTGTCAAAGTTTAAACAGAACTTTGACTGGCCCCTACTGGGCATGCCCAGCAAGGCACTGACCCTGCAGCCAGCAGGGGTCTCCCTCCAGTCTGATTTTCAAAGCTACAGGCAGTGCCTAAAAAGTAAAAACAAAACGAACCCAACACCGCGGGGTGGCGGGCGGGTTTCGTGAGGACTAACATCCTGCTGTCCTGTGAGAACACCTGTTACATCAGGTAAGCAACATTTGCTTTCTCACAGGACAAGCAGGATGGTTGTCCTCACAAATGGGTGAGTACCGAGCTGAGGATGTCCCGACTTGCACCAAATGCACCCAACGACGTGCAAGAGGCACAACAACTGGGGTGGAATTTGGTAAGGGCATCCGCACCCTACCGGGAAGGTGGAAGGGTGTTGGTACATCATGTTGGAAAAAGGTTACGCAAGACAGATTGGCCGAAGATGGAGTCCTGTCTTCCAGCTTTGTCCAAACAATAGTGGGCTGCAAAAGTATGGAGAGAACTCCAGGTTGCAGCTTTGCAGATGTCAGGAAGCGGCACCGATCGAAGGTGTGCCACCGAAGTCGCCATGGCCCTCACAGAGTGTGCTTTTACACGGTCTTGAAAAGGAATGCCAGCTTGCTGATAGCAAAAAGAAATGCAGTCCACCAACCAGGAGGAAAGAGCCTGCTTACCCACAGGTTGTCCTAACTTGTTAGGATGGAAAGAGACGAATAATTGAGTGCTCTTTCTGTGAGAAACTGTACGGTCTAGATAGAATGCTAGAGCCCGTTTACAGTCTAGGGTATGCAGAGTCTGTTCTCCGGAGTTGGAGTGGGGCCTGGGAAAAAAGATAGGTAGTATGATGGATTGATTGATGTGAAACTCCGATACTACCTTAGGTAAAAATTTAGGGTGAGTGCGGAGTACCGCCCGGTCCTGCAGGAGTTTAGTGTAAGGCGGATAGGTGACTAAGGCCTGTAACTCACTAACCCTGCGAGCTGAAGTGACAGCTAAAAGGAATAATACCTTCCATGTGAGATACTTTAATTCACAGGAGTGTAGAGGTTCGAAAGGTGGTTTCATTAGGCGACCAAGAACCAGATTAAGGTCCCAAGATGGGGCCGGAGGACGTAAGGGTGGCTTCAGATGGAGCAAGCCTTTAAGAAAGCGTGTTACCAGGGGTTGTACTGAAATAGGGACACCCTGTATGCCTTTATGGACACAGAAGGAAAGAGCCTGTGCCTCCCTGCTTGTTTATGTACCACATGGCCACTTGGTTGTCTGTCTGGATTAAGATTATCTGATTCGAAAGACGATCTTTGAACGTTCTGAGCGCGTAACGGATTGCTCGAAGTTCCAAAAAATTTATCTGGTGTTCGGCTTCCTCTGGTGACCATAACCCTTGGGTTTGGAAATCGTCCACATGAGCCCCCCAACCAATGTGGGAAGCGTCGGTGGTCAGGATTACTTGTGGATCTGGTAGGAGAAAAGGTAAGCCCTGAAGGAGATTGATTTGAGTCGTCCACCAGGTTAAAGACAGGCGAAGCGCTTGTGTAACTGCGACTATGGAGGACAGGCGCTGAGAAGCTTGAATCCATTGGTGTCGCAGAGTCCATTGTGTTACTCTCATGGCTAGTCGGGTCATGGGAGTGACTTGAACTGAGGATGCCATATGTCCTAGGAGAATGAGGAATTGGCGAGCCGTGGCCGTGTCTTGAGACTGGAGCTGGCGAGCTAGGGACATGAGAGTTTGGACCCGCTGCAGCGGAAGGTAGGCCTTTGCCTGTAAGGTGTCCAAGTCTGCCCCAATGAAAGATAAGGTTTGAGATGGGACTAAGCAAGATTTCTCGTAATTGACAAGAAACCCTAAGGAAAGGAGTGTGTTGATTGTCAATTTTAGGGAGGAGTGGGCAATCTGAGGGGTGGAGGCCCTGATTAGCCAATCGTCCAGATAGGGGTAGACGTGGACACCTTCCTTCCTGAGGAATGCTGCTACCACTACGAGGCATTTGGTGAAGACTCGTGGAGCAGATGCCAGACCGAAAGGTAGTACCCGGTATTGATAATGGTCGCGGCCTACCAGAAACCGCAGATACTTGCGATGGGATTGTGTTATCGCAATATGGGTATAAGCATCCTTTAGGTCGAGGGAGCACAGCCAATCCCCCCTTTGCAGCAGAGGGAGTAGCGCACCCAGGGTTACCATCTTGAACTTTTCTTTTTGAAGGTACTTGTTGAGGGCCCGAAGGTCCAAAATGGGACGTAGCCCCCCTGACTTCTTTGGAATTAGGAAGTACCTGGAGTAGAATCCCTTGCCTCGTTGAGAGGGAGGGACGGGTTCTATAGCATTTGATTGCAAAAGAAGGGATACTTCCTGTTGTAATTGAGTCAAGTGGCTGGATAGACTCCATGCTTGAAGAGGCGGGGAGTCTGCTGGAAGAGTTATGAAGTTGAGGTGGTAACCCTGTGTGATAATTGCCAGCACCCACTGATCTGAGGTAATCTGTATCCAATGCTGTAAAAAGTGGCACAGACGACCCCCCCCCACAGGGATGTCGGGAAGTGGGATGTGGCATGTGCTCCGTACCGGGAAGTCAAAGGCCTGCCGCAGGCCCAGGAGGTGGGGCCACAGCAGGTCTTTGTTTTCGAGGTTGGCGTGGCTGAGGTCTAGTGGAGGATCGAGCCGGACGAGGCCTAGCCGACGGAGGATAATAACGACGTGGCCGAAAGAAAGACTTTTTAGAGTCCTTCTTAGGTGGTGGTTTGGAGGATACCTCAGATGGAACAGACGAAAGTTGCTTCAACGTCTCGTGGTGATCCTTCAATTCTGCCACAATTTGCTGAATCTGTTCTCCAAACAGATTGTCCCCTAAGCAGGGTAAATCGGCTAGACGATCCTGGACCTCTGGGCGAAGGTTAGATGACTTTAACCAAGCCCAACGTCTGGCTGAGATGGCAGTAGCTGAGACTTTTGTGGAAGCATCGAAGATATCGTAGGCCGTTCTGATCTCGTGCTTCCCAGCCTCAAATCCTTTGTGAAGAAGGGCTTGAAGCTGTGGCTGGTATTGGTCCGGTAACGTGTCAGCGTAGTCCTGCATCTGTTTAAGGATGGCTCTGTTGTATTGAGTCATGTAAAGTTGGTATGAAGCTATGCCAGATATCAACATGGCCCCATGATACACTTTCCGTCCCACACTATCCAGGAATTTGTTGTCCTTGATAGGGGGAGTGGAAGAGTGTGGTTTTAGGCGCTTGGCCTTCTTTTGTGCAGACTCAACTACAACAGAGCGATGATCCAGTTGAGGCTTCTGAAATCCTGGTGCTGACTAAACAAGGTATGTGGAGTCAGCTTTCTTATTAACTGGTGACACAGATGAAGGAGATTCCCAGTTTTTCTTTAAAAGATCCAGAAATACCTGGTGAATGGGGATGGAAGCGATGATTTTAGGAGCATCCAGAAATTGGAGCAGTTCCATCATTTGGTGCCTGTCATCGGTTTCAGATTGCAACTGAAAAGGTACAATTTCTGACATCTCCTTTACAAAATTAATAAAGGAGAGATCTTCAGGAGGAGATAGTTTTCTACTCTCTGTAGGAGATGGTGGGGATGGCAAATCTGTATCAGAAGATGTATCATCACCCCAGGTATCATAAGGATCATGTGGGGCTTGCAGACCTGAAGGACCTGGTTGAGGATCCAAAGGCATCGATGGAAATCTGGATGGAATCGGTGCTGCAAGCGGAACTGTAAACGGCATCGAGGGCTTCGGGGCTGCCGATGGAATCGGTGCCGGTCTTGGAATCGATGGAGCCGAGGGATAAATCGGTGGAGAGGTATGCGAAGGCACCGATGGGACTACTCCGGATGGGGGAATCCGAAACGGTGTTTCTCCTGCCAATGAGAATCCTGCCGGAGACGATGGTGTAGTCGGTGCTACTGGAATCACCGATGGAAGGGCCCGCATGAGTGCCTCCATACGATTCAGTAGCGGTGCCAGCGCTTCCACTAGAGGCTCGGTGGTCGGTTCCCTCCTCGGTGGCGGAGTCGGTGCCGAGGTCGGTGCCAGAATCGGTGCCAGAGACGGTGCCGGTGGAGGCTGGAACCTTTGCATCGCTTTCTCGATGGCCTCCTGGACCAGCCGGTCCAGTTCTGCCCGGAGACCAGGGGTAACAATACCCGGCTCGACGGGAGAGGGAGGCTGAGGCAGAGCCGGAGGGACCACCGTAACCGGTGGGATCACGGCTCCCACACCCCGAGAGGGTGAGGGTTTCCTCGATGCCTGCGAACGAGACGTGGACGGTGCCAGGTCTGACCGAGGCTTTTTTGTCGGTGGCTCGGCCTGTTCAGAGGTCGATGGCTGTGGATCCTCGACGGGCCGAGACTTGTGCCGCCAATGGCGATGCTTGTCCTTCCGATCTCCTCGCCCATCCGGGGAGGGGACAGGAGTCGACGGCCGAGAAGTCATCGGTGGTGGACGGTCACCGGAGGGTTGACGGTGGTGGTGCATCTTCGACGGTGCCGGTTCCGATGACGTCGATGCTATCGATGGTGTTGGGGTGGGTGCATGGAAGAGGAGCCCCATCTTCTCCATCCTGGCTTTACGACCCTTAGGTGTCATTAGGGCACATTTAGTGCAAGTCAGGACATCATGCTCACTTCCCAAACACAGAACATAGACCCTATGGGGGTCTGTGATGGACATAGTCCGGGTGCAATCTGGACAACGACGGAACCCCGTCGCCATGGCCTAGGGCCAAATTTAGCCGCGGGATCGGTAAGTGCCAACAGGCCTCAAGGGCCAAAATCGACGGCAGTCGATGAAAATCGGCAAAAAACTTACCGGATTCCGCGAAGGTGCCAAAAATTTGTCGAAGGGAGACCCCTGAGGGGCAAATTTTCTTCGGAAAGAAAAAACCGAATTCCTGTCAGGAACGTGGTAAGAGAGCTCCTTTCACCGCGTGGCAGCTGCTGCGCGGAAAAAAGAAGACTGGAGGGAGACCCCTGCTGGCTGCAGGGTCAGTGCCTTGCTGGGCATGCCCAGTAGGGGCCAGTCAAAGTTCTGTTTAAACTTTGACAGAAGTTTTCCGTGGTGGGCTCCATCCTCGATGTCACCCATTTGTGAGGACAACCATCCTGCTTGTCCTGTGAGAATAATTCGTCACTCATCAACCAGGGGCACAGCTGGCTGCTTTCCGTGCTAAAACAGGGCCCTAAACTGAATTCTCCAGCGACAACCAGGACCGGGACTGCAGCACAGAGTGGGTGACAGATTATCCAGATGTCATTAGCATTCTTGATCAATGTAAAGATTGGAACTGGCATTCAACTTGTCATAGGCTTCAATAACGAAAAAGACAATGCCAGTGTACTACTCTTTTTGCTGAATAACTAAACTGCAATGTATCTTTAAAATGCAAGTTGAAAAAGGGGCAGACACAGGTGTTTTCAAAGCATTGTAACAAGAGTCATTTGCTTTGCTGAACCACAAAGTTAACATAACATCTACCATATGTAAACTACTGTACGTCTCATGCTGCTATAATAAATTTCATATCTACCTACCTCAAGAAAAAGTTGGAGACATTCTGATCTCTCTATATAAACTTGGCTCACATTTTATCTGATTTAAACAAGTCAAGATTATTTATAAGGCTAATTTTACTTACAGGAGAGTACAGAATTTGTGCTGGAGATGTCAGGACAAAGTTCTTTAGCACACAAACTGAAATAATTTATTGTTCAAAGACTTTTGGCATTAGGTTGGGTGGGATATAGAAATCACAAACTGCAATTTTTCTTGGACAGCAAATGTGCTCTTCACAATTTCAACCATCTTCAACCAACTGATAAATATGTAAGTTGTCTGGCTATAGCACTGATATGCACCAGGAGAATCATTCTATAACTCTAGAGATAGCAAATGTTGCTTACCTGTAACAGGTGTTCTCACAGGACAGCAGGATGTTAGTCCTCACATATGGGTGACATCACAGGATGGAGCCCAATCATGGAACACTTTTGTCAAAGTTTCTAGAACTTCGACTGGCCCCTACTGGACATGTCCAGCATGGCACTAACCCTGCAGCCAGCAGGGGTCCCCCTTCAGTCTTGCTTAAAAAGCTACAGGAAGTGCCAAAAAATAAAATAAGAAATGTAACAAACCCAACACCGTGGGGCGGCGGGCGGGTTTCGTGAGGACTAACATCCTGCTGTCCTGTGAGAACACCTGTTACAGGTAAGCAACATTTGCTTTCCCCACAGGACAAGCAGGATGGTAGTCCTCACATATGGGTGAGTACCAAGCTGAGGATGTCCGAGTATGCACCAAATGTACCCAAGACGTGCAACAGGCACAACAACTGGGGTAGAATTTGGTAGAGGGCATCCTGAACCCTAACGGGCAGGCGGAAGGGTTGGTACGTCAAGTTGTGAATAGGTTACAAAGGACAGATTGGCCGAAGATGGAATCTTGTCTTCCGGCCTAGTCCAAGCAATAGTGGGCTGTAAAGATATGGAGAGAACTCCAGGTGGCAGCTCTGCAAATGTCAGGAAGAGGCACCGATCGTAGGTGTGCTACTGAAGTCGCCATGGCCCTCACAGAGTGTGCTTTAACACGGTCTTGAAATGGAATGCCTGCTTGCTGATAACAAAAGGATATGCAGTCCGCTAACCAGGAGGAGAGAGTCTGCTTACCCACAGGCCACCCCAATTTGGTGGAATGTAAAGAGACAAACAATTGAGTGCTTGTCCTATGGGCAGCTGTACGGTCTAGGTAGAATGCTAGAGCCCGTTTACAGTCGAGGGTATGCAGAGCCTGCTCTCCTGGATTGCAATGGGGCCTGGGAAAAAAGGTAGGTAGTATAATGGATTGATTGAGATGAAACTCTGACACTATCTTATGCAAGAACTTAGGGTGAGTGTGGAGTACTGCCCGGTCTTGCAGAAGTTTAGTGTAAGGCGGATAGGTAACTAGGGCCTGTAACTCACTGTTACGCTTGGGCTCCGGTCAGGAGTCGTGAACACCACCCAGCAGGGTGGCTCCAGGTGGAGAGAGACAGGAAGCTAGAAACAGTGTCAGGTTCCAGGCTGGGTCAGGGCAGGCAGCAAGTATCAGAGTCTGGGTTCAGGCTGGGTCAGGGCAGGCGGCAAGTAGCAGTGTCTAAGTACAGGCTGGGTCAGGGCAGGCAGCAGTAGCAGTGTCTAAGTACAGGCTGGGTCAGGGCAGGCGGCAGTCAGCAGTGTCTGGGTCCAGGCTGGGTCAGGGCACAGTAAGCAGGGCAAGGCAGGTCAGAAGGCCCGTAGGCCACACACACACACACAGAAGGCCCGTAGGCCACACACCAATAGCGGGGCAAGGCAGGTCAGAAGGCCCGTAGGCCACACACACACAGAAGGCCAGTAGGCCACACACCATAAGCGGGGCAAGGCAGGTCAGAAGGCCCGTAGGCCACACACATACACACAGAAGGCCCGTAGGCCACACACCATAAGCGGGGCAAGGCAGGTCAGAAGGCCCGTAGGCCACACACATACACACAGAAGGCCCGTAGGCCACACACCATAAGCGGGGCAAGGCAGGTCAGAAGGCCCGTAGGCCACACACACACAGACAGAAGGCCCGTAGGCCACACACCGTAAGCAGAGCAGGCAGGTCAGAAGGCCCGTAGGCCACACATACACAGAAGGCCCGTAGGCCACACACCGTAGTCAGGGCAAGTAGGTCAGAAGGCCCGTAGGCCACACATACACAGAAGGCCCGTAGGCCACACACCGTAAGCAGAGCAGGCAGGTCAGAAGGCCCGTAGGCCAGGTAAGAAAAGCGAGGAAGAAGGCCCGAAGGCCGCGCAGGGCAAGGCAAGGAAAGGCCCGAAGGCCGCGCAGGGCAAGGCAAGGAAAGGCCCGAAGGCCGCGCAGGGCTAGAGCAGGGAGCCCAGGTGAGCTCGATGCCGAAGCACCGAGGCAACTGTCAGGCAGGGTTATAAGGGCACACCCAGAGCATAGAGTGGACAGAGGAGATGGACTGGGCCTGTCAGGAAAGCCAGCACTAGAGGGACCCCTGGTGGTGAGGCGGTTGCACTGCAGCCAAAACTGTAACACTCACTAACTCTACGAGCCGAAGTGATTGCCAAAAGGAAAATCACTTTCCATGTGAGATGGCGAAGTTCACAGGATTGAAGAGGCTCGAAAGGTGGTTTCATGAGCCTTCCTAAAACCAGGTTATGGTCCCAAGAAGGGGCCGGAGGATGCAGTGGAGGCTTGAGGTGAAGCAAGCCCTTCAGAAAACGTGTTACAAGGGGTTGTACTGATATAGGAACATCCCCAACACCTTTATGGAAGGCGGCCACCGCACTAACATGCATTCTGATGGAGGAAGCTTTTAGACTTGACTCAGACAAGTGCCAGAGATAGTCCAGAAACTTCGTGATTGGACAGGTAAAGGGGTCAAGGGATTGAGAAGAGCACCATGACTGAAACCCGTTCCATTTGTAAGAATAAGATTTTCTCGTGGAAGGCTTCCATGAAGCAATCAGGACACGGGAAACTGATTCAGAAAGGTTAAGTGGCTGAAGGATTAACCTTTCAACATCCATGCCGTCAGGGACAAGGCTTGCAGATTGGGTGGTGCAGGCACCCGTCGTTTTGTGTAATCAGAAGCGGGTCCTTTCCCAAGGGAATGTGCCTGTGAATGGAGAGATCCTGAAGTACTGGAAACCACACTTGGCGAGGCCAGTGAGGTGCTATCAGGATCATGGTTCCCTTGACCTGACGTAACTTCATGAGAGTCTTTGAGAGAAGTGGAAGTGGAGGGAATGCATATAAGAGACCTGTCACCCACAAGAGGGAGAACGCATCTCTTGGTTGTGAGTGCTTGCTGCGAGTGAGGGAGCAAAAGTTCTCTACTTTGCGGTTTTGACATGTGGCAAAGAGATCTAAATGAGGGTAACCCCATTTTTGGAAGATCGAGTCTGCCACTAAGGGGTTGAGAAACCACTCGTGCGGTTGAAAGGTGCGACTTAGCTTGTCTGCCAATACATTGTCCACTCCCGACAAGCAGGTGGCCCTGAGGTACATCGAATGGGAGAGAGCCTCTGCCCATATCTGTGCAGCTTCCTGGCACAGGAGGTAGGAGCCCGTCCCTCCCTGTTTGTTGATGTACCACATGGCCACCTGGTTGTCCGTCTGAATCAGGATGACTTGGTTGGAGAGGCGATCCTGAAATACCCTGAGAGCATATCTGATTGCTCGCAGCTCCAGGAAATTGATTTGGTGTTTGGCGTCCTCTGGAGACCAATTTTCCTTGTCTGCAGATTGGCCACATGGGCTCCCTAGCCGAGATTGGAAGCATCGGTGGTGAGAATTATTTGAGGGTCTGGAGGCTGGAAGGGCAAGCCTTGGAGGAGATCTGATTTTTCCACCAGGCGAGAGACTGACGGAGTGAGTCGGTGACGTGGACAATGGTCGACAGGGGCTGAATGCATTGAATCCTTTGTGACCTCAGAGTTCACTGCATGACTCTCATGACTAGGCGGGCCACTGGGGTGACCTGAACTGAGGACGCCATGTGTCCCAGTAGAATGAGAAAGCAGCGTGCAGTCGTGTAGCGCTGAGACTGCAGCTGGTGTGCGAGAGAGACGAGAGTGAGAGCTCGTTGTCGAGGTAGAAAAGCTTTTGCCTGCAAGGTGTCCAAGTCTGCCCCTATGAATGATAAGGTTTGAGATGGGACTAAGTAGGATTTGTCGTAGTTGACGAGAAATCCTAGCGAAATCAGGGTGTGTAAGGTAAGATGCAGGGACGACAGAGCAGTTTGCTGAGTGGGAGCCCCGATCAACCACTCACCACTAACCAACTTCCAGTCATTACCCTTATGCAGAAAACTATAACATTGCAAATTACATAACCTAGCAAATTCCATAAATTCTGTAAATGCTTTCTGTTAACATTTGGTAAATGTATTCTGTTAAATTCCTATCACCTTTCTCTGCTCCTAGGTGTACATTTCCCTGTTTTATTGTAACTGCAATTGTTTTCGCTCAGCACTTGTTATTTGTTCTTTTTACTGTAACCTATTATCACACCCCCCTGTTTATTGTAAACCGGCATGTGATACTTATCACGAATGCCGGTATAGAAAAAACTCAAATAAAATAAATAAATAACCAATCGTCTAGTTAGGGGTAGACGTGAACACCTTGAGTCCTGAGGAAGGCTGCAACTACTATGAGATTTCGTGAAGACTCGTGGTGCAGATGCGAGGCCGAATGGAAGCACTTGGTACTGATAGTGCTTGGGGCCTACCAGAAATCTCAGGTATTTATGATGAGATGGAGTTATAGCAATATGAGTGTATGCGTCCTGGAAGTCTAGAGAGCAGAGCCAGTCTCCTTTTTGCAGAAGAGGAAGGAGGTAACCCAAGGTTACCATCTTGAACTTTTCTCGTTGGAGGTACTTGTTGAGGGCACGTAGGTCCAGAATTGGACGAATGCCACCTGATTTTTTGGGGATTAGAAAGTACCGGAAATAGAATCCCAAGCCTCATTGGGAATAGGGTACTGGTTCCATTGCTCTGGACTGGAGGAGGAGGGAGTCCTCCTGTTCCAGAAGTGGTGAGTGGTCGGATGTTCCCCACATCAGTTCAGGTGATAACCCTAAGAGTTTATGGCAAGGACCCACTGGTCTGATTATGTGCCACATGTTGTGGAAATGGCACAATTGACCTCCCACTGGTATCTGAGGCAGTGGAAGCTGGCTGCTGCCCTCTATGCAGGAGTCAAAAACCGGAAGCAGGGCCTGGCTGAGGAGCTGATTGCGGCTTTTGTTTCGTATCTGACGAGACTGGGCCTTTTGAAAAGGTCTCGTGGAATGAGTCCTAAACAGTGGTGGATAGGACTTCTTTGGATGGAAGAATGACTTTTTAGTATCCTTCCTGAATGGCTACTTGGAGGCATACTCAGAAGGCATCAGAGAGAGCTGTCTCAGGGTCTCATGATGGTCCTTGAGTTCCGCCACTGTTCGTTGAATTTGTTCGCCGAACAGATTGTCTCCTAAACAGGGCAGGTTGGACAATCTATCCTGTACTTCAGGGCGAAGATCCGAAGACTTGAGCCAGGCCCATCTTCTCGCCGAGATAGCAGCTGCAGATACCCTGGTAGCAGTGTCAAAGATATCGTAAGATGATCTTATATCATGCTTGCCCACCTCAAAACTCTTATTTACTAGGGTTTGGAGCTGACCTTGAAATTGCTGAGGCAGGGAGTCTGTCAAGTCTTGTATCTGCTTAAATAAGACCCTGTTGTATTGGGTCATATAGAGCTGATAAGAGACGATTCGAGAGATGAGCATTGAGCCCTGGAAGTCACGGTGACCAATGGCATCTAGACATTTTTGTTCCTTGCCTGGGGGAAAGGAAGTGTGAGGTTTTGATCTCTTTGCCCTCTTTTGGGCAGATTCCATGACGACAGAGTGGTGATCCAATTGAGATTTTTGAAAACCTGGGGTTGACTGTACCAAATAAATGGTGTCAACCTTCCTGTTGACTGGAGCAACAGAGCCAGGGTGTTCCCAGTTCTTTTTGAGGAGATCCAGAAGAACTTGGTGAATAGGGATGGAGGTTATTTCCTTGGGAGCATCCAGGAATTGCAACAGCTCCATCATTTGGTGCCTGTCATCTTGTTCTGTCTGTAATTGGAAGGGAACCAATTCAGACATCTCCTTCACAAAGTTTATGAAGGAAAGGTCCTCTGGAGGAGAACGCTTTCTGCTTTCAGAAGGAGAAGGTGGTGAAGGCAGGTCATCGGTGTCTGGTGAAGAATCATCTGTCCAGGTATCGTAGGGATCGGCATCTGCCCCTTTAGGAGCCCTAGGGGGGCGGGACGGTGGAATCCCTGAAGGTCCTGGTCTAGGCATCAATGAATGGATTGGTGGCACCAACGGATGTACCGGCATCGATGGACGTATCGGCAGGACTCACGATGGAGGGATGCAGAATGGTGTTTCCCCTCCCGATGACAAGGTAAGTGGAGAGGGCACCGGAGCCATCGGTGACCTGGGATCCATCGGTGGAAAAGTGGCGATGAGCGCTTCCATTTTCGAAAGCAGCGGTGCAAACGCTGCCAGAATCAGGTCAGCGGTCGGTTCCATGATCGGTACCGGTGTCGGTGCCGGAGGAACTTGGAGTCAATGCATCGCCTTGTCGATGGCCTCCTGAACCAGCCGGTCCAGTTCTTTTCAGAGACCTGGAGCAAGCAGCCTCAGCTCCGGAACAGAAGAAGGAGGCAGAGGCATAGCCAGAGGGACCACCATTAAAGGCGGAGTCGCGGCTCCCAATCCCCTTTCGTGTGAGGGTTGCCTCGGTGACCCGGTAGCCGAAAAGGTCGGTGCCTTTTCTGGATGGGGTTTCTTCGACAGCGGCTCGGACGATGGCGAGGTCGATGATTTCACTCCCTCGATGGCCTGAGACGTCCGATGGCGATGTTGCTCTCTACGATCCCCTCAGTCCTGAGGGGGAGTAGAGGGAGTTGAAGGCCGAGAAGTTGTCGATGCCGGACTGTTACTGGCCGGTGGTAGATACTGGAGCGAAGTTGACGGTGCCAGTTCTGACGACGTCGATGCAATAGACAGCGTCGGGGTTTCAGCATGGAAGAGAAGTTCCATCTTCTCCATTCTGGCCTTGCAACCTTTTGGTGTCATTAAGGCACATTTGGTGCAGGTCAGGACATCGTGCTCACATCCGAGACACATTACACAGACCTTATGAGTGTCTGTTTGGACATGGTACGACTGCAGTCTGGGCACAGACGGAACCCCAATGCCATGGCCATGAAAAACTCGAGCCGCGGTACGGTCGACGGCCAGTAGGCCGCGAGGGCCAAACAACGGGAATCAACCGAAAACGGGTAAAAAACTTACCGGAGTACCACAGAGTCAAAAATGTGAAGGAGGGACCCCTGTGGGGTATGAAACTTTTTAATAATTCCGTGAGGAAAATTCCTGTCAGGAATCTCTGTGGAGCTCCTTAACCGCGTGGCTACTGCTGCTCAGAAAAAAAGAAGACTGAAAGGGGATCCCCTGCTGGCTGCAGGGTTAGTGCAATGCTGGGCATGCCCAGTAGGGGCCAGTCAAAGTTCTAGAAACTTTGACAAAAGTGTTCCGTGATTGGGCTCCATCTTGTGATGTCACCCATATGTGAGGACTACCATCCTGCTTGTCCTGTGAGAACCATTGCTTAAATGACAATTAATGACAAATAAACTACCAAGATCAATGCTCAAAAGAAGAACAATATATTAACTAAATAGCAAACTGACATCCTTCAACTTGTCATGGGCTTCAATAATGAAAAAGAAAATGCCAGTGTACTGTATTACACAGAACTGAAATGAACTGTCAAGAATATAACTCACCCACCCATCCTCCCCACCTCATCTTTGTTATTTTGTGTTTTTCTTTTTTTGTCTTAAGGCATGATTTATTTGATATTATAGTAAGAATGACTGTTATGAATCTCATGTTCTAGTTTTTTGTTTTGGAAAAACCTTGTTACTTTGAATAAGTATACCACTCTTTGATATTGTTAAATTATTCCTGCCCATCTTCTTCTCCCAGTTCCAGCCTCCCATGTTTTATTGTAACTTTTTTGCTCCTCACCATTTGTTAATTGTTAAAGTTATCTCACCCCCGGTTACCTGTAAACCAGCATGATGTGATTGTATCATGAATGCTGGTATATAAAAGCTCTAAATAAATAAATATTCATTATTGTAAACACTGTTATAAAATTTCAATAAAGAAATGCTTTTAAACACAAAGGAAAACCCAAAAGGAAAGGAAATGTGAAGTAATTTGGCTGCAGTTATGCTATTGCATCCATAAATCATCTGTCTCCACTAATTGGGCATGTCTCTTATCTTTAAGAAAAGGTCATGGAAGTCAAAGGAAAAGGGATAAGTTTGTAAATTAATTATTTTAAAGTTTCTGGGCAGCAGGAAGGTAAGCCTGCAGCAAAATGACACAAAGCCCAGAAGTCCAATGGAGCTGACTGTGTTCCCAGCATTGTACTGCTGTCAGTTCCCACTACCACAGAATTTTAAACATAAATAGTTAAGTGTAAACCAACCTGCTTTTTCCTGGTCCTTTCTTTTGCCTGGGAAGTACTGAATTACACACACATGATTACAGCCAGTATAAATTAAAATTTTCTTTTTAGAGACTCTTTTGTTAATGAAGTGTTGTTTTGTCTCCATAGAAATGATGAAATGACGGCAGAAGAAGACCAAACGGCCCATCCAGTCTGCCCAGCAAGCTACGCACTTTATCCATTTTTTTCCCCTTTTTTTCTCTCCCACCTGTTACTATTGGCTTCCAGTACCCTCCAGCCCTAATTCCCCTCCACCCCACCACCAATTTAGAGAGCAGCGCCGTATCTGCATCCAAGTGAACGTCCAGCTCAATTAGGGGTAGCAACCGCTGTAACAAGCAGGCCACACCCTTACCCCATACTCTTACCCACCCCTGTTTTTATTTTTTTGTTTGTTTGTTTTTTGGATATAGCAGCCCTCCATCCTTCTGCTCCGTGAAGGTGGAACACCAACTACTGGCCACTGGCATCCCGCTCCGTGAATGCCTCTGTGGCTACTGCCGCTCCGTGCAGTGTTTGAATGCCTCTGTGGCTACTTATTTATTTATTTAGCATTTGTTTATATACCGAGGTACAGCTGACATAGCCTTCACTCCGGTTTACATTATAACAAACCAGTTACATTTAAATTCATAACAGTGAATACTTAATCCATTAAAATCATTCACTATACCATCCTAATATTTTACTGCACTCTGGCAGCATCTACTGATCAGACCCTCAGCACAGCTACACAAAGCAGTTGTAGGTTCCAAATATCTCTAACAGAAATCTAAACTCACCTGAAGCTGTGGTTTGTGAGGTAGTCCGTCACTGCTGGTTTGATACGAGCAACTCCTCCCTGACTATGGTTTCCTCTTCCCGTGATCACCGAGAGATATGGCTTACCACCAGTCTGCTTGTACTCTGGTACAACAGGAATTTTAACTGTTAAAATGTTTTCTCTTCTATGCGGCTCAGTATTTCAACAGTGTTTTTTTTGTTATCCACACTTTGTGGAATGTGATATCACACCAATTAAGTTTGAATGCTTTCTCCTCCATTTGTGCTGTTCATTCACATTTACGGGTGTCAATGTGAGAAGAAACACACCAGAAACAAATTTGACAGAACAAATACCTAACTGAAGTTTTCATAATGAGTTCCAGACTATATAGTTCAAGGGAGCTCAGAAGTACAAAATTCTATCTAGCTACTTGTACCCTGCTACCCTACACCACTGGATTTAAGTGATTACACTATGACCCCTCCCTCTACAAGTTCATACATACTTGTCTTCTGTTTCTTTATGTATCACAGGATGCCCTTTCCTCAAATTGCCAGTACTAATAAAAAAAAAAAAGCATTATCTGAAGGAACAGTGTCCCTTTTCCATTCTCAGAAAATCATATATGTCTTCCAACTATACTGGCACAAGAGGGATTATACAGAAGTGACATTCTGTCTCCTAACAATCAAGACTGATGTTTTACTAATCAAAATAAAGTGCTGAGTGACATTTATCTATTTATTTAGCACTTTTTTATACCGACATTCATGAATAGACATATCACATCGGTTTACATCGAACCAAGATTAAACAAATTATTATTATTACATCGAACAAGGGATATATCGAACAAGGATAACATCAACAAGGGATATGCAAGAACACTAGAGTACGAGGTTAGCAACAATCACTAAAAAGCATAATTGTGAGATTAAGGTTAGCAACACTAGAGCACGATGTTAGCCTTCAACACTAAATGCATAACTGTGAGAGATAATGACGGCTGATAGCAAGGAAACAAAATGTGCAGGTCAGCTCGGTTACCCGGTCATTAAATATATACTGACCAGAGGCACCTTATGGTCTGATGATAGGGGGGTTTAAAGTGGGAGTGTTATAGGGGGGTAGAACCATGCTGAAGATCTATTAGAACATGAAGCTTAGAGACAAAAGAATTAATACTTAAGATCAAGAACGTGCTGAGAATGGTCGAAGAAATAGGGTCCACGAGAGGGAGTCTGTTCTTTAGGGGAACACTTGTTTGCATAACCACGTCTTTAGCTTTTCCTGAAGGTCCGTGGGCAGAGATCTGATGGAAGGGCGTTCCATTGAGAGGGACCAGCTGTAGAGAAGGCACGTTTCCTTAGTGAGGACTTGGCGGGCGGAGCGTACAGAGTGCCTTTGTAAGCTGTTCTGATTGGTCTAGAGGAGGTGTGGTGGTGTAGGGGGGATATTGAGCTGAAGAGAGGACTGGTTGTGAATGGTCTTGTGTATCATGGTGAGGATTTTGTGGAGGATTCTGAATTTAATGGGGAGCCAGTGTAGCGACCTAAGAGTGGGCGTAATATGCTCTCCTCTGCTGGTATTGGTCAGGATCCTTGCGGCTGTATTCTGAAGCATCTGTAAAGGTCTAGTGGTATTTATGGGGAGGCCTAGGAGGAGAGAGCTGCAGTAATCCATTTTAGAGAATATGGTGGCTTGGAGTACAGTCCTGAAGTCATGTAAGTGTAGTAGGGGTCTCAACTTTTTTAGGATTTGTAGTTTGTAGAAACATTCTTTTGTGGTGGTGTTGACAAATTTTTTTAGGTTCAGTAGGTTGTCCAGAATTACGCCAAGGTCTTTTGCGTGGGTAATGGGGGTCGTTAAGGTTGTGGGGAGATGGTTGATTGCTAGGTCATTGTCATCCTGTGTGATGAGAAGGAGCTAGGTTTTGGATGTGTTGAGAATTAAGCTGAGACTGGCAAGAAGGAGGTTGATGGACTGGAGGCAATTGTTCCAGAAAGTGAGGGTTTTGGAGATAGATTCCGTGATTGGAATGAGGATTTGCACATCGTCAGCGTAAATGAAATGGGTTACCTTTAGATTTATGAGAAGTTGGCAGAGGGGGAGGAGATAAATGTTGAATAGCGTAGGAGATAGAGAAGATCCTTGCGGGACGCCGAGTGTTGATCTGAATGGGTGAGATTCTTTATTGTTTATTTTTACCTTGGAGGTCCTGTTGCTTAGGAAAGACTTGAAGCAACTGAGAGCTGTTCCAGAGATGCCTATGTCAGACAGCCGGTTGATTAGAATAGCGTGATTGACAGTGTCGAACGCTGCTGAGATATCAAGCAGTGCCAGAAGATATGGTTGGTTTTTATCAAGGCCCATGAGTGCACCAGTACAGTGGCCCCATTCTGGAGAATATCCTTTTCTAACAAAATTCAGTTATTAGCCATAAAACTCTGGTCCTTCAGCATGGGGCTTGGTCCAACAAATTGGTTATAAAGAGGGCCGATACAGTAAAGTGCACTCAGGTCGAGCACACTGTTAGCCCCCATTTGGCCGTGCGTTTTCGATGTGCTATTTTTACCCCTTATACAGTAAGGGGTAATAGTGCATGGAAAACGCGCTGCCAACACCCCCCCCCCCCCCCCCCCGAAACTAATAGCACCAGCAACATGCAAATGCATGTTGATGGGCCTATTAGTTATTTCCACGCGATACAGAAAGTAAAATGTGCAGCCAAGCTGCACATTTTACTTTCAAAAATTAACGCCTGCCAAAGGCAGGCGTTAATTTCGGCCAGCACAGAGAAAGTATACAGAAAAGCAGAAAAAACTGCTTTTCTGTACACCCTCCAACTTAATATCATAGTGATATTAAGTCAGAGGCCCCAAAGATTAAAAAAAAAAAAAATCTAAAAAAAAAAAATATTGGCCCATGGCCCGCAAAATGGACGCTCAATTTTGCCAGCGTCCGTTTTCCGCACCCGTGGCTGTCAGCGGGTTTGACAACCAACGCCAGTACAATTAAGCGTCGGCTGTCAAACCCGCTGACAGCCGCCGTTTCCACAGGCCCTAATTTACATACCTTGGCTTCCTGAATCGCACACCCAGGAGAGTGGCCTGGGTGCGTGTCGGGAGAGCTGGTGCTCGCTGGCTCTCCCGCGAGGTTTTCAGTATCTGCCCGATAGGGAGGAAATGGGTAATAGCCAAACCTCTTCTTCATATATCCCTCTCCCATTCAAGGAGCTCTCCAAGTATTCCCTAACAAACCTTTCAAGGGCCAAATTGATGATTTATTTTGTTATGTGCTTAATTTTACTTTAAAGAAATAAAGGGCAACAGACAAGATGTAGATGATACCTTATCATTGGAATAACTTGTCATTTGTGACCTAGCTTTTGAGAGGAGGTTACTTTTAATCATATCAATATAAAGTGAGCTAAGTACAATGTTTCTTGTCTATATAAGCAAATCACAGGTTATATTACAATGGTGGTGTTTCTTGTCAAAGCTGTGAAGAGTTGAAAAATAAAAGGATGTGGCAGAGGCAGAGGTAGATGGGTGATACATTTGTAGAGGGGTATGAAAATTGAGGGAGACAAAACAGCTGAATGTACAGCCAGAGGAGGACTACATCTGGTAATAAATGAGGAAATAAATGTCTCTTGCAAAGTGTTTGATTATTTTACTTTCAAATATCTTAAGCATCTGGGCTTTTTGACATTTCCTTTTAGTAAGGTCATTGATAACATGATCTGGAAGAAAACCTGAAGAGGGATGTTACAACTGATGATGTGTGTCAGAAGTTTAAGACAAGAATAAAGCTTTACACATACACAAGGTAAACACATCATAGAGAAGAATAATGTAACACTTCTGTGGGGAACATTTTTTTTTCCAGCCAGACCACTGCATCAGTAACTTTATGACCAGGTGAACTGTACCCTGTATACAAGGTGCGCCATATAACATTTTATCCCTCACTTTTTCCTTCTGTTCACTATGCAGTAGCCCTCATATAACATTAGTATTTGTCATATGGATATGAATGGTCCTGCCATCCACTATAATTCCCAAGTCCTTTTCCTAGGTGGTAGCAGACAGAATTGACCCATTCACTACATATTCTTCATTCCCATTTTTGCAGGCTACAATCATCAACAAGCAGCCATCTACAATGAGATTCCCAGGAGTACCGTTTCTATTAGATAATTTATGAATAGGCTACACAGTCCAGCACAGACCCTGAAGGCAACTAAATTATATCTACCTCATTTCCTATACCTATTGATCTATTCATAGAAACATAGAAATAACTGCAGAAAAGGACCAAATGTCCATCCAGTCTGCCCAGCAAGCTTCCCATGGTAATAACTGCCGTGCTTTTCCTATGGACTTGGCTGTAAAAGCTGTCCTGTGTTTTGTTTTTTTTTGTTTTTGTTTGTTAACTTAAATGTCTGCGCATCTGTACTCCATGGCTTGTGTTGGTTGCCCCTGAATGCAAATTTCTCTTTCCCTCCGCCCCCACCTTCAAAGCAGAGAGCGATGTTGCAGCTGCATCAAAAGCATCAAGGCTTATTTGTTGAGTAGAGATCCATGCCTTCTGTTAAGGGTAGAAACTGCTGCTTTGTGCATACTTATCAGTTCCCTAGACAGTAAAGCAGAGTTGCTTACCTGTAACAGGTGTTCTCACAGGACAGCAGGATGTTAGTCCTCACATATGGGTGACGTCAGTGGATGGAGCCCTGTCACGGAAAACTTTTCTGTCAAAGTTTCTAAAAAGTTTTGACTGACACTGGCACACTGAGTGCACTGAGCATGCTAAGCCTGCAATTATCCCTGTGACCACAGGTGTCTCCCCTCAGTCTCGTGTACAGCAAAAAGCGCAAGCAAAAAATAAAATAATAAAACGTATGCAGACCCAACTCCACAGGGTGGGTTTCGTGAGGATTACCATCCTGCTGTCCTGTGAGAACACTTGTTACAGGTAAGCAACTCTGCTTTCTCACAGGACAAGCAGGATGGTAGTCCTCAGATATGGGTGAGTACCGAGCTGAGGATGCCCTAGCAGTGCACCAAATGCACCCAAAGATGTGCAAAAGGCGCAACGACAGGGGTGGAATTTGGTAAGGAGAGCATCCTGAAACCCTTAACGGGTTGGTGGAAGGATGTTGGGTAGTTAAACTGAAAAGAAGTTGAGTAAAACGGACTGGCCAAACATGGAAGCTTGCCGGACAGCCTTACCAAAGCAATAATGGGCTGCGAAGGTATGGAAAGAACTCCAGGTTGCAGCCTTACAAATGTCTACAAGCGGCACCGACCGAAGGTGAGCTATTGAGGTTGGCAAGGCCCTAACAGAGTGTGCCTCCACACGGTGTTGTAGCGGAATGCCTGCTTGTTGGTAGGAAAAGGAGATTACAGTCCCGCCAATCAGGAGGAAAAGGTCTGTTTGCCCACTAGAACTCGCAGCTTTGGCTTTTGCCAAAGAAAAAAAAAGAGTTAGGTGTGATTCCTATGGAGTGTAGTGCGGTCTAGATAGAATGCAAGTGCACTTTTACAGTCCAAGGAGTGGAAAACTCTCTCGCCCTGGTGAGAGAGAGGTGTTAGGAAAAAGTGGGCAGAGTATATTCTGAGTAAGGTGAAATGCTGCGTCTACCTTAAGAAGGATATGAGGTTGAGTACATAAGACCACTCAGTCACGGAGGAACGCAGGGTCGAGTGAGTATGTAACAAGGTCTGGAACTCATTGACCCTGTTGGCAGAAGTGATGACTACGAGGGAAAGAAGTTCCCATGCCAGACTGTTAAGTGAGAGGAATGTAAAGGCTCGAACGGGGAACGTATGAGTCTTGTAAGCACTAAATGTTGGCCCCATTCCGTAACCAGTGCAAATAGAGGTGGCTTAATCAGTGGATGACCCATGTAAGCTGACTCAGAAAGGGTTGAACCATTAATCGGGTATCCCTACTCCCAAGTGGTACGCCAAATTGGAACTGAGGTGTACCTATGTGGACGATGTCTGGGGAGCAGAATCCGAAAGAGTAAGAGAAAAGAGTGGTGTAGAAAAAAAAGGAAAATTAGTTCTTACCTGATAATTTTCGTTCCTGTAGTACCAAGGATCAGTCCAGACTGTAGGGTTATGTCTCCCTTCCAGCAGGTGGAGTCAGAGGTCAAAGTTCTAAGCACCTCCCATATCCCAGGGTGCCTCCTGTGATCCTCCAGTATTTTAAATAACAAAGCAGAAACTAATGAAGGATAATCAATGACTAGATCAACTATATATATATATATATATATATATATATATATATATATATATATATATATATATATATATATATATATAAAAATAGAACAAATACCCAACAATAACAACAAATGTAACAATCCTCAGAGCTCCTTAAATTATTGTATATGAAAAATAGTTAAAAAGGAAATCAAGATAATAAGTAAACATTAGTCAATAGTGGACTCTCCGGAAAAAATACTGGGCGGGCGTCTGGACTGATCCTTGGTACTACAGGAACGAAAATTATCAGGTAAGAACTAATTTTCCTTTCCCTGTACGTACCAGGATCAGTCCAGACTGTAGGGATGTACCCAAGCTGCCCTAAATGGGGTGGGATCCGGAGAGTCCCGCCCTCAGAACACTGCTTCCGAAAAAGTTTTTGTCTGGAGCGCGAACATCCAAATGATAATGTTTTGCAAAAGTGTGCAAAGATTTCCAAGTGGCAGCTCTACAAATTTCCTAAGGTGAAACACAATGACTCTCGGCCCAAGAAGCCGCCTGAGAGCGTATTGAATGCGCCTTAAGACCATCAGGAACTGGGCGACCATTACAAATGTATGCCGAAGCAATGGCTTCCTTCAACCACCGTGCAATGGTAGGTTTTGAAGCCTGACAGCCCCTTCCTAAGGTTGCTCCATAAAATAAAAAGGTGATCCGAAAGACGAAAAACATTAGTGACTTCTAAGTAACGCAAGAGCACTCGGCGCACATCAAGCCTCTTTAAGTCCCATGATTGAGTAGAAGACTTATCCAAATCTGGAAAAGCTGGTAATTCAACAGACTGATTGAGATGAAAAGAGGAAACCACTTTGGGTAAAAAGGACGGTACTGTGCGCAATGATATACCTGTGTCTGAGATTCTCAAGAAAGGCTCATGGCAAGACAGCGCCTGAATCTCTGAAATGCGTCTAGCAGAACAAATTGATACGAGAAACACTGCCTTGAGCATTAAGTCTTTTAAAGTTATTCGCTTAAGGGGTTCAAAAGGAGGAGCACAAAGACTACGAAGGACCAAATTCAAATTCCATGATGGACATAGAGCCCGAATTGGTGGTTTTAAATGTTTGGCGCCTTTGAGAAAATGGACAACATCTGGATGCATCGAGACAGACACACCATTCTCTTTACCTCGTAAACAGCCTATTGCAGCAACTTGGACGCGGAGTGAATTATAAGACAGACTCTTTTTTAAACCGTCTTGTAAGAAAGCCAAAATGTCCACGATTGAAGCTTTGCGCGGTGACAAACCGGACGTATTACACCAAGTATCAAATACCTTCCATACTCTAACAGAAGTAAGAGAAGTAGAAGGCTTTCTCGAACTAAGCATAGTGGTGATGACTGAGTCTGGGTAGCCTCTCTTTTTTAACTGCCTCCTTTCATAAGCCAGGCCGCTAGACAAAAGTGAACTGCTTGGTTGAAATATACTGGACCCTGTCGAAGAAGGTTGCGAAGATGACCTAGACGGACAGGACCGTCGACCGCTAAATTGATGAGATCCGCATACCATGGTCTGCGAGGCCATTCCGGAGCCACGAGAATCAGTGGACCTTTGTGAGATTCTACGCGTCTCAGCACTTTCCCTTTTAGTGGCCATGGTGGAAACACAGAGAAGAATGTCTTTTGGCCAAGGAAGAACCAAGGCATCCACCCCTTCCGATCCGTGTTCTCTCCTTCGACTGTAGAACCGAGCTGCTTTCGCATTGACATGGGTAGCCATCAGATCTAGCCTGGGTGTTCCCCACCTTCGGGTGAGTATGTTCATTGCCTCCCAGGAAAGTTCCCATTCTTCGGGATCTAGATACTGGTGACTGAAAAAGTCCGCCTGAACATTGTCTACGCCTGCTATGTGCGATGCCGCTAGATGGCGTAGATGAGATTCTGCCCAGGTCATTAGCATGTCTGTTTCTATGGCGACTGAGTGACTTTTTGTGCCGCCTTGCCTGTTGATGTACGCTACCATCGTGGCATTGTCGGAGAGAACCCTCACCGACTGATGTTGAATAAGTGGTAGAAATCTGCGGAGTGCTAGTCGTACCGCTCTGGTTTCCAAACGATTGATGGACCACTTGGCTTGCGGAGCCGTCCACTGACCTTGTGTCGATTGTGACTGGCATACAGCTCCCCAACCGAAAAGGCTGGTGTCCGTTGTCACTAATATCCACTGTGGAGGCTCCAGGTCCATCCCCTCCTGCAGATGACGTGGTACCAACCACCACTTTAAACTGGACCGAGTCGGCTCCAGAAGTGGTAGAGGAAGATGAAATTTCTCTGACTTGAGGTCCCTCCTGGAAAGCAAAGCCCTTTGCAAAGGTCTTAGATGTGCAAAAGCCCCGGGGACCATATCCAGAGTAGATGCCATAGAACCAAGAACCTGTAAATAATCCCATACTGTGGGTAAATTTAGATCCAAAAGGTGACGAACTTGTGACATCAATTTGTGCATCCGATCCTGGGGAAGAAAAACCTTTCCCACAGCCGTATCGAATCGAGCCCCCAGAAACTGTAAGACTTGTGTCGGGATTAAATGACTTTTCTTGAAGTTGACTACCCAACCAAGAATATGAAGAAGATGCAGAACCTTCTTGATCGCTTGTTCGCAAAGAGTTTGTGACTTTGCTCTGATGAGCCAATCATCGAGATAGGGATGAACTAAAATCCCTTCCCGTCTGAGTGCTGCTGCAACTACCACCATCACCTTGGTAAATACTCGAGGAGCAGTTGCTAGACCGAAAGGGAGGGCTCGAAACTGATAGTGTTTGCCCAAAACCATGAATCGAAGATATCTCTGGTGTGACTCCTGAATTGGGATATGAAGATAAGCTTCTGACAGGTCTAAAGAGGCCAAAAATTCGTTTTTGTGGTCGGCCGCAATGACTGATCTCAATATCTCCATACGGAAATGTGGAACCCGAAGTGACTTGATCACTGCCTTTAAGTCCAAGATTGGTCGAAATGTTCCTTCCTTTTTGTGAACAATGAAATAAATGGAGTAACGACTGGTCTGATATTGAGACTGAGGGACTGGAACAATAGCTCCTAGATCCAGCAAACGTTGTAAAGTTTGACGTACAAGTTGCTGCTTTTGAAGAGAACCGCTCGGAGATACTAGGAAAAGATCCTGTAACGGGCGAGCAAAATCCAAAGCGTAGCCTTTTTTTACGATATTGAGGACCCAATGGTCTGAAGTAATTTTGACCCATTCCTTGTAAAAATGAGAAAGACATCCTCCTATCTCTGGCACCAAGGAATGGGCCGGCGCACCTTCATTGCGTAGATTTGGAGGATGGAAATGATTGGGAGCTGTTAGTACGGAGAGGCCATCTCCCACAAAAGGAATGGGCCCATGCCTGTGCCCTTGAAGGCTGTTGTCGTGTAGAAAAAAATGGAGTTCTACCAGTTCGGAATCGTCTCTGACCTCGAAAACGACCTCTAAAGGTACTGAAAGAATGATAGGAACGAGGCTTATCCTCTGGTAATTTATATACTTTATTTTCTCCCAAATCTTTAATGAGCTGCTCCAACTCCTTACCGAAGAGCAAGGATCCTTTAAAAGGAAAAGAACCTAAGCGAGATTTGGAAGTTGTATCCGTCGCCCAATGGCGGAGCCAAAGAAGTCTTCTCGCCGAAACTGCAGAAGCCATTGTACGAGAAGAAATACGTAAGAGGTCATATAATGCATCAGCCGTATATGCAACAGCCGATTCCAAACGATTGGCTTGCTCAAGTTCGGCCGATGGTAAGTCCTGAGAAGTAAGTAATTGTTGAACCCACCGAAGGATGGCTCTCTGCATTAAATTACTGCACACCGCCGCACGTACCCCTAAGGCGGATACTTCAAAAATACGTTTAAGGAGAACCTCAAGTTTTCTATCCTGAAAATCCTTTAGAGCCGTGCCTCCAGTGACTGGAATTGTGGTGTGTTTAGCAATGGCAGAAATTAGGAGGAGATAAACCCTCAAGCAGTTCCCCTCCTCCAGACCGCGGACCACGCGATCGGTTAAATTCAAAATGGCCGCCGCTGCCCCGCGATTCGGAGACGGTCGAGGCAAGGAAACAGTTTGTGAAAAATATGAATCGCGCGTACTCGGCAACGGCCGTTTTCTACTAGCAAGAGGCAGTTCTGACTGCCCTTCGCCTCCAGAAATGCAACGAAAACACAGACTGTGTCTGGAGAGCCGCGCTGCCAGCTCTCCACAGGCAGTACAACGAGAGCCCCGCGGCATGACTGAAAAAATAAAAACAAGCTCTGAAGAAGTAACTGGGAAAATAAATTTTGCTTGTGTCTTAATTCCTTAATAATTTTGCCTTGAATTTAACAGCCTTTTGTCTATGTTATAATACAGTTAATGGAGCTTCCTCTTCAAGGGGAATAACAACCTCCCTGGAATAAATCAAATCATTAAGCTCCCTACAGAAGCATAACTTCTTCTCTGGCACAGAAAGAGGGAGGGACCAGCCCACCGGTAAATCCCCTCTTTGCCCGGGAATAATAATGGTCTTCCGGGTGGCAAGGCTTGAAGACACAGCATCAAATAAATTATATATAAAATTATTATTATTTTTTTTTTTTTTTAAACACAAGAAGATCTAGTCAAAGATCAGCCAGGAATAAAAAAAATCCCTTGACTACAAATAAAAGTAAATTTACTCAGCTGACTAAAGTAACAGGACCGCAGGGGATGTCTTCCTTCACCTGCTGGAGTCAGAGGAATACTGGAGGATTGCAGGAGGCACCCTGGGATATGGGAGGTGCTTAGAACTTTGACCTCTGACTCCACCTGCTGGAAGGGAGACATAACCCTACGGTCTGGACTGATCCTGGTACGTACAGGGAAGGGGGTAATACCCTTTTGTATGCGCCATATGGTAAATCATGCCATTTTGAATGGTAAGATTTATGTGTGGAAGGCTGTTGTGACGCTACCAGTACCTGAAAACATCAGTGAGTCTGTGATATGAGACTGACCTGTGAGAAGGCGAATTGGTTACTGGTGTGATAGATTGAGAAGTATGGGAAAGCATACTGGTCTCAGCCAGGACGTGGGTCTTAGAACAGTGAACCCCGTCCTGGTGCAACACAATAAGAGTGCTGGCTATGAGAGGCATCAAAAGACACACATAAAAGAGGCCTTTGTTGCAGCAAAGGCATCCATGGGAACGCATTCTGAGACATGTGTAGGGAGTAGAATCTGTCCACCGTATAGTTCGATTCAGACACAGAGGGCAAGGTTGGTTGACCTCAGCGCTAGAAGATTTTTCTCGCTACACATGTAGTCAGAGACCATTCGAGAGGATGGAAGCATCTATGGAGAAGGTATGCTAGTGCGTTCAGTAAGTCTGTTAGATAAGTGGCCTGGGATGCATGGAGTGTGCAAGGGCCAAAGGCTACAGCTGCACAGCTTCCTAGTAGAGCAGCTAAGAGGTTGTGCGTGCTTGTGTATTGGAAATACCACAGTCACTATGCTGTCTGTCTGTATGCACAAAGGTTTATTGTAGAGGCAGTATTATAAGGCATAAAGGCATAATTTATGGCTCGAAGCTCCAGGAAGTTGATGTGAAACTCTGCATGAAGCGGAATAGACTCATATTGGGTTGGGAAGATGTGGATTCAAACTCTTCAACTCTAAATGCGACCATGAGCAGGACCAGCCGAGGATTTGGTTCTAGATCGGTAATATGGATCCGGGACGAAAGCAGTTGAACAGCTTAGATCCACTGATAATTAAAAAATTCTACTGAATCTTACTCATAGCGAATCTGGACATATGAGTAAGTGGATAGTGAAAAAATCCCGTGGCCCAGCAATGAAAGAATTGAAGGGCTGAGGTTATGTTGCATGCGCACAGAGATATGTAGGAATTTGTCAGAATGTCTGTGTGGTTGTTGGACAGGAAGTTCGTTCGTTGCAACTGTAATGTCCAGAACTGTTCTATATGGGATTTATGGTAGTTAAACAGCAATCTCAGGTAGTAGATTTATAGTGAGTCATGGAGAAGATAGAGCTCCTTGCTTGGATTGACTGCTGTTAGGCAGCTGTCCATGCAAGGAAAAGCGTGAATGATATTTTACTCCATAGAGAAACAGCAGTCACTGCTAGTGATTTGATGAAACACCCAAGTTGCCAAAGCTTGAGCAACCGACAGACCTTGGGATTGTAATATTGTTGACTCACTATGAAGCACATAGAAAGACTAGAGTAAGGAAAGCATGGTGACGAGAGACACCATTTTACCTGTCCCTTCTGAAGAAAGTTGACATTTCTGAAGTCCAGGATGGGCGGAGAGCATCTACTTTCTGTTGAAAAAAAGAATGTGAGATTAAAAACTCCCCCCCCCCCCCCCCCCCACGCTTTGTAGCGTTCGGGGGACTGTACCCTGAACTTTGGTATTAAGTGGGATGGCCGCTCTGATATCTGGCAAGTTGAGAGACCAGAGGTGTCCAACTGGCGGGGCTGATGTAATCTGGGTATCAGCTAATCTCCCACGGGAGTGAGAGCGGTAAAAGTCTTACCCGCAGCTCTGTCTGCTGTGCAAGAAAACGTCGAGAACTGTCGCCAGATCTCGAGGTGGACTTGCAATTGACGCAGTGTTTGCAGGATCTTGTGTCTAGCAGATCAGCTAATGCATCTGGGACTTCGGGCCTTAATTAGGAATCAGAAGCCAGAGTATTATCGAGTACAGAGTCCCGTTGCTGACAACGGGAGGATGTCTCGATGCAATCCCAAATTATTGGTAGAGAGGTTCTCTTGGTATTGTGTCCAGCATAGCTGGCAATAGCAATATGTGACACTAATACGGTTATTGGAAGATAACACGACCTAGAACCTTTCGAAACCATGTGGCCCGATTTAGCGACCAGGTCTCGATGGGATTGTTGCTGAAGCGGGATTAGAGTACCGTCCTTCATGGATCACAGAAGGATGAGCCGGTGAAGATCGATGGCTCCGTGGATTTCAGGAGGCATCAAGGACAGCCTGAAGTATGTAAACGTCTGACTCAACTCTGTAATCTGGTATGGTAGCGCAGGTACAGAGGAGACAGGATAGGTGTGTCTGGCGCTTCCATGTTATTTTGTGGTGGGGCTCAGAACCCCGCACCGGTGTTGGTGGAGAATGCCTCGGCGCCTCAGGTGCAGAGGAGAACATGACTCATGAACCCAACTGGCTCAATGTACCCCGACGCCAGTGCGGAATCCTTCAGAGCTCGGCCTCATCATTCTCCAGCACAGAGGACTGCCACCGCTGTGCGAAACAGTGGCGGTGGCAGAAGCAATGCTGCTCGATCCGGTCATTCTCCAGCACCGAGTAGGATAGCACCGATGTCCTGGATTGCGTTGGTGGCGGTCACTGTGCTGCCGACGATGATCGCCACGGTGCTCGGCCTGGTCTTTCCCCAACGCCGAGGTAGATGCCCTAGCTGTCTTGGATGGCGAGTGGTGACGGACTGTCAGCATGCCTGCACTGCTCCTGGCACTATGTACTGTCGTAGGATGATATGGGGCTTTAGTTAAGAGCCAGAAGCATGGAGCACTGTTTTTAGTCAAGGGCATTGCGTTTAACTGCTATGTCAGCATTGACGGTATCGATAGCAGCATTGAAAGCGGCCTCAAGGGTATCGTCGAAAACATTGATGAAAACGTCAATGGCCCGGGCAGAGGAATGATAACATTGACGGAGGCACCAACGGCATGACCCGGGCATCGATGACATACACCCAGGCGTCTAAGGCATCGATGGAACCGACTCAGGCATCGATGGCACCAACGCAGGCATCAATGGCATCGATGGAATTCAAGGAGAAATCAGTGCCATGGATGTGAACATCGATGGCATTGATGGACTGAGGGGGGAGGGGCAGCGATGGAGGCAGGATGGCATGGATGGAGGTACAGACGGTAGCGATGAGGGCATCGACCACACGAAGGTACCGAGGGAATCGATGGAGGCATGGAGTTGACAGCGGCCCTGGCGGCAACAGTAACCGTGGATGTCCCTATCCCACTAGCCCTAATAACCAATCGGGGGGTCACAGGAGGACACTCGCAGGTTCTGTGGGGCTGAGGATGAAAACATAGGGAGAGAGAAGGCCATAATTCAGTTGGTAGGCCGGGGGAACCGTTAGTGAGGTGACAGGAACCAACCGAAAAACAGGGCATAGTATTCACTGAGCGCGATTAAATGTACGTGAAGGGAGACCCGTGTAGGGAAAACTATTAAGTGTTTCTGTGAGGAAAAGTTGTGAGAATTTCTCACAGAGCTCCTGACCGCGATGCTACCAGGGTTCAAGTCCAGCTGTCGCTCCTTGGGCAAGTCACTTTACCCTCCATTGCCTCAGGTATAAACTTAGATTGAAGCCCTCTGGGCATAGGGAAATACCTACAGTACCTGAATGTAAACTGATGTGATATCTCAGATCGAATGTCGGTATATAAAAAAATTAAAAAAAATAAAAAATAAAAATAACTGCAGAGCGGAAAAAAGAAGACTGAGGGGAAACACATGTGGTCACAGGGATAATTGCAGGCTTAGCATGCTCAGTGCACTCAGTGTGCCAGTGTCAGTCAAAGCTTTATAGAAACTTTGACAGAAAGGTTTTCTATGACAGGGCTCCGTCCACTGACGTCACCCATATGTGAGGACTACCATCCTGCTTGTCCTGTAAGAAAAGTCAGGACCCTCGTTGGTTGCTATTTAAATCCAATTCCCCTTTTCCCCTGCTGCTGAAGCAGAGAGCAATGTTGGAGTTGCATCAAAAGTATCAAGGCTTATTTGTTAAGGGTAGTAACCGCCGCACCAGCAAGTTACCCACATGCAGGCTTTCTTCGTTTCCTTTAGGACTTGGCCGCAGAAGGAGTCCTGTGCTTTTTCTCTTATGTCTGCGCATCAGTATCCCAGACCATGGAAGTCAGGGCCCTCAGTTGCCTTCTGAATCCAATTCCTCTTTTCCCCCTGCCATCTAAGCTGGAAGCAATGTTGCAGTTGCATTAAAGGCATCAAAGCATTATGGTTAAGGGTAGTAATCTCCATGCTTTCTGCTAAGGGTAGAAATCACCATACCAGCAATTTACCACCCTGCATGTTTATCTCATTTCCGTCCTTTAGCATTTAGAGATCCACGGTGTTTATCCCATGTCCCTTTGAATTCTTTGACTGTTTATTTCTTCACCACCTCCTCCAGAAGGGTATTCCAGGCCTCCACCACCCTCTCCATGAAGAAATATTTCCTGACATGGGTTCTGAGTTGTCCCCACTGGAGTTTCATTTCGTTCTATTGTTTTCTTTCCAACGGAAAAGGTTCAAAGTCCATACATCATTGAAACCTTTTAGGTATCTGAAGGTCTGCATCATATCTCCCCTGCACCTCCTCTCTTCCATGGTACACATACTCATTCTTCAGCCTCTCTTCATAGGTCTTTCGATACAGACCTCTCACCATTTTTGTCGTCCTTCTCTGTACCACCTCCATCCATCCTATACTCTATCCAGGTATGGAGAGCAGGGAATATTTTTAGCCCTGTTTTAATTATTTGATTTGTGTGCTGTTTCGAAAAAATGTTTTGGTGTTTGGTAAATTTTAAAAATGTTAATATTAGTTAATTATTAGATGTTATTCTATTCATCACCTGTTTTGAAATATTTATTCTTTTTATTAGTATGATTTTATTATGATGTTTCATATTTTATTGTTTTTGTGAGGAATGGTGATGTTTCTGTTTTTCCATTTATAACTTATGACCACCTTTTTCTGTAAAACATTGATAAGGCAGGCGAAGAAAGAATTTGAAATGAAGTTGGCCATAGAGGCAAAAACTCATAATAAAAACATTTTTAAATATATCCGAAGCAAGAAACCTGCGAGGGAGTCAGTTGGACCATTAGATGACCGAGGGGTTAAAGGGGCTCTTAGGGAAGATAAGGCCATTGCAGAAAGACTAAATGAATTCTTTGCTTCCGTGTTTACTAATGAGGATATTGGGGAGATACCAGTTCCGGAGATGGTTTTCAGGGGTGATGAGTCAAGACGAACTGAACGAAATCACTGTGAACTTGGAAGAATTAGTAGGCCAGATTGACAAACTAAAGAGCAGCAAATCACCTGCACCGGATGGTATGCATCCCAGGGTACCGAAAGACGTCAAAAATGAAATTTCTGATGTATTAGTTAAAATTTGTAACATATCATTAAAATCATCCATTGTACCTGAAGACTGGAGGGTGGCCAATGTAACCCTAATATTTAAAAAAGGCTCCAGGGGCGATCTGGGTAACTATAGACCAGTGAGCCTGACTTCAGTGCTGGGAAAAATAGTGGAAACTATTCTCAAGACCAAAATCGTAGAGCATATAGAAAGACATGGTTTAATGGAACACAGCCAACATGGATTTACCCAAGGGAAGTCTTGCCTAACAAATGTGCTTCATTTTTTTTGAAGGGGTTAATAAACATGTGGATAAAGGTGAACCAGTAGATGTAGTGTATTTGGATTTTCAGAAGGCATTTGACAAAGCCCCTCATGAGAGGCTTCTACGAAAACTAAAAAGTCATGGGATAGGAGGCGATGTCCTTTCGTGGATTACAAACTGGTTAAAAGACAGGAAACAGAGAGTAGGATTAAATGGTTAATTTTCTCAGTGGAAAAGGGTAAACAATGGAGTGCCTTGTACTTGGACTGGTGCTTTTCAATATATATATATATATATATATATATATATATATATATATATATATATATATATATATATATGATCTGGAAAGGAATACGACGAGTGAGGTTATCAAATTTGCAGATAATACAAAATTATTCAGAGTAGTTAAATCACAAGCGGACTGTGATACGTTACAGGAGGACCTTGCAAGACTGAAAGACTGGGCATCCAAATGGCAGATGAAATTTAATGTGGACAAGTGCAAGGTGTTGCATATAGGGAAAAATAACCCTTGCTGTAGTTACACGATGTTATGTTCCATATTAGGAGCTACCACCCAGGAAAAAGATCTAGGCATCATAGTGGATAATACTTTAAAAACGTCGGCTCAGTGTGCTGCAACAGTCAAAAAAGTAAACAATGTAAGGAATTATTAAGAAGGGAATGGTTAATAAAACGGAAAGTGTCATAATGCCTATATATCACTCCACAGTGAGACCGCACCTTGAATACTGTGTACAATTCTGGTCGCTGCATCTCAAAAAAGGTATAGTTGCGATGGAGAAGGTACAGAGAAGGGCAACCAAAATGATAAAGGGGGTGGAACAGCTCCACTATGAGGAAAGGCTGAAGAGGTTAGGGCTGTTCAGCTTGGAGAAGAGACTGCTGAGGGGGGATATGATAGAGGTCTTTAAGATCATGAGAGGTCTTGAACGAGTAGACGTGAATCGGTTATTTACACTTTCGAATAATAGAAGGACTAGGGGGCATTCCATGAAGTTAGCATGTAGCACATTTAAGACTAATCAGAGAAAATTCTTTTTCACTCAACGCACAACTAAGCTCTGTAATTTGTTGCCAGAGGATGTGGTTAGTGCAGTTAGTGTAGCTGGGTTCAAAAAAGGTTTGGATAAGTTCTTGGAGAAGTCCATTAATGGCTATTAATCAAGTTTAGTTAAGGAATAGCCAGGTAATTGCCAGGTTGTTGTGGCCTGGTTTGGCTTCTGTTGGAAACAGGATGCTGGGCTTGATGGACCCTTGGTCTGACCCAGAATGGCAATTTCTTATGTTCTTATTTGGTGAGGGTTTGCCTATGGTTTGCATTGTGACTGAAGTGAGATATTCTACTAGTGTATAATTTCTAGGTAGGAATCTATAGCAGCCTGGCTTGTTCTGTTTTCCTAATAGGTGGTATATTGGTGTTTAGGAACTGAAGTAATATTTGCAGTGTTGCCTTTTCTTACATAGGGTTTTTGTTTGCTGACAACTAGTGCTGTTTTGGTTTGGGAGGATTTACTATTATTCTAATTCAGTTCACTCATGAAACTTTGATGGGCAAGCACACACCCAATATATGTTACTATAGGCCTAATATTATATGGGTTCCAAGTGTCTTTTTTGCAAGGTTTTCTAGTTTGCACCACAGCAGTATGTGTAAATGGAGAGGCCGATATTCAAAATGGCACTCAGCCAGATAAGTATTATTAATCCAGCTCAGTGGCGCCACTGAATATCTGGCTATGGTTATGTTTTTAGCCAGCTAAGTCAAGGGAGGGGAATAGGTGGATAGGAGAGGAGTCAAGTTAGATGAATAAGTTAACCAGCTAACTTGATATTCAGAGTTAGCCAATTTATCTGGCTAACTCTGGTCAGGGCAGAGGAGCTGTCCTAAAGTTAGCCAGAAATACTTCTCCGGCTAACGTTAAGTCATTGGTGACCTGGAGATAGTGAAGTAGAACTCGTTTGACATCTAGCTTACGGAGATCCCCCCCCCCCCCCGCCGTACCCGCAGTCTCTTCTGGGGAAAACGCAGGGAGTTCCACCGACTGGTTGACATGGAAGTTAGAAACAACCTTTGGTAAGAAGGAAGGGACCGTCTTGAGGGATACCCCGGAATCGGAAAAACGCAAAAAGGGTTCCCGACAGGACAACGCTTGGATCTCAGAGATCTAGAGAGCGGAGGAGATAGAGGCGAGGAAGACAGTCTTGAGCGTAAGATCCTTTAACGTAGCGCGACGGAGAGGTTCGAACGGAACTGCATAGAGGGCCTGGAGGACCAGGTTAAGACTCCACGACGTGTAAGTGGACCAGGAATGTGGACGTAGGTGTTTGACGCCCTTCAAGAACCGAATCACGTCCGGGTGTCCCGCTAAGGAATGGCCTTCTACCAGACCCAGGAGAGAGCAGAGAGCCAAGACTTGTACGCGCAGAGAACTAAAAGAAAGCCCCTTGGAAAGCCCTGTCTGGAGAAAAGAAAGGACCAACGAAACCGGGGCGGAGCGCACTGAGACACCAGACACCACACAAACAGATTCAAAAACCTTTCAGATACGCACGTAAGCCAGAGAAGTCGACTGCTTTTGGGCCCGCAATGTGGAGATGACCTCTTCCTTGTAGCCCTTACGCCTGAGGTGTCGCCGTTCAAAAGCCAGGCCACTAGATAGAAGCGATCGGCCTGGTCGAAAAATACGGGCCCCCGCTGGAGAAGCCGAGGAAGGTGGCCTAGCCACAGAGGTCCGTCCGTCGCCAGGTTGACAAGATCCGCGAAATACAGCCTGCGCGGCCACTCGGGTGCTACCAGAACCATGGGTCCCCGATGGAGTTCTATTCTTCTGAGAACTTTCCCCACCAGGGGCCACGGGGGGGGGGGGGGGGGGGAACACGTACAGAAGGACGTCCGCTGGCCAGGGGAAAGCTAGAGTATCTATGCCCTCCGAGTCGTGCTCCCTCCAGGGGCTGAAGAATCGATTTGCCTTGGTATTGCGGAGGGTCAACATGAGGTCCAGGTGGGGGGGACCCCACCTGTCGACGACCAGATCCATGGCTGCGGCTGAGTTCCCACTCCCCTGGATCGAGCGACTGACGACTGAGAAAATTGGCCTGAACATTCTCCTTGCCCGCGATGTGGGAGGCCGCCGGGCACTGCAGATGTCGTTCGGCCCAGGTGAAGAGATGGCTGGTTTCCAGGGCCACCGGCGGACTGCGGGTTCCCCCTTGACGATTGATGTAAGCCACAGTGGTGGAGTTGTCGGACATAACCCTCACCGCTTTGCCACGGATGAGGGGGAGAAACTCCTGAAGGGCCAAGAGCACCGCTCGAGTCTCCAATCGATTGATGTGCCAGAGAGACTGAGCTGTCGATCAGATCCCCTGGGTGGACTGGGAAAGACAGACCGCACCCCAGCCCGAGAGACTGGCGTTCGTGGTTACTATTGTCCACTGTGGGGCTTGGAGAGGCATTCCCTGTAGGAGATTAGGAAGGGAAAGTCACCACTGCAAGTCGGCGACTGTAGAGTCCAAGAATGGGAAGACTATGTGAAACTGTTCCGACACCGGCTGCCAGTCATTTATTGCTCCCTTTTAAATCAATGACTGCTTGCAATCTTTTGGGAATGAGGCCCTTTATTTTCTCATGTGGTAAAGCTGCCCATTCTGCCTCCAGATCCTGTAAATTCTTTGGTTGTCTAGCATGAAATGCATGTTTGAGATCTCCCCAAAGTGGCTCAATGATGTAGAGGTCAGGAGACTGTGATGGATACTCCAGAACCTTCAACTTTTTCTGCTGCAGCCACTGAAGGATCGACTTGGCCTTATGTTTTGGATCATTTTCATGTTGGAAAGTCCAAGTGCACCTTGTGCGCAGCTTCCCGACTGATGAATGCAAATTCTCCTCCAATATTTTCTGATAAGACTCTGCATTCATCCTGCCAACAATTTTGACTACATTCCGTGTGCTGCTGTAGCTCACCCCCCCCCCCTCCCCCAATAGCAGAGATCCATCTCCATGCTTCATGGTAGGGATGGTATTGACACCTCTCCAAACATTGCATTTATAGCTGTGACCATAAAGTTCAATTTTGGTCTCATCACTCCAAATTATTTTGTTCCAGAAGTTTTGAGGCTTCTCTATGTACTGAATAACGTATTGTAAACAGGCTGTTTTGTGGTATTGGTACATCAATTTTTATTCAAGTATACTTATTGTGCATGCTGAAACACCCATACAAGTTTGTTTCAGAGAAGCCTGTATTTCAGTAAAGTTGCTTGTGGGTTTTCTTTGCAACCTAACACATTTTCCTGGCAGTTGTCTGAAATCTTTCTTGGTCTGGCTTGGTATTAACCAAATCCATAATTTTCCACTTCTTGATCAGAGTTTGAACAGTAATGATTGGCATTTTCAAATCTTTGGATTTTTTTTATATCTTTTTCCAGATTTATAAAGTTGAACCTCTTTTGTTTGCAGATCCTTTGACAGTTCTTTTGCTTTCTCCATGCTTCTGTAATCACCAAAGTTAGTGCAACCCTAGATGAAATGCATAAGGTTTTCTCAAGAGCTAAGAAACTAACTGACTTTTTATACATAGGCACTACCGGTAATTACAATCAAATAAGGCACAGGTGTGGATACCTACCCTTCATTGCCATCTCAACCTGAGTATGTCAACTTGAATGTATATTATCAGCCCAAACATTCAAGGGTATGCAAACTTTAGATTTATTTATTTTTTTAAATATTTCCTTTATTGCTATGGTTTGTTTAATGATTCTCCTATTCTGTGGTGCATAACAGTTTAATTTGAAACACATTAAAAATAACAGACATGTTTTGTCTGATCACTCATGTTTTCTTAAAATGCTACACATCTTACAAATTCTGCCAGTGGTATGTAAACTTATGAGCTCAACTGTATGTAGTAATGCAATACATTTTCTTTAGTTTATAATTAAACTGGAGTGCCAGTGAGTGTGGGGTGGCCCTCTTGTGTGAAAAGTAACAACTAGCAAATGGACAGTCTAGTAGTGCCGCAATGTGGTTCCAGCCCAGACCCAGCTCCTGCTCACTGGGCCAAGCAGAGTCTGTCAATGTTGCTACAGAGGCAGTGATCACACTCTCTAGGAGTCCCTGTCATCTCACACTATGAACACATACAGCCTGCACGTTTACTGCACCCCACAAAGATTTTCACTGCAATCGCTAGTTTGTAGTAGAAAGAAGACAAAGTCTAAATGAGAAAAGCCACCACTTAGCTCTCAGAGGTTATCTTCAGATGTCTGCATAAATGACATGACCACAGAGCTCTATATAACAAGAGGAACAAGCTGATTCATTCCTGGTTTTACTGCCTTCCATACATGGATGGACTTTATCCAGCTAAGTGGTGCACACCTGATCTATGTGTGCATTTTACTTCTTACTTTAAAAATATACGTGGGAAGATTTTGCACACATAATTTACACTCTGTAAGTCATCCTTTGCATATATAAGTTGGCAGATTTTCCAACATGCATGCATCAATGAAATGGAGAAATTACTACTTACCTGATAATTTCCTATCCTCTAATAAGTGTAGGTTAGTCCTTACGAGTGTGTTATGCACCTCTGCCAGCAGATGGAGACAGAGCAAAAGCTGACGTCACAGCTATATAGTCCCACCCCAAAATCAGCCCGTCAGTATTTTCTGGAAAAGACAAACTGTAGACAAAACTGATTATACTTGACCATTATTATCTACAGCCAACCATTCATGTTTCTCATAGAAACACTGAGCTCAGCCAAAAGAAAGAACATATCTAGCAAACTATGAGCTAGAGAAGCCACTTACCAGTTTTCAACAAAGAGCAGGAATCATAGTCTGCATAGCTCACCCGAAGAATGGCTAACCACAAATTAAAACGTTGGCAGTTGCAGGTAGGTCGCGGATTGACCTGCCCTTACTAGAGGAAAGGAAATTATCAGGTAAGTAGTAATTTCTCCTTCCTCAGCATTCGGGCAGCTCAATCCCCATGAGTGGGATGTACTAAAGCTAATCTCAAAAGGGGTGGAAGGCTGTCAGCAGTCCAGTCAATACCGCCCATGCAAAATGTGGCATCCTTTCTAGTCCCAACAATCAGGCGGTAATGCTTGGAGAAGGTATGCAAAGATGACCATGTCGTCGATTGGCAAATTTCAGCAGGCGACAACAAACGAAGTTCTGCCCACGATACCACCTGAGCCCTCATGGAATGTGGGTCTAATCTGTTTTGGTAAGGCAACCTCAGCAGCCACATAGGCTGCCGCAATGACTTCCTTAGCCCAGCGAGCAATTGTTGCCCAAGTCAATGGTTCTCCTTGCGTATCTCCACCATGAAGCACAAACAGGTAATCAGACTTCCGAACAGCCTTAGTCAACTCCAAGTAAATGATACTTGATGTCCAAGGAAGCAAAAGGCGGTACTCAGATTCATCTCTGTCCCTGTCCAAGGCAGGCAGAGAAATGGACTGATTCAAATGAAATTCTGAAACCACTTTGAGCAAAAAGGAGGGCACAGTCCAAAGCTGAAGCACACCCAGAGACATATGGAAAAAAGGCTTATGGCAGAAAAAGGCCTACAGCTCAGAGACCCGACATGTCCAACAGATTGCTACCAGAAAAACTGTCTTCAAGATAAGCAGCTGCAATGAAAAAGTACACTACAGTCAAAAAGTTGGACCTGCCAAAAACCCAAGGACCAAGTTAAGGTCCCATAGAGGCACTGGAAGCCACAATAGGGGGGATGAAGATGCTTAACTCCTTGCAAGAAACACAACACGTCTGGATGGGAAGACAAAGGCCCTCCCATTGACTCTCCCCCTCTAACAAGCCAGGGCTGCAACTTGAACCTTCAAAGTGTTAAGGGCCAAACCCTTAAGCAAGCCATCCTGTAAAAATTCCAAAATCAAAGGAATATCCACCTTGAGCGGTTGAGTACTTCGCTTAGAACACCAGGTCTCAAAGACCCTTCAAACTCTAACATAGGCCAGAGAAGTAGAAAATATCCGGGACCAAAGAAGAGTGGAAATTACCACAGGTGAAAAACCCTGCTTCAACAACTGAGCCCTTTTAATGGCCAAACCGTAAGACAGAATCGACCCGGATCCTTGTGCAGAATGGGCCCCTGATGTAACACATCCATCTGAGACGGTAGCATGAGGGGACTGTCTCTGGAGTCTCTGGAGATTGGCTTACCATGGCCTTTGAGTCCAGTCTGGAGCCACTAAATAGACGGTGTTGGTTTGATGAGCAATCTTCTGGACCAGTCTGCCTATCAAATGCCAGGGTGAAAATGCATAGAGAAGGGCGCCACGTGGCCACTCTGAGCAAAAGTATCTATGCCCCTCACTTTTGGGTCTGCCTGTGACTGAAGAAGCGTGGAACCCTTGCATTGTCTAAGGTTGCCAACAGGTCTAGATCCGGTAGGCCCTAACAGTTCATTAGGACCTAAAAAGTCTCAACTGCCAGCTCCCATTCTCCTGGGTCCAAGTATCTCCTGCTGAGGAAATTGGCTCTGATATTGTCCTTTTCAGCAATGTGAGAGGTGGATATGCTTAGAAGATGCTACTTCGCCCACACCATGAGCACATCAATCTCCTCTGACACCTGTGACTCTTGGTTCCATCTTAATGATTGATGTAAGCCACCGTCGCCACATTGTCAGACATTATCCAGACCACTTGAGCCTCTAGCCACATGGTGAATTTCAGGCACGCCAACCAAACTACTCGTGCCTCCAGTCTTTTGATGTTCCACTGTGCTCTGCTGCATTCCAGCACCCTTGCACCACCCCTCAGCCCCAGAGGCTCATATCTGTCACGAATATCAACCAATCTGGCATTATCAGGGAAATTCCCTTCCTGAGATGATCCGCATGTAACTACCAGTCCAACTGGGATCTCACCTCTAACAGAAGGAGCAGTCCCACTGCACAGTTCTGTGACTGCGGACTCCTTCAGGAAAGCAACGTGCACTGAAGAGGGTGCATATGTGCCCTAGCCCAGGGAACCACTTCTAGAGCGGCAGCCATCAACCCCAGGACTTGAAGAAAAGACCACACGATCTGACAAACTAAGTTCTGCAGGGATCAAACTCACTTTTTAAATAAACACCCAAAGCATAGCATGAACAAGGGAACTGCACATAAACAAAACTTGTTATGAGAGGGGACTTGTCTAATATATGGTGACCTTCATATAGTGCCACAAATTGCTTATGGCTTTTTCGTATAAGCCCTGGGAAAGTGCTAGGGCTTTATAATCATGAGGTCACTTGAGAAACCAGAGTTCATAGATTCTTCGATATGAAGTTATCAAAAGCACTTATCTGAAAAGAGTCCACATAAACTTTTCTTTACGTTCCGTAGTCAAGTCAACTCTGCAATGTTTCGGAGCAGTAACTCCTTCCTCGGGGTGACTCGGTGTCTGTGTGTGGACAGTAGTGGACTAATCTGTGCAAAAAAATAGAATGTCCTTTAGTCACTAATACAAAGTCTTCAAAGGTGGCTAGTGGGTATGGAAAGAACACCTACTTATTGCTGAGTAATGCTGATGAATCAACTGCTATATATCTAATGAAGATTCTCTTGGCAGTGCGGTCAGCTAACGCTAGACATCTATTGCTGCAACGTAAGTAAGTTAGATTATTGTAAGACTGTATATTATGTAATGCATCTAGTATCTGAAAATACGAGTGGTACCGAAACTAGGAATTTGCTGTACTTACATTCTCAGTGCTGTAAGCTACCTGTCATGGCTAGGGTGCTGTGCCCTTAACTGACAAGCAGCTGCTCTCTGGATGCCATTTTTAAAGGGAATTCCACCGACTGACTAGATTGACAGCCGGAAATGATGTCTAGTATTACGTCACTAGTTTCGGTGTATGACAGGTTACCTGGGCTACATGTAAACTGGGATGCCCCATATTGATCATATTAGCGAGAACCACTCAATTTTGTCATTTAGACCTGATGGTTCTATGGAACGGAGGCGATGGATCCTTGAGTTTTCTTTAAAATTGAGAATGGATTCTCTATCTCCTCCTTGCCAAGTTAGAAGGATGTGTTCTAAAATTATCCACTTAAACATCTTCAATGCTGTACGGTGGGTGCCTTTATGTCTTTGTTATTAATACGGCGTCTGTGTTCTGTGAGCTGAGTGCGAATTTTGCGCTTGGTGCGACCTATGTAAAATTTCAAGCATGGACATTGAAGGGCATAGATAATCTATATTGCAATTTACATCACATTTCAAATCGATGTTAATACCACTGTTGGGGTCTTGCCACTGGGTACCTCTATGTGCTTGTGCACAAAAGGAACATTTACCACATGGACTTTGTCCTTCCGTAACACTGGGTCTTCTATCTTTATCAAACTCACAGCATTAACATGTGGATCCGAGACTCTGGCCAAAATACTCTGCCCTGCCTTGTACTGAATTGAACCCTGAGATACTCCAAGTTCTGAGACAGCTGCAAATTGCTTTTGGCCAGATTCACCACCCAGCCTAGTTCCTGTAGCTAGGAAACCATCCTGTGGGAAGTGCGAAGACTCTCTTCTACTATCTTGGCTCTAATCAACCCATCCTGAAAGGGATGAACTAGAATGCCCTCCTTGCAAAGGGCCACCGCTAACACCACAATGACCTTGGAAAAGGTCCTGAGCGCCATGGCTAGTCCAAAACACAAGGCGTGGAACTGGTAATGACAATCCAGTATAGCAAATCGAAGGAACTGCTAATGTTCCTGCCAGATTGGAATAAGCAGATATGCCTCCGTCAGATCCAGAGATGTGAGGTACTCCCCTGCTTGAACAGCCATTATGACAGAGCGCACAGTTTCCATCTTGAAATGCATGACTCACAGATGTCGGTTGACACCCTTGATGTCCAGAATGGACTGAAACAACCCTTCCTTCTTGAGCACGACAAAATTAATTTTATAACTACCTATATTTTGCTGCGATTCAGGAATGGGAATCACTGCTTTCAGATTCAAAAGCCATAGTAATGTCGCTTCCACTTCTACCCTCTTCTGAGGGGAGTTGCTTAGAGAGACCATGAAGGCATTTGGAGAAGTGAAAAGAAATTCTAGAGCATACCCATCCCGAATAACTTCAAGAACCTATTGATCCTGAGTAATTTGGACCCACCTGTGACAAAAATGGGATAGGCAACCACCTATCTCCTGCATCACCAGGTAAGCCTGCATGCCTTCACTCGGGAAGACAGGATCCACCTCCGAAGCCTGTATCCTTTCGAGGTCTTCGGGGGCGAAAGAACTGAGTTCTTCGGAAGAGATGGGATCTCTGGGAAGAACCTCCTCTATAATGCCGAAAACGCTGAAAAGATTGGGCATTGGGTTTCTTGTCCTCTGCCAATCAAGGGTCCTGTGTCTCTCCCATTTACTTGCCATTTTTTCCAATTCATTGCCAAAGCGAGCCTTTGAAGGGCAGCTTAGTAAGATTGGACTTTAAAATTGTATCTACGGATCAGTTGCACAGCCATAGCTGCCGCCTAGCCACAATAACTGAAGCAGCTCCTCTGGCAGCTGTGCTTTCCAAGTCACAGCCCGCATCAGCCAAGAAGGAGGCCCTCAGTTCTAACATAGGTCCAAGATCAGACCCAGCACCACCAGATTCTTGACAAAAACACAAGGTAGCCTGAGATACCAAGGTGCAACAAGAAGCAATTTGCAAGTTCATTGTCACTGCCTCAAAGGCTTGCTTTAGGATAGCCTCAATCCCCCTATCCTGAGCATCCTTCAGTGTTGCACCTCCCTCTGCTGGGATGGTGGTACATTTCATGACAGAACACACCAAGGCATCCACCCTAACGAAATGCAACTGCTCTCTGGCCTGAGGATCCAAGGGGTATAAACCTGCCAAGACACGTCCCCTTTTAAAAAACGCTTCTGGTGCACACCATTCCAGATCAATCAACTCATGGATTGCATATCAAGGAGGGGAAAGAAACAAGACATCTTGCACAGGGAGACCAAAAAAGGATCCTTCTTCTGCATCCCCAAGTTGTCAGGCCCAGCCACTCCAGGAGTCTTCAAGGTTTGAGAGAACAAACCCGGCAACTCATCTCTCTGAAAGAAATTGAAACGAATATTATATGGCTCCAAATCTGGTGGAATGTTCCCTTCCTCACCAGGAGAGCCACCCCCATCAGCATCCACATGCATATGAGCTCTGTCAGACCGCACTGCACCATGGTACTTGACTATGAAGACAGGCGGAGGAGCACTCAGAGCACACAGAACTACCAATTCAGAAGACTAGCCCTGTAGAAATGTCTATAATCCCTGGAAGAATTCTTCCAGGAAAAGGAGGCGCGTCCACTCCAGGCCTGAACCTGACATTCTGAGAGATAGTGTCCTCTGAGAACTCGACCTGTGGATCAATCAAGGGATGGGACACTCCTCCCTTGGTCCCACTCCCCTCATACTGAGGAGCTGGACCACTGCCGGTGAAATCAGAAAGAGGTAAATCTCCCTGAGCTAATCCAGACAGCACTGACACAGGCTTAAAGAAAGCTCTGGCTGAATGGCCCTGATGTGGCATGCAGCACAAATAGATAGGCACTTAGGCTTCTTTGCCACCGGTGCCATGGCTGAAAGTGTGTAGATCAATAAAGACTCGCGCCTAGATTACCTACCAAGATGTGCGTCCAGAAGGAAGTGTGTTCAAATTAGACAAACAGCTGAGAACGGAGCCCACACAGACACGCAGGCGTGCGCTGACAGTCTGCAGCAAAAAAACCACGCAAAACTACCCTGTGGCCTACCACGCACCAAAATGGGAGAAGCCTAGGAGCGGGGCCAAGCCAAACATCTGCTCAGCCTGCCATGCCTGCACTATCTCCTCATCTCACAGAACTCCCCAGAGATGTGAGCAGGACAGCCAATTGCAGAGGAAACGGACTCTTTCTCCAGCCCTCCTTGGCTGCAAGCAGGAACGGGTCCCGGCTATGGGGGGAAGAAGAGAGCTAAAGCTTTCACCACCAAGACTCTCTCAGCCTGCAACCGCTAATTCAAATTTAGGTCCACTCCAGTCAAGGCTACCGGACCTAAGGCACTCTACTGAGGGAGGGATGCATGGTATCACCTCAGGAGGCAAGCAGAGCTATTTAGACATCTCATCTTTCTGAAATCTCCTTTCCAACTTTTTTTTTTCTTTTTTACTCACAGGCAATCTCCCAAAGGGAAATGCATGTCCACCATCTGCTGAAACGGAGAATACTGGTGGGCTGATGGGGTGCGACTATATAGCCGTGACATCAGCTTTTGCTCTGTTTCCATCTGTTGGCAGAGATGTATAACCCACTTACGGGGATTCACCTGCCTGAACGCTAAGGAATACCAATTAGTCCACCAGTTTGTCCAGTCCATCTGAAGGTCATCAAGACCCTCCTGGCACTTCAGCCTGATCTCCCTCCAGTTCACCCAGACTGCCCACCCAGTCAGTATTTCATATTAAAGATATTTATCACATGCGTCAGATAAAGAGGTTTAAATATATGTGACTAAGCTGCCAAATCTACACGCATAAAATCTACTAGATAAGGGAGCCCTGACCGACGTGCCGCAAATGCGCAGTAGAGAGCAGCTCTACCGCGCATGCGAGCACGTCGGCCAGAGCAGAGCGTGCCCCCCCCCCCCAAAAAATGGCGCCTGCTTCTTAGGAGCAGGAGCGGCGGCAGCAGCAGGAGCAACGGCGGCGATGAGCGGGAGGAGCAGGAGCGGTGACGACGACAAGCAGGAGCGGCAGCGCGCGCGGGAGGGAGGGAGGAGCAGTAGTGGCGGCGACGCGCGCGCGAGGGAGGGACACCCCCCTGTCTGCCGGTTGTGGATGAGCTGAAAGGGGAGGGAGGAGAGAGGAGAGAGTGAGCTGAGAGGAGGGAGGAGAGAGTGAGCTGAGGGGAGGGGGAGGGAGAATAGAGGGGGAGGTGGGAGGGAGAATAGAGGGGGGAGGTGGGAGGAGAGAGGGAGGGGAGGGAGGAGAGGGAGAATAGAGGTGGGAGGTGGGAGGGAGGAGAGAGTGAGGGGAGGAAGGAGAGGGAGAATAGAGGGGGGAGGGTGGGAGGGAGGAGAGAGTGAGGGGAGGGGAGGGAGGAGAGGGAGAATAGAGGGGGGAGGTGAGAGGGAGGGAGGAGAGGGAGAATAGAGGGGGGAGGTGAGAGGGAGGGAGGAGAGAGTGAGGTGGAAGGAGGAGAGAGTGAGGTGGGGGGAGGGAGGGAGGAGAGAGTGAGGTGAGAGGAGGATAGGAGAATAGAGGGGGGAGGTGAGAGGGAGGGGGGGAGGAGAGAGTGAGGTAGGGGGAGGAAGTGGGAAGGAAATAGACCGAAAATTATTTTTTAAATGTAGCCTGTTGTTACGGGCTTAACGGCTAGTCTTTTATAAAATGTCAACTTACAGGCATAAATGTTGGCCCCACCCCAAAATGCCTTTGGACTTTTTTTTTTTTTTTTTTTTTTTACACAAATGTACATTTATTTATTTATTTATTTATTTTTGGTTTTTATATACCGGTCTTCTTGCATTATATGCAAATCAAATCGGTTTACATTGAACATTTAAACTTGCTTGAAAAAGCATTACATGTAACAAAGAACATCAAAACATGAAAAACCTGTTGGAACAAAAAAAATAAAACACAGAGTATGAGTTGTTCATCTTTAACAGGAAAAAGCAAAAAAAAAAATATATATATATATATTAGTGTATATATTAGTATCAGGAACTTGTCACTTAAGAACTCCTATCATATTTGCTTATCACAAAAGCACAGCAAGATCGAGAATAAAAAGCGGGAATCTTTTCTATTTTACATATTATGAAGGAGATGGATCATAAATTTGCATATTATCTGCGCATTATTCTAAATTTCCATACATGTTAATAAGCTAGCATGTTGGCTACACCCATATCTGGTGATCTCACTCCACTAATCTGATATTGATTGGAAATCCCTATGATCATCTCAGAATTATCTAGTTAATACTGCCATCTAGTGCATATACGTTAGAAGAAGTAAAATGGTTATTCCAGTATTCCAACTAGATCCAGTTTATTGCTAAAACAACCGAGTTATTCTAATTTCTTACATATATGCAGCTGGGCAGATGCTCCCTTATTTATTCCTAAGCTGGTATCATGGGGGCGGATTTTAAAAGCCCTGCTCGCGTAAATCCGCCCGGATTTACGCGAGCAGGGCTTTTCCATAGGCCTGCCGGTGCGCGCAGAGCCCCGGGACTCGCGTAAGTCCCGGGGTTTTTTGTCGGGGGCGTGTCGGGGGCGGGGCCGATCGACGCAGCATTTTGGGGGCGGGATGCGTTTTGGGGGCGGGACACGGTGGGCCCGGGGGCGTGGTTTCGGCCCGGTGTGGTCCGGGCCAAAACTCATGAACCTTTAAGTGTTTACGTTTTAGGTTTATAAAATAGCATATTTGTGAGCATAGGCTACTTACATGCCTATATGCTAATTTTTATGCATGTAAAGTTTTGAAAATTCACTTTTAAGAATTTAAAGCTGGAAGTGGAAGAGGTGAGAAATGTACAGCAAAGAAGTGGAAACTGAGGTATGCACATGTACTAAATAGGGGAAAGGAGAGGGATCAGAAGAACAATAAAATAAAGAAAGCAATAGGGAAAACATTGAGAAAAACATTAAGAAGCAGAAACTAAGGAAATGCGTCAGACAGGCCTTCAAAATCTAGAGGATTAAAGTTTCTCAACTTACAACCAGCTACATTATCCCCTACTGGAGATATAGATATGTATTTCAGTTTCTTGTTTAGCTCCTTGGGGAGACTAGTTCCTACCTTCCGTCTTTTCCTTCAGCACATGGCGCAGGTGCTTCAAGGCCTCTTCTACATGCAGTCCGTGGAGATCTAAGACATTCTCTGGCAGCAAGGGCTCATTCAACCTTTCGAAGATCTGTTCAGCTGCTCGTGCATTCGCTTCCTTCAGCTTCTGACCATGAAGGTGACCCTGGAACCATGAAATCAGCAGCACACATTTTAGCATGCTTTCCTGTATTCTCCTGAATAACTCCCAAATTGTCAGAGCTCTTTTATGCCATAGATTCCATGCCCCAGGATTTCATTAGCACGCTCAGTTATAAAAGAAAAAAGCTCAGAGAGGTGCCAGACACTGAAGTGTTCTTCCCACTATACGCCAGCATGTGGTTTGAGTCAGACATATGCAGCTGCCAGCTGGCTCCCCCTGATTTCTCATAACCTGGAACCTTGGATATCTGCACCCACAAGAAAAGAAACTCAATTTGTTTTGGTGTTTTCAGTAATGTTCTTACATTTTTAAAGTTACTTTACTGCAGTTTTGGTTGTTTTTTTTTAACTTGGAAAACTGATCATCAGGCTACACTGCTGCCTGTCTTTCTCCCTGAAGTCACATATACAACTAGGAAGATTTTAAAACTTCTACTAATGCATTTTTCTTTAGGACATGGTATATAAGATAGTAAACAAGAGTTGCTTACCTGTAACAGGTATTCTCAGAGGGCAGCAGGATGTCAGTCCTCACACATGGGTGATATCATCCGATGGAGCCCAGCACGGAAAATTAATGTCAAAGTTTCTAGAACTTTGACTGAGCTTTACTGAGCATGTCCACAGCATGCACTGTAACATGTGTCCATGCAAAGTCTCTTCTGTCTGATAACCTAGCAAAAGAATACACAAACTGAAGACCCAACTCCATGGAGAGGTGGGCAGGTCTCACGAGGACTAATATCCTGCTGTCTTCAGAGAACACCTCCGAGGATAAGCAGGATGGCAGTCCTCATACATGGGTGAATCCCTAGATACAAGAAGCCCTCAACAAAAAAAGGGGACAACAAGAACATTGCCAATGGGCACAACCAGAACAATTTTTTTGTTGGTAATAGGCCTTTTTATATGTATATATTTTAAGGGGGCAGCCTGGAACAAAAACAGGCCCTAGGCAGGAACAGAGTTGGGTTTTACACTTCAAACAAGTTCCAGACGACAGATAGGCCAAAACCCGCTGTCATGTGGGCCCATCTCTGTCTAAACAGTAGTGCAATGTGAGTAACTGGAGAGAACTCCATGTTACAGCCTTACAGAGCTCCTCCATGGGGACTGATCGGAAGTGAGCCACGACAGTGCTATGGCTCGAACAGATTGAACCTTGACATGGCCCACAAGATTCAAGCCCTCCCGGGCAATAACAGAAGATGCAATCTGCTGCCCAACTGGAAAGAATGTTTGGCAATGGCAATCCCCAGCTTCATCTGATCAAAGGAAACAAAAAGCTGGGTGAACTTTCTATGAGCTTCTGTCTGCTCCAATTAGAAGGCCAAGGCTCTCTTGCAGTCCAAACTGTACAGGGCTTGTTCATCTTGGTGAGAATGATGCCTGGGGAAGAATGTTGGAAGGACAACTGACTGGTTAAGATGGAATTCCAACACCACTTTAAGCAGAAACTTAAGTGCATACACAAGACCACCATATCATGAAAAACTTTAGTTTAGGGCAGTGATGGCTAACCTATGACACACCGAGACTTTTTGCTGACACGCACAGCGTTTCGTGGACTATGGGGAATTTTTTTTTAATCGGCTGTGCCGAGCCTTTTTTTTTTTTTTTTTTTTATCGGCTGCGCAGACCCTTTAAAACTAGTTTTTTAGTATCCCCCCACCCTCCGGACCCCTCCACCCCCCCCCCCCCCATGACCCCGGGTGCAGAGACAGGCAGATAGGCAGGGCCACGGCCCGAAGAAAAAGATCCCGTTTAAACGCGCTGATGCTCCTCCTCTCCTTCCTGCCTGTGGGGCCCTGGAAGAAAACGTTGCCGGAGCCACGTGGGCTGGAAGGAGGTGAAGCATCGGCACGTGCAGAAGAGGAGCAGCGCTTGCGTTTACGGGCAGCCGCGAATCCCAAGTCGCAGCGGCCCGAGAAGAGGAAGAGGCCTGGTAGCAGGGCTGCCGCAGAGCCCATCCTGCGACGACCCACGAAGAGGAGGCCCAGAGGTGAGAGAGGCTGAGGGTCTATAGTGTGTATGTGTGTGTGTGCATGAGATGAGTTGAGAGATTGTGTGTGAGAGTGAGGACCTGAATGTTTGCAGAGACTGCATGTGCTTGAGCAAGACAGCATGTGGGAGTGAGAGAGAGCCTGTGTGTGTGAGAGTCAGACAGCATGTGCCAGTGAGAGACTGTGTGTATGAATGATTGTATGAAAGAGAGCATATGACAGTGAGAGCCTGTGTGTGTGAGAGAGAGAGAAATGCATGTGAGAATGAGAACCTGTGTGTTTGAGGGAAGAAGATGGAGAGAAAAGAAACAGAAAAAATGACAATATAAAAGGAATTGGCAAAAAAAATAAGAAAGGGAAGGTGGGAAAAAATAAGAAAGGGAAGGTGGGAAAAAAAAGCCTGTGACCAACCGATTAGAAAATGAAGATCAGACAGCAAAGGTAAAAAACAAAATAAATTACTTTTTAATGATTGGCACATGTAATCTTTGGGAATGTGCAAGAATAGCACTTTCTCTATGCGGATCTCACAATGTACGAGATCAGCATGGAGAAAATGGAAGCCCACGGGGCCTGCACAGAGGCGGCAGCAGAATGGGCTTCAGTGTCAGTAGCAGCAATCGGCACCTCCCCAATAGCCATGCGGCAGCAATGACAGTGGCAGCAGAGGAATGAGAGAGGTTCTGAGGTTGCTGGCAAAAGAGAGGGGGGGTCTGCCTTTAGTGTGTGCATGTGAATGAATGGGACTCTGCATGGGGGTGTATGTGTGTGAATGCATGGGTGCCTGCGTGAAAATGAATTGGTGCCTGCCTGGAGGATGGAGCGGGAGTGGTGTGAAAATGAACGGGAGCCTGTGTGTGTGTGAGCATGAGTGTGTATGAGAAAATCCAGGGGAGTAAGAGTTTGGGGGGGGGGGGAGGGGGAGAGAGTGTTTTAATTGAAGATTTAGCCAATGAAATTCAGCAACAAAAAAGTCACTAAGCAGGTAAGGTAAAGAATTATTTGTTTTTGCTTTATTAATAAATACAGAACATATACTAAAATTATAACTTTTTGTTATTAATATTAGAGCTACAAATATCACAAAATTGTGGATTTTTCTAGAAGTGACACACCACCCGAGTTATGCTCGGTTTTTTTTATGAATTTTGACACACTGAGCGCAAAAGTTGGCCATCACTGGTTTAGGGGGTGCTATTTCATGACCAGCCATGATGGATGCTTAAGCAGGAAGCTCCTCACCCCTGATCATTCAATCCATCTACTAGCATAGCCTTAACCTGACTTTTTAAAGCTTTCAGCTGCATAATCGCTGAATAAAACATCGTCCCAGATGTTGGTTGGGCAGTTGCAAGGGAAATGCAGAGCGGGGAAGAGGGGACAAGGATAGTGTCTTCTTGGGCGGAAGAAATGCTTCTCTGCCTTGATCGGGTACCTCCTGGAGGAGGTGGTAAGGTAAGGTCTGGTCTGGAGTAGGTGTGGATTGCTGCTGGAGTGTCACACTGTGATCACGTATCTGTGCCATTTCATCACTGACTCAATCACTGAAAAAATTCTCTCCCGTACACAGCACATCAGCAAGTCACTCCTACACTTTTGGATGGAGATCAGAGGCACGAGCAGACACATGAATCTGCATGTCTCTACCCAACGGCAGAGACTTTCGATTTTGCCTTGAAAACATTATAGGTCAACCAGAGTCTTGCTGCTTCTGAAAAAGCTGCTTGGTCACCTCCTACTCCTGCTTCAGAAAGCCCCGCATATACTGGTTCATGAAGAGCTAGAAGGCTATGTGGGAAATAAGCATAATGCCCTGAAAAACTTTCCTCCCTAGGGTGTCCATGGCTCTGGGTTCCCTCACTGGGGCACTGAGGAGTGGGTCCTAAAGCACTTGGACCACTTGAAAGCAGATTCAACCACCACAGATTGATGCAGAACCCAATGCTCGTCGAACCCAGGGGACTTTTGGATGAGATAAATCACTACCACCTTCTTATGCATGGGAGCCTACCAAGAGGAGGTTCTCCCACATCCTCAACAGTAACTCCTGAAGGATTTTGTGCATTGGGACTTCCGCAATCTCCTTAGAAGGCTCCACATAATGACGGTTATCCAGCATTTCGTGCCTGGAGTCTTCCTTAGTTTATAAAGTAAAGGATATTGTCTCCACCATCAACCTCAAACCTGCAAAAGAGAGGTCCTCTAGTCAAGATTTCCTTCTGCCTGGGGGAGGTGAGGGATTGGAGGGGCCACTCCCCTCCCGATATTCCGTCATTTGAACCACCAATCTCCACACCCTCGATTCCTTTTAGGCATTTGCTGGCACTTTACCAACACTGGCATCGGTGTTGATGCCAATTGCCTCTCTGTTGCACGGGGGGCATCGGAGTCTGCACGAGACAACCCAGCGGTGATCCCAGTCTTCTTGGAAGAGGAAGCTCCTCTAAGGGGGCAGGGGTCCAGACCCTAACAGCCAGCCAAGCTGGTCACAGACCCACTGGCTGGGGACAGAGTGCCAAGGGATCCCTCTCCTCTAAGTCACAGTGGGTCAGAATCTGTCAGTTCCTGGGGATCTCTTGCCAGTATCTGAAATCCACAAAAAGCTTCCAAAAAAAAAAAAAAATCCATGAAAATCTATGGAAAACTGTAACTAAGAAAAATTCTCTCCAAACAGCTATCATACTGCTTATAACATCTCAACACTGTACACTTAATTCTTGCTTTCCTGCACCCCATTAGAATTATCAGTCACTTCAACCTATTCACTTAGGTGATGTTTTGTTTTATGCTCCATATTTTCTAACTGTATAAGAGATCAGAAGAAATTAGGGCTCGAAGAGACAAGAGATCATCTAGTACATCTTCTTGCTTCCAGGCAGGATTCACTGTACCTAAGTCATCCAAGAAAACTATTTGTCTAACCTGCTCTTAAAAACTACCAAGAATGGGGGGGGGGGGGGGGGAATGACATTGCCGCACTGAATGGATGCCTGATCTGTGAACTCTCATCCCAATCTGCTTTTAGCTGCTGTGTATCTCAACCATCTGCATTTTATTGAGCAATATTTTCCTTCCGAATATCCTTGGAAACAGCAGATGGCTTCTAAGTGGAAAGCTAATAACCTTAAGCTCCGATCTAATGCAGGCCTGTGGAAAGCAGGCCGCAATGGAAGCAGGCAACCATGCAGTCAAAACAGAAAGCTCAACAGTGCTATTGGATATCTCCTCGAGAGATGAGCTACGCACCTGGTTTATGGATATGAGAGCTGATATGAAACAACTTAAGCTAGACCTGTTGGCTTCCATATGCAAGATTAAGGAAGAGGTCACCGCGATAGGATCCCAAGTTGTTGACCTGGACATTCGGTTGCAAGGCCACGAAGACGCACTTAGAAAAATGTCGGACCAACCAGGTTTGCTGCAGGCGGAGCAGGAAAAGCTGGCGGATAAACTGGAGGAAAAAAAACAAAGAAATGGATGCCACAAAATAGTCCTTTTCAATGTTTAATCAAGGAGACGTAAAAAATCTTATAAACATGCCCGACTCTGGCCGAGTTTCGCCACCAATGGTGGCTGCCTCAGGGGCTACAAACAAATATATATAAATATTTAATAAATCATAAATCATGTTAAAAGCATAAAAATTAAAAACAAATAATCATAAACATATAAATGAATGATTAAAAAGGATTTTTAAATGATTAAAAAACATATAAACTGTATCAGAATAAAAATAGACAATGGAATATAAACTTAAAAAAAGAGAGATAAACTGCTTAAGAAGTACTAAAATTAACTTGAACATCAAAAAAATTGCAATAAAAATGGAAAGTACCTTATTAGTCACAGAGCAGTGTTCAGGTGATAGTCCAAATAAGATCAAATGTGTACCTATGTCTATTTAAAAACAAGTAGATCATGGTCAGCTATATGTAAAAAATAATACAATTGAGTGGATCAGCTATATATAAAACATACAAAAATAATAATTTTGAGTGGATCAAAACACCTCCACTTATATATGTTGCATGAAATATCCCCTTTCTTTTAAATTGCATTTATTATTAGGAAAACGTTTTGATAATCATTATTCAAAAGAATATGTGTCAATTAGTTGTTCCAAAATTGTTCTACTGTTAACATTTGGTTTGAATGTACAAAGATGTGTAATTTAATTAATTAATGCTACTATTGTGACAAATAAAACGAGTGTTACCTATGACATTATACAATAAATTAATGCTAGTGTTGGGAAAAATGCTTTTATCCAATCATTAAACTCCCAAACCTATACCATCTCTCAGAAACACCCCATGTGCGCAAGTGATGAATTAAACAAAAAAATAAATTCTGAAGTGACCCCAATAGTGCCAGTGATATCATTTATTCACTCATAATACTGTGAAAAGTAACAACAAAAATCAAATTAATGTATATAGGAAACAAAAATTATTATTAAAAATTATGAAAGCAAATTTTTGTGTATTACTTTTGAATCTCCGTTTTCAAAAAGTGCCCAATATGGATCTTGAATACATTTAAATGACAATGTCAGTCTAGCCACGCTAAGTAAGAGATGGCTGTATTCTGTTCTATTCAAAATTTTTAATTTAAATTATTTCTCAAAATTTGTCTGGAAATGTATTTCATGATTCAAGTCAGTAGCAATTACAGCAGTAAGTAACTGGTACGGTTCGCTTCTTCTCATTAAAAATAAGAGAGTGGAGACGCCTAACTGGGCGCACAGTTTTTTATAAAATAACCCCACCCAGGGCTCGTGTCAATCACAAAACCCCGCCCCTATGCTAATTAATTTCATTTTTGGCGCCAAGTTAGCTTTAAAGGGTGATCTGTTCGGCGTCTTTGCTCCTTGCTTGTTACTGAGAGGAGACGAATCGCGGCGACATACGCGCGATTGGTGAGTTGTTCCACTTACATTTAAAGGTATCCACTACATGAGGTTCACGCCATTTATTAGTGCTTCTTTATTGAAAGTATGCCCATGTTATAAGAAGAATTCTATGGTACATTATATTTTTTGATATTTAAACCACGTTAGGTACGGTTGATATTTTTTAATTTTGCTCCGATGTTAATTAATATAAAGATTGGCGCAAATATTAGAGCTAAAGGAAGCCCAGTTAGGCGCCTCCACTCTCTTATTTTTAATGAGAAGAGGCGAACCGTACCAGTTACTTACTGCTGTAATTGCTACTGACTTGAATCATGTAATACATTTCCAGATAAATTTTGAGAAATAATTTAAATTAAAAATTTTGAATAGAACTATTATACAGCCATCTCTTACTTAGCGTGGCTAGACTGACATTGTCATTTAAATGTATTCAAGATCCATATTGGGCACTTTTTGAAAACGGAGATTCAAAAGTAACACACAAAAAATTGCTTTCATAATTTTTAATAATTTTTGTTTCCTATATACATTAATTTGATTTTTGTTGTTACTTTTCACAGTATTATGAGTGAATAAATGACATCACTGGCACTATTGGGGTCACTTTAGAATTTATTTTTTTGTTTTATTCATCACTTGCGCACATGGGGTGTTTTTGAGAGATGGTATAGGTTTGGGAGTTTAATGATTGGATAAAAGCATTTTTCCCAACACTAGCATTAATTTATTGTATAATGTCATAGGTAACACTCGTTTTATTTGTCACAATAGTAGCATTAATTAATTAAATTACACATCTTTGTACATTCAAACCAAATGTTAACAACAGTAGAACAATTTTGGAACAACTAATTGACACACATTCTTTTGAATAATGATTATCAAAATGTTTTCCTAATAATAAATGCAATTTAAAAGAAAGGGGATATTTCATGCAACATATATAAGTGGAGGTGTTTTGATCCACTCAAAATTATTATTTTTGTATGTTTTATATATAGCTGATCCACTCAATTGTATTATTTTTTACATATAGCTGACCATGATCTACTTGTTTTTAAATAGACATAGGTACACATTTGATCTTATTTGGACTATCACCTGAATACTGCTCTGTGACTAATAAGGTACTTTCCATTTTTATTGCAATTTTTTTGATGTTCAAGTTAATTTTAGTACTTCTTAAGCAGTTTATCTCTCTTTTTTTAAGTTTATATTGCATTGTCTATTTTTATTCTAATACAGTTTATATGTTTTTTAATCATTTAAAAATCCTTTTTAATCATTCATTTATGTTTATGATTATTTATGTTTTTAGTTTTTATGCTTTTAACATGATTTATGATTTATTAAATATTTATATATGTTTGTTTGTAGCCTCTGAGGCAGCCACCATTGGTGGCGAAACTCGGCCAGAGTCGGGCATGTTTATAAGATTTTTTACGTCTCCTTGATTAAACATTGAAAAGGACTATTTTGTGGCATCCATTTCTTTGTTTTTTTTCCTCACGGCTTCACTGGATAAACTGGAAGACCTTGAAAACAGGTCGTGCCAACACAACGTAAGGATCAGAGGCGTTTATTGGTGACAATAAACATTTTTTTAAGACAACTTACATTGCCTCCTTCTGCTCCAGAGCTTGACCGGATGGAACGAGCACCCTTAAAATCAACCGTGCCCATAGATCGCTAGGTCCCAGAACTAATAATTGCCCACGTGCTATTGCTTACATGACTTTACTATCAGAGCAAATACTTGCGACAGCACAACAATGTTTAGATTACTTACCTGATAATCTCCTTTTCGTTAGTGTAGACAGATGGACTCAGAACAAATGGGTATAGTATGCTCGTGCTAGCAGTTGGAGACGGATCTGACGTCAGCACGGGTATATATACCCCCACAGGAAGCGTAGCAACTTAGTAATCTTCCTTGCAAAAGCTGTTATGGATGTGTGTACTGATGCTCAGTGAAATAGTGAAATAGGATTCCCCTGACCGATTGATAGTAGCTGGAGACCGCCAGCATTCACAACCAGAAGGCGTTGACACCTGGTAGAGTGTACGCTGTTATGGGAACAGATGACATGGCGTACCTTGAATCGGTGAAACCCATGTACACAGGCAGCCGGGCGGGATGCTGAGTCCATCTGTCTACACTAAGGAAAAGGAGATTATCAGGTAAGTAATCTCAACATTTCCTGTCGTGTAGCCAGATGGACTCAGAACAAATGGGATGTACAAAAGCTTTACTCCCAGCCTGGGCGGGAGGCTGCCTGAGGCCCATGTAGAACCGCCCTCGCAAATGCTGTGTCCTCCCTGGCCTGGACATCCAGATGGTAGAACCTGGAGAAGGTATGGAGGGAGGACCATGTTGCCGCTTTACATATTTCTGCAGACGACAGCATCCTGGATTCCGCCCAGGATGCCGCTTGTGCTCTGGTAGAATGAGCCTTGACTTGTAGAGGCGGAGACTTCCCAGCCTCCACGTAAGCTGCTCTGATAACTTCTTTAATCCAGCGGGCGATGGTGGGCCGCAAGGCCGCTTCACCTTGCTTCTTCCCGCTGTGCAGGACGAACAGATGGTCCGTCTTTCGGACTTCTTGTGTCACTTCCAGATACCTGGGCAGCAATCTGCCGATGTCGAGATGGCGGAGTAGACGCCCTTCTTCAGATTTCTTCAAACCCGCCGTGGTAGGCAAGGATATGGTTTGGTTAAGATGAAACCGTGAAACCACTTTAGGTAGAAAGGAGGGAACCGTGCGAAGATGGCTAGCCTCAGGAGTGATTCTGAGAAAGGGATCATGGCAGGACAGTGCTTGTAGCTCTGAGACACGGCGTGCTGAACAGACAGCCAGCAAGAACACCATCTTCAATGTTAGAGAATGGAGAGACAGGCCCCGAAGGGGTCTGAAGGTGGATCCCGCGAGGAAATCCAAAACAAGGTTGAGGTTCCATAAGGGCACAGGCCACTTCAGTGGCGGACGAATATGCTTGACTCCTTGCAGGAAGCGAGAAACATCTGGGTGCTTGGCAATGGTCTTGCCATCCCTCCTGGGACCATAGCAAGACAGCGCAGCCACCTGAACCTTGATGGAGCTGAGGGAGAGACCCTTCTGAAGTCCATCTTGCAGGAAATCCAACACAATAGGGATTGTAGTCGTATGTGGATTGGTGCCCTGAGTGTCGCACCATGCATCAAATACTCTCCAGATCCGAACGTAGGTGAGGGATGTGGAAAACTTGCGAGCTCGGAGGAGTGTATCAATCACGGGCTCCGAGTAACCTCTTTTCTTCAGTCTAGCCCTCTCAATGGCCAGACAGTAAGAGAGAATTGAGCTGGATCCTCGTGAAGGATGGGACCTTGATGTAGAAGGTCCCGGAGAGGAGGCAGGGGAAGAGGCTCCTCTGCCAGTAGTCTTCTCATGTCCGCGTACCAGGGTCTTCTTGGCCAGTCTGGTGCCACTAGAAGAACTAGGCCCCGGTGTCTCTGAATCCTGTGGATGATGGCGCCCAGCAGAGGCCACGGAGGAAATGCGTATAGCAGAGTCCCTGGAGGCCATGGCTGAACCAGGGCATCGATTCCGTATGAGAACGGGTCGCGCTTGCGGCTGAAGTATCTGGGTACTTGAGCGTTGGACTTGTCCGCCAGCAGATCCATGTCCGGAATCCCCCAGTGATCCACAATCATCTGGAAGGCTGTGGGTGACAGCTGCCACTCTCCCGGATTTAAGCTTTCTCTGCTGAGGAAGTCCGCCGTGGTATAGTCCTTCCCGGCAATGTGGACGGCGGAGATGTCCTGCAGATTCGCCTCTGCCCAAGCCATCAGTGGGGCGATCTCCAGAGATACTTGACGGCTTCTGGTTCCGCCCTGACGGTTGATGTATGCCACCGTGGTGGCGTTGTCGGACATCACTCTGACTGCTCTGTTCTTCAGTCTGTGAGCAAATCGAAGGCATGCCAATCGGACTGCCCGGGCCTCTAGACGGTTGATGTTCCACGCTGACTCTTCTCTGTTCCACCGCCCTTGTGCGGTGAGTTCTTCGCAGTGTGCTCCCCAGCCGCTCAGGCTGGCATCTGTGGTGAGCAAAGTCCACGTGGGTGATGACATCTTCGACCGCCTGCTCATGTGGTTGGACTGCAACCACCACCGCAACTGGGTCCGCACTCTCGGTGGAAGATGAAGGTGCGTGGAATAGTTCCGTAGACGGGGGCTCCAGCGAGAGAGCAGGGAGTGTTGTAGAGGTCTCATATGGGCCCTCGCCCAAGGTACCACTTCCAGGGTGGATGCCATGAGACCCAGAGCCTGCAGATAATTCCAAGCTATGGGCCGACTGGCTCCCATCAAATACTGGATACGCTGCTGAAGTTTCAACTTTCTCTTGGCAGTGAGACTGACTGTGTCTGCCCGGGTGTTGAACTGTACTCCCAGGTATTCCAGTGACTGGGAGGGCTGCAGGCAGCTCTTGCTGAGGTTGATTACCCAGCCCAAACTTTCCAGAAGGGCGATCACTCTGTCGGTTGTACGAATGCTCTCCTCTCGAGATTTCGCCCTGATCAGCCAGTCGTCTAGGTAGGGATGGACCAAAATTCCTTCCCGCCTGAGTGCCACTGCTACCACTACGACCACCTTGGTGAAGGTCTGCGGTGACGTGGCCAACCCGAAGGGCAGAGCCAGAAACTGGAAGTGGCGTCCTAGAACCTTGAAATGTAGGTAGCGCTGATGATCCGGATGGATCGGGATATGCAGGTTGGCTTCTGACAGGTCCAATGCCGTGAGGAACTCTCCTGGCTGTACTGTGGTCTTGACGGAACGCAGAGTTTCCATGCGAAACCTCGGGACCCTTAAGTATCGATTGACCGACTTGAGGTCCAGTACGGGCCGAAAGGTGCCCCCTTTCTTGGGTACCATGAAATAAATGGAATAGTGTCCAGAATTCACTTCCAGGCAGGTACTGGGATGATGGCTTTCAAGGACAGGAGCCTCACCAGGGTAGCTTCCAATGCTGCCTTCTTGTGTGTGGGACAGGAAGATTCCACAAACTTGTCTGGAGGGAGATGATGAAAATCCAGATAATACCCCTCTCGGATGATGGCGAGGATCCACTGGTCCGACGTAATCTCGACCCATCTGGGGTAGAAGAGGGTTAACCTGCCCCCTATGGCTCCGTCCCCCAGATGGATCGGCGGACTCTCATTGTGAGGCGCGGCCGGGCCCACTCCCCTCTTGCACTGCTTGGTCCGAAAGGACTGGTTCCTGGCCTGAGGACGAGGTGCCTGGTAGCGACTCCTGTAGGGAATGAAGCGCTGAGAGCTTCTACCCCTGGATGTCCTAGGAAAGGCACGCTGATTCCTTCTGACCCGGTCTTCCGGCAGTCGAGGTACTGGAGAAGCGCCCCATGTGCTGGCCAGTTTATCAAGGTCGCTGCCAAACAAGAAAGAGCCCTTAAAGGGCAACCTGGTGAGGCGTGTCTTTGAAGGCGCATCAGCTGACCATTTCCGGATCCAGAGCTGCCTCCTGGCAGCTACGGAAGAGGAGATCCCCTTAGCTGTTGTTCGGACCAGGTCTGATGCAGCATCCGTGAGGAACGAGAGAGCGGACTCCATGTCTGCTGCTGGAGCGTTATTCCTGACCTGTGACAAACAAGCATGCGTCACCACTGTGCAGCAGGTCGCGATCCGCAAAGACAAAGCTGCCACCTCAAAAGTCTGTTTCAGAATGGTGTCCAGTCGCCGGTCATGAGGCTCCTTGAGGGCCGCCCCCCCCTTCCACTGGAATGGTAGTGCGCTTGACCACAGCGCTAATCAAGGCGTCCACCTGAGGGCACGCCAGCAGCTCCTGGATAGCCGGCGCCAGTGGGTACATGCCCGTCAGGGCCCGACCCCCTTTGAATGCGGCCGCCAGCGCAGCCCATTCTAAATCTATCAATTGCTGTGCCGCTTGTAAGAATGGAAAATGGCGGGCTGTAGGACGAAGACCTTCCAGCAGGGAGTTCTGCGCAGAGGGCACCGTAGCGCTGGGCCCTGTAATATCCAACTCCGCCAGGCACTGAGACACCAGGTCCGAGAGATCCTCCTTAGGGAAGAACCGCCTCATGGTTCTATATGGCTCAATCCCTGGGGGAAAGTCCCCCTCGTCCGGGAGAGTTCAGACTCATCCGGTGAAACCCTCTGGTCTGACAGATTCTGGACTGTCCAGCAGCGGGAGGTCCCACTCGCGATAAAGTCGCGAAAGTCCAGGCACAGGATCCGCTGGAGCCGCCCACCGCAGGCAGCAGCCGCAGGCACCACAGGGACTGCAGAAAACAGCAGGAACAACAGGAACAACTGGGCCTGGACGGGACGCTGTTTGCATCTGCACAAAGGCATGAATCCCCTTAAAGAGATCCACCCAGGAAATTGAAGCAGCCTCTAATCGCCAGGGTACAAGATCCCCCGGGATTCCTGATTGGTCGAGACTGACCGCCAAATCCGGGGTAGCCCCTGGGGAGCTATCAGCAAAACGTGGCTGAGACTGGTCCTGGCCCGAGGGTCCCACGGCCTCCTCACATTGGGCACATAGGGAGTCAGGCTCTTCACTGTGCGTGGCTCGGAGCTGGCATGCAGAGCAGAGGCCAAGGGCTTTAATGCCTGAGGCCGGAGGCGCCCCCGCTGAAGATGTTGAGGCATTCTGTTCCATTGAATAATATGCGGCAGCAATATGCGCTTAATACCACAGGCGCACAATAATAATATGCAGCAGGAATATGCGCTTAACACAGCAGGCGCTTAACAATATGCGGCAGCAATATGCGCTTAACACAGCAGGCGCTTAACAATATGCGGCAGCAATATGCGCTTAACACAACAGGCACACAACCATAATATGCGGCAGCAATATGCGCTCAATGATATGCCATATGCGCTTAGCAGTATGCGGTCAAGAATACACGCTCAATGGTAGTCAATATGCTTTCAGCAAGAAGCAGCTAGCAATAGACGCTCCATGTAATTCAAATGTTCTCAGGAATAAGCGGGTAGCAATACACGCTCAAAATTTTTTTTTTTTTTTTCAGTATGCTCTCAGCAATAAGCGGTTAGGAATACACGCTCAATGGTATTCAATATGCTCTCAGCAATAAGCAGCTAGCAATATACGCTCAATGTCATTCAAATGCTCTCAGCAATAAGCGGTTAGCAATACACGCTGAATATTTTTCAGTATGCTCTCAGCAATAAGCGGCTAGTAATACACGCTCAATGTCATTGAAATGCTCTCAGCAATAAGCGGTTAGCAATACACGCTCAATGGTATTCAACATGCGCTTAATAATAATAAGAAGCGGGTAGCAATATACGCACAATGAGGAATCGAGGTATGCGCTTACTATCTGCGCCTAAACTCGGGCGCTCAATACCTGAACAAGGCCACAAAATGGCGCCCTCCACGGCGTGCCACGCCGCCGATCCTCGAGTCCTCGGAGACCAGAAGTAAAAGCCGTACACCTTACCTGATCCTCAGCGCTTCCCGGCTGGAACCCGGGCGGTCTCCGGCTGCGGGGGAAGAGGGCAAGTACCTTCACCGCCACGTTTGAGGATATGCACCCGCTGCCTCGTCCACGCCGGGACAGAGGCGCCTCACAAGCCTCACCCGAACCTCGCCGGGGGCTGTTGTCCCTGCCCGCGATTCGGCCACCGGACCGAGGACTTAAACCTCCGGGGGATCACGGAAATCACCCCGGGAAACTCTACTGGGGGAGGGACCTTAAGGTATCACCGCAGGAGTGCGGGGCTCGATGTAGAAGTTTCAGTAAGTAGAAAACCAAATATGCCTGATACTTCACTTTCAATGCATATCCAGCATAGCTCTCTGCTTCAACGGCAGGGGAGAAGAAAAAACTGATACTTCACGCATATCCAGCATAGCTCTCTGCTTCAACGGCAGGGGAGAAGAAAAACTGATACTTCACGCATATCCAGCATAGCTCTCTGCTTCAACGGCAGGGGAGAAGAAAAACTGATACTTCACGCATATCCAGCATAGCTCTCTGCTTCAACGGCAGGGGAGAAGAAAAACTGATACTTCACGCATATCAAGCATAGCTCCCTGCTTAAACGGCAGGGGAGAAGAAAAACAACCAATAAGGGCTGAATAACATAGTCTGGGTAAAACAAATAAGCATGGGTGTAGCTTGCTTATTGCGGCGGTTACTTCCCCTACTACCCCTAACTAATCAAGCTTGATATTTCACTTGGATGCAGCTCCATCACTGCTCTCTACATTAATGGTGGGGGTGGAAGGGATATAGAACCAAAGCGCTAAGAGAAACAGATAAGTATGAGAAAAAAAATGTGTGAAGCTTGCTGGGCAGACTGGATGGGCCGTTTGGTCTTCTTCTGCCGTCATTTCTATGTTTCTATATGTTTCTATAAAAGAAAAAGTAGATTTGGAAAACACGCTCAGCAAGCGTGCAGGCTCTCCAAACTGCTTTGGAGACGGAAATTACTAAGTTGCTACGCTTCCTGTGGGGGTATATACCCGTGCTGACGTCAGATCCGTCTCCAACTGCTAGCACGAGCATACTATACCCATTTGTTCTGAGTCCATCTGGCTACACGACAGGAAATGGAGTGATTGGTCATGGGAGGGGCACAAACTGGTGATTGATATTTATAGGAAGGTCTGGAGACTGCTGTCAGGAGATAATAGGTAAATGAAGGTAGTAGGGGCTCCTCTACTCTCATTTAGGGCTGTAATAGGGATTATTCCCTCTCAATCTAGTACCTGTGAACTAAGTCAACAGTTTATTTATTCATTTGTTTATATTTTCAAATTCCTACTTACAATTATGTTTTAAGTGAGATACTTTTGATTTCTCACTGTTTGGTTCCTCTTTCCTTTTTCATGATTTGAGTATGTGATAACTGGCTGTTGTTCATTACAGATTGTACATTTCATATATCTGCAAAACCTGATGCAGGTAGGGGGATGGGGAGGGTAGTGAAGGGTATCGTTCTCTGTAAACAAAAACTGGAAGTCTTTTGTTGTATTGAAACACCTTAAGCATGTTAATGTATTGTTACTGACTCTCAATAAAAAAGGAAAATTAGTTTCTTACCTGATAATTTTCGTTCCTGTAGTACCAAGGATCAGTCCAGACTGCTGGGTTATGCCTCCCCTCCAGCAGATGGAGTCAGAGAAAAGCTGAAAAGCACCCCTTAGATATACTGGTGTGCCACCTGCGATCCCTCAGTATATGAATATCAAAGCAGAAGAAACACTCCCGCCAATAAACCAACCACTGACCAGATCAAGCGGTAACTTGCTAAACTTTGCTTAAGGACAGAAAACCAACTCTGTCCCACGAAAAGGAAAACTAGACTAAAACAGCAACACAACTTACCGTAAAACCTTGAACAGATTTGTAAGTAGATTCTGCAGATTGCTGAAAAACCAGAAAGAACTACGAGCGGACTCTCCTGAAACTGACGTGGGTGGGCGTCTGGACTGATCCTTGGTACTACAGGAACGAAAATTATCAGGTAAGAAACTAATTTTCCTTTCCCTGTACGTACCAGGATCAGTCCAGACTGCTGGGATGTACCCGAGCCGACCTAACTGGGGTGGGACCCCGAGAGGCCCGCTCGAATGACGCTGCTCCCAAAGGACTCTGTTGGTGAACCACCAACATCCAAGCGATAATGCTTAGCAAACGTGTGTAAGGACTTCCAAGTGGCCGCTCTACAAATCTCCTGGCAAGACACCAACTGGTGCTCAGCCCACGATGCCGCCTGCGAACGAAGAGAGTGAGCCTTAAGCCCTTCCGGAACAGCCTTACCGTGGCCAATATACGTGGACGCAATAGCGTTCTTCAGCCAACGGGCGATGGTCGCTTTCGAGGCCTGGAGCCCTTTCTTAGGCCCATACCAAAAGACTAATAAGTGATCTGACCACCGAAAATCATTAGTAACCTCCAAGTACCGCAAGAGTACCCTTCGAACGTCCAGACGCCGCAACTCCTTACCTCGAGAAGAACGAAGCTCCTCCTCAGTAAAGGAAGGCAACTCCACCGTCTGATTCACATGAAAAGACGATACCACCTTAGGCAAAAAAGAAGGTACAGTGCGCAGGGAAATACCAGCCTCCGTTATCCACAAAAACGGTTCCCTGCATGACAGAGCCTGAAGTTCTGAAATACGACGTGCGGACGAAATCGCTACCAAAAACACCGTCTTAAGAGTTAAATCCTTCAAAGTAGCGGACCGAATAGGCTCAAAAGGGGCCGCACCCAAACCTTTGAGAACCAAATTCAAACTCCAGGATGGACACGGAGCCCTCACAGGGGGACGCAGATTCTTAACCCCCCCGCAAAAAACGAGCCACATCCGGATGGCATGCCAGAGAACAGCCGTCAACCTTACCTCGCAGACAACCAAGGGCCGCCACCTGAACCCGCAGAGAGTTATAAGCCAAGCCTTTCTTCAGACCCTCCTGCAGAAAGGTAAGGATGTGACCTAAAGAGACTCTGCGAGGAGAAAGCCGTAGCTCCCTGCACCAAACGTCAAAGACCTTCCACACCCTAGCGTAAGTCCGGGTAGTTGAAGATCTACGCGCCCTAAGAAGGATAGATATCACTGCCTCTGGATACCCCTTCTTTCGTAGCTGTCTCCGCTCATAAGCCAAGCCGCCAGACAGAATCGATCCGCCCTCTCAAAAAATACCGGGCCCTGCCGAAGCAGATTCGGTAGATGACCGAGACGCAGAGGTCCGTCTATCGCCAGATTGACGAGATCCGCGAACCACGGGTGCCTTGGCCACTCTGGAGCCACTAGAATCACCCGACCTTGGTGATGCTCTATGCGTCTCAATATTCTTCTGACCAGGGCCACGGAGGAAACACATATAGCAAAATGCGAGGAGGCCAGGGAAGCGCCAGCGCATCCACTCCTTCCGAACCGTACTCCCTTTGACGACTGAAGAAACGTTCCGCTTTGGCATTGAGCCGGGTGGCCATCAGGTCCACGTACGGTACTCCCCATCGCCGAATGATGAGTCGCATCGCTTCTGCCGACAACTCCCACTCCCCTGGATCCAGAAGTTGTCGACTGAGAAAATCCGCCTGCACATTGGACGTGCCGGCTATGTGGGTGGCCGCGAGACGCGATAAGTGGCATTCCGCCCATGTCATCAACAACTCCGCTTCAGCCACCACCTGGCGACTTCTGGTGCCTCCTTGTCTGTTTATGTAAGCCACCGTGGTGGCGTTGTCCGATAGAATTCGCTCCAGGGGCAATCCGAGAAAACTATAGACCAGTGAACCTGACTTCAGTGCCAGGAAAAACAGTGGAAACTATTCGAAAAGATCAAAATCGTAGAGCATATATAAAGACATTGTTTAATGGAACACAGGGAAGTCTTGCTTAACAAATCTGCTTAATTTTTTTGAAGGGGTTAATAAACATGTGGATAAAAATGAACCAGTGGATGTAGTGTATTTGGATTTTCAGAAGGCATTTGACAAAGTCCCTCATGAGAGGCTTCTAAGAAAATTAAAAAGTAATGGGATAGGAGGCGATGTTCTTTCGTGGATTACAAACTGGTTAAAAGACAGGAAATAGAGTAGGATTAAATAGTCAATTTTCTCAGTGGAAAAGGGACAGGCACATCAGGGACAGGCACATCAGGGTGGAATTACACACACATTTTCAGATTCTCCATTAATGCTTAAAATGTTGCATTTGATTTGTTTAGTCAGAAGTAGGTCCAGAAGCTAAAGCCATAGGGGCAGATTTTAAAAGAGTTACGCGCGCAACCCTTAAACCCCCCCCCCCCCCCCCCGCGTGCACAGAGCCTATTTTGCATAGGCTCGGCGGCACGCGCAAGCCCCAGGACGCACATATGTCCCGGGGCTCGCAAAAATGGGCGAGGCGTGGGCGGGGCCGCGGTCTAGGGGCGTGGCAGTGGTCTGGGGGCATGGCCGAGTGTGCTGACTCAGCACAAAATAAGGTAGGGGGGATTTAGGTAGGGCTGGGGGGTGGGTTAGATAGAAGGGAGGGAAAGGTTGGTTTATGCTTATTGTAAATGGTGTCCTCCAAACTGTCTTAGTAATTTTAAAAATCTGCCCCATATTTTACTAAGACAGTTTGGAGGACACCATTTACAATAAGCATAAACTGCTGTAATCCATTTTTGCTGCAATTCTAGTTTTTCGAGGTGGGAGGGTTGGGATCTGGTGCCATGAACCTTCAAATTGCAACTAACTGTAGAGTATTTCCCCATTTTATATCCCCTCCCAAGTAACCTAGCTCAGTTATTGCAATGAAAGTCACTGGCCAAGGTCTATACACCAGGATTCCTTCCAGAACCCTACAATTAAGGGCCCCAAATTTGGCCACTAAGTGTCGCTATCATGTGATAACCAGGACTCCTTCTCTCTGCCAGGCACTGTGAGTGCTGCCTCTGCAGCATCCCCAGCCTGCCCAGAAATGAACCTCAGGTTCTTCACAAGCTAGCAGCATTTCACAGCACTGCCATTACACCACTATGCAGGCCTAAAAAGCAATTCTTTTTTAAAATTTGTGTTTTACCTGTTGTGCATAAAATGTTGCAACACCCTTCATCCCCCTGCGATAGGCCTCAGCTGCCTTATGGAAGCACCCCTGTTGTCTACTGCGATGAAGAAGTGCTTCTGCTCGGAAGTCATTATAGTTTGGGTGCTCAACGTCCTGAAAGTCTCTTGCACTCAGAATGTCTTCCTCCACCTTCATCTTCTTTGTCTGCAACAGACAAAAGTTGCCCAAAATGAAGACCCTAGTCTGGTCAGATGTCACAGGTCTTTTCGTTTTACCAGCAAAAAACTATCAAATATCCCCCTTCACATAAGTCAAGTTCAAGACAGAGAAAATTAGGTGCATCTCTCTATAAATGAAATCTTCTTCCTATTGATAAAAGGTATTTTGATTTAAGGAAATGATGCAAGTTCCCTCTAATGTGGATAAATGTACTCAAGATGAATATTCTCACTTGCCTTCTGTATCTGTTCTCACACATTCCATATGGCATTTCCACTACGGTTTTCTCTATGCTGCACCATCTCCCTTTCTGCAACTGGAGCAAATCAGACATGCCTCTGATTCATGTCACCGTTTATGGTAAGCCAAAAATAAGGGGCATGGCCTTTCTACACTTGAAGTTATACTACTGGGTGCCCAGATTTGTAGGTTTGTGGATATGAGTATACAGAGAACAGTCTGCACCTTGGAGGTCATTTGGGAACACTTTTCTTCCATGAACATTCTTCTCTGACCTATAGAAAATCTGTAGGGATAATTTTGAGGCTACATACATCCTCAAAGTTTGCAATCATTTATACCATTTTCTACACACTGAACCCAAAGGAAATTGCCCTCTGATCTCTGATGACTAGTTAATTTCTTTCCATATACTGTTAATCCACTGCTCCAAGTGTGATGACAACAGGACCACAGACATGTCAGGCATCTCTATGCAGATTTTCACATCCCAAACTTTAAATCATTTACATATCTTCAATATAAAATCATCAGAAACATGTACCTACAAATTAAGCATTCACATATCATTTATAGGCTAGCTGATCTCTCCAGAGACCTTACAAAACTAAGCAACTCCTTTAACATTCACTATCCCAAATCCTCTTTGCTTTATATCATGTCCTATTCAGTAAAGTTTAATTGTAGAAACCCTGACCATATGAAAACTGCCTAGAATAAGGAACTGTATTTGAACCTAGCAAAGTGGACTGGGATACTATATGGACTGAAGTGCAAAAACTACTCCTCTGCTGCAGCAGGAAAAAGCTATTGATTAATCTTTTCCACCAAACTTACTGATTTATTGAATTCTTAATTAAAACAGATCTGCCCTTCAGTCTTCTATGCTGGAGAGGATGTAGCTCAAATTTTATTTATTTGTTTTAAAAACTTTTCTATACCATCGCTAAGTTATATACCATCGCAACGGTTTACAAATAGGCACATAGACTAAGGTTAGTAAATCTAGGATATTGTACATTCTAACAGGTGCCAATAAAGTTCGGTTACAATTTCATAAATAAAATCAATATTTGAGTAATGTTGGTCAAGTCCAGGTATATTATTGTGCAGGGGTTACTTCCTAATGTCTGCAAGCTAGTTGAAAATTAAAGCAGGAAATTTAAAAAATTCACAAAGTGTAATACCTACTAAGCCTTGCAGCTGCTCTTTTGGATTTATGAGAAGACACGACAATTGCCAATAATGCTAAAAATCTGGGAAATCAGATGATTCTGGTCGTTCAACAAACCAGTTCTTTCTTCTGGAAATCAGAGCCATAGTTGAGCCATTGGGCTTCCCAAGTGAAAATTGTGACACTAGAGAGTTGTCCTCTCTGAAGTCAAAGACTGAGACACACAAAAAGATATGAGATACCTACTAAAGCTACCAGGAGGTGATATCAGCCTATGGGACTTGCAGTAATATATCCAGCCTTGTCATATTTTTTTTAATTTACCATATGTATGAATGTCCTAACATTTGTAAATGTTATTTTTTTTTTTTAAATCTCTATTAATTTAGGTTTGCCATAGTGTTATAAAAATTACTCAGATTGAGCACTTTAATGTCTATTATCTATAGCATACATATTAGCTAAAAGTAAACTCCACACAACATTCATTAGGAAAAGCAAAAAAAAAGTACAAACGAACCTCAACACTGCAAAATCTTTCAACTGCCAAATGGACAAATATTTAGATAAATCCAATCAATGGCTTTTTTCCCCACTAATGCTCCTCTCAAGCTGGCTTGGGGAGGAATATTTGGCTCTGTCCTGTGATTCAGTCCTCCTCCCTGTATATTAATTTAGTTTGCTTTTAAGTTATTTTTTAAAAATTCTTCAAGTGGTTCCCCCATAACAGAACTGCTCTATCACCTACAAAATACCTACAACCTTTCTCAATCACATTAAAAGACATTTCTAAAATATAGGAAAATTGGTTCTTACCTGCTAATTTTCGTTCCTGTAGTACCTCGGATCAGTCCAGACAGCTGGGTTTTGCCTCCCATCCAGCAGATGGAGACAGATAAATTTTGAATGACTCTGCCACTTAACCCGAGGTGCCACCTGCAGACTGCCAGTATGGAACGGTACACAAGCCAGATACAAAAAACCTTTAAGAACCAATTGAACTATCTTACAAGAAAACGAACATTGCCTGCACCAACCCTTGTGTAGGATTATCGAGAACCTGACCCATTCTTCATAGGAACACAAGTGATTAAGCAGGCTCTGTGAAGAAAACAGGCAACCGAGTGGACTCTCCAATACCCGCTTCCCAAACCGGGCGGGCGTCTTGACTGATCCGTGGTACTACAGGAACGAAAAATTAGCAGGTAAGAACCAATTTTCCTTTCCCTGTACATACCAGGATCAGTCCAGACAGCTGAGATGTACCAAAGCTTCCCTACTGTGGGTGAGACTGCGAGAGTCCCTCTCTGAGTACACTTTCGTCAAAACTGCCAGGCTCCGGAACCAAACGGTAATGCCTGGCAAAAGCGTGCAAAGACTTCTAAGTAGCCGCCCTACATATTTCTTGCGGCGATACTTGCTGACATTCGGACCAAGAGGCTGCCTGCGAACAGGTAGAATGTGCCAGAAGACCAGCCAGCACTGGATGACCCCGAGTTAATGGCCTCCTTCAACCACTATGCAATAGTAGTCCTGGAAGCTTTCTGCCCCCTTCTGGGGCCACTTCATAGAACAAAAAGATGATCAGACAAGCGGAAGCTGTTCGTCACTTCTAAGTAACGTAAGAGAGCCCTCTTCACATCCAACTTCTGCAACTCTTTGGACTGAGGAGTGGAAGGGGCCGAGATCGGAAAGGAAGGCAATTCCACAGACTGATTTACATGAAAGGACAACACCACCTTAGGCAAAAAGGAGGGAACCGTTCTCAAGGACCCTCCCAAGTCTGAAATTTGCAAAAAGGGATCCCTGCAGGATAAGGCCTGAAGCTCTGACATCCACTTGGCAGATAATATCGCCACCAGGAAGATCACCTTCAAAGTAAGATCTTTCAATGTCGCCCGCTTCAAAGGCTCAAATGGGGAAGTACACACAGGATTTTAAGAGGTATGTGAGGGTGAACATTTGTGTGCGCGCAACCTGGCACGCACAAATGTATGCCCGATTTTATAACATGCGCGCACATGTTATAAAATCCGGGGTCGGCACGCGCAAGGGGGTGCACAATTGTGAAATTTGCATGCACCGAGCTGCACAGCCTTCCTCCGTTCCCTCCGAGGCCGCTCTGAAATTGGAGCGGCCTTGGAAGGAACTTTCCTTCTGCCCCCCCCCCCCCCCCCGACCTTTGTAAAATAAGTTGTGCCTGCTTCCGTGCAGTCATAGGTTGCGTGCGCCGGCCGAGTGCTGGCGCGCGATCCCCCAATACGGCCGCTGTGCTGGAGGCCTCGGTCCCGCCCGCCCCTTTTTTCAAGCCACAGGACATATATGCATCCTGGGGCTTGCACGTGTCGCTGGGCCTATGCAAAATACGCTCGGTGCGCACAGGAGCGGGTTTAAAAGGGTTATGTGCGTATGTCCCGGGGCTTGAAAAAAGGGGCGGGGAGTGGGCAGGGCGCTCCTCGTACTTTGCCATAAAAACAACCTAGGGCTGCCACCTGAACCCTCAGGGAATTAAAAGATAAACCCTTAATGAAGCTGTCCTGTAAACAGGACAATACATCCCCCACAGAGCCCAGAAGAGGATCCACTTTTCGCTCAAGGCACCCCAACTTTAAAATCCTTCATATTCTGACATACGCCAAAGACGTGGAGATCTTCCTGGACTGGAGCACGGAAGCGATCACCGCATCAGAATAACCCTTATTCCTCAAACGCTCCCTCTCAAAAACCAAGCCGCTAGACAAAAGCTATCTACCTGATCGAAACAAACAGGGCCTTGATGCAAAACATTTGGCAGGTACCCCAACCTCAGGGGCCCGTCCACTGCCAGGTTGATCAGATCCACGAACCACGGATGTCTCGGCCACTCCGGAGCACCTTGCCCAGGTGGATTTCGATGTGGCACACGACCTTGCCTATTAATGGCCATGGTGGTAAGCATACAGGAGAACATGTACCGGCCAGGGCAGGACCAGGGCATTCACCATTTCCGGCCTGCTCCTTCCATCTGCTGAAGAACAGAGGAACCTTGGTGTTGCGGAACGTCGCCATCAGATCCATGCGAGGAACGGACCACCTGAGACAAATGAGTCAAAGCTCGTCGTCCAACAACTCCCACTCCCCGGGATCCAAGTGATGACGACTCAGAAAATCTGCTTTCAAATTGTCGACACTTTCCAAGTGGGATGCTGCCAATCTCTCCAGATTCAGCTCGGCTTAGGCGACCAACTCCTGGGCCTCCTGGGCTACTGCACGACTCTTCATTCTGCCTTGTCGATTGATGAATGCCACCGTGGTTGCATTGTCCAACAATACCCTCACTGACCTTCCCCTGACCAGGGGCAGGATGGGCTTGGAGAGCCAGCCGCATTGCTCTGGTTTCCAACTAGTTGATCGACCATGAGGCCTCCTCCAGACACCACTGGCCCTGCACTGATCTCTCCTGACAGACCACTTCCCAACCGGAGAGGCTGGCATCCGTGTTAACAACTGTCCAAGACGTGACATCCAGGTCTTCTCCCCTTTGCAAAGTGTCTGGCTGAAGCCACCACCGCAGACTGGACTTTCCAAGTCCGGGAGAGGGAGAGGCAGATGAAAAAGCTCGGACATTGGATCCCAATGGGATAGGAAGACGGGCTGAAGAGGCCTCATATGAGCAAACACCCATGGTACCAAGTCCTAGGTGGATGCCATAGATTCAAACACCTACAAGTAGTCCCATACTCAGGGCAACGATTTGCCAAACAGCGATTGAACCTGAGCTTGCAACTTGACAATCCTTTCCTCGGTGAGTAAAACCTTCCCCATGCTTGTGCCCCTAGGAACTCCAGCCTCTGGGAAGTAACCAAGTGACTCTTGGCCAGATTGACAATCAATCCCAATGCCATCAAGCACTGGAGAACTCGATCCACCGCTGCTTGACATGAGGACTCCAACTTCGCTCGAATCAGCCAGTTGTCCAGGTAGGGGTGGACCAGGACCCCCTCGTTGCGGAGAGCTGCCGCCACCACGACCATGACCTTGAGTAAAGGTCCTGGGAGCCGTCACCAATCCAAAAGGCAGAGCACAAAACTGGTAATGCTCTCCCAGAACCATGAACCTCAGATATCTCTGGTGATCGCGCCGTATCCCTATGTGCAGATATGCTTCTGCCCGGTCCAAAGAAGCAAGATACTCTCCTCTGTGGACTGATACAATGACGGACTGCAGAGTCTCCATATGGAAGCAGGGAGATTCTCAGAGACCTGTTTACCTTTTTTAAATCCAGAATGGGACGGAAGGTACTGTCCTTTTTTGGTACCACGAAATAGATGGAGTAAAGACCCCGTCTTCGATCTGCCAGAGGCACCGGCATGATGGCTCCCATCTCTCAAAGGTGGAGGACAGTGTTCCAAATCACCACCCTCTTCTGCTCCTAAGAACACTGGGAAAGCAGAAAACGATCTCTGAGAGGCCAAGCAAATTCTAAAGCGTAGCCTTTTTCTGACACTTAAAACCCATTGGTCTGACGTGATCTTGACCCACTCCTTGAAGAACAGAACCAACCTGCCCCCTATTGTGCGCACCGAGGAGTGAGCCGGCTTCGCCTCATTGAGATTTAACTCCGTCCTGCCCTGGGAAGAGCCATCTTGCCCAGGCCAGTGGCCATGAAAGGACTGGTTCCACGACTGCTGCCTACCGGCACCTTGCTGTGCAAAGGATCCAGAGGACCTGGAGGATCTGAATCGCCGATTTCCACAAAACCTAAGGCAAGAGGGAAAGGCATTTTGAGCCTTCGATTTGTCCACTGGCAATTTATGCACCTTGTTCTCTCCAAGGGGCTTGATCATCTCTTCCAAGTTCTTTCCGAAAAGCAGCCTCCCCTTAAAAGGCAGTGAACCAAGCTGAGTCTTGGAGGAAATATCCACCGCCCAATTCCTCAACCAGAGGAGTCTGCAAGCTGACACTGCTGCTACCATGGTCCTGAAAGATGTATGTAGAAGGTCATAAAGAGTATCCGCACTATAGGCTACGACAGCTTCCAGCCGCTCGGCATGACTGGACTCCGCGGGTGATAAAGACCTGTCCATCTGCAGCTGCTTAACCCAGTGTAGGCCCACTCTCAAAATAAAAGTGCTACACATAGCAGCTCAGACACCCAGCACTGACACTTCAAAAATCTTTTTAAGGTGACCCTCCAGCTTTCTATTTTGAAGATCCTTGAGTGCCGCTGCACCAGTGACCGGAATGGTCATTTTCTTAGTGACCGCCGACACAGCAGCAACCACCTTAGGAGGTCCAGTGCTTCCTCCAGAAGCGGATACAACTTGTCCATGGCACACGTGACCTTCAGCCCTGTGTCCGGGGTATCCCACTCCTGGAAAAGCAAGGCAATCATGGACTGATGGAAGGAAAACGTCCTAGTAGGACCTCGGAGTCCCACCATAACTGGGTCCACTGCACTCAGCTCAGAGCTTTCAGGAAGATTGTCAATATCCAGCTCCTCCAAGACTGCTGGAATTAGCAGGCTTAGCTCCTCCCTGCGGAACAATCGGATCACCTTGGGATCATCTCCCTCGACTGCAGAAGCTTGTGAAGAATCGCGGTCCGGATCCTGAGGACCCAGGACAGGATCCAGCCCCGGGGGGTCCTGGTCCTGCGGATCATCCAGCCTCGAACCCTCTGAGGTGTCTGCTATCGGCGCGAGTAGAGAAGACTTCATCCACTGCTGCTTCGGGTCCTTGTGCTTGACAGGAGCCCCTGCCCTCTTAGTAGGCTTACCCCGGTGCTGCTTGGCCGACTTGCCGGCTTTGAACACCTTCTGCATGAGGCGCATGAAAACAGAGGCAAAAGAAGAGGAGGAGGAAGAATCAGAGAGCTCCTCAGGCTCTCCCTCGCTTGGTTTCTGAGCCCGTATGGGCCGCCCGGCCCCAGCTTGCGGTGATAATTGCAGCAGGAAATCTCCCTCCCTCGTGGCAGCCCTGAATGTGGGCAAAATAGCCTCCGTTCCTGCGCCCAGTGGGAAGGGGGTCCTCTGAGGGCTGCCATGATGCACAGAGCCTCCAAGGCTCGCGGGGCTTCTTTGATCTCTCTCCCTTAGCTGCGCTTAACGAACCCCCCCCTCCCCCCCCCAGGGAGGCAGCGAGCGCGCACACAATCGCACACGCGTCCCCACAGGCCCTGCATGCCGTCCCATGCAGCATCACAGCCCCAAAAAGTAAAACTGCCCGATGGGAGTGGGGGGGGGGAGGTTTGGAGAGTCGCCACAAGATGGGAAAAGCAGCGCCATGCCAAAAACAAGCGCACGAATGTGCACCCTTTTTTTTTTTTTTTAAACAACTTGAAAGGCAACAGGCTCACATGAATCCTCACAGGGTGAGTGAACCGGGAACCCGGTGTCACCCTGAATGGCAGCAAGGCTCTGGGAGCCGCAGAAGGATCCCTGACCAACAGCTCTCCTGCCTTGAATAGCAGGAAGGTCGGTCCCACCAGGACCTCGTTATCCCCTGGGAGGCTAACTGAAGAATAAGTTATCCAAAAATTTCTTTTTTCCCCCCAAGTCTCAGACTGCAGGATTTTGCACCTCCACCATCTGCTGGAGACAGAGAAATACTGGCAGACTGCAGGTGGCACCTCGGTTTAAGTGGCAGAGTCAGTCAAAATTTCTCTGTCTCCATCTGCTGGATGGGAGGCAAAACCCAACTGTCTGGACTGATCCGGTTACATACAAGGAACCTTAACATTCCCTCTAAAAATATTACCACCTCATTATGTCTCCCCAAAAGTAACTTACAGCCTGTTTTTTTTTTTACCTCCACGTGACTACATTATCTTGTCTATAATCAGCAATGCTTACAAATGCTGTTATAAATCTGTACTTCTTGAAACTTGATTTGAACTGTTGTTGAAAAAGCAAAATTGCTTACCTTGTAATAGGTGTTATCCCAGGACAGCAGAATATAGTCCTCACATATGGGTGACATCAGTAATGGAGCCCTATACGGAAAAACCTCTGTCAAAGTTTCTAGAAACTTTTGACTGGCACAGTGTGCCCACTGAGCATGCTCAGCATGCCATGATATTCCTGGCCACAGGGGTTTCCCTTCAGTCTTTTCTGTAGCAATTTGCGTTAGCCAAAAATAAAATAATAAAATGTATCGGACCCAACTCCGTGGGGTGGCAGGTGGGTTTCGTGAGGACTACATCCTGCTGTCCTGGGATAACACCTATTACAAGGTAAGCAATTTTGCTTTATCCCAGGACAAGCAGGATGCTAGTCCTCACATATGGGTGATTAGCAAGCTACAGGCTGCGTCATGTTTGTGTTGGACGAACAGCAGACAACTTGTGCAATAAGCACAACAACTGGTGTATTGTTGGGGAAAAATGAGGCTGCCTGAAATCACGAATGGTTAGATGTGGAAGGAGTTGGATTATGCTGGGAACAAGTTCTTTAAGACAGATTGTCCATAGGCTGCATCTTGTCATCCTTGTTTGTCCAAACAGTAATGAGCTGCAAATGTGTGAAGAGAACTCCATGTTGCTGCTTTACATATGTCAAGAATTGGCACTGAACGATATAGTGTGCTACTGAGGTTGACATTGCTCTTACTGAATGTGCCTTTACTCGCCCTTGGAGAGGAAGGCCTACTTTTTCATAGCAAAACTGTATGCAATCTGCTAACTAGTTGGATAGAGTATGCATACCCACTGCCTTACCCGGTTTGTTTGGATCATAAGATACAAAGAGTTGAGAGGATTTCCTATGGACTGCAGTGCGGTCTAAGTAAAATGCTAGTGCACGCTTACAGTCCAAGGTATGTAAGGCCCGTTCCGCTTGGTGAGAACGAGGTCTTGGAAAAAATGTGAGTAAAACTATGGATTGGTTCAAGTGGAATTCCGTAACAACCTTGGGAAGGAATTTTGGATGGGTACGGAGAACCACTCTGTCATGTAGGAATTTTGTAAAGGGTGGGAACAGAGAAGAGGCTGGTAACTACAGACCGGTTAGCCTCACTTCGGTGGTGGGAAAAGTAATGGAGTCACTGTTGAAAGCGAGAATAGTGAACTATCTACAGTCGGGAGAATTGATGGACCAGAGGCAGCATGGATACACCAGGGGAAGATCCTGTCAGACAAATCTGATTGACTTTTTTGACTGGGTAACCAAGGAATTGGATCGAGGAGGAGCACTCGATGTCATCTACTTGGATTTCAGCAAAGCTTTTGATACGGTCCCGCACAGGAGATTGGTGAATAAAACGAGAAGCTTAGGAGTGAGTGCCGAGGTGGTGGCCTGGATTGCAAACTGGTTGACGGACAGAAGACAATGTGTTATGGTAAATGGAACTCTCTCTGAAGAGAGAGCGGTTTTAAGCGGTGTACCGCAAGGGTCCGTGTTGGGACCGGTCCTGTTCAATATCTTTGTGAGTGACATTGCAGACTGGATAGAAGGTAAGGTTTGTCTTTTTGCGGATGACACTAAGATCTGCAACAGAGTGGACACGCCGGAAGGAGTGGAGAGAATGAGATGGGATTTAAGGAAGCTGAAAGAGTGGTCGAAGATATGGCAGCTGAGATTCAATGCCAAGAAGTGCAGAGTCATGCATATGGGGAATGGAAATCCGAATGAACTGTATTCGATGGGGGAGAAAGCCTGATGTGCACGGAGTAGGAGAGAGACCTTGGGGTGATGGTGTCTAATGATCTGAAGTCGGCGAAACAATGTGACAAGGCGATAGCAAAAGCCAGAAGAATGCTAGGCTGCATAGAGAGAGGAATATCAAGTAAGAAAAGGGAAGTGATTATCCCCTTGTACAGGTCCTTGGTGAGGCCTCACCTGGAGTACTGTGTTCAGTTCTGGAGACCGTATCTCCAAAGAGACAGAAACAAGATGGAGGCGGTCCAGAGAAGAGCAACCAAAAAGGTGGAAGGTCTTCATCGAATGACTTATGAGGAGAGATTGAAGAATCTAAATATGTATACCCTGGAGGAAAGGAGGTGCAGAGGTGATATGATACAGACTTTCAGATACTTGAAAGGTTTTAATGATCCAAAGACAACAACAAACCTTTTCAGTCGGAAAAAAATCAACATAACCAGAGGTCACGATTTGAAGCTCCAGGGAGGAAGACTCAGAACCAATGTCAGGAAGTATTTCTTCACGGAGAGGGTTGTGGATGCCTGGAATGCCCTTCTGGAGGAAGTGGTGAAGACCAGAACTGTGAAGGACTTCAAAGGGGCGTGGGATAAACACTGTGGATCCATAAAGTCTAGAGGATGTGAATGAAGAGTGGGTGGCTTTCGGGTATGATGGCTACTGCCTGGAGATAATACCCTTATTGAATATACATACACACGGTTAATGCAACTCCAACATTGCTCTAAGCTTAAACGGCAAGAGGAAATGTGGAAAAAAGGATTGAATTCACAAAAAGTGGGGAGTAGCTTGCTTGTTACGGCGGTTACTACCCCAAACCAAATAAGCCTGATACTTCACTTTCAATGCATATCCAGCATAACTCTCTGCTTCAACGGCAGGGGAGAAAGACAGATACTTCACGCATATCCAGCACAGCTCTCTGCTTCAACGGCAGGGGGAATGACGAAAAGTGGATCTATATACAGACAACCAACAAGGACTGAATTACATAGGGTAAACAAATAAGCATGGGTGTAGCTTGCTTATTGCGGCGGTTACTACCCTAACTAATTAAGCTAGTTATTTCACTTAGATGCGGTTCCAACACTGCTCGCTGCATTAATGGTGGGGGTAGAAGGGAAATAGAACCAAAAGGTTACTAAGAACCAAGAGAAACAGATAAGTATAAGAAAAAAAATGCAAAGCTTGCTGGGCAGACTGGATGGGCCGTTTGGTCTTCTTCTGCTGTCATTTCTATGTTTCTATGTAAGTGCTTGCAACTCACTAACCCTTCTAGCCGATGTAATGGCTATGAGGAAGATAGTCTTCCATGTGAGAAATTTAAGATCACAGGAATTCATGGGTTCGAAGGGAGAACGCATGAGTCTTGTTAAGACCAGATTCAGGTCCCATTCTGTGACTGGCGGCCGAATTGGTGGTTTAAGTTGAGTTAAACCTCTCATAAATCTACTGACAAGAGGTTGTATGGATATTGGTACATCTCCCATCTTGTGATGGTAAGCTGAGATTGCACTTAAATGGACTCTTACAGATGAAGTCTGGAGACCAGAGTCTGACAGATGGTATAAGTAGTCTAGTAGAGAAGTTGTGGGGCAGGTGAAAGGATCAATATGCTTTTGCCTGCACCATAAAGTAAACCTTTTCCATTTCGAAGTATAGTTCTTTCGTGTTGAAGGTTTACGTGAAGCTATAAGCACTTGAGATACATTGGTTGAGAGATTGAGTGTTTGTAAGATCAAGCTTTCAACATCCATACTGTCAGGGATAGGGATTGAAGGTTGGGATGGTGCAATCTGCCCTGATCCTGAGTTATGAGAGTGGGAGCTACTCCCAGACGAACTGGATTCTTGACTGAGAGGTCTAGAAGTGTGGGAAACCATACTTGTCGAGGCCAATACGGGGCTAAGAGAATCATGGTCCCCCTGTCCTGCTGTAGCTTCACTAGAGTTTTGGTTATGAGCGGTATTGGAGGATAAGCGTATAGAAGGCCTGAGTTCCAAGGGCAAGCAAAGGAATCCTTGGCTGGCTGGTTCTTCTGTTTGTGTAGAGAACAGAATTTGTCCACTTTGTGACTCAAAGGAGACACAAAGAGGTCTATTGTTGGTTGTCCCCAACGTTGAAATATCTTGGCCGTTACTAGGGGGTGTAGAGACCACTCGTGAGGTTGGAACTGACGACTGAGGCAATCTGCAACTACGTTGTGAATGCCTGCTTAGATAAGTGGCCCGTAGAAGTATTGAGTGTGTCAGGGCCCAGTCCCAAATCTGTGCAGCTTCTTGACAAAGGAGATACGAGCCCATACCTCCCTGTTTGTTGAAATACCACATGGCTACTGTGTTGTCTGTTTGTATCAGAACAGTCTTGAGGGAAAGGCAGTCCTTGAACGCATGTAGCGCATAACGTATAGTTCGAAGCTCTAGGAAGTTTATCTGAAAAGTTGCTTCGAGTTTTGTCCAAGTACCTTGGATCTGCAGATGGCCAATGTATGCTCCCTAGCCTGAGGTGGATGCATCTGTAGTTAATGTCACTTGCATAATTGGTTGTTGGAAAGGTAGGCCCTTGAGCAAGTTGTCCATGTTTGTCCACCAGAGGAGCGAGGAGTGTAGTTCTTGAGTTACTCGTATAGGGAAAGACATTGGTTGAATGGCTTGTATCCATTGACGTTTGAGCGTCCATTGAGTGAGTCTCATGGCTAATCTGGCCATAGGAGTGACATGGACAGTGGAGGCCATGTGACCCAATAGTGTGAGACATTGATGCGCTGTTATTCGTGTGCATGCTTGTAGAGAGCCTGTTAACGATGCTAGTGTCCATGCACAGTCCTTTGGTAGGAAAGCTCTTGCTGTCATGGTGTTTAATTCTGCTCCGATGAACTGTAACAGGTGAGAAGGTATGAAGTGGGATTTCTGGTAGTTGATGAGGAATCCCAAGGATTCCTGTGAGCTTGAGAGAATTGAGAGCTCCTTGTTTTGTTTGACTCCTGATGAGCCAATCGTCCAGATAAGGAAACATGTGCATGCCTTGTTTGTGTAAGTGAGCCACTGCTAGACATTTTGTGAACACTTGAGGTGCTGAGGCAAGGCCGAATGGTAGTACTCTGTATTGGAAATGCTGAGTACCCACGAGGAATCGTATGGGAATGTGAGCATAAGTGTCTTGAAGATCCAGAGAACAGAGCCAATCTCCCTTTTGAAGTAGAGATAACATGGTGCCTAGAGAAACCATCCTGAATTTTTCTTTTCGCAGAAATTTGTTGAGATTTCTGAGGTCTAGGATGGGACGTAGGCCTCCAGTTTTTTTTTGTTTGGTTTTTTTTTAATTTTATTTTTATTGCATTTTCATAGTATTAATACACAACATATGGAGAACTATGATATCAAAAATACTAAACTTCTTAGCAGAAACATGTTCAATTACAAAAATCAACCATAGTCATCATAGTCTCCATTATCCCCAAGAAATCTTTAAGAAATTTAGAACCCCATGCCATAATATTGGAGCAATCTGATAAGAAATAATATTTACCTCTATTTGTCTAGTTTACCTCATCCACTTGAATACATTCTTCCCCCTTCAATACAGCCTTTAAGGGTACATTATCTAGATGATTCTTAAGATGGTCGGGGTTAGTAAAGCTATACCTTTTATCTCTATATCTTACAATACATCTACACGGATACTTAAGGATAAATTGTGCTCCCCTATCAATCACATCTTTTCTTAATAAAAGAAAACTCTTCCGCTTATTTTGGGTCACTCGGGCAACATCTGGGAAAATCCTTATTGAAAATCCATAGAATTCCTGCTTATGGTGTTTAAAATGTAGTTTTAATACAGTATCTCTCTCATTAAGAGAGGTAAATTGCACTAATAATGTTGCTCTGCTTTCAATACGTGTCTCGTATGATTTTTCTAAGAAGTCCGTTAAATCTAAATCCAGATTTTCCTGATTCTGTATATCTTTCTCTTTATCCATTTGTACTTGTTGAAGGTAGTAAATTTTGGATAACATAGGAATATTACTGCTAGAATACTTCAGGATATTCTTTAAATAACTATTAAATAAGTCCATTGGGTGAGCTAAAGGTGTTTTAGGGAAATTCAACAATCTCAAGCTGAACTTCCTATTTTGATTATCTAGGAACTCAATCCTTGCTTCAGTCTCTCCCAATGATCTTATCAAGTTCGCTTGAACTTTTTGAACTTCTCCTATCTGTATATCTGAGGATTTCACCTTTTTTTTCCAAACTTATTACTTTTTCTTCTAGATGAGAATTATTTTTTAGAGCATCTTGAACTGTTTTTGTTAAATTAACTATAGACTTCTGGACATTTACCATAATTGCTCCCAATTCCTCCATAGAAAACTGTGTAGGTATTATGATAGGTATTTCTTTAACATTATCCCTCATATCTTCCCCTTTTGACTGTATTGCTGCCCCATTATCCCCTTCATTTATTGACGAGGAAATGTCCTTATAGTCCGCATAGGAGAGATCTCCCATACTGCCAACAGAATCTGTCTCGCCCTTGCAGGGAGGGGCTGGCTTGACCGGGGCACCGGGCGTCAGTGATGTTTCTATGGCCTGTAAGCTTTTCTCCTGCTCCCGGGTTACGCTTAAAGCGGCCACTTCCGGTGTAGCTGTGGATGGGCCCTGGAAACAATCTTTAATACTGGGTTGGATCATCTTGCTAGGAGTAGATGTCAGAGAGGCTTCCCTCAATTTTGCCTTCCTCTTTGTATGAGGCATGGCAAAAACCAAACAGTCTGATCGCCAAGGAACCCAGACCAATTGTTCCCCGTCTAGACAAAAAACAATTACTTAGCTTTGGGGTTCAAGTTGGTTGCAGCCGGCCAGGGTCCCGTTCCAATCCGTTCTAACCCGGGCTAAGCCGGGCAAGGCCGCGCGCAGCTTAGCCGTCGCGCCGCCGGCGTCGCGCCGGAGTGAGCTAGTTCTTATAGCTCTCCGGCTCCACCCACGTGTTCCGATGTCACTTCCTGTCCGGGCGCTGTGCAATAGGAAAAAAACTGCAGGTAATGTCCGCTGGTGCAGAATATCAGGAAAACGTTCACGGGCCTCCACCGAGCACCCAAACGGCTCGGACCGGCTGCAGCAACGTCGTGCTGGAGTGAGCTAGTTCTTATAGCTCTCCGGCTCCACCCACGGGTTCCGATGTCACTTCCTGTCCAGGTGCTGTGCAATAGGAAAAAAACTGCAGGTAATGTCCGCTGGTGCAGAATATCAGGAAAACGTTCACGGGCCTCCACCGAGCACCCAAACGGCTCGGACCGGCTGCAGCCAGGCCTCCAGTTTTCTTTGGAATGAGGAAATAATGGAAGTAGAATCCTCTGCCCTGCTGAGGCCGGGGAACTGGTTCCACGGCCCTGGCTCTCAGAAAGGTGGATAATTCTTTTTGAAGAAGTGTGGATTGGTCGTTTACTGTCCAAATCGAGGTGGGAGGAGTGTCATTTGGTACAGTGAGAAAATCCAAGTGGTACCCTTGAGAAGTGATAGAAAGTACCCATTGGTCTGTGGTGATAGATGACCAATTGTGATGGAAGAATGTGATCCGGCCACCTACTGGTATTTCTGGTGTCGGATTGGGAGAGAGGCTGCTTTTTCCTGGGATTGCTTCAAAACCCCGATATGGATCCTGTCTGCGGAGGGGGTTGTGATCTGGCTGCTCTTGCTTGTCTAGGTTGTGACCTTTGAGGTGGCCTAGATGAGCGTCCACGGGTAGGAGGTGGATAACATCGCCTCGGCCTATAGTACGGGCGTTTGGAGTCTTTCCTTGGGAGTCTCTGATGATTGAGACTCTTGACAATTGACAATTGTTTTAGAGTTTCTGAATGTTCTTTCAAGAGAGAAACCGCTTCTTTAACCTTATCCCCAAACAGGTTGTCTCCTAGGCAAGGGAGATCTGCTAGTTTGTCCTGTATGTCAGGTCTTAGGTCAGATGCCTTAAGCCAGGCCCATCGTCGAGCACTGATACCAGTGGCAGACATCCTGGATGCAGTTTCGAAGGAGTCGTATACTGCACTAACCTCATGTTTGCCTGCATCTAGGCCTTTATGAATTATGGTTGAAAAGGATTCTTGAAGTTGCTGGGGGAGATCTTCAGAGAGATCCTGCATTTGTTTCCATAGGTTCCGCTGATATTGTGTCATATACAATTGGTAGGCCGCAATCCTGGACACCAACATTGAACCTTGAAATATTTTTCTACCAATGTTGTCTAGGAACCTATTATCTTTGCCTGGTGGGGTTGAAGAGTGAGTTTTTACTCTTTTTTACTTTTTCTGCACTGACTCAACTACCACTGATTGGTGAGGTAATTGAGTCTTTTGAAAGCCTGGGATGTGCTGGACCAAGTATGTTGCATCCATCCTCTTGCTGACTGGGGGTATGGAGCAGGGATGTTCCCATAACCTGTGCAATAACTCTACCAGGACTTCGTGGACTGGAATTGCTAAAACTTCCTTAGGTGGGTCCACGAACTGTAGTACTTATAGAGTCTTTTGCCTTTCATTATTCTCAGTGTGTAATTGGAAGGGAATAGTATCTGCCATATCCTTGACAAAATTGGAGAATGAGAGGTCCTCCAGGGGAGATAGTCTTCTCTCTTCTGGAGGAGATGGTTCAGAGAGGATTTCTTCTGAGGAGGAATCAGTATCTGTATCCTTCCAAGTATCCGGTGTATGAGACTGAAGAGGTGTAGAAGGTAGAAAGTCTCTTGGCCTTGATGGATGCTCCAACGGTTTTGATGGAAGTAATGGTGATATTGGTGGATGGGAGCATGGAATCCCCAATGGACCCGGGATTGGGTCTGGAGTTGGTGGATTCCTTGAAGTATCCTCTCCCGTGGGTTGTGGTATCGGTGGTTCTGGGGATGTCATCGGAATGGCACCGATAATAGTGTCTAGTTTTGCCAAAATTGGTACAAAAAAAGACAAATCAGGCATTGTCATCGATGGCATCGAGGGTGTGGCTCTAATGGCATCGATGATGGTATCAATGGAATCGTCGACGGTATCGGCAGGTTTATGGAAACTAGCATCGATGGCATCGGTGATGGTATTGATGGAATTTTCGACAGTATCGGCAGGTTTATGGGAACTGGCATCGATGCCATCTGTGATGTCGACGGAAGTGGCGATGGCACTGGCCTCGATGGCTGAGTTGGCGTTGGCATCGCATCGAGTAGCGCAGCCCGTACTGCCTGGCGGATATATCCATCCAGTTCCACCCTCATAGCGATCCCAGGGAACAGCAGCTATGGGGGGAGGCAGTGAAGGCGATTCCGGTACTTCCCCAGAGCCCTGAGGAAGTACGGTTCCCGGCACCTATATCAGTGGGGATCGCCTCGGAGTAGAAGACCTCGGTGTCGCATCGTCTTTCCGAGGTTTCTTTGGTTGCGATCCCGGATCTCTCGATGGGACACTGGGCATCGGGTTGATTTCGGATTGTGTGGCCTCCGATGCCGATGCTTTTGCTTACTCTCGGCGGTCTTTTCAATGATTGATACGGATATGAACGAAGACGGGGTTGGCGATGTCCTATCCCCCGCTTCATCTGGTCCTCGCTTTTTTAGTATGACTTTGCGAATCACTCCAGCCGGAGAAGACTGTGTAGATGTCGACGTCATTAATTGTAAATGGAACAAATGCTCCATTTTCTCCATCCGGAGTTTTCTCCCTTTGGGTGTCATTTCGGCACACTTTGAACAATTCAAAACATAGTGTTTCTCTCCGAGACACGTTACACACTCTAAGTGTGGGTACGTAATGGACATATTACGGCAGCAGATCGGGCATTTTTTAAAACCCGAGGCCATAACTAAGTCAGACAGTCGTCGACAACTTGAGGGAACAAAAAGACGGTACGGAACCGGCAAAATAGATAGAAAAACTTATCGCAATGGTAAAACGTATAGTTCGAAGCTCTAGGAAGTTTATCTGAAAAGTTGCTTCGAGTTTTGTCCAAGTACCTTGGGTCTGCAGATGACCAGTGTGTGCTCTCCACCCGGAGGTGGATGCATCTGTAGTTAATGTCACTTGTGTAACCAGTTGCTGGAAAGGTAGGCGTGTGAGCAAGTTGTCCTCATTTGTCCACCATAGGAGCGAGGACCGTAGTTGTTGAGTTACTTGAATTGGATAAGACAGTGGTTGAATGGCCTGTTTCTATTGGTTTCTGAGTGTCCATTGAGTAACTCTCATGGCTAATCTGGCCATAGGAGTGACGTGAACTGTGGAGGCCATGTGACCCAGAAAGTGAGGCATTGATGAGCTATTATTTGAGTGTGTGCGCAGAGAGAGCCTGCTAACGAGGCAAGTGTCTGTGCATGGTTTTTTGGAAGGAAAGCCTTTGACATTATGGTGTTTAATTCTGCTCCGATGAATTGTAACAGGTGAGATAGTGTGAAGTGGGATTTCTGGTAGTTGATGAGGAATCCCAACGAATGGAGTAGAGTTATTGTGAGCTTGAGAGAGTTGAGAGCTCCTTGTCTTGTTTGGCTTCTGATGAGCCAATCGTCCAGGTAAGGAAGCACATGCACTCCTTCCTTGTGCAAATGGGCAGCTGCCACTGCCATGCACTTTGTGAACACTCGAGGTGCTGAGGCAAGACCGAATGGTAGCATCCTGTACTGGAAATGTTGACTTCCTACCAGGAATCGCAGATACTTGCGATGAGGAGGGAATATTGGAATGTGAGCGTAAGCGTCCTGAAGATCCAGAGAACAGAGCCAATCTCCTTTTTGAAGTAGAGGTAGCATGGTGCCCAATGACACCATCATGAATTTTTCTTTTTTCAGGTATTTGTTGAGCTTCCGGAGGTCCAATATGGGACGTAGGCCTCCTGTTTTCTTTGGAATGAGGAAATAACGGGAGTAGAATCCTCTGCCCTGCTGAGGCCGGGGAACTGGTTCCACAGCCCTGGCTCTCAGAAGGGTGGATAATTCTTTTTGTAAGAGTGTGGATTGATTGTTTACTGTCCAAGACTAGGTGGTTGGAGTATCGCTTGGTACAGGGAGGAAGTCCAGGTGGAACCCTTGAGATGTTATGGAGAGCACCCATTGGTCTGTGGTGATGTGTGACCAATTGTTCTGGAAGAAAGTGATCCGACCTCCTACTGGCAAACTTGCGGTCGGATTGGTAGACAGGCTTCTGTTCCCTGGTGTGATTTCAAAATCCCAACGTTGACCCTGTTTGCGGAGGGGGTTGAGCTCTAGGTGCTCTTGGTTGTCGGGTCTGCGTTCTTTGATCTGGCGTAGATGACCTTCCACAGGCAGGAGGTGGATAGTAACACCGTGGCCTGTAGTATGGCCATTTTGAATCTTTCCTTGGGAGTCTTCGTGATGTTTGAGACTCCTGAGGAGCAGAGGAAAGCTGTCTCAAGGTTTCCGAATGTTCCTTTAGTTGAGAAACTGCCTCCTTTACTTTATCTCCAAAGAGATTGTCCCCTGCGCAAGGGAGATCAGCGAGTTTCTCCTGTACTTCTGGCCTCAGGTAGGCGGCCTTGAGCCAGGCCCATCTGCGGGCACTTATACCTGTGGCAGACATTCTTGAGGAAGTCTCGAAGCTATCATAAGTTGTACGAAGTTCGTGTTTCCCAGCCTCCAGGCCCTTATGGATGATGGAAGTGAAAGAATCTTGGAATTGCTGGGGGAGAGATTCAGAGAGTTCTTGAATTTGTTTCCACAAATTACGCTGATAGTGTGTCATATATAGCCGGTAGGACGCAATTCTGAAAACTAACATGGACCCCTGAAACATTTTTCTGCTTATGGTATCTAAAAATCTGTTGTCTTTTCCAGGAGGATTGGATGAATGAGGCGTTATTCTTTTTGACTTCTTTTGAGCTGACTCAACTACTACTGATTGATGAGGTAGTTGAATTTTTTGGAAGTCTGGGATGTGTTGGACTAGATATGTAGCATCAGTTCTTTTATTCATCGGTGGTATGGTGCAGGGATGCTCCCATAGCCTGTGTTGTAAGTCAATGAAGACTTCGTGAACTGGAATTGCCATTACTTCTTTAGGTGGGTCCACGAACTGTAAGACTTCCAGAGTTTTTTTGTCTGGTGTCCTCTTCAGATTCAAGCTGAAAGGGGATGGTGTCAGCCATATCCTTGATAAAATTTGAGAAGGAAAGATCCTCTGGAGATTTCCTTCTTTCCTCTGGAGGAGAAGGTTCTGAGAGGACTTCTTCTGAAGAAGAATCAGTATTGGCATTCTCCCAAGTGTCTGGTGAACGTGGACAAGGAGGCGTCGATGGAATAGGAAGAGTTGGCATCGACGGTTTCTCTAGTGGCTTTGACGGAAATAGTGGAGAAAATGATGGACGTGGGCATGTGATTCCCGATGGACCTGGAAGAGGTTCAGGCATCGGTTCTTCCGTCAGTACTGGCATCAGTATATCTGGTGATTTTACCGGGATGGCACAGATGAGAGTGTCCAATTTTGCTAAAATTGGTGCAAAGAAGGATATATCTGGCATTGGCATAACCGGCGATGGAGTCTGTGATGGCATTGGTATGGGCACCGGTGACGGAAATGGAACCGGTACCGGCAATGTTGCTGGCCTCGATGGAGTTGTGCTCGATGCTGGCATTGGAGGCATGTCAAGGAGCGCGTCTCTAACTGCTTGGCGGATGTAACCGTCCAGTTCCGCCCGCATAGCTGGTGAAACCAGAGCAGCTATGGGGGGAGGAAGCGAAGGTGATACTGGTACCTCCGCAGGGCCCTGTGGAGGTACGGTTCCCTGCACCGATATCGGTGGGGATCGCCTAGGAGTGGAAGGCCTCGATGGAGCGTCCTCTCTCCGAGGTTTCTTCGGCACTGATTCAGGACCCGTCGATGAAGTTCGATTATCGGATCGATTTCGGGATCATGAGGCCTCCGATGCCGATGATTCTGCCCGTGCTCGACACCCTTCTCGATGACAGACGTAGATTTTATCGATGATTTTGAAGGGGTCGGAGCGGACGATCCCCTGCTTCATCTGGTCTACGATTTTAAGGACGACCTTCCTGATCGCTCCAGCCGGAGACGACTGTGTGGACGTCGATGGCATTAATTGAAGATGGAACAAATGCTCCATTTTCTCCATCCGGCGTCATCTCGGCGCATCTTGGGCATGTCGAAATGTCGTGTCCCTCACCGAGGCAGAGTACACACTCGATGTGTGGGTCCGTAATGGACATGGTGCGGCAACAATTTGGGCACTTTTTGAAACCCGTAGCCATAATGAGAGTCGGACAGCCGTCGACGACTTTCAGGCACAGTTTGACGGTAACGGAACAGACGGGAAAATATTTTTAAGACTTACCGCGATGGAAAAAAGGTAGACCCCTACAGTGTATGAAAATTATTCCTTACCTGCTAATTTTCGTTCCTGTAGTACCATGGATCATTCCAGACTGTGGGTTATGTCCCCTGTCCAGCAGATGGAGTCAGAACAAAACTCTTAGGGGGGTGCCTTATAGCCACGCCTCCCCTGCCTCAGCTCTCAGTAAATAGACTATCAAAGCCGAAACGAGAAGAAATTTGCAAACCAGAGGGATCAAGTTATCAAAATACAGTACAACTGCTGGCCCAACAAAGGCCCAGACAAAAATTTGGAAACTAAAAACCCTAAACTGTGCCAAAACTTGCAAACAATACTGCGTGGAAGAACAGACCCACAGTATCAGAAGTCAGATAAAGAGAAATATTAGAGACAGGTAAGCAGGGATGTCCCACACAGAAAAACCCCCAAGAACGAGGGAGGGTGTCTGGAATGATCCATGGTACTACAGGAACGAAAATTAGCAGGTAAGGAATAATTTTCATTTCCCTGTACGTACCAGGATCATTCCAGACTGTGGGATGTACCAAAGCTTTCCCATCATGGGCGGGCCGAGGACAGCCCTGCCCGAATGACCCTGTCTCCTAGTTGTCCGTCCGATGGCACCCAGACGTCCAGACGATAATGCCTGGTAAAAGTGTGGAGCGACTTCCAAGTGGCCGCCCTACAGATTTCCTGGACGGGTACAGAGGAGCTTTCCGCCCAGGAAGTTGCCTGGGTGCGAAGAGAATGCGCCTTGACCACCAATGGCGGAGTCTTACCTGATCCCAGATATGCCGCTACGATTGCTCCCCTTCAGCCAGCGAGCAATGGATTGTTTCGAGGCCATGCATCCTCTTCGGGGCCCCAACCAGAGGACAAAGAGATGGTCAGAAAGCCGAAACTCATTCGTAACCTCCAGATAGTGCATCAGAGAACGCCGTACATCTAGCTTGTGTAGATCACCCGGCTCCGAAGAGGGAAAGGACGGAAGTTCCACCGACTGGTTGAGGTGAAACCCTGAGACCACCTTGGACAGGAATGAAGGTACCGTACGCAAAGAAGCTCCAGTAGGAGTGAATTGAAGGTATGGCTCCCGACAGGAGAGAGCTTGCAACTCCGAGATCCGCCGTGCTGAGCTGAGTGCAACCAGGAAAACGGTCTTGAGAGTGACATCCTTGATGGAAGCGGACCGCAATGGTTCAAAAGGTGGAGCGCAGAGAGCCCTAAGCACCAAGTTCAAGTTCCACGACGGGCATGTAGGTCGGATCGGAGGTTTTATATGCTTCACTCCCTTGAGGAAGCGCAGGATATCCGGATGGGTAGACAGGAGACCGTCATCCACCCCCTGACGCAAAGCTCCCAGAGCCGCCACTTGAACCCGGAGGGAGTTATAGGCCAGACCCAGATCCAGTCCCGCCTGTAGAAAAGAGAGGATCTGTCCCACCGAAGCCTGCGGAGCCTGAATATCTTGGGAGACGCACCACTCCTCAAAGACCTTCCACACCCGAACATAGGTCACCGATGTGGACGACTTACGCGCCCGTAGCAGGGTTGATATGACGGGCTCCGGATAACCGCAACATCTCAGTTTGCACCTTTCAAAAGCCAAGCCGCAAGACAGAAGCGATCTGCCGCTGGAAAAAATATTGGCCCCTGACGTAGAAGTCGCGGTAGATGACCGAGCCGGAGCGGGTCGCCCACCGCTAGATGGAGAAGATCCGCGAACCATGGCCTTTGGGGCCACTCTGGCGCCACGAGAATCACCGGACCCTGATGGTCTTCTATCCTTCGAATGACCTTTCCCACCAGCGGCCACAGTGGAAAGAAATACAGAAGACACTGGCGTGGCCATGGGAGAACCAGCACGTCGACTCCTTCCGCTCCATGTTCCCTTCTTCGACTGAAGAAGCGGGCGGCCTTGGCATTTCTGGCCGTCGCCATGAGATCTAAGCGGGGAGTTCCCCAGCATTTGACTATCAGAGCCATCGCCTCTTCCGAGAGTTCCCACTCTCCGGGATCCAGACGCTGTCGACTGAGGAAGTCCGCCTGTACGTTGTCGACGCCCGCTATATGGGAGGCTGCCAGCCACAGAAGATGAAGCTACGCCCATTCCATCAACCTGTCGATTTCCAAGGATACCAGTCTGCTCCTTGTGCCTCCCTGACGGTTGATGTACGCCACTGTGGTGGCGTTGTCAGATAGTACTCGTACCGCCCGGTGGTGCAACAGGTGTAGGAATCCCTGTAGGGCGAGTCGAACGGCCCTGGCCTCCAATCGGTTTATGGGCCAGGTCGATTGCTGCGTCGACCAACGCCCCTGCATCGAGCTGTCCTGACAGACCGCTCCCCAGCCCGAGAGACTGGCGTCCGTGGTCACTACCACCCAGCCCGGTGGCTCCAAGGACACTCCTTGAGCCAAATGCTGTGGGTTCAGCCACCAACCGAGAAAGCAAAGCCTTCTGAAGAGGTCGCAGGTGGGCAAAAGCCCACGGCACAAAGTCGATGGTGGAGGCCATGGTTCCCAGAACCTTAAGAAAGTCCCACGCCGTCGTGACCTCGAGTCATGAACCTGAGGATCTGCTCGCGTAGAGCCCGCGCTCTTTCCGGACTGAGGAATACCATGGCCGCATTCGTGTCGAAGCGCGCTCCCAGAAAGTCCAGCGTCTGTGAAGGATGTAGCCTGCTCTTTGCGAAGTTGACAATCCATCCCAGTGAATGAAGAAGCTGAACTACCCTGTCGACTGCCTGAATCCCCTGACTTCTCGACTTTGCCCGGATGAGCCAATCGTCCAGATAAGATGTACCAGGATTCCTTCCCCTTCTGAGTGTCGCCGCCACCACCACCATGGATCTTTGTGAAGACCCGAGGGGCCGTGGCCAGCCTGAAGGGTAGGGCCCGGAACTGAAAATGTTGCCCCAAAATCTTGAAGCGAAGGAACCATTGGTGGTCTCGGAGGATCGGAATATGCAGGTATGCCTCCGTCAGATCCAAGGAGGCCAAAAACTCCCCTGGGTGAACCGCAGCCAGCACCGAACGGAGGGTCTCCATGCGGAACCGAGGTACCCTGAGGGAGTCGTTGACGGTCTTGAGGTCCAGTATGGGCCGGAAGGTCCCTTCCTTTTTGGGCACCACAAAGTAGATGGAATAATGGCCCTGACCCAATTCGGAGGCCGGCACCGGTACTATTGCCCCCAGTGCAAGGAGACGATCTAGTGTCTGTCGAACGGCCTGGTGCTTGAGAAGGGACCCGCAGGGAGAGAATAGGAACCTGTCCGGTGGAGGTCGGACAAAATCCAACGCGTAACCTTGTCTTAGAATACTTAGGACCCATTGGTCTGAGGTTATGTGGACCCATGCTTCGTAGAAAAGCGCAAGTCGCCCCCCTAGACGGGGAACCGACTCGTGGGTCCCCCTGGCATCATTGGGACGATTTCGGAGAGGTGCCTGTTCCGTGTCTGTCCTTACCGGAACGGCGGCCCCGAAAGGACTGGTTCCAAGTATGCGAGCGAGAGGAAGGAGCTCGAGGTGGCTGCTGCCTCGTGGGACGGGCCTTGCGCTGATTACGGAACCTGTTTTTGCCGGTGTTGAAAGTTCTGTAAGAGCGGGGGCGATCCTCTGGCAGCTTATGAACCGCGTTTTCGTTGAGTGACTTAATGATCTGATCCAGGTCCTCCCCAAAAAGGTACTTACCCTTGAAGGGGAGAGATCCTAGGCGGGTTTTGGATGAAGCATCAGCCGCCCAATTCCTTAGCCAAAGAAGACGGCGCGCTGACACCGCAGCCACCATGGCTCGCGCTTGTACTCTGATAAGATCATAAAAGGCATCCGCTCCATAGGCGACCACGGCCTCCAACCTGTCCGCCTGCTGGGCCTCGGCGTCTGGCAGAGACTGAGACGTGAGCAGCTGTTGCACCCACCGGAGTCCTGCACGCTGGGCCAATGAACTGCAAATAGCAGCTCGCATGCCCAGCGCCGAAACCTCGAATACCCGTTTCAGGTACACCAACTTCTGATCCTGGGTATCCTTCAATGCCGTCCCTCCCGTGACGGGGATGGTCGTATGCTTTGTCACCGCCGAGACCGCCAAATCTACTGCCGGGACACGGAGCAGCTCTAAGAAATCCGTCGGAAGAGGATACAATTTATCCATGGCCCTGCCAACTCTAAGGTTGGACTCCCAGTATCCCACTCTCTGGCGATCAGCTGTAGAATATTGTGATGAGTGGGGAAGGCCTTCGCCAGCAGACAAAGTCCCGCTAGTAGTGGATCCCCTTTCTTGACGCTCGGGTCTGGAGTCACTGGGTCCGGAGGGGGATCAATGTCCATCTCCTGGAGAATGTGTGGTATGAGCTCATCGAGTTCTCCCGCCTGAAAAATGCGGAGGACTCTAGGATCATCACCCTCGACCTGAGTTGCCAGGGAGGGGTCCTCGGTGAGTGGGTCCACGAGAGGATCCCCCCCCCTCCAGCTGGCTGCGGTGCTGTCAGGGCAGAAGACGACCCCCGAGACGTTCCCGGACCTTCCCCCGCAGGAGGGACGCTACCCTGGGGAAGAAGACTCCCCAAGGAAGTGGTCAAGCATGGTAGCTTAGCTGGGGGAGGACCCCCTCCACCCAGCAGAGAATCCCTGCTATGCACAAATACCCTGTGCATTAAAACTATGAACTCCGGGGAGAAAAACCTCTCCGAGTTTCCACCAAGCTGTCCAACCGGCTGGGTTCCGACAGCAGTAAATGGCAGGGTTGCAGAAAACTGTGCCTCTGTCTCGTCCTCCGAGATGCTGGTGCTTGTCTCCTTAGACAAAATGGCCGCCGTTCCCGCGCTCGGCGGGAATGGTGCCTGCCATTTTCTGCTCACGCGGTCCTGTGGTCGCTCGACCTCCTCTGGAGAAGGGCTGTCCTGTCCTCCCCTCCCGAGGAAACGCTGAATCGCTGACTTTCTCGGGACAGGGAATCCCCCTGTCCCCCGCCGCCTTCACCAACTAACTGCTGCTGCATCGTTGACGCGAGGGAGGGGGAGGAGGGAGAAGGCAGTTCGAGCGCGCAAAGCGCAACAGTCAGCCGGGATGGCAAGACTGCGGGTCCAGCCCGGTTCCCCACCCACCGACCCGAAGAGACCGTCGGGGAATGGGTCTTCCCAACGGCAAGCGGCCCCGGGGAATGTGACTTCGCGGGGCGAAAATTTCCTCACGCCACCTGGGGGGAGGGGGGGGGGAAGCCACCAAACACGGGCAGGAGGGGGAATGACCGGCCCCACCGATATGCTCCCTCGGACCTGAGCGGCGAATCCCTCGGCGACCTAGAAATAAGAAGGACTTACCTCCAACCCTGGAAGAAAAACAACGGGAGAAGGCAGAAAGAAGAGAAGGAGACAGTGACAAACAGTCTGTCAGCAAGTCTCTATGCAAACAAACCAGAACCCTGGCTGTATTCTTTAAGAGAAATTAACTAACTAAAGAAACTTCTCCTTAACAGAACTTGATCCCTCAAACAAATAAAAAATTATTTTCTTAAAGCTGAAAAGCCTAAGGCCAAATGCTGGGGACCTCAGTGTCCCCTGCTCACATCTGCTGGAGTCTGAACTATACTGAGAGCTGAGGCAGGGGAGGCGTGGCTATAAGGCACCCCCCTGAGAGTTTTGTTCTGACTCCATCTGCTGGACAGGGGACATAACCCACAGTCTGGAATGATCCTGGTACGTACAGGGAACTAAAGTTTTTCAGAGTTTTTGTGAACTTTTTTGTAAGGTGAAAATTCACCACATAGGACTCCTAGAACCGCGAGGCTAACGGCTTCGTGGAAAAAAGAATACTGAAGGGAGACCCCTGTGGCTCGAGGGATCATGGCATGCTGGGCATGCTCAGTAGGCTCAGGATGCCAGTCAAAAGTTTCTAGAAACTTTGACAGAAAGATTTCCGGGATAGGGCTCCGTCAGTGATGTCACCCATATGTGAGGACTAGCATCCTGCTTGTCCTGGGATAAACTGCATGATACTCCCATAGGTTCATGCAATTCAGGGACTTACTTCAGATTTATTATTTCACCTATAAAAGAAGAGGTAGCTAATGTACAGACAGAGTAATGCTTCTCCTGAGAATTTTGCCAGAGAACCGTTGCAACTCCGTACCTCCCCAAGGATACATGTATTGCTTATTGATATACGATAAAAAATTGATATTTGTTTCTACAAATTTTGGTATGGTATCCTTGTGTCCATGGAGAAGTGCCTGGCACTTAACAGAGATGATAAGTATGGCTAGAAGCATAAGGGGAACGAGGAAGGTTGCCACTCAAAACAGGCTGGGTCAATTTCTCTAGTTTAGTCTTTTCCAATAAGATGACTTATTATTCACTGAGATGACTCCCACAAGACAGATGTAACATTTCTTTGTGCTACTTCAGGTTTAATCAATGAGAGATTAGTAAAAATTACAACAATGTAGGAAACTTTACTAAAATGTGAATACCGTTTCTCGGGTCTTTTCTGCATTACAGGAAGGGGATGGTTCACTTTGCTGAACAGTTTCTTGAGCTATAACATTTCGAACTGGGTCTGCTTCAAGAACAAATTTAAGCAACTGTTGAGTCTTCTCTAAAGAATAGCTGTAGGTGGTAAAGAAAATAAAAAGTAGCAGCTGTCAAAAACAACATACATTACATTTTGCATACATGTTCTTCAATACTTCTCTACTTACTAACAGAATAGAAGCATTAGATTTTTAGTCTATGGCATCAACCACCAGAGTCTTCTGAGCTGTAAAAAAGCATATTGCTCCAAAGGGTTAACAACTCTAGAAATCATTCACCAGCTATTTATGCACCTCCAGCTCAGTACTGACTGGAAAATTCTTTCAACTTTTTGCAACAGGGTTTTGCCTCTCATTGTCTTAAGCAGTACTGCTAGCTAGATTCTGCAAAATGTATTTATTTATTTATTATTTTTATATACCGACATCACACCGGTTTACATTCAGGTATTGTAGGTATTTATCCCCAGAGGGTTTACAATCTAAGTTTTTGTACCTAGGGCAATGGAGGGTAAAGTGACTTGCCCAAGGTCACACAAGAGCGACAGCAGGACATCAGCTTGCTTGTTCCTTGACTCTGCAGCTTTCTATTTTGATCTTATTCTTAGGTATAATTTTTCTTTCATCCTAATATTACATAAATTTTTACAATTTTTGTCAACTGTAAAGCAAAATTGCTAACCTTGTAATAGGTGTTATTTCAGGACAGCAGGATGTAGTCCTCACATATGGGTGACGTCACTGGACGGAGCCCTATCACGGAAAACTTTCTGTCAAAGTTTCTAGAAACTTTTGACTGGCATACTGAGCCCACTGAGCATGCCCAGCATGCCATGATTCCTCGAGCCACAGGGGTCTCCCTTCAATCTCGTGTGTAGCAATAAGCGTTAGCAAAAATAAAATAATAAAATGTACCAGACCCAACTCCGCGGGGTGGCGGGTGGGTTTCGTGAGGACTACATCCTGCTGTCCTGGGATAACACCTATTACAAGTTAAGCAATTTTGCTTTATCCCAGGACAAGCAGGACGATAGTCCTCACATATGGGTGATTAGCAAGCTATAGGCTGAGTCATTCTTGTATTGGACCAACAGCAAATAACTTGTGCAACGGCACAACAACTGGTGAACTGTTGGAAAAATGAGGCAGCCTGAAATCACAGTAGGTTGGATGTGGAAGGAGTTGGGATTACGCTGGAAACAAGATCTTTAAGACAGATTGACCGTATGCTGAATCTTGTCTTCCTTCTTTGTCCAAACAGTAATGAGCTGCAAAGGTGTGAAGAGAACTCCATGTTGCAGCTTTACATATGTCAGCTATTGGTGCTACTGAGGTTGACATTGCTCTTACTGAGTGCGCCTTTGCTCGCCCTTGGAGAGGAAGGCCTGCTTTTTCATAGCAGAACCCTATACAATCTGCCAGCCAGTTAGAGAGAGTTTGTTTGTCTACTGCTTTACCAAGTTTGTTTTTATCAAAAGAAACAAAGAGTTGAGGATTTCCTATGGACTGCAGTGCGGTCTAGGTAATATGTAAGTGCATGTTTACAGTCTAAGGTGTGCAAAACCCTCTCACCTTGGTGAGAGTGAGGTCTTGGGAAGAATGTGGGCAAGACTATTGACTGATTCAAGTGGAATTCCATAACTACCTTAGGTAGGAATTTAGGGTAAGTACAGAGTACCACTCAGTCATGTAATAACCTTGTATAGGGTGAGTATGTAACAAGTGCTTGTAACTCACTAACCCTTCTAGCAGATGTAACAGCTATTAAGAAGAGAACTTTCCATATAAGAAATTTAATATAGCAGGAATCCATGGGTTCAAAATGAGAACACACGAGTCTTGATAGTGGTGTGCACCTTTCTGTGCACACCGCATGGTGAATCATTTCCACTTAGACCGATAGGTTTTTCTTGTGGAAGGTTTACATGAAGCTACAAGCAATTGAGAGACATTAGCTGAAAGATTGAATGGTAGCAGGATCAAGCTTTCAACATCCAGGCTGTTAGAGATAGGGATTGAAGGTTCAGATGGCTCAACCTGCCCTGATCCTGAGTTATGAGAGTGGGAGCTGTACCCAGGCGAATTGGCTGTCTGATCGAGAGGTCGAGATGTATGGGAAACCATACTTGTCGAGCCAATACGGGGCTTTGAGTATCACTGATCCTTTGTCCTATTGCAGCTTCACTAGAGTTTTGGTTATTAGCAGTATCGGAGGATATGCGTATAGAAGACCTGAAATCCAGGGGCGAGCAAAGGCGTCCTTAGCTAACTGGTTTCTCTGTTTGTGCAGGGAGCAGAATCTGTCCATTTTGCGATTCAGCTCAGATGCAAATAGGTCCACTATTGGTTGACCCCAACGTTGAAATATGCTGGTCTTTACTAAAGGATCCAGTGACCATTCATGAGGTTGGAACTGATGACTGAGGCAGTCAGCAACTACGTTGTGAATGCCCGCTAGATAAGTGGCCAGGAGAAACATGGAATGTGTTAGGGCCCAGTCCCAAATCTGTGCGGTTTCTTGACAAAGGAGATACGAGCCCGTACACCACCTTGTTTGTTCAGGTACCACATGGCTACTGTGTTGTCCTTCTGTATAAGAACAGTCTTGTGTGAAAGGCAGTCCTTGAACACATATAGAGCATAACGTATAGCTCGAAGTTCCAGGAAATTGATTTGAAATGTTGCTTCGAGTTTTGTCCAAGTACCTTGAGTTTGGACATTGCCTGTGTGTGCTCCCCAACCTAAGGTGGATGCATCTGTAGTTAAAGTTACTTGTGGAACTGATTATTGGAAGGGTAGACCTTTGCGCAAGTTGTACATGTTCGCCCACCAGAGAAGAGATGAACATAACTGGTAGGTTGTGTTGGAGACGATAGTGGTTGGATGGCTTGGATCCATTGTGATCGTAAAGTCCATTGTGTTATTCTCATCGTTAATCTGGCCATGGGAGTGACATGAACTGTAGAAGCCATTTGGCCCAGCAGAGTTAGAAACTGATGGGCTGTTGAAGAGTTCATTGTGCGCAGAGATCTCGCTAATGTGGAGAGTGTCTCTGCGCGGTCCTTTGGCAGGAAGGCTGTTGATATTGATGTGTTCAACTCTGCTCCGATGAACTGCAGTAGGCGAGATAGCGTGAGGTGGGATTTTTGGTAATTGATTAGAAATCCCAACAAGTGGAGTAGATTGATTGTGAGCTTGAGAGTTGAGAGCTCCTTGTTTTGACTGGTCTTTGATGAGCCAGTCGCCTAGGTAAGGGAAGACATGTATTCTTTCATTGTGTAAGTGGGCTGCTGCCACTGCCAGGCACTTTGTGAATACTCGGGGTGCTGAGGCAAGCCCGAATGGTAGAACCCGGTATTGAACATGTTGATGCCCCACTAGGAAGCGCAGACATATGCGATGAGGAGGGAATATTAGAATGTGAGCGTAAGCGTCTTGAAGATCCATAGAACAGAGCCAATCTCCTGCTTGAAGAATGGGAAGCATGGTGCCTAAGGAGACCATTCTGAACTTCTCTTTCCGTAGAAATTTGTTGAGATTTCGCAGGTCTAGGATGGGTCGCAGGCCTCCTGTTTTCTTTGGAATGAGGAAATAGTGGGAGTAGAATCTTCTGCCCTGCTGAGGTCGGGGAACTGGTTCCACGGCCCTGGCACTCAGAAGGGTGGATAATTCTGCTTGTAGAAGAGTGATATGATCTTTGTGTATCCCAAGAGACTTTGGTGGAGAGTCTTTTGGTACTGTGAGAAAATCCAGATGGTGACCTTGTGTTATAATTGATAGTACCCATTAATCTGTTGTGATGTTTGACCAATGGGGCTGAAAGAAAGAGACCCGACCTCCCACTGGTAACTCTGGGATCGGGTTGCTGGAGTGGCTGCTGTCCTCTGGCAGGTTTTCAAAACCCTGATGCTGATGTCTGAGGTGGAGGCTGAGACCTGGAAGCTCTCGTTTGTCTAGGCTGAGATCTCTGCACTGGTCTGCATGCTCTACCACGAGGTGCTGGTGGGTAGTACCTACGTGGTCTATAGTAGGGCTTCCTGGTGTCTTTCCTCACTGTCCGACGTGTGGCAGATGAGGTGTCCTGTGGGATAGCAGAGAGTTGATACAGAGTTTCAGTGTGCTCTTTTAACTGTGCTACTACATCTTGAACCCTTGTCCCAAAAAGGTTATCACCAGCACAAGACAGATCTGCTAGCTGTTCTTGAACTTCAGGCCTGAGGTCAGAAGCTTTGAGCCAGGCCCAGCGACGTGCACTGATTCCAGTTGCAGCTACTCTTGAAGAGGTTTCAAAACTGTCATAGGCAGCACGTACTTCGTGCTTTCCTGCCTCTAGACCCCTGTGGATGATCTCATTTGTTGAGTCCTGGTATTGTTGAAGTAAAGACTCAGCAAGCTGTTGCATTTGTTTCCAGAGGTTACTTTGATACTGAGTCTTATACAATTGATATGACGCTATCCTGGAGACCAGCAATGAACCTTGGAAAACTTTTCTTCCTAGAGTATCTAAGAACTTTTGTTCTTTACCAGGAGGAATCGATGAATGGGGGTGTATCCGTTTTGACTTTTTCTGGGCAGATTCAACCACCACAGATTGGTGTGGGAGTTGGGCCCTCTGATAACCAGGGATGTGCTGCACCAGATAGGTGGTATCCATTCTTTTGTTGACCGGTGTACTGAACATGTGTGTTCCCACAATCTGTGTTGCAGGTCCACCAGGATTTCATGTACCGGGATTGCTAGTACCTCTCCTTAGGAGGGTCCACAAATTGCAGAACTTCTAAGGTCTTTTGCCTGGTATCTTCTTCTGATATTAGTTGAAAAGGAATAGTATCAGCCATCTCCTTTATAAAATTGGTAAAAGAGAGGTCCTCTGGGGGTTACTTTTTCCTATCATCAGGTGGGGATGGCTCAGACAAGATGTCCTCTGAAGGAGTGTCAGTGTCTCTGTCATCCCAAGTATCCGATGCAGGACATCGTGGAGGAGAAGTATGAGGAACAAAAAAGGAGGTATCGATGGCATCGGTGGTTTTTGTGGAGGCATCGATGGAGGAAATAAAGGCCTCGATAGAGATATCTGGATTCTCGGTCAAGGAATTCCGGAGGGCCTTGGTATGGGTTCAGATGGCGAAGAATCCCTCGAGGCATCGTTGTCACTGATGAGAATCAGAGTTTTATGTGCCGATGGTTGTACGGAAGAGCTCCAATGAGGGCATCAAGCTTCGACAGAATTGGTTGAAAAACTGAGAGGTTCGGTACCGGCATCGGTGACAGCACCAGCACGGGCATCGGCTCCAGCGGTGTCGATGGCCGAAGATCCCGGAGAACTTCTTTCACTGCCTGGCGGATAAAATCATCCAGTTCCTCCGTTATAGCTGGTGAGGTCAGAGCAGCTATATGTGGTGGCAGAGAAGGCATAAGCGGCACTTCCACAGGTCCCCCCCTGTGGTGGCTTGATACCTGGCACCTTTGCAGGTGGGGATCATCTTGGAGTAGTAGGCCTCGATGGCTCTTGTAGACTAGACCTCATCGGTGATGGCTCTCTTGGCAATAGTAAGGCCCCCGGCTTCAACGTCCGTCGATGAATATGCTTTTCTTTACATTCCGTGCTTTTCTTCTCAAGCACGGATGTCTATTATACTGATGCCCCAGACGGAGTCGGTGATAGTCTGTCTCCGGAGCCGTCAGTACAACATTTTCGAACGATAAACATAAGAAATTGCCATGCTGGGTCAGAACAAGGGTCCATCAAGCCCAGCATCCTGTTTCCAACAGAGGCCAAACCAGGCCACAAGAACCTGGCAATTACCCAAACACTAAGAAGATCCCATGCTACTGATGCAATTAATAGCAGTAGCTATTCCCTAAGTAAATTTGATTAATAGCCGTTAATGGACTTCTCCTCCAAGAACTTGTCCAAACCTTTTTTCAACCCAGTTACACTAACTGAACTAACCACATCCTCTGGCAACAATTTCCAGAGCTTTATTGTGCGTTGAGTGAAAGAACTTTCTCCGATTAGTCTTAAATGTGCTACTTGCTAACTTCATGGAATGCCCCCTAGTCCTATTATTCAAAAGTGTAAATAACCGATTCACATCTACTCGTTCAAGACCTCTCATGATCTTAAAGACCTCTATCATATCCCCCCTCAGCCGTCTCTTCTCCAAGCTGAACAGCCCTAACCTCTTCAGCCTTTCCTCATAGGGGAGTTGATCCATCCCTTTTATCATTTTGGTTGCCCTTTTCTGTACCTTCTTTGAGATGCGGCGACCAGAATTGTACACAGTATTCAAGGTGCGGTCTCACCATGGAGCGATATAGAGGCATTATGACATTTTCCGTTTTATTAACCATTCCCGTCCTAATAATTCCTAACATTCTGTTTGGTTTTGTTTTTTTTTTGACTACTGCAGCACACTGAGCCAACAATTTTAAAGTATTATCCACTATGATGCCTAGATCTTTTTCCTGGGTGGTAGCTCCTAATATGGAAACTAACATTGTGTAACTACAGCAAGGGTTATTTTTCCCTATATGCAACACCTTGCACTTGTCCACATTAAATTTCATCTGTCATTTGGATGCCCAATCTTTCAGTCTTGCAAGGTCCTCCTGAAATGTATCACAATCCGCTTGTGATTTAACTACTCTGAATAATTTTGTATCATTCGCAAATTTGATAACTTCACTCGTCGTATTCCTTTCCAGATCATTTATATATATATTGAAAAGCACAGGTCCAAGTACAGATCCCTAAGACACTCCACTGTTTACCCTTTTCCACTGAGAAAATTGATCATTTAATCCTACTCTCTGTTTCCTGTCTTTTAACCAGTTTGTAATCTACGAAAGGATATCGCCTCCTATCCCATGACTTTTTAGTTTTCTTAGAAGACTCTCATGAGGGACTTTGTCAAACGCCTTCTGAAAATCCAAATACATTACATCTACCAGTTCAGTTTATCCACATACTTATTAACCCCTTCAAAAAAATGAAGCAGATTTGTTAGGCAAGACTTCCCTTGGATAAATCCATGTTGACTGTATTCCATTAAACCATAATCTTTCTATATGCTCTACGATTTTGATCTTGAGAATAGTTTCCACTATTTTTCCTGGCACTGAAGCCAGGCTCACTGGTCTATAGTTACCCGGATCGCCCCTGGAGCCTTTTTTAAATATTGGGGTTACATTGACTATCCTCCAGTCTTCAGGTACAACGGATGATTCTAATGATAGGTTACAAATTTTAACTAATAGATCAGAAATTTCATTTTTTAGTTCCTTCAGTACCCTAGTATGCATACCATCCAGTCCAGGTGCTTTGCTACTCTTTAATTTGTCAATCTGGCCTACTACATCTTTCAGGTTCACAGTGATTTCGTTCAGTTCGTCTGACTCATCGCCCCTGAAAACCATCTCTGGAACTGGTATCTCCCCAACATCCTCATTAGTAAACACGGAAGCAAATAATTTATTCAGTCTTTCTGCAATGGCCTTATCTTCCCTAAGAGCCCCTTTAACCCCTTGGTCATCTAATGGTCCAACTGACTCCCTCACAGGTTTCTTGCTTCGGATATATTTAGAAAAGGTTTTATTATGAGTCTTCGCCTCTATGGCCAACTTCAGTTCAAATTCTCTCTTTGCCTGTCTTATCAATGTTTTACACTTAACTTGACAATACTTATGCTTTATCCTATTTTCTTCAGATGGATCCTTCTTCCAATTTTTGAAGGATTTTTTTTGGCTAAAATAACCTCTTTCACCTCACTTTTTAACCATGAAGGTGATCGTTTTGCCTTCCTTCCACCTTTCTTAATGAGCGAAATACATATGGACTGCGCCTCTAGGATTGTATTTTTAAACAATGTCCATGCCTGTTGAACACTTTTAACCTTTACAGCTGGCATATTTCAGTTTTTTTCTAACTATTTTCCTCATTTTATCAAAGTTTCCCCTTTTGAAAGTTTAGTGTTGGAGCTGCAGATTTACTTATTGTCCTCCTTCTAGTTATTAGTTTAAATGTGATCATGTTATGATCACTGTTGCCAAGTGGCCCCACCACCGTTACCTCTCTCACCAAATCCTGCATTTCACTAAGAATTAAATCTAAAATAGCTCCCTCTGAACCAATTGCTCCATGAAGCAGTCATTTATTACATCCAGGAACTTTGTGTCTCTAGCAAGTCCTGATATTACATTTACCCAGTCAATATTGGGGTAATTGAAATCTCCCATTATTATTGTACTGCCAAATTGGTTAGCTTCCCTGATTTCTCTTAGCATTTCATCATCTGTCTGACCATTTTGTCCAGGTGGATGGTAGTATACTCCTATCACTATACTCTTACCCAACACATATGGGATTTCTACCCATATAGATTCTACTGAGCAGATGATATACAATTACTGTTACCCATTCCAAACACCATTGAAGAAACAATGAAACTAGCCAATATGTACCTAGAAATAATCAAACAGCTCCTAAACCAGATGGAATTGGTAATAAACATTGACAAAACTGAATTCTTACACCTTGAACGTAAAAACACTCACCACACACAACCAACATTCACAATCAAAAATATTCAAACCACCGAGTTAGCAACAAATGTTAGGGAACTAGGAGTAATAATTGACCCTGAGCTAAACATGAAACACCACATCTCACAGAAAATAAAAGAAGTTTATGCAAAACTAATGATCCTAAGAAGACTAAAACCTCTATTAACGATTAACAATTTTCGCACAATTCTACAAGCAATGATATTCGCTAGCACAGATTATTGTAACTCCCTGCTTTTAGGACTACCTCAATCTACAATTCGGCCTCTGCAAATATTGCAAAATTCCGCTGCCAGAGTTTTGACAGGCAAAAAAAAGAGTGACCATATTACAGGAACACTTGCTGAACTCCACTGGCTTCCAATTGAACAAAGAATACAATATAAAGCACTTTGTATAATCCATAAACTAATCCACAATGATAAAGCCGACTGGCTTAACACGGCACTGCGCGTGCACGTACCACAAAGAAACCTGAGATTTGCAAATAAACCTCTACTAAGTGTCCCCTCTGTCAAATTAGCACATCTCACGCAAGTAAGGGAAAGAGCACTGTCACTGGCTGGTCCTGTACTCTGGAATACCATGCCACTCGAAATAAGACTACAGACAAATCTGAAATTATTCAAAACTAATCTGAAAAATGGCTTTTTAAACAAGCATTTTATAAAGATAAAGAAAAGGAGAAAAACAGTTGAGCGATAAGGATGCACCAAGCTAGAAGTTTTTAGTAACTTACATAAGCATATTAATGTTAAAATCAAACTGCCTAATTTGTTCCTAACAATCAGGTTTAACTTACACACCTAGTTTATTATTTTAAATTGTTACCGTACTATGATGGCACACAAGTAATTTGTAATCTATACCAACCATATTTCTCTTTATCGTGCCCTTCTGTAAACCGTTGTGATGATATTATTTATTATTATTATTTATTTCTTTTATATACCGACATTCAATCGAGATATCACATCGGTTTCCAGGTAACTAAAAGAATAGGGCGAGATCAGCCCTATTTTACATTATAACATGATAACAATTATAACAGAAATACATAGAACAATAAATTTTTAACTTTTTAACTTAACTTTTTAACTTAACTTAACTAAAACTTTAACTTTTAACTTTAACTTTTAAATATTTAACTTAACGACAGTATAGAAAATTTTTTAAATAAATAAATAAATATGATCTTTATCCTGTTGGACTCTAAATCCTCCCGGATATAAAGTGCCACACCCCCACCAAGTTGATTCTCCCTATCATTGCGATATAATTTGTATCCTGATATAGCACTGTCCCATTGGTTATCTTCCTTCTACCAAGTCTCTGTGATGCCAATTATGTCAATCTCATCATTTACTGCTATACACTCTAACTTTCCCATCTTAATTCTCAGACTTCTGGCACTGGCATACAGACATTTCAAAGTGTATTTTTTGTTTGTATTAACAACCTGCTTTTCAGTTGTTAGGGATAATTCGGAAATCATTAGCTTCGGTGATTTTTTTTACATATAGGCACATGGACTATATTTGCTTTTAATGGAACCTCTCTGTTGGGATGCCCTAACTCTCCTGTTTCATTAGTATCCTTCAAGGATACATTTCTACGAACCATGCACTGCTGAGTAACTGTTGGCTTTCCCCCTTGTTCTAGTTTAAAAGCTGCTCTATATCTCCTTTTTGAAAGTTAGTGCCAGCAGCTTGGTTCCACTCTGGTTAAGATGGAGCCCATCTTTTCAGAAACGACCCCCCTTTCCCCAAAAGTTTCCCCAGTTCCTTTCAAAGCTGAATCCCTTTTTCCTGAACCATCGTCTCATCCATGCATTGAAACTCTGGAGCTCTGCCTGCCTCTGGGGACCTGCACGTGGAACAGGAAGCATTTCAGAGAATGCCACCCTGGAGGTTCTGGATTTCAACTTCCTACCTAAAATCCTAAATTTGGCTTCCAGAACCTCTCTCCCACATTTTCGTATGTCGTCGGTGCCCACATGTACCACGACAGCCAGCTCCTCCCCAGCATTCTCTATAATCCTATCTAGGTGATGCGTGAGGTCTGCCACCTTCGCACCAGGCAGGCAAGTTACCAGGCGATCCTCACGTCCACCAGCCACCCTATCTATATTTCTAATAATCGAATCACCAACTATGATGGTCAGCCTAACCCTTCCCCCTCCTGGGCAGTAGTCCTGGGAGACTTGTCCTCAGTGCGAGAGGACAATACATCACCTGGAGAGCAGGTCCTTGCTACAGGATCTCTTCCAGCCAGAGATGATTGAGTCGACATCGACGTCGATGGAATAAGTTGAATATGGAAGAGATGTTCCATCTTCTCTTGTTGGGCTCTCCTGCCCTTGACAATCATCTCAGCACATTGAGGGCAGGAAGAAACATCATGAGACTCTTGCAAGCACAGAACACACTCGACATGCGGGTCGGTGATAGACATTGTGCAAGGGCACTTCAGGCAGTTTTTGAAGCCCGTTTTCATAATGAAGGCCGGACAGCCATCGACAGCCTTCTGACAGAAAAATTCTTTTAGCCCGGTCGAAACAGGAAAAAAACTGTACTTACCAGCTGGTGGAGGCAGGGAGACCCCTATGTAGGGGATGAAATGAGAAATTTTTAAAGCTTTTTCTCTCAAATTTGATGTGTGAGGAATTCACATAGGGCTCCGTCACCACGATGCTACCTGCAGCGCAGAAAAATTAAGACTGAAAGGAGACCCCTGTAGCTCAAGTGCAAGGTGTTGCACATAGGGAAAATTAACCCTTGCTGTAGTTACACGATGTTAGGTTCCATATTAGGAGCTACCACCCAGGAAAAAGATCTAGGCATCATAGTGGATAATACTTTAAAATCGCCGCGGCTCAGTGTGCTGCAGCAGTCAAAAAAGCAAACAGAAGGTTAGGAATTATTAGGAAGGGAATGGTTAATAAAACGGAAGTTTATTTATTTATTTATTTTTAGTTTTTATATACCAATCTTCTTGCATTAGATACAAATCAAACCGGTTTACAATGAACAAAAACTTGCCTGTAGGCGATACATGGAACCATGAAAGTCTAAGAAAAACTCTGGGTAACAGTCAGAAAGTTAACTAACCAGGAAAACAATTTGAATTACATAGTAATAGAGGTCACAATAAACGATCGATCCAATTAAATTGGGCTTGGATCCATTAAGGAAATGTCATAATGCCTCTATATCACTCCACGGTGAGACCGCACCTTGAATACTGTGTACAATTCTGGTCGCCGCATCTCAAAAAAGATATAGTTGTGATGGAGAAGGTACAGAGAAGGGCAACCAAAATGATAAAGGGGATGGAACAGCAACCCTATGAGGAAAGGCTGAAGAAGTTAGGGCTGTTCAGCTTGGAGAAGAGACGGCTGAGGGGGGATATGATAGAGGTCTTTAAGATCATGAGAGGTCTTGAACGAGTAGATGTGACTCGGTTATTTACACTTTCAAATAATAGAAGGACTAGGGGTCATTCCATGAAGTTAGCAAGTAGCACTCAGCGCACAGTAGAGCTCTGGAATTTGTTGCCAGAGGATGTGGTTGGTGCAGTTAGTGTAGCTGGGTTCAAAAAAGGTTTGGATAAGTTCTTGGAGGAGAAGTCCATTAACAGCTATTAATCAAGTTTACTTAGGGAATAGCCACTGCTATTAATTGCATCAGTAGCATGGGATCTTCTTAGTGTTTGTATAATTGCCAGATTCTTGTGGCCTGGTTTGGCCTCTGTTGAAACAGGATGCTGGGCTTGATGGACCCTTGGTCTGACCCAGCATGGCAACTTCTTATGTTCTTAACATAGCGCTTCTCGATACTTCCTATTTCGCAGCTTGAGCTGAGAGAGAAAGAGAGACAGAAAGACTATCTATAAGGCCTTCATATTCATCAAGTATTTATAGGCCTATAGGAGGGTCATCTAATAGCTCAAGGTGAGGTGTTGGTGGTGGTTTAGGGGCCAGTTTATCATGCAGAGTGAGATGTACAAACAGCACAGTACACCTCAGTGAAGATTTGATTTCATTTGGAGTGAGGAAAGTCTCACAAAGAAGAAATTTCTATGTTCTCTCACCCTAGCTTGATGGACTCTAACATACTGCGAATGCCTCCCCAAAGGCTCTCTCTCTCTCCAGTCCACTCCTCTCTATCAAGCTCAGAAATGCAATTCTAAAAATTTATCGTGAATTGCGTTACAGCCATTTCGATAATATCGCACATCTTAATGCCAGGAAAAAAGGTGTATTTATTTCCGGCGTTAAAACTGTGCGATAGCATGCGTTATGCTATTGCACTGTGCGATATTGCCCCTCATTTTCATTATTCCCTCCCAAACTCCTCCCTAATCCCACCCCTTCCTAAATGTATATTTGCACAGTGTGATACCATTATTATCGCATTTTGATTAACACATTTTGATGAATGAATTTGTTAGTTCACAGTCAAAATAACACTAAAAACTATTGCTTCAGATTTTGCCGATAAAAAATATTCAGTACTGAGATACAGAAAAATACAGTAGCTTTTCTCATCCACAGAACATAGCTTTTTAAGGGTTTAATCTGAGTTTAACTGTCATCCATTTACTTATTTCTAAATATTCAGTAAATTTGTAATGATCCTTTCCGAGCTCTAGATACAGTCAGATATCATTCTGCATACTAAAGGCAACTGAAATATTAAATAGGGGTGACAAAACAGATTCTCATTGCATACCACATTTAAGTGCTTGGGAATCACACATTCAGAACCAAACTGTACTTTCTGAGTTCCATCTTTCAGGGAGGTGTCAAACCAGTCCCATATGGTGCTTTGACGTCACAAAGGATCCTGAGATATTCTAATAAAATATCATGGTCCATTGTGTTGATGGTCACTGACAGATCTAGTAACACCATCAATGAAACCAAGCCCCTACCAAAACTTCTCTGTAAGGCAGTCATCACTAGAGAACATTTAATACTGTGTATGGGAAGAAAGCCCATCTGACACGCATCCTTGGATTTATGATTCACACCCAAGCTGTAGGTCTTAAGTTCATAAATGGCATTATGCAAAGCAAGTTCCAACTGAAAAGAATCTCATGTGTGAAAGGCAATGAGTACAGTAATTTAACCAAAAATTAATGTTTTCACCATCTTATGCAATTGCGCTCATAAGTTTATTTATTTATTTTTTAGGCTTTTTTATACCGATGTTTGGAGCTAGCCGTCACAACGGTTTACAAACAATAAAACTAGTACATAGAATCAATAAAATAAAAATAATAGGTAAAATCATAACAATCGGTACGAGGAAAAATACACATCATAAATAATTAACCAAGCTAAAAATTAAAATGAAAAATTTTCTAATGAATAAACAAATAAAAGTTCCCCTGCCAGATTTTGTAAAATGTGCAACATTTTATGAAAACATGAGTTATCAGAGAAAATGTATGTCTTATTTTTTGTGTGTTTCAAACTATTATGTATCACAGAAAAGCACAATCATTAAACAAATCAACTTAATAATTGAAGGTTGACCGACGTGCCGCAAATGCGCGGTAGAGACCAGCTCTACCGCGCATGTTCGGGCGAGCACGTTGGTCAAGCAGAGCGTCAGCTGTTGAAAAACATGGCGGCGGTGAGGAGCACTATCGGTGGTGAGGAGCACTATCGGCGGTGAGGAGCGGCGGTGGCGACAGCGAGGAGCGGTGGCGGCAAACTCGGTGCTGAGGAAGGGGGTGGCGGCAGCGAGGGGTGGTGAAGGAGGGGGTGGCGGCAGCGAGGAGCGGCGAACTCGGTGGTGAGGGAGGGGCGGCGGCGGCAGCGAGGAGCGGCAAACTCGGTGGTGAGGGAGGGGGCGGCGGCAGCGGCAAACTCGGTGGTGAGGGAGGGGGCGGCGGCAGCGAGGCACGGCGAACTCGGTGGTGAGGGAGGGGGCGGGGAGCGGCGAACTCGGTGGTGAGGGAGGGGGCGGGGAGCGGCGAACTCGGGGAGGGAGGGAGGGAGGTGGCGGCAGCAGCAAGGAGCAGCGAACTCGGTGGTGAGGGGAGTGGCAAGGAGCAGCAAGGAGCAGCGAACTTGGTGGTGAGGGGGAGGGGGGTGGCGAGGAGCAGCGAACTTGGTGGTGAGGGGGAGGGGGGTGGCGAGGAGCAGCGAACTTGGTGGTGAGGGGGAGGGGGTGGCGAGGAGCAGCGAACTTGGTGGTGAGAGTTAGGGAGGGTGAGAGTTAGGGAGGGTGAGAGTTAGGGAGGGGGGAGGAGACAGGAGAGAGGGAGGAGGAGAGAGGGAGGAGAGAGGGGGAGGGGGAGGAGCCCGTTTTAATGGGCTTAACAGCTTGTAATAGCAATAAGGGAAATAATAAAATGGTAGCATTCTCCAGCCAACATCTCAAAGGAAAAAAAATGCCCTCTCACCTGTTGTCCCTGAAGATGTCCATGAGAAGCTTTTGATCGAGGTTTGGGTACATTTCCTGCAGCTGTTTCTCCTTCAGTTTGGCAGCACAGTCTTTTTTCAGCCAAATAGGAACTCTTCTCTAGACCAGAGAGTAGAGAGGATGAAACCACCATTAGCACAATATGTATGGCAATCAGATACAAGTTTATGTACAAGTAACATGTATACTCTGACAGGATAACTACTAGATGTAGATTTGCTTCTCACTGATCATGATTGTTGGGAGGAGGAATTTCTGTAACTTGCAAGTGAAGAGGCCATGGGCTGTTTACAGAAACCCTTTTCCTCATGAGTGAGCTGTGAGACATAAATCCTATATATAGTGAGAAATCACTGTGAATTTTTTGTGTTACATGAAAAGGCATTTTGTTGAAAAGATATTAAATTAACCCTACTGTGGTTGTTTCAAGCTGTTTTGGTGTGACAGTAAGGGCTGAGGCATCTTTGTGATGTCAAACACTGTCAAAAGCAGCTGACTCACTCGGTGACATCACTCACATTGATGGTTTATATAACATTTTATTTAGATAAGTATTTATAACATTGTATTTATATATGTTTAGCATGTTTTTTGCTACAAGTGAAATATAAATATTTATAAATAAAATACATTTTTTTTGTTTAATATTTTTTGGGTGGGAAGGAGAAATGGAGAAATTACTTACCTGATAATTTCATTTTCCTTAGTGTAGACAGATGGACTCAGGACCAATGGGTGTAGTGTACTCCTGATAGCAGTTGGAGACGGATCAGATTTCAATCTGACATCAGCCCTAGTACATATACCCCTGCAGGAAGTGCAGCTCTTCAGTATTGTCCTCGGAATGCAATTGTGGATATATGTATGACTGAATAATTTGAATAACTTGATTAACTTTATAACTTGGATAACTTGAATAACTTTATAACTTGGTTAACTTGATTAATTTGAACTGGTTGAATTGGTTATAGCTGGAGACCGCCAGTGCCCTCAACCGAGAAACGTCGCCACCCGGTAGGATGGGTGTTCTAGTTGGAGAAAAGCATGGCTTACCCGTGGAATCGCTCGCTGTCGGTGATGTCACTCGAGTATTCCATGACTAACGGCAGCCGTGGGTGGGATGCTGAGTCCATCTGTCTACACTAAGGAAAACGAAATTATCAGGTAAGTAATTTCTCCATTTCCTAACGTGAAGCAGATGAACTCAGGACCAATGGGATGTATAAAAGCTACTTCCGAACTGGGTGGAAGGCCTGCCCGTGACCCACTTAGTACTGCCCTTGCAAATGCTGTGTCCCCTCGAGCCTGAACATCCAAGCGGTAAAACCTGGAGAAGGTGTGGATGAGGACCATGTCGCCGCCAGACAGATCTCGGCGGGCGACAGCATCTTGGTTTCCTCCCAGGACACTGCCTGGGCTCTAGTGGAATGGGCTTTGACTTGTAAAGGCGGTGGGGCTTGCCTGCTTCTACGTAGGCCGCCTTGATGACTTCTTTGATCCAGCGGGCTATGGTTGCTCGTGAGGTCGCTTCCCCTTGCTTCTTCCTGCTATGAAGGACGAATAAATGGTCCATCTTTTGTACGGATTCCGACCTTTCCAGGTATCGGACTAGGAGTCTGCTGATGTTGAGATGGTGTAGACTGCAAGACTCTTCCGAATTCTTATGCTCATCTGGCAATGGTAGCAAGATGGTTTGGTTGAGATTGAAGTGAGACACCACTTTGGGGAGGAATGACGGAACTGTGCGTAACTGGATGGTTCCCAGGGTGAGTCTGAGGAATGGCTCCCGGCAGGACAGTGCTTGTAGCTCGGAGATACGACAGGCTGAACATATTGCCACGAGGAAGGCTGTCTTCAATGTTAATAGTCGGAGAGACAGGCCACTAAGAGGTCTGAAAGAGGCTCCTGCTAAGAAATTTAGGACCAGGTTGAGGTTCCAAAGAGGCACCAGCCACTTTAGGGGTGGTCGGATCTGCTTGACTCCTTTCAGAAAGCGGGAGACATCCAGGTGCGAGGCTATGCTGCCGCTCTCGCTCTTGGTTCCGTAGCATGACAATGCAGCCCCCTGTACCTTGATGGAGTTGAGAGACAATCCCTTCTGTAGTCCATTCTGCAGGAATTCCAAAATCGCAGGAATTTTGACTGAGCGTGGAACGATGTCGCGGTCCTCGCACCAGGCTTTGAATACTCTCCAAATCCTTATATGTTAGGAATGTGGAGAACTTGCGTGCTCGGAGTAGGGTGTCAATTACTGCCCCAGAGTATCCACTCTTCCTCAGGCGAGTCCTCTCAATGGCCAGACCGTAAGAGAGAACTGAGTTGGATCCTAGTGGAGGATCGGTCCTTGTTGGAGCAGGTCTCTGTATGGAGGTAGCGGGAGGGGGCTCCCTGTCAGCAGTCTTCGCATGTCTGCGTAACACGGTCTTCTTGGCCAGTCCGGGGCCACTAGAAGTACTGGTCTCCTATGGTTTTCTATTTTGTGGATGATTGCGCCCAATAGGGGCCACGGCGGGAAGGCATATAACAGAGTCTCCAGCGGCCAGGTCTGTACCAGGGTATCTATTCCCTGGGACTGGGGTTCCTGCCTGCGGCTGAAGAAGCTGGGCACTTGGGCATTGGACCAGTTTGCCAGGAGGTCCATGGTTGTTGTTCCCCAACTGTTTACTATCAATTGGAATGCTGTGGTCGACAGCCTCCATTTGCCCGGGTAAGACTTTCTCTGCTGAGGTAATCCGCAGCGACGTTGTCTTTCCCTGCGATGTGGACGGCCGAGATCTCTTGAAGATTCGCTTCGCCCATGCCATTAGGGGGTCTATTTCCAGAGACACCTGTTGGCTTCTGGTTCCTCCCTGACGGTTGATGTAGGCCACAGTTGTGGCATTGTCAGACATTACTCTGACTGATTTGTCTCGGAGTCTGTGACCGAACCGTTGGCAGGCTAGTCTTAGGCGGTTAACTCCTGGCAGTGTGCTCCCCATCCTTGTAGGATGGCGTCCATGGTGAGCAGGATCCAGGTAGGTGTGGATAGTCTCACTCCTTGGCTCAGATGGCCTTCTTGTAGCCACCATCGTAGTTGGGTCCGAACTTTGTCCAGGAGCTGAAGACGTACGGTGTAGTTCTGGGACAGTGGATTCCATCGTCATAGTAGTGAGCGCTGTAAGGGTCTCATGTGAGCTCTTGCCCATGGCACTACTTCCAGTGTGGATGCCATGAGGCCGAGGAGGGCTGCAGATAGCTCTTGTTCATGTTGACCACCCACCCAAGGCTCTCCAGTAGAGTTTTGACTCTGTTGGTCGCCTGGTGGCTTTGCTCTGGGGATTTCGCCCTGATCAGCCAATCATCTAGATAAGGGTTTACGAGGATTCCTTCCTTCCTCAGTGTTGCTGCCACCACCACTATGATCATGGTGAACGTCCGGGGTGCTGTGGCTAACCCGAATGGTAGTGCCCGGAAGTGGTAATGACGGTCCAGGATCGTGAAGCATAGAAAACGCTGATGCTCTTGATGGATCGGAATGTTTAGGTAGGCTTGCGACAGATCCAGGGATGTAAGGAACTCTCCCGGTTGTATCACCCTTATTACCGAGCATAGGGTTTCCATGCGGAAGCAAGGAATCTTCAGATGACAGTTGACCGACTTGAGGTCCAGGATAGGCCTGAATGTTCCCCCTCTTTCTTGGGAACGATAAAATAGATGGAATAATGTCCAGTATTTACTTGTTGTGGAGGCACCGTTGTTATAGCCTCTAAGGTCAGCAATCTGGTCAGTGTAGCTTCCACTGCCCTCCTCTTGGAAGGGTCGTGGCAGGGGGATTCCACAAACTTGTCTGGAGGGAGGTGGTGGAAATCCAGGTAATATCCCTCTCGAATGATGGCTAGGATCCACTTGTCCGAAGTTATCTCGACCCATCTTTGGTAGACTAGGGCAAGTCTGCCCCCTATGGCTTTCTTCCTTTGAAAGGGTCGGCTGATTTTCATTGTGGGGTGCGACTGGGGCCTGGGCCCGAGCTGGCTCCCCTTTTGTTGTGCTTGTTCCAAAAGGACTGGCTCCTGCCTGCGGGGCGAGCCTCTTGATATGTGCTTCTGTATGGGTTGAAGCGCTGTGATCCTCTACCCCTGAAGTTCAGGGGAAGGGTCGCTGGTTTCTCTTATTCCTGTCCTCCGGTAGCCGTGGCGGTGGGGATTCGCCCCATTTGTTGGCTAGTTTCTCTAGTTCGCTTCGGAACAGGAGGGTTCCCTTGAAGGGCATCCTTGTGAGTCTCGTTTTGGAAGATGCGACAGCCGATCAGCTTCGGAGCCAGAGTTGTCTTCTGGCTGCCACGGCTGATGACACTCCTCTAGCTGCGGTGTGAAAACAACAGATCAGAAGCGGCATCCGTGAGGAATGATACTGCTGGTTCCAGGGCTTCCCCAGGAGTGTTGTTCCTGGTCTGTGATAAGCAGGCGCGTGTCACCACGGCACAACAGGCCACGATCTGTAGAGACATAGCGGAGAAGTCAAAGGACTGTTTGAGGATAGATTCCAGACATCTGTCTTGAGTATCTTTGAGTGCTGCTCCTCCCTCCACTGAGATAGTAGTGCGCTTCAAAACTGCGCAGACCATGGCATCCACTTTCGGACACGCCAGGAGGTCTTTGGCAGCTGGGTCCAGAGGGTACATGGCTGCCAGAGCACGCCCCCCTTTGAACGTAGTCTCCGGGGCATCCCTTTCCAGGTCAATTAGCTGCTGGAGGCTTGTAACAGTGGGAAATGATGGGAGGTCTGCCGGAGTCCCTCTAGCAGGGGATTCGTCTTAGGTTCCCCCGAGGCACTTGTGCCCGGGATAGCAAGCTCTTTCAAGCTGCGTGAGACCAGGTCTGGAAGCTCGTCCTTGGTGAAGAAGCGCCTCATGGTTCTGTGGGGCTCTGTTCTCAGAGGGAGTTCCTCTTCCTCCAGGGGTTCTGATTCCTCATCCGAGTTGTCCGTGTCCCTGAAGGTGGGGCTTCTGGGCAGTGGAATCACTTCCCTGGGCATAAAGGGTCCCGGGATGTTGAGGTCCTCTGGTGGAGCTTGTGGCCGTATTATCGAAGGCTCCGGTTGCATGTGGACGAATGTATGCAGGCCTTTGAAGAATTCCACCCAGGAGATAGATGCTGGGTCTAAATTAAGAGGCGCTTTTTGTCCCTGGGGAGCCCCGTTTGAGGGAGGGTCCTGCTGGGAGACGCTAGGGTCCAGCGTACTGTTTGAGGAGCTGGAACCCGGCACCGGCTGGGGGAGAGGCCATGGGCTGGATCCCCCAGGGCCTCCTCGTACTATATATACAGGGCGATGGCCTCCTCTTGCTGTGCAGCTCTAATGTGGCATGCTGGGCAGAGGCCCTAAAGCCTTGAGCTTCTTTTCCGGTGGTGCCATGGCTTTGAGTACGTAAAATACAGTTATGCGCTCTGGTGCGTCGAAGTTGTGCACGTAGGATTGGGATGCGCTCAGGGAGGTGTGCGCGCTGTTGTGCGCCCAGATCGAAGGTATGCGCCCGGCACAGTAAGTGCGTGGCTGTTTGTGTCGCTTGTGCCTGCGGTACTTGGGCGCGCGACGATGTGCGCACAATGTATTTGTGCACACGGCTCGCCTCTGTGCGCACGGGTCGGAACAGCGGACAGGGCGGCAAACAGATTAAAATGGGAGGACCCTCAGAACTGACCGGGGTCTAGTCCTGCTAGGGCAGATCAACCCTGTGGCATTGGTCCCGGCTGGCGACCTGTGCGACTCCTCGAGCTTCGGAGACCGGAGACTTTTAAATAGATTTCTACTTTACCTTGTCTCGTCGCTTCCCGGTCTCGTTCCGGGCAGTCTCCGGCTGCAGGGGGGGGAAGAGGGAAAAATACCTTCACCGCTGCGCTTGAAGTGGCACCCGCTGCCTCTCATCCTCACCCAATGTCGGGGGTAGGTCCCCGCCGAGGGACGGCAGCCAGACCGCGGCTTACCTCCGAGGGATCGGGGAAATCACCTCGGGAATTCTCAACTGGGGGGGAGGGACCCAATGGGTGTCACCGCAGGAGAGCGAGGCTCGTCTGTAGAGGTAAGATTTCTTCTTGTTTTGGATTTTTCTTTGTAAATTTACTTTAACGCTGTGCTAGCATGCAAAGACTCCCGAACTGCTATGGAGACAGAAAATACTGAAGAGGTGTACTTCCTGCAGGGGTATATTTATTTATTTAACATTTTTATATACCGACCTTCATGAAAGAAATTCATATCAGATCGGTTTACATATAACAAGGGGTAAAACATAATCAACCATTTAACAAGAGGCGAAAGTTACATATAACAAGGAGGTTTTAACATGGAGGGCTAGGATAGCCAGAGAAATAGGAAGAATAGCTGAATAAATTAGATAATGCAATAATATAAAGAAGAGAGGCATAAAATATAATGCCTAAACTTGTAGGGGTGTTTAGTTAGGAATCAGTGTCTGGTCTGGTGAAGAAATTGCTGGATATGTAAGTTATGAGAAGGCTTGGAGGAAGAGCCATGTCTTGAGTTTTTTTCGGAAGGTTAGAGGGCATGGTTCTAGTCTGAGGTCTGTGGGCATCTTGTTCCAGATGGCTGGGCCGGCAGTAGAAAAAGCTCGTTTCTTTGGTGGATGATAAGCGAGTGGATTTCGTTGGGGGGGTTTGCAGGGTGCCTTTATATGCTTCTCTGATAGGTCTAGTAGATGAGTATAATTTGAGAGGAATCTGGAGGTCCAGTTGTTGCTGATTATGAATGGTTTTGTGAATTATGGTGAGGGCCTTGTGTAATATTCTATATTTTATTGGCAGCCAGTGAAGGTTCCGTAGTATGGGAGTGATGTGTGCTCCTCTGTTGGTATTGGTCAGGATTCTAGCCGCAGCGTTTTGAAGCATCTATAATGGTTTGATAGATGAGATGGGGAGCCCGAGGAGAAGAGAGTTGCAGTAATCTGTTTTGGAGAAGAGCGTGGTTTGGAGCACAGTCCTAAAATCCTGGAAGTGGAGGAGGGGTTTGAGCCTTTTCATGACTTGTAATTTATAAAAGCAATCCCGACGGATTTCTTAAGATTCAGATGGTTATCGATGATTACTCCTAGGTCCCTTACTTGCGTGATCTGGGTGTTGCCTGCTGGTGGATTGATTAAGGCCGAGTGGTCAGAGGAGATGATTAGGAGTTCTGTCTTGGTTGCATTAAGAACTAGATTCAAGCTGGTGAGCAGACGATTAATAGATTGGAGGCAGATATCCCAAAAGGCGAGAGATTTAGGGAGGGATTCAGTTATAGGAATCAGAATCTGCACGTCGTCTGCATAGAGATAGTGTTTTAATTTTAGGTTAGTAAGCAATTGACAGAGGGGAAGGAGTTATATATAGAAAAGTGTGGGTGACAAGGAAGAGCCTTGTGGTACGCCTAATGTTGATTTGACGTCTGGGGATTCATTGTTATTGATTTTTACTTTGAAGCTTCTGTTACTGAGGAAGGAGTTAAACCAGTTGTGGGCAGATCCTGTTAATCCGATTTCTGATAGGCGATTTAGTAGGATGGAGTGATTCACGGTGTCAAAGGCTGATGATATGTTGAGAAGGACTAGGATAAATGAGAGCCCTTTGTCCAGGCCCATGAGGATGTGGTCGGAAAGGGAGATAAGTAGGGTTTCTGTACTTGCTGATTTACGAAAACCATATTGGGATGGGTTGAGGATATTGTGTTCTTCCAGGTAAACAGAGAGTTGTGTATTTACCACTTTCTCCATGATTTTTGTCAGAAAAGGGAGGTTGGATATTGGGCGGAAATTGGAGGGTTCTCTTGTGTCCAGATTGGGTTTCTTCAGGAGGGGTTTGAGGGACGCCGTTTTTAGCCTGTCTGGGTAGATTCCTTGGGAGAGTGAGCAATTTATGATGTTGGCCAAAGATCTAGAGATAGCATTCGGGATGAGAAGCAGTAGTTTAGTTGGAATGTGATCTGTTGGGTGGTTAGATGGTTTCAGCCTCTTAAGTATAGATTCGATCTCTAGTGGGGTTGTAGGTTCGAAGGAGTCGAGGATGGCACCAGTACGAGGAATGGAATTGGAGAATAAGGAGGGTGGGGTTGCATTGGTGGGGAGGCGCGCTAATGTGTCTGCAGTTTTTTTCTGAAAGAAGAGAGCTAGTTCATTTGCTTTGGATTGAGCTAGGTCGTCTGGTATGGTGGGGGTAGAGGATTTTGTGAGTTGGGAGACATAAGATAACAGGGTCCTGGCATCAAATTGAAGATCGTGAATTCTGTTGGCATAGAAGTCTCTTTTTGTCTTTAAGATGGAATTCCTGTAGTTGTGGAGGGTGCGTTTGTATTCAGACAAATTAGCGGAGTTGGGGAGCTTCCGCCATTCGCATTCTTTGTGTCTAAGGTATTGTTTCATCTGCTTAAGTTCTAGGGAGAACCAGGGTTGATTCTTCTTATGTGTCGAGTTGATTATTTTCACCATTTTAGGGCATAGTTTATTCGCTATTGCCTCAGTGATATTGTGCCAAGAGAGGAGGGCTGTATTGGGGCTGGAGGTGTCTAGATTGGGGAGTTCTTTGGTAAGGTGATCACTAAGCGTGTCGGAGGTGCAGGTTTTCCTGAAGTGCATGGTGGAGTGGGGCTGAGAAGGCTTGGAGCTTCCTTGAGTCGTGAGGGTGGTTGAAATCATTGAGTGGTCTGACCACTCAATGTACTAGGGCTGATGTCAGATTGAAATCTGATCAGTCTCCAACTGCTATCAGGAATACACTATACCCATTGGTCCTGAGTTCATCTGCTACATGCTAGGAAATTATGTCTTACCTGTTCCTGTCCTTTCCTTTACTTATGTTACACCAGTCCACAACCTACGGGTTATATCCTTTCATCCAGCACACATTGAGGCAGAGTTTTGGGGGTTTTTTAATGACATCTCTATAATATGTCATATTAATAGCAATCAATGAAAACAATTTAACGTAAGAAGAAAAAGAATATATACAAAGAAACCCCTTGCAAGACTTAACTTGCAATGTACAGCCTACTTTAAAAAAAATTAATTTTTTTTTAAAAAGAAAATTCTCTCAAAGGAGAGTCAAAACTCTGTATACAATAAATTAAGTAAATATGAAGGCCCCTCTATTTACTATCCTTTAACTTTTTATTTTATGGGCAGTGTTGTGGACTGGTGTAAAGAAGTAAAGGAAAGTTAATAGGTAAGATATAATTTCTCCTTCCTCTTCCCTTCTGCTCCACCAGTCCCCAACCTATAGGAAATACCAAAAGCCCATCTAAGGGTGGGTAGATGACAATCCCTCTTTTAAGACTGAAGTACCAAAATTGGCATCTTGTCTAGCAAGATCATCCAACCTGTGATGTTTTATAAATGGTACTAAAGAAGACCATGTGGCTGTTTTGCAAAACTTCCACTGGGCTCACTGAACATCTTTCAGCCCAAGATGAAGCCTGCGCTTATGTTGAATGGGCCTTAATTAATCTCGGCACAACTCAACCCTGCAGTAAATAAGCAGAAGAAATAGCATTTCTTATGGCCTGGATTGGCCACTGTTGGAAACAGGATGCTGGGCTTGATGGACCCTTGGTCTGACCCAGTATGGCATTTTCTTATGTTCTTATGTTCTTAACCACCTAGCAATTGAAGCCTTTAAAGCTGATTCTCCTTTCCGTGGTCCATAAAAGAGAACAAAAGAATAATAGTATGAAGAGATTCCATGTGAAACAAGGGATATAAATATTCCGATTTATTCCTTTTAGAGTCAAAATGAGTCTGAATGAACCATCCTTTTTTGGAATTAGGAAAAATATTGAATAATAACCTTCCTGATGTTCCTTGATTGGAACCTGCTGAATTGTCTGCAATTGAATTAAGTTGTTCAATGTGACCTGAATAGCGGCAATCTTGTCTGGAGCATGAGCAGGAGAAACTACATAATTATCTCTTATTGGTCTTATTTCTGGAGCTTAAACATATTGGATTATATCCAAAACCTACTGATCTGAAGTAATATGGATCCATTCTCTGAGAAAAACCTGAAATCTGCACCCTATAGGCTCCCTCAGAAAATGAATCCTCTGGGCCTCATTGTATATTCTGTGGAGAACTGGAGGGTTGTGTAGTTTCAGACTGCTCCACGAAAAGACTGAGTCCTGCTGTTGCGTCCGTTGGTCTCAGATGGCTTCAACCTTTGTGCCTCACCTTTCTCTCTGCTCTCCCCGCTAGCCTTGGGAAGATGGCTACCGCCGCGTCTGCATGCCGCTCTCTCCAGCGTCCCCTTTCCTGTCACCAGAGGAACTCGCCAGGGATGCCCGCTATCCCCTCTCCTTTTCCTTCTTACCCTAGAACCCATGCTGCTGGCCATTCAGGAGTCGGCTGTAATATGAGGAATACAAGTGCACTCCTGGACACAAACTGAGATATTCAAATATGCAGCATTTGCAGATGATATCTTCGTTTTTCTTTCAGACCCTCAGCACTCACTTCCTGCATTGCTTTCTTTAACTCCTTCGATACTTTCTCAGGGCTGTGGCTCAATTGGGACAAATCGGAAGCCCTAGTCTTCCCAAAGGCACTCAAGGAGAGGTGGGGGTGGAGCTTTTCCACTGCACTGGGCTGCACACTATCAGATACTTAGGGATCCTTTTGTCTACTGACTTAGCTGCAATTTATGGTCTCAATATACCAGATCTGCTAAACTCACTCAGGACAAAGTCCATGGTTGGCAGGATTTACCATTGTCTCTTGGGGGCCGTATCAACCTTTTAAAAATGATAATCCTGCCTAAGTGGCTCTATGTCTTACAAAATTTCCTGCATAAACACCATGACATTTTGCATTTTGACAAAGTGCTTCACCTCTTTCTGTGGCGGGGTAAGAAGGCTCATATTCCCTTGCTCTGGCTAAAAGTGAAGAGAGGGGCGGGAGGTTTGGGAGTCCCAGATCTTGCTCAATATAATGTGGCAGACAATCTTTGCCTTCTGCGAGACTGGCTTTTAGGGGGAATCCAACTTTGTAAACATTTTGGCTGAGAAAACGCTGGTGGCCCCACTGGATTTGAGATTTGTTCTACAAGCTCCTTTGGCAGCCCTACCTCCTTCGTTATCCCACAGCACACTGATTACACCCTTTCGGAGGGCTTGGATATTTCTAACTAAGCAATTGAGGGTGCCTAGAGTATGTTCTTATTTACTGCCCATTTTGGGCAATCAGGAGTTTCTCCCAGGCTCTCAAACCTCCAGTTTTTGCAGTTGGATGCAGAGGGGGAATTACGCAATTGGGACATTTGCTGGATGAGGATGGTAAATTACTCCCCTTTGCCAAATTGAAAAACCTGTATGGACAAATTGATGTCCACCTTTTTGCGTACTTGCAAATTCATCATTATGTACACTCCCTTTCTGAGCCCGTCAGGCAACTATCAGTTTTTCATACTTTGGATGCCTTTTTTCTGTTTGAAAAACAGCAAACACCTTCTTTGTCAATATACTATAAAGGGTTACTTAGGCGTCTCAGAATAGATACATACCACACAATGGTAGAGAGATGGAATCATGATGGAGCTTTTTTGGTGACTGTAGATGTTTTCTCTGTTTGTATGAAGCATATTGCAGCCATTTCTGTCAACATGTACTAAAGGGAAATGCAATACAAATTTCTTCGGAGAGCTTATATTTCCCCCCATGTCACGTATCATTCCAAACTTACAGCAACAATCTCATGTCCGCGTTGTCACGTGACGACCGGTACACTATCCCATTCTTTTTGGGTATGCCCCCCAATCAAAACTTTTTGGAAAAAGATTGTGGGCTATCTGGGGGACCTTTTGGATATCCAAATCCCGCTCTTTCCACAATTGGTCTTATTTGATTGCATTCCCCCATTGCTCATCCGGGGTACAAACCTTGTTTATTTCTTAAGAAGGCGTGTGCGGTGGGGAAAAAAGTAATTCTATTGTTCTGGTGTGAGACGGGTGCTCCTTTTTGGGCTTGGCATAATCACTTACACCGTATGATGCAACTGGACAACTTGGCCTCACGAGATACACAACACTGTCATAATTTTTTATTGACTTGGGACTCTTATCTACAAGCATTACCACATCGTTCCCAGAGTATGGTTTTTATTAACTTCTACATGTTGGATGCATATTTGAAGATGTGGAGTACCACTGCAGCACCTATGTGAACTTTAAAAAAAAAAAAAAGGGGGGGGGGGGAGTCTTGGAGACAGGGGAGAGGGGGAGGGGGTATTCAATACATTATTGTGTGTTCATGCATTTCTTGTTGTCACTTGGGGCTGCATAAGAAACCCTACACCTCAGGTCCAGTTTTTCTGTTTATGTGTGCTTTCTTAATAAAACGTTTTGCACTCATAAAACATACATGAAAACCAACTCCGCAAGGTGGCGGTTGGGTTTTGTGAGTACTAACATACTGCTGTCCTAGGAGAACACTTGTTACAGGTAAGCAACTCTGCTTTCTCCTAGGACAAGCAGAATGGTAGCCTTCACATATGGGTGCATATATAGCTACAGACTGCTCCCAAGTATAAGGAGTCAGACCTTAACAGGTGCCAACGTGAACAAACCGTGCTGCTACAACCTGGCAGACAGCCTGCATCCAACCCCAGGGCCTACGGAAGGCAGAGATGGGTTTCACAACTAAAAACAATTACGGAGGATCAACTGACCAAAACTGCTGTCATGTTGACCGTCCTTATCCAGGCAGTAGTGTGCGGCAAAAGTATGGAGAGAACTCCAGGTCGCAGTCCTGCAGATTTCACCCACGGTCACCGCACACAAGTGGGCAACGGACAATGCCATAGCACGTATGGAATGAGCCTTAACAGGGCTGCCAAGCTGCAGTCCTGCCTATGCATAGCAGAACAAAATACAATTTCCCAACCAGTTGGATAAGGTCTGCTTAGACACTGCAACTCCGAGTCGGTTTTTGTCAAACGAGACAAAGAGTTGTGCGGATTGCCTATGGCCTGCCGTACACTCTAGATAAAAGGCTAGGGTCTTTTTGCAGTCCAGGGTGTGCAGAGCCCGCTCACCGTGAAGTCCTTGCGGCTTTGGAAAAAAGGTGGGTAGGACTATAGACTGATTGAAATAGAAGTCCGTCACAACCTTATGAAGGAACTTTGGATGCGTGCGCAGAACCACCTTATCATGAAAAAGTTTTACATAAGGTGAGTATGACACTAGTTCACTGACACTGCGTGCAGAGGTGACCGCAACCAGGAAGATAATCTTCTAGGATAGATACTTCAGGTCACAACACTGGGCCTCTCATCAAGTGGGCCAAGACCACATTGAGGTCCCACGATAGCACCGGTGGCCTAAACAGAGGCTTGACATGTAGTAGGCCTCGCATGAAGCATCCCATCAGCGGCTGCATTTGAGATGGGTGAGCCATCTACTCCACGGTGGTAGGCCCCAATAGCACTGAGGTGGACCCTCACGGAGGTGGTCTTTAGGCCGGTCTTGGAGAGATGCAAAAGGTAGTCCAGGAGTTTCGAGATGGAAGAGGAGAATGGGTCCAACCCATGTCCTTCACACCAGAGAACTTCTTCCACTTCAAACTAAGATTTTCTAGTGGAAGGTTTCCTGAACTCCACCAGGATTTGATATACCACTTCTGAAAGTTCCAGGTCCTGCAACATCATCCTTTCAACATCCAAGCCGTGAGAGCTAAGGTCCAGAGGTTGGAATGGCATAGCCTGCCCTGATCCTGCGTAATCAGGTCTGGGGAGGTCCCCAGGCTGATTGGTGCCTGGAAGGAGAGTCCTGCAGAAGGGGGAACCAGATCTGCTGTGGTCAATAGGGCGCAATTAGGATCTTGGTTCCCCGATCCTGTTGGAGCTTCAGAAGACTCCTCGACACTAGTAGAAGTGCTGGGTATACATACTTGAGGCCAGTGCCCCAATGGTGGGCGAAGGCATCCGATGTCTGACCGGTGTGTCCCTTGACCAGGGAACAAAAACAATAAATCTTCGCATTGCAAGGGGAAGCAAAGAGATTGAGATCTGGGGTCCCCTAGAGGTGGAAGATTCGATCCGCAACCTCCTGTTTGAGAGACCATTTATGTGGGCGAAATGAGTGACTCAGAATGTCAGTTGTCACATTCTCTGCACCCAGCAAGCACATGGCGCAAAGAATTATGCCCTGGGACAGTGCCCAGGACCAGATCTGGACCGCTTCCTGACAGAAGAGGAACAACCCTGTGCCCCCTTGTTTGTTCAGGTCCCACATCGTCACCTGGTTGTCGGTCTGAATCATAAAAACATAAGAAAGTGCCATGCTGAGTCAGACCAAGGGTCCATCAAGCCCAGCATCCTATTTCTAACAGAGGCCAAACCAGGCCCAAGAACCTGGCAATCACCCAAACACCAAGATCATCCCATGCTACTGATGCAATTAATAGCAATGGCTATTCCCTAAGTAAACTTGATTAATAGGCTTCTCCCTCCAAGAACTTATCCAAACCTTTTTTGAACCTAGCTACACTAATTGCACTAACCACATCCTCTGGCAACAAATTCCACACTTTAACTGTGCGTTGGGTAAAAAAGAATTTTCTCTGATTAGTCTTAAAACTGCTACTTGCTAACTTCATGGAATGCCCCCTAGTCCTTCTATTATCTGAAAGTGTAAATAACAGATTCACATCTACTCATTCAAGATCTCTCATGATCTTAAAGACCTCTATCATATCCTCCCTCAGCTGTCTAGCCCTAACCTCTTCAGCCTTTCTTCACAGGGGAGCTGTTCCATCCCTTTTATCATTTTGGTTGCCCTTCTCTGTACCTTCTCCATCGCAACTATATCTTTTTTGAGATGCGGCGACCAAAATTGTACACGGTATTCAAGGTGCGGTTTCACCATGGAGCGATACAGAGGCATTATGACATTTTTCATTTTATTAACCATTCCCTTCCTAATAATTCCTAACATTCTGTTTGCTTTTTTGACTGCTGCAGCACACTGAGCCGACGATTTTAAAGTATTAACCACTATGATGCCTAGATCTATTTCCTGGGTGGTAGCTCCTAATATGGAACCTAACATCCTGTAACTACAGCAAGGGTTATTTTTCCCTATATGCAACACTTTGCACTTGTCCACATTAAATTTCATCTGCCATTTGGATGCCCAATCTTCCAGTCTGGCAAGGTCCTCCTGTAATGTATCACAAAACTACCTTGATGGTGAGGCAATCCTGGAAGACCCACAGAGCATACAGGATCGATCAGAGCTCCAGGAAGTTTATCTGACATCCCCCTTCCTGTGCAGACCACCGACCTTGGGTGCAGAGATCTGCAACATGAGCTCCCCAACCGAGGTGGGATGCATCGGTAGTGAGGGTGATCTGTGGGGACAGATTGGTTTGGGTCTCCCCACCATGATAAGGACCCCCAAAGTGGCAGTGTGACGCTGATGCATACCCGAAGGTCCTGGATGGCCTGACGACACTGGGACCTTAATGTCCACTGTGCATGCGCATGTGCAGCTGAGCAAAGGGCATAACATGAACTGTTGCTGCCATGTGGCCCAGCAAATGCAGCATCTTGTTCACCGAGATCCAGTGATTCCGAGAGATTGCCCCCGTCAGGCACACAAGGGTTAGCGCCCAGTCCCGGGGCAAAAACACCTTGACTCTGTACTTATTGAACCTGTTCCCAATGAAGTCCAGCTATAGGGATGGAACCAGTTGGGTCTTTGGGTAGTTGATCTGAAACCCCATGGTCTCCAAAGTTCAGATGGAGGTAAGCATTCACTACTGCTAGGCAGTTTGTGAAAATGCAGGGTGCGAACACTAGTCCAAAGGCCAGTACCCAATACCGGAAGTGTTAGTCTCCCACCAGAGTTCAAGAAGAGATGAATTAAAAAACATCCATCCAGTGGCTGGAGGCAGAAAACAAAGGAAAATTGGTTCTTACCAGCTAATTTTCGTTCCTGTAGTACCACGGATCAGTCCAGACACCTGGGTTCATCTCCCCCTATCAGCAGATGGAGACAGAAAAAAACATGACTGACCCCGTATCTAAGCAACTGTGCCACCTGCAGTTCATCAGTATATAGCTATATCAAAGCAGATAATAGCAAAAAATATGGAACCATTAAACAACAATTAACAAGAACATGATATGCAACAGAGAACAATCTTACAGCTAAGCAGATGACTCTCCCCTTAATATAATCCCCTTCTAATTGGGCGGGCTCTGGACTGATCCATGGTACTACAGGAATGAAAATTAGCAGGTAAGAACCAATTTTCCTTTCCCTGTACGTACCCGGATCAGTCCAGGCACCTGGGATATACCAAAGCCCTTACCCAGGGTGGGACCTGGAGAGTCCCACTCGCAAAACACTCTCGCCAAAGGAAGGGTCTGCTGAAGCCCCGTCTAAGCTAAAGTGCCTTGTAAAAGTATGCAGCGGCTTCCAAATCGCTCTGCAAACTTCCTGTGGGGAAACAAGTTGAGATTCCGCCCATGAGGCCACTTGCGAACGTGTGGAGTGAGCACGCAAGCCTTCCAGAACTGGTTGACACCGTGTAATATATGCGGAAGAAATAGCCTCTTCAACCATCATGCAATAGAGGCTTAGAAGCCTTGGAGCCTCTATTAGGTCCACTCCATAGCACGAAGAGGTGATCGGACCTCCTAAAGTCATTGATAATCACGAGGTAATGCAATAAAGCTCTCTGAACATCTAGATGTTTCAGCTCCCTCGCATAAGGATCCGATGTCAGTAATTTAGGAAAAGCCAGAAGTTCCACTGTCTGACATGGAAAGCTGAAACCACCTTTGGTAAAAAGGAAGGTACTGAACGTAAAGAGACTCCGGATTTTGAAATCTGAAGGAAAGGATCTCGACAAGGTAACGCCTCTAACTGAAAAATTCTTCTAGCCGAACAAATGGCAACGAGAAAAATTACCTTAAGTGTCAAATCTGGTCAAAACATATAGGACCCTGTCAAAGAAGACGCATCAGGTGGCCAAAGGGAAGCAGGCCGCCCACCACCAGGTTGACCAGATCTGCAAACCACAGACGCAGAGGCCACGCCGGAGCCACCAGAATCACCTATCCGCAATGCTTTTCTATGCAATGTAGAACCTTGCCCACCAGCAGCCATGGAGGAAAAACATATAGTTGTCAGCAGAGGATTTTTGAAAATCTCAATTAGTTTTAATTAATGGGTATTATTTGATGTGTCTGCTGTTTTGAAATATTCTTTTTTATGTTGGTAATTAAAAAAAAATGTAATATGAGTTCTTAATTATTAGATGTTATTCTACGTCTCAGCTGTTGAACCTTAGCCTTGCCTTGGGGTACTGTGGTAGAGAGAAGTGTGTACACTGTGCTGTGCTGCTGGGCTTGAGCCTGGGGGGAGATGGGGGGGGGGGGGGGGGGGGGGAGAGGCTGCTGCAGGATCCTTGATGGCACAAGCATTTTTATGTTTCTGCTGGACACTGTGGAGGTGAAGTAATAAAGGCAAACCCTCCAATTTTGGGGAATGCTGCTGCTTCTTTCCTTGTACTGTCTAAGGCCATTGACGGTGGGAAGGAGGTTAGACTGCAACTGTTACTGTGATAGCATGTGTGCGTGGGTGTGTGTGCACATGTGTGAGAGGATAATGTTTGTGCACAACAACCCCCTTCCTTTCTGCCTGCTATAGAGAACTGTGATTTTTTAAAATCCTTATTAGCTTTATTTATTGGATACTATTTTGATGCCTCTTTTGAAATATTTTATGTTTTTAATTATTGAATGTTAGTCTGTTAGCTGTTTTGAATTTTTCTTTTTATTGGTATGGCTTAACTACTATTTTTATTTATATTTCTTGATTTCACTGCTTTGTGAAGAATGGTAATGTTCTATTTTTCCATTGGTGCACTGTATACAGAATTTCTCTGCATGTTTCTATTTATACTTTATGGTCTCTTTATTCTGTATTTGGTGAGGATCTGTGTTCTGCATGTGTGACTAAGGTGAGATATTCTGCTAACAAGAAATTTCTTTGTAGGGATCTATAGCAGCTTGGCTTGTTCTGTTTTCCTAATAGGGGGAATATTGGTGTTTTAGGGCCTGGTTTAATATTTGCAGTGTTGCCCCGTTGAGCGCTGGCAGTTAGTGCTGTTTCCATTATAGAAAGTTTATTATATTGTAATTCTGATTTCTTATGGCTTTCTGCATGAAATTTCAGTTCATTGCATATAAACTGACTAGCCGTTAAGTCCGTTAAAACGGGCGAGATTCCATCATTCAGACCGGCACGGTTAGAGCCGCTCTGTTCTCCACAACTTCCCTTTTCCTTCCATCCCCTCCCACCTCCTCCACAACCCCTTCCCTCTCCCAGTCCTCCTCCACTCTTTTCTCTTCTTCAGAACTTTTTACCCTTCCCACTTGTTCAGTCATATCCTCTCCCCTTTTCCTTCCTCCACTCACCTTCCCTTTCTTCTCCCCTCTCCCTCAGCCTTCCTCCACTCCTTCTCTACTCTACTTTACCCTTCCCACTTACTCCACATCCTCTTCCTTCCATCCCTTCTCATCTTCCTTCCTTCCCCTCCACCTCAAACCCCTTCCCTCTCCCTCAGCCCTCCTCCACTCCCTTTTCTGTACGCCACTTTACCTCCCATTTACTCACATCCTCTTCCTTTTCCCTCCCACCTCCTCCACAACCCCTTCCCTCTCCCTCCTCCACTCCATCTTTTCTCTACTCCACTTTACCCTTCCCACTTTCATCCTCTTCCTTCCATCCCTTCTCATCTTCCCTATCCCTCCCACCTCCTCCTCAACCCCTTCCCTCTCCCTCAGCCCCTCCTCCCTCCCTTTTCTGTATTCCACAACTTTACCCTCCCCACTTACATCCTCTTCCTTCCCCTCCCACTTCCTCCACAACCCTGTCCCTCTCCCTCAGCCCTCCTCCACTCCCTCGTCTTCTCTCTGGCCCACCTGACACAAACGCCGCCGCTGCTCCTCCATTGGAGGTCTCCGGGGGGGGTCTCTTTCTCACGCGGGGAGAAGCAGTGGCGGTGGCACAGACACAGAAATGGGAGGTCTCTGGGGATCTCTCTCGCGCGTGCCGCTCCACCGGGCTCGGTGATGAGGCGCGCGCGAGAGAGAGACTTCCGGCGACCTCCCATTTCTGTATCTGTGCCGCCACCGCTTCTCCCTGCGCGCGCGAGAGAGACCCCACCGGAGACCTTCCGTGCTGCCGCCGCCGCTGCTGCTCCTCCTCGCCACTTCAAAGAAAGCCGTCCGCTGGGCTCCCCTCGGACCGACGTGCTCACGCATGCACAGTAGAGCTGCTCTCTACTGCGCATTTGCGGCACGTCGGTCCAAGACCATTTATATGGTAGATAGGCATTTTGTATCAAAGAAAGTAGTGTTCACATTGTAATGTAACCAAAAGGTTTTGTTCACAGCAACCTAATCCTACGGTAAGAGGGAACATTGCCCAGGAGATATATCTATGTGGCAGAAGATCTCAGAAATTAAATCCTTTGAGACAGGCACTCTGACGAATATATTCGGGGTGGATCGAAAAGGGGTTAAGGGTTTGAAGATGGATAAAGCCCCAGGATTATCCTGCTTTTATAAGCAATTTGAGGGATGGCTAGTGGCCCCTTTGAAGAACATGTTTAATGCCCTGTTTACAGACAGGGTGCTGCCTCCCTCTGGAAATAGTGGGGATTATAGTATTGCCAAAAAAGGGAAAGGATGTCACATGTTGTGGATCCTATAGAGCTATATATTTACTAAAGGGGTTCTCAATCTTTTTGGGAGCAAGAGCCCCTTTTCAACCTCCAGAATTTTTCCCGACCCCCAAACGCTTCTCTGTCATTTTTACCTGCAGTAATATGCCATATATAGAAAATGTGTTAATATAATAACAAAGAAATCATTATATGCATCCCAAACTAATTCATAATATTTAAACTTATTAAATAATGCTTACTGATATAATTGGAATACATATAATTGCAAAACACAGCAGGAAATGTGCAAGAATGTATTCATATTCAATAACTTGTGGTGTAACTACAGGCAGCGACATGGCTGAATCTGTCTGGATCTGGGCTGGAATGGACTAATGGAGAGAGAGAGAGACAGACTGATCAGGATGGACTGGTGGAGAGAGAAAGAGTGGCAAAAAAGGGACTGTGGAGAGTGAAATGCTGGTGGAAATGGACTAGTAAAGGGATATAGAGAGACTGTGGGAGATTGATGGGGGAAAAGACTGGCAGGGATATATCTCGCAATTGAGTCCAGTAGGTGAGGGCAAACCCCTTGTAGCCCACTGCATTGAGATGGGTCACAAATTTGCAGATTTTAAGTTTTGTGTAATTAAAAAACCATATGTAAACTGGAGAGGAGGAGATTTCAATAATGTACTACTTAGATATAAACAGAAATTTATATTAGAGTTTAACACGATGTCACCTACTGGACTCAATTGCGAGATCGATCTAGGAGTATATTTATGAACGACTTGGTGTTAGGCATTTTTATCTGTTCTGCATATTTTTTTTATATAAACTTTTATGTTCTACATTCTAGGGTTACATCGACCATCACGGTTGAGGTTATCACCCCACCACCACTTACACATTTGTTTATTTTAGTCTTTTTTTTAGTTTTTTTAATTTTTATTTACTTTTATTTATTTATCTATCTTGTCATTTTATCTTTAGTCCTATTTAGTCTTATTTATTTACAAGCCGTTAAGCCCGTTAAAACGGGCTACATTACATTTTGTTTTCAGTCCATTTTCTAACACAGCACCCTTCTACACTTTTTCTCCCTCTCTCCCCCTTCCCTCATTCACTCCTCCCCTTTCCTCCACTCAGTCTTACTCACCCTCTGTCTCCCACTGCCTCTTCCCCTCACTCTCACCTCCCCTCCCCTTCCCTCAGTCACTCCCACTTCTCTCCCCTTCCCTCAGTCACTCCCCACCCTCTCTCAATCCCATCCCCTCCCCTTCAGCCCTCCTCCACACCCTTTTTCTCTGCTCCACAACTTCTTACCCTTCCACTTACTCACATCCCTGTCTCTCCCTCTCCCCCTTCCACTTACTCACATCCCTGTCTCTCACCTCTCCCTCATTCTCCCTCTCCCCTCACTCTTCCCCACCCCCTACCTCCCTCCCACACACTCACCCACTCCTCCCTCCCCCTCACTCAGTCCCTCCCTCCCAGTCCCTCCCCCTCACTCAATCCCTCCCTCCCTCCCTCTCACTCAGTCCCTCCCTCCCTCCCACTCAGTCCCTCCCACTCTCTCTCTCCATCCCTCCCACTCAGTCCGTCCCTCCCTCTCTCTCTCTCCTCCCTCCCTCACTACTGGCCGCTGCCGCCCGCCGCCGCCCGCTGCCGCCGCCCACCGCCACGTTTTTTTTTTTCTGACGCTGCCTAAGACCGACGTGCTCGCCCGCACATGCGCAGTAGAGCTGCTCTCTACTGCGCATTTGTGGCACGTCGGTCAAGCGTCGTTTATCTAGTTAGATCTTTTGTCATTTAGTTCTTAACATTGTTTTTTAATATTTATTAGTTCCATATTGCACAATTTTTTAATATTACAGCAATATCTGAATATACCATCAGCTATAACCTTATGCACACATATTTAGTCTCACCACCACTTACACATTTGTCTATTTTAGTTTTTAGTCTTTTTTTTATTTTTTATTTATCTCTCTTGCCATTTCATGTTGAGATTACTTACCTGATAATCTCCTTTTCCTTAGTGTATGCAGATGGGCTCAAAACAAATGGGTATTGTGTGCTCGTGCTAGCAGTTGGAGACGGATCTGACGTCAGCACGGGTACATATACCCCCACAGGAAGTGTAGCTATTCAGTAATCTTCCTAGCAAAAGCTTTATGGATATATGTGTGACTGACCGATTAATCAGCAGGATTACCCATACCAATTGATGGTAGCTGGAGACCGCCAGAGTTCTCAACCGGAAGGCGTCGACACCCGGCAGGGTGGAAGCCCTATTATAAGCAAAACATAGCTTACCGTGAGTCAGCGAATCCCCATGTAAACCGGCAGCCGGGCGGGATGCTGAGTCCATCTGCATACACTAAGGAAAAGGAGATTATCAGGTAAGTAATCTCAACATTTCCTAGCGTGTAGCAGATGGACTCAAAACAAATGGGATGTACAAAAGCTACTCCCGGACTGGGCGGGAGGCTGCCAGAGGACTGTGTAGGATCGCCCTCGCGAATGCTGTGTCCTCCCTGGCCTGGACGTCCAGACGGTAGAATCTGGAGAAGGTATGGAGGGAGGACCACGTCGCCGCTTTGCATATCTCTGCAGGCGACAGCAGCTTAGCTTCTGCCCAAGAGGCTGATTGTGCTCTGGTAGAATGAGCCTTGACCTGTAGAGGTGGTGGTTTTCCTGCCTCTACGTAGGCTGCCTTGATAACTTCTTTAATTCAGCGGGCGATGGTCGGCCGTGAGGCCGCTTCCCCTTGCTTCTTCCCGCTGTGAAGGACGAACAGGTGGTCAGTCTTTCGTACTGCTTCTGACATTTCCAGGTATCTGGACAGCAGTCTGCCGATGTCGAGATGACGTAGCATTCGACCTTCTTCAGACTTCGTCAAACCTTCGTGGTAGGCAAGGATATGGTTTGGTTGAGGTGGAAGTGTGAAACCACCTTGGGTATAAAGGATGGAACTGTGCAAAGATGGATAGCCTCTGGAGTGATTCTGAGAAATGGATCACGACAGGATAGTGCTTGTAGCTCTGAGATGTGGCGTGCTGAACACACAGCCAGCAAGAACACCATCTTCAAGGTTAGCAAACTGAGAGAGAGGCCTCGAAGGGGCCTGAAGGCTGATCCCGCTAGAAATTCCAATACTAGGTTGATGTTCCACAAGGGCACTGGCCACTTCAGTGGCGGGCGAATGTGTTTGACTCCTTTCAGGAAGCGTGAAACGTCTGGGTGCTTGGCAATGGATTTGCCGTCACGTCTGGGACCGTAGCAAGATAGTGCTGCTACCTGTACCTTGATGGAGCTGAGGGACAGACCCTTCTGAAGTCCATCTTGTAGGAAGTCCAAGTTGAGAGGAATCTTAGCGGTATGTGAATTGGTGCTGTGAGAGTCGCACCAGGCTTCAAAATCTCTCCAGATCCTGATATATTTATATATATATATATATATATATATATATATATATATATATATATATATATATATATATATATATATATATATATATATATATATATATATCCTTATATATTTCCAGCTCTTAAGCTTCCCAAGTTTTTACTCCTTGTTAAATGTAACTTTTATCTTATTCTCTTCTCTTGTTAATTACTTTTATTTATTGCTTCTGTTATACCCTTGTTTTATGTAAACCGATCCGATATGGTTTAATTTACTATGAAGGTCGGTATAAAAAACTGTTAAATAAATAAATAAATATATGTTAGTGATGTGGAGAATTTGCGTCTTATCAACGTGCGCCTATACACTGGCGTCTTATAAACGTGCGCCTATACACTGGCATCTTATAAACGTGCGCCTATACACGGGCTTCTTATAAACGTCTTATTAATGTGCGCCTATAAACGGGCGTCTTAAACAACGTGCGCCTATCGCGTGCGCTAACAACGTGCGCCTATCGCGTGCCCTAACAACGTGCGCCTATCGCGTGCCCTAACAACGTGCGCCTATCGCGTGCGCTAACAACGTGCGCTAACAACGTGCGCTAACAACATGCAAGGTGCGCTCAATTTGGAAAAGATGAGTAGGCAGGCAAAATGGCATCCTCCCAGGCGGGCGGCCTTGTAGGCAGGCCCAGTTAGTCCACACTTCCTCGGAGACCAAGTAAAGATGTACGCCTTACCTTGTCTTCGGCGCTTCCCGGCTGTGACCCGGGCGGTCTCCGGCTGCAGGGGGAGAGGGGAATAACTTCACCACCCGCGCTTAAGGAAGTGCACCCGCTGCCTCTAGGCCACGCCCGAACTCGTCTCGCTCGGGGGCCAAGCCACGCCCGAGCCCTTCTCACTCGGGGGCTGGGTCCCTGCCGCGAACCAGCCACTGGACCGAGGCTCTTACCTCCGAGGGACCACGGAAGTGAGCTCGGGAAACTCCTGTGGTGATACCGCCTGGTATCACAACAGGAGTGCGGGGCTCGTCTTCAGTAGTTTTCTTCTATGAATTTAGTCGTTAGAATTTGGAAACACGCTCAGCGAGCGTGGGGTAGCTCCAAACTGCTTTGGAGACGGAAATTACTGAATAGCTACACTTCCTGTGGGGGTATATGTACCCGTGCTGACGTCAGATCAGTCTCCAACTGCTAGCACGAGCACACAATACCCATTTGTTTTGAGTCCATCTGCTACACGCTATGAAATTTATCTTTTATTATTTAGTTCTTAACATTGTTTTTTAATATTTATTAGTTCCATATTGCACAATTGTTTAACATTATAGTAATACCTGATTATACCATCAGCTATAATCCTTATACACACATAGCTAGTCACATGTTATTTTTTATTTTTTTATTGTTTATTTATTTTTAATTTTACATTTTTCATTCGTCAAATTTACCAATACATCTCCTATATTATCCAAATGCAACATTCAGATTTAGTTTTTCATTTATTTCTTTTTTCAAAACATCATGACTGCAATTCAATTTTTACACAGACGGCAGCCACTGTCTTTAATTTTGGTGCGCAAACAAAGTATATATCGCGAGAACTCCTGCCTGGCGTTTTTACTTTCGATTTGTGGCTGGATCGTAAACAAAAACCGCTGGTATGTAATCAAAATTAAGCTTCGTAAAATATCAGACGGTAGGCAGCGCTCGCATTTTAGCGATCTTTTCAATAGAATTGTGCAGTTTGTATAATTTAATTTCACTATGAACGGCACATTTTCATGCAATTAGTGTTTTACTTTTTTTTTTTTTTATATTTTATTAAATTTCTTAAACATTTTACAATGAATAAAGAAAAAAGAAAATTTGAGTTACATCCAAAACAATACAACCATTCAGGCAAATATCACCAAAGAAAATTAATCATATGTAAACTTAAATAAAGTCCACATTACTGGAAGGCTATTAATTAGAAAATCAAATAAAGAAATTTTTCATTTAAACATGAATGATGCGGAATTATATATCTAAATGACCAAGACTTTTTCCATTTGAGTTGTTAAAAACTTCTCATCCTTCTTTATCATTTAGGAAAACTTCTAGATGTGCTGGTTCCAGGAAAACAAATTTTATTTTTTTTTTCTGTTTTCAAATTTTCACAATTAAACATCATGAAACATTACTTAACATGAAATACGGTACATATTCTGGAATAAAGTTATCAATGAAACAAAAAACTACTAATGTCAGGAAAATAATTTGCCTTCCATATGCATTCCTAAATATAAGAATTTGAGGCAAGAAGTAAATTGAACGAATTAAACAGACATTTGCGAACATGCTTTATAAGTAGAATAGGTAGGTAAGCAACTACATTTATTATAGCCGATCACTCTGTAGGTGTTTCAATGGGGTGGGCCAACTAAAAAATCCCTCAGCTGGCTTGGGTCAAAGAAAACATACCGGTAATTATTTCCTTGGTACCTAATACAGCACTTACACGGAAATTTTAATACATATCGGGCTCCTAAATTAAGTACCCTTTGTTTCATAATAAGGAATTCCTTCCTGCATTGCTGAGTTATTTTAACTAAATCGGGATAGATCCACAATCTGGCACCGTGAAACAGAGCTGTTCTATTCCTAAGGAACTTTTTCAAAACAAAATTACGGTCTGATAAGAACGCAAAAGATATTAATAAAACTTTCCTTTGACTTCTGTCTCTAAGGATAGTTCCAAAATTTCAGAAATATCCATAACAGGTAAATTTTCTTGTACTGTCTGAGGAGTCCCTTGAGGCAGATAATATGCCCTAGTGCATACAGGGAATGCAGTTTCAGGAATTTTTAGAATATCTTTCATATAAGTTTTAAATAAATCTATAGGAGAAATTAATCTCACCACTGGAAAGTTAATTACTCTCAAATTTAACATTCTTAAGCTATTTTCAACTTTCTCCAATCTTCTTTCCATGGCACTTTCTGATTTCACTATATTCTGCAGCATAAGCTCCATTTTTTTGAATTTTTCTTCCTGATCTTGCATTTTAATTTCCAAAGTCCCAATCTTTGTAGTATTCCCTTGTGCTTGCGTTTTTATTTCAGTCATAGAATGAGCTATCGACTTCAAAGCAATGTCTATTGCCTTTAGTGCATACCAAACTTTTCCAAGGGTCACATCCTCAGGTTTCCCAATATTTATTTCCAGTTGAGGGGTCTCTTTACTTGACTCACCCCTTTCCTGCAGTGCTGCCATTTTGATGGTTCTCGCTGTTCTTTCTGCGATACGGGTCCTCTGCTCTCCTCCAGTGCCCGTCTCCAATACAGCACCAGCCTCGTCGCTCTGAGGGGTGGCCACACTCTCTCCTTCCACCCCTAAGTCCACCGAGGACGATTCCTCCGGCGCAAATTGCAATACGCCTGGAGTCTCCTCTGGCATAGAGTCAGCTGTGCTTCTCGGGCGTGTAGGCTTGGTCGGCTCGCCAGGGCTCAGCATCACATCCGGGGTCAAGGGGGAGTCCGCTCGTTCCTCAGACTCCACTCCAGCGACCAGCCCTACTGGCGTTCCCGTTGCCCCCGCAAAGAAGCCTTCGATCAGCGGCTGGTAAGGGTCAATGCTCGGGGAACTCGTAGCAATCCCCCGAACTTTCCCCTTGTGTTTGGTATGGGGCATTTTTTATTCGAAATTTGACCAGAAAAAGGAAAACGCCGCGGAGCTCTCTTCTTTAGCGTCCTACCTGGCGGCCATCTTGCCCCGAGGCCTGAGAGCCGAAACAAATTTATTTTTATTAAACATAATTATACAACGGCAAGGAAATTTAAGAAAGAATGTAGCTCTATGGCTAACACTCTCTTTTAAACCAAGAAACATCTTCCTTCTCATCTGGGTATTCTTTGAGACGTCAGGAAATACCTGAATGGTCTGCCCACAAAATTTAGATGCCTTATTTCTAAAGTATTTTTGCAGGACTAAGTTTTTATCTTGCTCCAAACTAAAAGCAACAATTAATGTTGCTCTAGTTTGTATGTCATCAACTGACGCTTCTAAGAAAGCTGTTAATTTAGGACTTTGTTCTGATAACATATCTATACCTCCCTCTGGGGCCAAAACAGCTCTTTTCTGTTTTGGAAGATAATACATCTTAGAAATTAACAATTCCTTTGATATTCCCAATATCTCTAATATATTTTTTAAATAATTCATATGCAGACAAAAGTCTTATACTTGGGAAATTCAAGAAATGTAGATTTTTACTTCTTAAATTATTCTCTAAGTTTTCCATTTGCCTATAGATAATCAGTGAGTCCTTCATAAATGTAGTCCCAGTAGTCTGAAGAGATGAGATTTGTGATACAGAGGAAACACTTGTAGCTTCTAAAACTTCTATTTGTTTTCCTTGTTCTTCCAACGTCTCTTTAATTTTCATGAAATTAATAGAAGATTGAGCTATGGACTGAGATAATTTCCCCTCCATATTTTTAACAACCCTCCAAACATCTAGCAGAGTGATGTTTTCAGGCTCAGGTGAAATTCTCTGACCCTCTTCACCCGGGATCTCTCCTTCCTCAGCGATATTTACAGCTGCAACTACTGCTGATGCATTAGATGTTACATCTCTTAAGCAAGGGTTAGCTTTAAACCTGCTATCCCCTTCACTTCCCAGAGATATATTGGAAGCTTGGTCTTGGGCAGGACTAGCAGAGGCTCCCGAAGATATTGAAGTATCAAATATAGTCTCTTTCGAGACTGGACTCACCCTTCTCACTTGCGAGTCCATCGGTCCCCTCACCTCTTTAGGTACCGGTGTCGAGGCTACGATCTTCATCTTACGTTTTTTCCCCATCTAACAGGATCGAGACCTGAACGGCAAAAATTTCTCCAAGGGGCGTGCGGCTTCGGCTGCGCGCCGCTGCTCTCAGCTTTTTATCGAGCAGCACTTCACTTCTGGTTTCCCGATAAGGAAGGGTTAGAGCTCTTCCAGCTGCCAGTCAGGCCTCTCATCCGAACGCCGAGCAGGCGCGATGTCTCCGCGGGGAAAGCCTCCCTAGTGTTTTACTTGTAATGGTGGCTATGACTTGACGACGTCTGACTTTTAACCACGGGTTTCCCTGGCTTTTGATTTTTGTTTTTAAAGTTGTGCATTTAGCCAACCAGTGCAGCTTCTTCTAACTTTTTACTCTGCCATCGGCAGACGCTTTCATTTTGAAGTCCTGCACTCATTTATTTATTTAGACCGTGTAATGATAGTGAGTTCATAGCGATAGATCTGATGTGGCAGTGCCAATTTGTTTTTCCTTTTACGTTGGTATGCTGGTTAAGATTACCTTGTTTGCAAATGTTTCATTATATTCATGGCTCAGTCAAATACAGTCTGTGGATACATATTTATTTGTTTTTTAAATCAATTGTTTTATTTTTAGTCATATACATTCCTTCAGTGCTCTGAAGATGTAATTCGAATGAAGTGCTCTTCACTAATGGTGACATGTCTTTACTACATGTTTTAAAGAACAGGTAAATAGGCACATTCCCTAATCACAAACCATACACCATAGTTTGTTTTTTAGCACTTGTTTTTAGACACTTACTGGGTATTCATTTTTTAAAATTCTTTTCATTTCATTTTTCAATTTCTATCATCCTTTACATTTTTTCTGTTTTATTTTGTATTTTTATTAATTTTTATATTGTTTATATTAGGTAAAAAGATTTTGTACAAATAGTGGATTCACAGACATTGTGGCCTCAGCCCTGCAGGCGTGTGATTAGTCCTGCTACAATCTAGTAAGCATTTTTGGTCTCCCCTCTATATATAATTTTTATGATATTTTACCATATCTTTCTAATTTTTATGATATTTTACCATATCTTTCTATACTAACACTAAGTCAATCCTCTCCAGTATATTCTCAATTGTTCTTATTTGCTCTCACAACCATTGTTTGTTTTTCTTTGTGATACCTGCACATAGACTGTGTCCTGCATTTTTTCAGTATTGTTTCTGTTACCCATTGTGATGTCAACACACATACATGTTATGATTTTTATTTCCTTGATGTTTATACACTTATGTATGTTGTTTTTCAATTTTATCATTTGTACATGTGTGTTCAGTCAATATTTTTAATATTTGTTTCTAGTTGCCCCTGAGGCAGCTCTTGACTATAGAGCAAAACTCGGCCAGAGTCGGGCTAATTTCAATAAAGGGCTTTCTGTATATACACCGATCTTCGCTTCTTTTACTGTCAGTGGCCTCTAGACAGAAGAACCTTCTAAATAACAAAAAACAAAAAAAAACAAACCCTGGCCAGTTTCAACCATTTAGTAAAACCACCACTAAAATTATTCAAGAGCATAAATCAAAAATTCTTCTAGACAGGAGTGGGACAAAACCCAATATAAAACTTGCACCACACATTCTGCAATACCCTGTGTTCACAGAAACTCCCCCCAACAAAGGGCAAAACAAGGACTTTTCCCCCCTTACCACTCACCACAAAAGCAATGTTCAAATTCTGATGATATTTTAGTAACAGCAACACAAACTCCTTCCACTAACAAGAACATTGTATACTACAAAATCCTGCAAAAAATGTACTTAGAACCTATAGAAAACCTGCCATACCATAACAGACTAAGTGCCAGACTCAAAATAGTAAGATTCTTACCTATGAAAAGGCAATGCTGTGAATATATACCAGGTCCTAATATACTAATACACCTCCTATTAGGAAAATAGAACAAATTAGGCTGCTATAGATCCCTATTTAGAAATTACATGCCAGCAGAATACCTCACCTAAATCATACATGCAGAACAGACAGACCCTCACTAAATACAGAATACAGAGTATAAATACAAATGTGCAGACAAAAACTGAATTGGAGACTCCGTATGCATTGCATCAAAGGAAAAACAGAAATATTGCCATTCCTGCTACAACATCAAATGATACAATCAAAACATATAAAACAGTAAAACCATACTAATAAAAGAATATTTCAAAACAACTGAAACATACATCATCCAATAATTTAAAACATTTACATTTTTAAATTTCCCAATCAACTAACATATTTCAAAACATGACATCAAATAGCCAACAAGGAAATTGCCGTGAATTAGTAGGGGTGCACAAACTTTCTCCTCTCACACACAAACATGCATACTTTCATTCTCACTTAAACACATGTTCCCGATCTCTCTCACACACAAATACACTCTCTCTTTCATACACACATGCTCACATACACGCTTCCTTTCTGTCACACACATGGTCCCTCTGTCACACACACACACATGCTCTCCCTCCCTCATACAAACATGCTTTCTCACGTACACCCATGCTCATACACAAACGTTCCCCTCTCACATACATACATGTTCTTACACATACAAGCTCTCACACACACATACAAGCTCCCTCTTCCTAATTCATATAGGCACATGTGTTCACACACCCCCTCTCTCTCACACAGGCCACTCCTTCTGTTTGTCCTGGAATCTGCAGTGGAAGAGGAGTCTAGCAGCCTCCTTCTTACTCAGGCTGCCAGTGGATGGGGTGAGCCCGTGGCCCTGCTGCCACCTGCATTCCTCAGCCGCCAATGGGATTGAGTGAGCCAGTGGACCCGCTACCTCCTGCATTTCTCAGCCACCGGCAAGATGGGGTGAGCCAAAAGCCCCGTGGCCTCCTTCATTCCTTGGGCGCCAGTGGGATGAGGTGAGCCAATGATCCCGAGACCTCTTGCATTCATCGGCCACCGGCCACATGGCCTCTTTCATTCTTCAGCAACCGGAGAGATGGGGTGAGCCAGCGGCCCTCTTCAGTCTTCAGCTGCTGAGATGATATTCACCGGCATCCTGGTGAATCTTCTCTTTTGTGGCCACCGCAGAATGGGGTCTGCCAGGCCTCTTCTTGCTGGGGGGTTTTCTGTCTCCTCCCACAGTTCGCAACCCACCTAGGGGTCCATGGACCACAGATTGAGAACCCTTGCTTTACCAAATATAGACATAAAAATAATGGCCAAAATATTGTGGACAGATTGGCTGAGGTAATGCTTCAACTAATACATGAAGATCAGCTGGGCTTTAATATGGATAGATGGACATCGGACAATATCCAAACAGTATTAAATTATCTGGGTGGCACAGGAAGAGAAACTGGCCATTGATGTGAAAAGACATTGGATAGAGTGGAAGGACATTTGTGTTTCTGGTTTTGACGAAGGTGGGGCTGGCGAATAAGTTTTGTACATGGGTAAAGAAACTGTATGATAATTTGCTAGCCCATATTAAAGCGAAGGGGGGTATTCATCAGCATTTACCCTGAAGTGAGAGACTAGGCAGAGATGCCCTTTGTCAACCCTTCTCTTTGCCTTAGTAATGAAGCCTTTTGCTGAGAAAGTTAGATATTATTCAGACATCAAGGGCATCCTAGTTGGGCAGGATGAGTACAAAATATCCCTGTTTGCAGATGATTTGTTGCTCATCTTGAGGAGTCCTTTGGTTACACTACTTCTGAGTTTCATCGGTATGGGAGTGTGGTGGGCTTCAAGGGGAACATGAGTAAGTCTGAGATATTAAATATCTCAGTTGATGAGGTGACAGCAGAGCAGGTAATGAATGCTTTTTTATTTAAATGGGCCTGAGAATTCATAAGGTATTCAGAGGTCAATATTACAGGAGTCAGTCAACAGATGGTACCAACTGAATATAATGCTTTATTGAAGAAAATCTCAGAAGATTTACAAGGCTGAATGGAGAATAGCTACAGAGAATAGCAATTGTCAAAATAAACATGCTACCTTGGTTGGGGTACCTATTTCTGACTCTCCTGACAGAGATCCCTACTATAAATATTAATTAAAATTTAAAAGAAGTTTTTAGATTTTATTTGACAAAAGAAGCCACCAAGGACATCCAAAGTGATAATGTCATTATCTAAGAGTATGGGGGAACTGGGAGTTTCCAATGTGGTTAGATACTGTAAGGTGGCACACCTTAGGTCAATGGTGGAATGGCACAGATTTTTGCTTATAGAGCAGTGGGTTAAATTGAACACCACTATTTGGGTAAGGTTTCTATTCAGTATTATCCTTGGGTTGTGAAAGAAAAGTGGTTACTTCGTTCTATATCCAATCCATATACTGTATATACAGTTCAGATTTGGGATGGTCTGATGGACCAACTATCCTCTTGGGGAAGTACTCTACACTCATGCTCATGTCTCATCATGGGGACTTCTTACTGGGGATTGAGGGGTACTATTTTTTAGCCTGGGAAAAAGGTTTAAGTAGGCTAGACCAATTATGGTCAGTGCATGGGTGGTTGGTTTTTAAATTTGTGAAAGAGAAGTATAACTTAGAAGAGGGCGCTTGCCATGCTTTCTTGCAGATTCATCACTATTTGGTCTATCAGGTACAAAAACACGATATTCGCAAGGGTAACTGTGTTTGAGAAGTTTGATAAAGAGGGTATGCCACTAAAAGATTTCTCTTTAACTGCGAGATTGCTGCTCATTGGAAACAAACACAACCTCCAAGCATGATGGCAGTCTACAAGAGACTTTGGGGTATATACCAGATGCAGAGACTAACAGCTATAAAGAGGAACACAATAGCTTCCTTTGTCCATACCTGGATTCTATTTCAAGATTAGGATTTATTTAAAAGCATCTGTTTGCCACCAATCCACGGATCTTGGATGCAACACAAATGGAAATCTTTGGAAGAAGTTCCATAATACTGGGGTGAGAAGTGGGGGAGGGGGTGGGACAGATATACTATTATAAAACTATCCTTTTGCAAAGAGTTGCATTTCTGTTGTGTTTGGAAACTATAATAAAAGAAAATTGGAAAAAAAAAATTCCCATATGCAAATCAAAAGCAGCACTCCTATCCCACAGCTCTCTCTCCACTATGTCTTATCTGAATCCTCAACTCTTTTCTTCAAACTGCTCTCCAAGCCTACCCAAAATTCCATTTCAGGCCTTGACAACTTTCAACTCTGATTCTCCCCAAACCAGTATTTAATCAAACATTCAAGTCTCCTATGTCTTACCACCAAATTTTATAATAATCCCCACAGCCAACAAAATTGGTGAGGATGTTGCACAAAATATCCAGTCTTTCCATGCTCATTGAAGCATAAGGGGCTTTAACTACAGTCCCTCCATGTAGGTTACCATAGCCTTCTTGGACCAATGCTATTACGGCTGTAACCTCCACTCAGTGCAGGCTGCTCAAATACCTTCTTGGAAAGCTAATGTGGTCAATACCACCATTTTTTTAGGGATGTTAACTGCAGCTCCGCATGCAACACCATTCCATCTCACTGCAATAAATTTGTTGGTTTCCCTTTCACTAATTTTATTTTTGACAGGTTAACGCAGCTAATCCTTTTCTAGTTTATAATTTACTGAGTACAGGTCAACCAATTAAGCAGCAGCCAGAACAACCCTGGTATGGGACTTAAGACTGTTGGCCCTTCTATCCGTGTCTGTCACATCCACTGTTTAACTTCTGAACAGTCCAATTCATAAACCAACCAAATCAGAATCACATTATGAGGCAGCAACTATTTATAAAACTAGAAAGAACACTGACCATGGACTACATCTGCTCCAGTACAGCAGAACTGCGCTACAATGAACTTGAAAAAACAATGCAGAATGTCATACTGGAAGAAAGAATTTACCCAAAAGTGTGTTTCAGAAACATTAACAGAAATTGCTGAACAGAAAAAAAAAGATCACATTTTTGTGATGTGATTGTGCTTCTTTTTTTTGTAAGTACAATTAAAACAAACTAAAAGACAAAATATGCCCACTAAAACAACTCATGCATTCCTGTGACCTTTCACTATAAAGAAAAATTGCTTACCTGTAAACAAGTGTTCTCCGTAGACAGCAAGACAATGCAGCCATTTAAGTTGGTAATGTCATTGGGATTGTGCCAATGCGGAATGTGCTCTCAGAGCTCAGAAAGATCTAGAGGTCTTTCTGAGCATGTGCGGACATTTTATACTTTGATTTAGAGTAAAGCTTAAAAAAGTAGGTTTGCTTACCGTAAACGGTGTTTTCCGTAGATAGCAGATTAATTAGCCATGCTGTATGTATGGGTATGTCCTCTGTGCCACTAGGTGGCGGAGCTCTCTAAGACTAGCAAAGTCTTTTAGCTAGGTGCTCCCTCCCTCCTGTATCCTGACAGGATTACCTCAGGCTCCTCAGTCAGTATCAAAGCAAGGAAGGTATGCCAGAACTGTCCGGGGAGGTGGGTGGGTCAGCATGGCTAATTCATCTGCTATCTACGGAAAAGCAAAATTGCTTACCTTGTAATAGGTGTTATCCCAGGACAGCAGGATGTAGTCCTCACATATGGGTGACATCAGTAATGGAGCCCTATACGGAAAAACTTCTATCAAAGTTTCTATGAAACTTTTGACTGGCACCAGAGTGCCTACTGAGCATGCCCAGCATGCCATGATATTCCCTGCCACAGGGGTCTCCCTTCAGTCTGTTTTGTAGTAATTAGCTTTAGCCAAAAAATAAAATAAGAAAACGTATCGTACCCAACTCCGCGGGGAGGCGGGTGGGTTTCGTGAGGACTACATCCTGCTGTCCTGGGATAACACCTATTACAAGGTAAGCAAATTTGCTTTATCCCAGGACAAGCAGGATGCTAGTCCTCACATATGGGTGATTAGCAAGCTAGAGGCTGAGTCATTTGGGATTGAGGCAACAGTGAAGTATTGTTGTTGAAATGAATCAGCCGAAGATCACAGCAGGTTGGATGTAGAACGAGTTGGGATTACACTGGAAACAAGTTCTTTAAGACAGATTGTCCATAGGCTGAATCTTGTCTTCCGTCTTTGTCTAAACAATAGTGAGCTGCAAAGGTGTGAAGAGAACTCCATGTTGCTGCTTTACAAATGTCCAGAATAGGTATAGAGCGAAGGTGTGCTACTGAGGCTGACATTGCTCTGACTGAATGTGCTTTTACTCGCCCTTGAAGAATAAGGCCTGCTTTTTCATAACAAAACTATGCAATCTGCTAGCCAATTTGATAAAGTATGTTTTCCCACTGCTTTACCTGGTTTGTTTGGATCATAAGATACAAATAGTTGACTGGATTTCCTTTGGACTGTAGTGCGGTTTAAGTAGAAGGATAGAGCCCGCTTACAGTCCAAGGTATGTAAGGCTCTTTCTCCTTGGTGAGAGTGAGGCCTTGGAAAGAAGGTTGGTAAAACTATAGATTGGTTCAGGTGGAATTCCGTGACTACCTTAGGAAGGAATTTGGGATGAGTATGGAGGACCACCCTGTCATGTAGGAACTTTGTAAAAGGTTCGTATGTGACAAGTGCTTGTAGTTCACTGACTCTTCTAGCTGACATAATGGCTATGAGGAATACAGTTTTCCATGTAAGAAATTTAATGTCACAGGTGTCTATGGGTTCGAATGGGGAACGCATGAGCCTGGTTAATACTACGTTCAGGTCCCATTGTATACATGGGGAATGAACTGGAGGTTTAAGATGAGTTAAACCTTTCATAAATTTACTGACGAGAGGCTGTGTAGAGATAGGTGTGTCTCCCAGCTTGTTATGGTAAGCTGAGATTGCACTCAAATGTACTCTTACAGATGAAGTCCTAAGACCAGAGTCTGAAAGATGGTATAGGTAATCTAGTAGTGAGGTAGTAAGTGGGGCAAGTGAAAGGATCTATAGATTTCTGAGTGCACCACAAAGTAAACCGTTTCCATTTGTAGGAATAATTCTTTCTAGTGGAAGGTTTACGTGAAGCTATCAGCACTTGAGATATAGTGGTTGGAAGGTTGAGTGGTTGTAAGATCAAGCTTTCAACATCCATGCTGTCAGGGATAGGGATTGAAGGTTGGTATGGCGCAACCGACCGTGATCCTGAGTTATGAGATTGGGAGCTACTCCCAGGCGAACTGGATCCCTGATTGAGAGGTCTAGCAGTGTGGGAAACCATACCTGCCGAGGTCAGTATGGGGCTATGAGTATCATGGTCCCTTTGTCCTGTTGTAGCTTCACTAGAGTTTTGGTTATGAGCGGTATCGGTGGATACGCATATAACAGGCCTGAGTTCCAATGGCGAGCAAAGGCGTCCCTTGGTAGGCTGTTCTCCTGTCGTAGCAGGGAGCAGTAATTGTTCACTTTATAGTTCAGATGGGACGCAAAGAGATCTATTGTTGGTTGACCCCAGCATTGAAAGATCTTGGTTGCTGTCACTGGATCCAAGGACCACTCGTGTGGTTGGAACTGACGACTGAGGCGATCGGCTATTATGTTGCGGATGCCTGCCAGGTAAGTGGCTCCTAGAAAAATGGAGTGTGCTAGGGCCCAGTCCCAAATCTGAGCTGCTTCTTGGCAAAGGAGTAAGGAACCTGTTCCCCCTTGTTTGTTGATGTACCACATGGCTACTGTGTTGTCCATTTGAATCAGCACAGTCTTGTGTGAGAGGCAGTCCTTGAACGCATGCAGCGCATAACGTATAGCTCAAAGCTCTAGGAAGTTTATTTGAAAGGAGGCTTCGGCCTTTGTCCACGTCCCTTGGGTCTTGAGATGACCAATGTGTGCTCCCCAGCCTAAGGTGGACGCATCTGTAGTTAATGTTACTTGTGGAACTGGTTGCTGGAAGGGGAGACCTTTGAGCAAATTGTTCATTGATGTCCACCAGAGGAGAGAGGAACGTACTTCCTGCGTTAACTGAATGCGAGTGGACAATGGTTGAATGGCTTGAATCCATTGAGATTTGAGTGTCCATTGCATCAGTCGCATGGTCAATCTGGCCATGGGAGTGACGTGAACTGTGGAGGCCATGTGACCGAGTAGGCTGAGGCACTGATGAGCTGTAACTTGAGATTGATTTCGGAGAGAGTGTGCCAGGAGAACGAGTGTTTGAGCACGGTCTCTTGGAAGAAAAGCCTTTGCTATGGTGGTGTTTAGATCTGCACCTATGAATTGTAACAGGTGAGATGGTGTGAACTGGGATTTCTGGTAGTTGATGAGAAATCCCAAGGCGTGAAGCAAGTTGACTGAGAGCTTGAGGGATTTGAGAGCTCCTTCTTGTGTCTGACTCCTGATGAGCCAATCGTCCAGATAAGGGAATACATGCACCTTTTGTTTGTGGAGGTGTGCCACCGCCACTGCCAGACACTTTGTGAACACTCGAGGTGCTGAGGCTAGGCCGAATGGTAGCACTCGGTATTGAAAATGTTAACCTTTGACCAGGAATCGCAAGTACTGGCGATGTGGAGGAAAGATGGGAATGTGAGCGTAGGAGTCTTGAAGATCCAGAGAGCAGAGCAAATCCCCTCTTTGAAGGAGAGGTAGCACGGTGCCTAATGACACCATCCTGAATTTTTCTTTTTTGAGAAATTTGTTGAGATTTCTGAGGTCTAGGATGGGATGAAGGCCTCCGGTTTTCTTTGGAATGAGGAAATAGCGGGAGTAGAATCCTCTGCCCTGCTGAGGCCAGGGGACTGGTTCTATGGCCCTGGCTCTCAGAAGGGTGGATAATTCTGCTTGCAGAATTTTGGAATGTTGGTTCATTGTCCAAGATGAGTGTGGTGGAGATTCTTTTGGTACAGTGAGAAAATCCAATCAGTAACCGTGAGTTGTTATAGAAAGTACCCATTGGTCTGTGGTTATGGAGGTCCAGGTGTGATGGAAAAAGGTTACACGACCTCCTACCGGTAGGTGTGGGAGTGGGTTGGTGGGTTGGCTGCTGCTCTCTGATTTTCTTTCAAAAACCTGATGTTGAGGCAGTTTGAGGAGGTGGTTGAGGCCTTGCCGGCCTTTGCCTAGCCTGTGGACGCTGAGCTGGGCGAGATGGTCTTGCCCGGTTTGATGGGGGATAGTAGCGGCGTTGGCGGTAGTAAGGGCGCCTTATATACCTTCTAGGAGGTCTTCTGACCGGGGGTTGAGGCTCCTGAGGCAGTAAGGAAAGTTGCTTAAGTGTCTCAGTATGATCTTTAATAGTCGCAACTGCTTCTTTAACCTTGTCGCCAAACAGGTTATCCCCCAAACAGGGAAGGTCTGCTAGTCTTTCCTGTACTTTCGGCCGGAGATCGGATGCCTTAAGCCATGCCCATCTACGTGCTGTTATTCCTGAAGCTGAGAGACGTGCTGCAGTTTCAAAACTGTCGTAGGTAGCTCTGACTTCATGTTTGCCTGCCTCTAGGCCTTTATGCACCAGTTGATGGAATGGTTCCTGATACTGATCAGGAAATGTGAGTACCAGGTCCTGGACTTGTTTCCAAAGATTTCTTTGGTATTGGTTCATAAAGAGTTGGTAAGTTGCAATCCGAGATACCAACACAGAACCTTGGAAAACTTTTCGGCCCAAGTTGTCCATGAATCTGTTGTCCTTCCCAGGTGGTGTAGAGGCATGAGACTTCAATCTTTTAGCCTTTTTCTGGGCCGACTCTACGACCACTGACTGGTGAGGTAGCTGGGTTTTTTGAAATCCAGGTATTGGTTGGACTAAGTAGGTGGCATCTGACCTCTTATTGACCGCTGTCAGTGAACCTGGGTGTTCCCATATTCGGTACATGAGTTCTTGTAATACCTCATGTACCGGCACTGCCAAAATCTCCTTGGGAGGATCTACAAATTGTAGGACCTCCAGTGTCTTTTGTCTGGCATCCACCTCTGCATGCAACTGGAAAGGGATGGTGTCCGCCATGTCCTTCACAAAGTTTGAGAAAGATAAATCTTCCGGAGGAGACTTCCTACGGTCCTCAGGAGGAGATGGTTCAGACAGTAGGTCTTCTTCTGAGGAGTACTCCGTCTCTGTGTCTGTCTCTCTTGGTGACCTCAGTGGCTGTGGTGTAACTGGCACCAGCGGTGGCTCTCTGGGCATCGGTGGAAGTAAGGGAGAACGAGGCTGATGAGGCCTGGGAACTCCTGAGGGTCCTGGAATAGGTTCTTCTTGGATGTCTCTGGGCTTCTTCGATAAAGCATCGAGTAGTGTGTCCAGTTTAGTCATCAATGGTTGAAGAACCGTGAAGTCTGATGATGGCACCGATGGAGTCACCGGTGGAATCGGTGAAGACATCGGGCGAGGCATCGCGGGCATTGGCTGTGGAATCGATGGCCGTTCCGGCGGAATCGATGGTAGTATCGGCATCGATGGCGAAGGATCAGAAGGCATCGGAGCTGGTGTCGATGGCGACATCGGTGTCGATGGTTGACATGGTACCACATTGAGGAGCGCTTGTTGCACCGCTTGACGGATGCACACGTCAAGTTCCACCCACATAGCTGATGGTATCAGAGCAGCTATGGGGGGAGGTGGCGATGGCGATACCGATACCTCCTCAGAGCCCTGAGGAGGTATGGTGCCCAGCACAGATATCGGTGGGAATCGCCCTGGTACCGTAGGCCTCGGAGCCTCCGCGCTCAGCCGAGCAGACCGCATCCTTCGATGGCTCAGCGGGCACCGGCTCGATGGCTTGCTGGCATCGATGCCGATGCTTCTCCTTATGTTTTTCGCTGCCGGAGGTGGACGCCTTCGACGATGGCGAGGGGGAGGGAGTAGAAGCATCTCCGGCCTCACCTGGAAGTCGTCGTTTAAGCACAACTTGCCGTATCGATCCCAACTACGATGACTGGGCTGATGTCGAAGTTGGTGGGAGCAGTTGAATTTTGAAGAGGTGCTCCATCTTCTCCATCCGGAGCTGACGTCCCTTCGATATCATTCCGGCACATAAAGTACAAGACTTTACATCGTGTTTTTCGCCGAGGCAAAGAACACACTCTTGGTGCGGGTCCGTAATGGACATATTTCTCGCACAATTCGGACATTTTTTAAAACTAGAGGCCATTTTTGCCGGACAGCTGTCGACGGCAATGTGAGGGGGAAAAAACGGTATGGAACCGACGAAAACTCGGGGGAAAAACTGAAACCGCGATGGAACGGAAGGGAGACCCTTGCGGTGGAAAGTTTTTCCTGAACTTTTTGCGAGTGGTGAAAATCACCACTCGCTGCCTTTTTGCGAGTGGTGAAAATCACCACTCGCTGCCTTTTTGCGAGTGGTGAAAATCACCACAGGACTCCAGATTAACCGCGAGGCTAACGGCTCCGCGGAAAAAAGAAGACTGAAGGGAGACCCCCGTGGCAGGGAATATCATGGCATGCTGGGCATGCTCAGTAGGAACGCTGGTGCCAGTCAAAAGTTTCATAGAAACTTTGATAGAAGTTTTTCCGTATAGGGCTCTATTACTGATGTCACCCATATGTGAGGACTAGCATCCTCCTTGTCCTGGGATAAACACTGTTTACGGTAAGCAAACTTGCTCTTTTCATGTAGATAAGCAGCTGAATTAGCAATGCTGTATGGGAGCATTGAGAAGATGTTATAACACACACTATTGTTGTTATTTTTTTTTGCTCAATACGATAATAGTGGCGGACAGTTCTTGGGAAGGCTGTATTCATTTGGAATTTGTGCATTTCTGTAGGATAGTCCGTTCCAAAAGGAAATCATCCGCCATCTGTTTGCTTAACAGCGGTGGAATGCGAAAAAATGGTGCATCGATGTCTATGATAGTAGTCGTTGGTGCATCGATGTCTATGAGAGGTACTTGATGGAGAAAAGCAATCGAGACTGCCATTGCTCATATGTGATATGTCCTTTAAGGTCGCAAATAGCGTGTGCGACCCTGTATTATGGCTGAACTGCATATGGTTAGAAATCCCCGAGGATAGAGATCCTTTGGCACTGGACATCCTTCCACGTTGAGATTGAGCGAAAGAAACAGGCGTGAAGGTCGGCTGGGTGATAGAGTGCGCTCTGCAGTATACTAGCGCATGGCTACACTCCCAGGTGCATGAAAACTTCTCATTGGCCTTTTCCCGAGGTCTTGGAGGAAAGGTGGCAAGGTGACGATCTGAGATAGTGAAGGTGACAAGTATCCAAAGGTTCAAAGGAGAAAGCATCAGTTGATCGAGAAGTACATTAATGTGTCACGGCACACGTGGGTTATGCAAAGGTGGACGCAGTTGTAGTACTCTTTGTTGTGATCCTGCCCGCGAGGAGTGTGGGCAGGCTCTTACCTTCTCACAGCCAGTCGGGCTGCTGACGCTGCTGCTTGCTTTCTCCCTGAATCAGCTGGGGCTGTCCCCGCAGCTGTTGCCATGCGGTCGGCTCCTCTGTTCCTGCCTTCCCCCGACATGCTGCTGCGATCCCGGGCCCTTCAGTCAGCAGGCCGTCTCTGCTGGTGCCTGCTACAGCCCGGGTCCTTGCCTGGCTGGGAAGCTGTCCCTGCCAGTGCCTGCAGCCTGCTACAGCTCTCTACTCTGCCTGCAGTCTTACCTCTCCTCCTGGGGCTGTCTTCACGGCATGGAGCCGTTCCTGCAGTCAGCCCTTCTCCTGCTTCAGTCCTTGCAGCTCTCTGTTCTCTCTGCCGGTGCCTGCAGCCAGCCTTACCTCTCTCTGCTTCTTCCTGCTTCAGTCCTTGCAGCTGGGAGCTGCTCCAGTGATCTGCCTTCACCCAGCTCCAGTCCAGGGCTGCTCCGCGGCTTCCTTGGGCCCTCCACGTGGCTGAGGATGCCACCAGCTTCCAGCTCCTCTCTCCAGCTCTCCCTAGGGCGCGGGCGCGCGCCTCTCTGCTCCTCTTCAAGGGCCAGCCAGGTGTGGCCCCCTGCTGACCCCTCCCTGGGCGTTGTCCACTTCAGCTCTACTAAAGGGCTCAGCGTTCAGTCTGTCTTGGCCTTCGCAAGGAGTTGGTCACTCCTGAGATCCTTCGCTCCAGGAAGTCGTCCGTGTTCCAGCACTTCTGCAAGGTCCTATGTTTCTTGTTACCTGTCGGAGCTCCTCGTCCAGTTCTGATGTCTGCTTGCCGTTCCAGTCCCAAGGTCTGTCTCTTGATCCAGTACTTGTGTTCCAGTCCTGATGTTCCAGATGTCCATGTTCCAGCCCTGAGGTGTGTCTCCTGTTCCAGTATCCATGTTCCAGTCCTGATGTTCCTGCTGTTCCAGATGTCCTTGTTCCAGCCCTGAGGTCTGTCTTAATCCTTGTTCCTGATCCTGATGCTTTAACCTGCCTTGAGCTGCCAGGAGTGCAGTGTATCCTTGCCTTGAGCTGCCAGGAGTGCAGCAACCTACTTCTTCCCTGTGCTCTCCCGCTCTCTGCATGGTCCGTGACCAGCCTTCCAGGGCTGAGTAGGGCGCGCATGGGAAAGGGTGGTCCGCGACTCAGTCCTGCGGGTGGTCTGAGTAGGGCGCCCTGAGGGACAGTGCCCATGTCTTCCTTCAGCCCTCGTTCCTGAGTCCACGTCTGTGCCTGTCCACGTCTATGCATCCTGCACCTCGTCCTGAGTCCACGTCTGTGCCTGAGTCCACGTTTATGCATCCTGCACCTCGTCCTGAGTCCACGTCTGTGCCTGAGTCTACGTCGTTCCTGAGTCTCGTCTAAATCCATGTTCCAGTCTTCGCTGCCCTGGCCTCCATCTGGCCTGCCGCTTCGTGCCGTACCCTGCGGCAGGTCCGAAAGGACTGGGAACGGTCGGAGGACTGTTCACAAGACCAACATTGCGTTGTTGGGTCTTCGAAGCGTGCAGGTCAGGAGGAGGGCCTGTCAGCCAGTCTACCCTCCAGCTTGCTTCCGTCCAGCCCATGCTCGGGCATGCCACGCCTCCCGCGGCACCTCTTCAGACCCCTCTGGCGTCGAGCCGCGGCCCAAGGGCACACACATCTCCCAGGAGTGGGATCGCTCTCCTAGCGCTCCACAACACTCTTTTTATGAATCTGGATAGAAAGAAAGGACATGAAACAGTTGATACACATGATAAGTTGTAGTGCTTAAATGAAATCATAGCGAGGATACAGCAAGGTCACTGCTGTAAGGAGATGAATATAGGAGAGAAGCCATTCAGGCAGTAAATTAATGGGTTGAGACACATGGATATACACCAGGAAGTGTAGCGCGACCACTTTGCCTGAAAAAACTGAGGCTAGTTGACATCTAATTTTTTTTTTTTTTTTTTAATAAGAATTATATGTCTTGAAGGGCAGAAGACATGTGCAAGTGCTGGTAAGCGATTCCTCCAAAAACTCCACCACCGTGAAATGCAGGGAGGAGTGAAGAGGAGGCAGTAGTGTTCTCCTGACCTGGGTAAGAAGTGTGGGCTGGCGGCCCGAGGAAGTGGGCTGTGGATCAGTAGGTGTAGTGGGAAACCACACTATGATTGCCATGGCCATATAGGCGGGATGAGGCACAGAGCCGCTCGGTCTTGTATGCATCTCTGGAGTGCGAGAGAGATGAGAGGTGTTCGACGGGATACACAGAGTAGTTTGCATGACCAAACGTCTGGAGCGAGTCCAGCAGGCTCGGAGAAACAGAGTTAAAAAGGTTCTGTATTATGTCATTGTTCTGTGTGGCAAAGAGATCGACTGTAGGTAGACTGCAAACTGAGAAACTGCTTGAGTTACCTTTGGAGTCAGATGTCATTCATGGGGGCGAAGAATTCTACAGAGTTAGTTCGCTCTGGAATTGAGAATCTCGGGTAAATAAGTGGCTTCTAGAGAGATGGATCTCTGTTGGGTCCACTTTAGAATCTGAACTGCCCCCGCAGCAGAGGTTTCATGCACCGGATTTTTCCTTCTAGTGTATACAGAACACTGTGAGCTAGTTATCTGTGTGAATCATGACTAGCCTCCATTGTGGGAAGTCCCTGTAGTCTCGAAAGGGCGTGTTTACCTCCTTGAGATTCAGAAGGTTTTGCGTAGTGTACGCATGCACGAAGTACATGGAGCTTGTGTTTGTAAGTTGTTCAAATGAAGTGCCCCTTTCTTGGGGGGAGGGGGGTGCATCTGTGGTGAGCATCACATGATGTCGAAGTGGCACGGAGGACGTACCCATACAAAAGCAGCTGAATTAGGCATGCTGTATCTACGTGAAAATGCCTCTTTCCTAAAATAATGAAAAAATAATGGGAGTAAGACATGAGGAAAAACTAAACTAATCAACTTTTTTTTTCCTTAAGGAGACTCATAAAAAAAGAACTGCTAGAAGGAAAAATTTAACTACAGAGAATGAATAGAAAAAAAACAGAAAAATTACTCGAAAAAATCTAGCAAATGGCAGAAAGATAGCAATGTTCTTTCACTTCAGCAGAAGAGAACAACAGAGGAGACTTGCATGGCACGGCTGCATAGGAATAACCAAGCATGCTCAGAAAGACTTCTATGGCTTTCTGAGTTCTGAGAGAGTATGTTTTGTGTCGGCACCATCCAATGACATCATCTACTTGTCTGGCTGAATTCAGTCCTATCTGTCCATTGAGAAAAGGAGTTTCAGAGGCTCTGAAATGTTACAAAACATACGAAGGAAATTAATTTCAAGAAAAAAGTCTACTATAACAGGATACATCTGTAGTCTATCCATGAAGATTGTGAACAATGTTCCTGACAACTTGTGTGAGGGATCTGACTTCTTTTTACACGCCACTCCAGTCATCTCATGATTTGAACTGCACAGGGTCCTACAGTCTTATGGGGACAGTAGTTTAAATCATGAGATGACTGGCATGTGCCAGGCAGGCAGAGGGGATTCAGATGTCCCCCTGTGCAGTTACAGATGGAACAGTGAATGTGAACCAATTTTTGTTAACACAGCCCACATCCTTCTCATTAACTGGTATCGGTTATTGAGAAGGATGGTATCTCAGTGTCTGGTATCAGTGATATTCCTAAACCTGGACAACTAGAGGCCAGTATTACCAACAAGGCAATACAAATTAAGACATACCAAATTGTGTGTACATTTCATGATGCCTAGTTTCTCTCTTCGGTATAAACTTTGCACATGATTATGTCGATATTCATTATGTAATTTTCTGTGAATATAATAAATATTAGTTAGATTTTTTTTTATCTATAAACTAGGCAAGAAATGGAATCAGCTAGTGACCACAAGCACTAACCAATGGCAAAACAGCTTTCAAAATGCTTAATATCAATCAATGGCAGTTGAGCTGAATAGAAAATAAAAATCAAGAGGGGTTCTAAGTTTTGGGAGCATCAAGGGCACATGAAGGGGCGATTAGGCACTCTATTATCACTGGCAGAAATATTAATGAAATTGGATGAGTGCAACAAAAGTATACTGGGGTGGTAGGAAAGAGGGACAGGCACATAAGAATCTGGGCTTAAAAATGCAGTGGTTCCTCAAGAACCCCTAAAAGATCTCCTTTTTAGGGTAATCAAATATCCAAAATTAACCTAACAACTCTATCTCATGAATATTCATTGTGGGTATCCTGAATCCCAGACTTGTCAAGATATTTGAGGACTAGATCTGAAAGACAGATTTAATGCATCATGCAGCCCAAATTAATTTGCAGTATACTTACAAGATCCTGATGCTCTTGGAAAGCGATTTCTTCAGACATGATTTGCCTGAGTGACACTTTTGGGGTCTGTGTATTCCAGTGATCCATGAACGGCAGTCCTGCAAACTCTTGCTGCTGGCTGAAGACCTGGCAGGGTCCAGCAAGTGCAGGAGCAGGCGGTTGGGAGTTCCAGTTTGATTTCTTCCTCAGCAGTCCACCATCTGTCTTTTGGAATGAGGAGAGGATCTCTGCACCATCTAGTTGTGAATGCTCAGACAGCGACCAATCTACAACAAAGCATGTTTTACAAGCACACTTTAATTAAGCAGTAATGCCCAACATCCCTGGCCTTTACCAGCATCCTCTGCATTACTAGGGGAAATTACACAGAGAAGAAAGGCAGTGCTACAGTAGCAAGCTTATTTTCACCAGAAGAGAAAAAACAAACTTGTTAGTGGAATCAAGAAAGTAATATGGAAAGAGAAATACTTTTAAACAGCAAAATTGCTTACCTTGTAATAGGTGTTATCCCAGGACAGCAGGATGTAGTCCTCACATATGGGTGACGTCACCGGAGCCCTAGCGCGGGAAATCTTTCTGTCAAAGTTTCTAGAAACTTTTGACTGGCCCTGTGAGGCCACTGAGCATGCCCAGCATGCCATGATATTCTCTGCCACAGGTGTCTCTCTTCAGTCGTATGTAGCAATAAGCTTTAGCAAAAATAAAATAAAAGGAATGAGACCCAACTCCGCGGGGTGGTGAGTGGGTTCTGTAAGGACTACATCCTCTTGTCCTGGGATAACAACTATTACAAGGTAAGCAATTTTGCTTTATCCCAGGACAAGCAGGATGCTAGTCCTCACATATGGGTGATTAGCAAGCTAGAGGCTGAGTCATTTTGTATTGAGGAAACAGTGAAGTATTGTTGTTGAAATGAGTCAGCTGTGGATCACAGCAGGTTGGATGTAGAACGAGTTGGGATTAAACTGGAAACAAGTTCTTTAAGACAGATTGTCCATAGGCTGAATCTTGTCATCCTTGTTTGTCCAAACAGTAATGAGCTGCAAAGGTGTGAGAAGAACTCCATGTTGCTGCTTTACATTTGTCTAGGATTGGCACTGAACGATAGTGTGCTACTGAGGTTGACATTGCTCGTACTGAATGGGCCTTTACTCGCCCTTGGAGAAGAAGGCCTGCTTTTTCATAGCAAAACTGTATGCAATCTGCTAGCCAACTGGCTAGAGTATGTTTACCCACCGGCTTTTACTGGTTTGTTTGGATCATAAGATACAAACAGTTGTGTGGATTTTCTGTGGACTGCAGTGCGGTTGATATAGAATGCTAGTGCACGTTTACAGTCCAAGGAATGTAAGGCTGTTTCTCCTGGATGAGAATGGGGCCTTGTAAAGAATGTGGGTAAAACTATGGATTGGTTCAAGTGGAATTCCGTAACTACCTTGGGAAGGAATTTAGGATGTGTACGGAGAACCACTCTGTCATGTAGGAACTTTGTGTAGGGTGCGTACGTGACAAGTGCTTGTAACTCACTAACCCTTCTAGCTGATGTATTAGCTATGAGGAAGAGAGTCTTCCATGTGAGATATTTAAGGTCACAGGAATCTATGGGTTCAAAAGGAGAACGCATTAGTCTTGTTAAAACCAGATTCAGGTCCCATTGTATGACTGGTGGCCGAATTGGTGGCTTAAGGTGAGTTAAACCTCTCATAAATCTACTTACGAGAGGTTGTGTTGATATTGGTGCATCTCCCAGTTTGTTATGGTAAGCTGAGATTGCACTTAAATGTACTCTTACAGAAGAAGTCTGGAGACCAGATTCTGAAAGATGGTAAGTAGTCTAGTAGAGAAGTAGTGGGGCAAGTGAAAGGATCGATATCCTTTTGCCTGCACCATAAAGTAAACCGTTTCCATTTTGAAGAATAATTCGTGTTGAAGGTTTACGTGAAGCTATAAGCACATGAGATATATTTTTTGAAATATTGAGGGGTTGTAAAATCAAGCTTTCAACATCCATGCTGTCAGGGATAGGGATTGAAGGTTGGGATGGCGCAACTGGCCCTGATCCTGAGTTATGAGAGTGGGAGCCACTCCCAGACGAATGGGATCCCTGATCGAGAGGTCTAGAAGTGTGGGAAACCATACTTATCGAGGCCAATACGGGGCTATGAGAATCATGGTCCCCTTGTCCTGTTGTAGTTTCACTAGAGTTTTGGTTATGAGCAGTATTGGAAGATACGCGTATAGTAGGCCTGAGTTCCAAGGGCGAGCAAAGGCGTCCTTGGCTGGTTGATTCTCCCGCTTGTCTAGAGAACAGAATTTGTCTACTTTGTGATTCAGATGTGACGCAAAGAGGTCTATTGTCGGTTGGCCCCAACGCTGAAAGATCCTGGTCGCTACTGAGGGATCCAGGGACCACTGAGGTGGTCCGCCACTACATTGTGAATGCCTGCTAGATAAGTGGCCCACAGGAACATTGAGTGATCTAGGGCCCAGGTCCAAATCTGCGCAGCCTCTTGACAAAGGAGATACGAGCCCGTACCCCTTTGTTTGTTGATGTACCACATAGCTACTGTGTTGTCCGTTTGGATCAGAACAGTCTTGTGTGAAAGGCAGTCCTTGAACGCATGCAGAGCATAACGTATAGCTCGAAGCTCTAGGAAATTGATTTGAAAAGTTGCTTCGAGTGTTGTCCACGTACCTTGTGTTTGGAGATTGTCTATGTGAGCTCCCCAACCCAAGGTGGATGCATCTGTAGTTAATGTTATCTGTGGGAGTGGTTGCTGAAATGGTAGGCCTTTGCGCAAGTTGTCCATGTTTGTCCACCAAAGAAGAGATTACCTTAGTTGGTGAGTCACTGGAATTGGATAATGTAGTGGTTGAATGGCTTGGGGATCCATTGTGATCTTAAAGTCCATTGAGTAACTCTCATGGCGAGTCGCGCCATAGGAGTGACATGAACTGTGGAGGCCATATAGCCTAGTAAAGTGAGAAACTGATGAGCTGTGGTTTGTTTCTGTAAGTAAATGGCTCTTGCTAGTAGAGTAAGTGTCCTTGCACGATCTGCGGCTAGAATGGCCTTTGCTAGATTGGTGTTCAATTCTGCTCCTATGAATTGAAGCAGGTGAGTTGGAGTGAGATGGGATTTTTGATAATTGATGAGAAAACCCATGGAGTGAAGGTGGTTTATTGTTCGAGTCAGAGAAGTGAGAGCTCCTTGCTGAGATTGACTCCTGATGAGCCGGTCGTCCAGATATGGGAAAACATGGACACTTTCCTTGTGCAAATGTCCTGCTATTACTGCCAGACATTTTGTGAATACTCTGGGGGCAGAGGCTAGGCCGAATGGTAGAACTCTGTACTGGAAATGTTGATGGCCTACCATGAAGTGCGGGTACTTGCGATGAGGAGGGAATATTGGTATGTGAGCGTAAGCGTCTTGAAGATCCAGAGAACAAAGTCAATCTCCTGTTTGAAGAATGGCAGCATGGTGCCTAGAGAAACCATCCTGAATTTTTCTCTTTCTTCAGAAATTTGTTGAGGTTTCTGAGGTCTAGGATGGGACGTAGGCCTCCAGTTTTCTTTGGAATGAGGAAATACCGGGAGTAGAATCCTCTGCCCTGTTGAGTCCAGGGTACTGGCTGTACAGCCCTGGCTCTCAGAAGGATGGATAATTCTACTTGTAATTGAAGAAGTTGAGAATTCTGTTATGGGAAGAGACGTGGTGGAGATTCTGGAGGAATTGATAGGAAATTTAGTTTGTAACCTCGAGACACTATGGAGAGCACCCATTGGTCTGATGTTATGTTTAGCCAATGTGCGTGAAAGTAGGATACTCTTCCTCCCACTGGCAGATCTGGTCGAGGTTTTAGGGGATGGATTTATTCTCTGGCCTGTATTTCAAAAACCCGCCGCAGGGCCTGACTGTGGAGTGGGTTGCAGCCAGTTAGGCCTAGGTTGTCTAGATTGGGAACGCTGTTGTGGCCTGGTTGATCTACCCCTAGAAGTTTGGGGGTAGTATCTCCGTGGCCTATAGTAAGAGCGTCTGGTTTCTCTTCGATGAAGCAACGAGAAGATTGTGTAGAGGGCTCTTCTGGTATATGAGATAGTTGATGTAAAGTCTCTGTATGGTCTTTAAGCTGTTGTACTGCTTCTTGGACCTTTTTTCCAAATAAATTGTCACCGACACATGGTAGGTCCACAAGTTTTTCTTGAACCTCAGGCCTGAAGTCTGAGGCCTTGAGCCATGCCCATCTTCAGGCGGTGATTCCAGCTGCTGCTGCTCTAGAAGCAGTCTCAAAGTTGTCATATACTGCCCTCACCTCATGTTTACCGGCTTCTAGGCCTTTGACTATGGCCTGTGCTGGTTCCTGGAATTGCGGAGGCAAAGAGGTAATAAATTCCTCCATTTGCTTCCATAGGTTCCTCTGATATTGTGTGATGTATAATTGGTAAGCAGAGATTTTTGTGTTCAAGATGGCACTCTAATACACTTTTCTGCCTAATGAATCGAGGAACCTATGGTCTTTACCAGATGGAGTTGATGAGTGTGGACGCACACGTCTCGACTTTTTCTGTGCAGACTCTACTATAACAGACTGGTGTGGTAACTGTTGTTTTTGATATCCTGGAGCTGTCTGCACTATATAGGTTGTGTCCACATGCTTGTTCACTGCGGGGACAGAAGATGGATGCTCCCAGATGCGGCGTTGAAGATCCAAGAGAACCTCATGGATTGGGACAGCCAGCACTTGTTTAGGTGGGTCTACAAACTGTAGAACTTCAAGAGTTTGTTGTCTAGTATCTTCTTCTGCGGTTAGTTTGAAGGGAATGGAGTCAACCATGTCCTGAATGAATGTTGAGAATGATAAATCTTCTTGAGTTGATTTTTTTCCCTGGTCTGGAGGAGAAGGTTCAGACATGAATCCCTCAGAAGATGTTACAGACTGCTGGTCATAGGGAGACTTTGGCGATGATCTGGGAGGGAAGTGAAGGCCTGAAGGGCTTGGTTGTGGATCATCGGAGGAAAACAAGGGTGAGGTGTCTTGAGGCTTTGTTGATGGTAGGTTATCGATGACATTTTGATATCTTTGCAAAAAACTTCGATAAAATGCGAGATCTTGTACTTCAGGAGGCTCAGATGATGGTTGCCTCGATGATACAGTGGTTGTCATCGATGTAGTCGTTGGTGGAAGTGTTGTGGAAGACTTCAACATCGATGGAATCGAGAGCAGCATCGAAGAGCCCAATGGAATCTGGGCGAAGATGGACGTCGATGACGTAACAAGTCTCGGTGTCGTAGTGATCGAGTCCATCGGTGTCCTCGGCGCGAGCAAGGGCACCGGAATCAGTGGGCCCACCAGCATCGATGCTGGTGGCATCGGCATCATCGCCAGAAGTGCTTGATCTTTAGAGCCTCGATGACCGCTTGTCTGATGAGATCAGACAATTCCGGCTATACAACTGGTGGAATCAGAGCAGTTGTAAGCGGTGGCGGAGGCTGCGACGATGGATCCTATGCGGAAGTCTGTGGAGGATCCGGCATCGATGGAGGTAAAGGCCCAGGCATCGAGGGGACCGCTATTTCCTGGTCCCGTGGCCGCATTGCCATCGATTCCTCCTGGGACGTTGATGCGGACGATGATGGTCGACGATGTCGATGACGATGTTTCAGCTTTAGTTGGTCGGCCGACTTCGTGGATACTATGGACGATGGTGAAGATGGACGATCACCGGATCCATCCAGGCGTGGTTTTTTAAGTAAGGCTCGTTTAGTCGCTCCAGCCGGAGAAGTCTTCGAAGATTTGGAAGGGGAAGGAATCAGTTGCAGCTGGAACAAATGTTCCATTTTTTCCTGCCTAGCCTTTCGCCCCTTTGCCGTCATCTCGGCGCATTTAGGACATGTATTCACATCATGTTTTTCACTGAGACAGAGGACACATTCTAGATGTGGATCAGTGATCGACATGGTTCTGTTACAAATAGGGCATTTTTTGAAGCCCGTAGCCATTTTGTTATCGACGGCCGTCGAAAGAATGTGAATTCGTGAGAAGAAAAAATTTCCAAAATTGAGAAATCAAGACCGAGGTATTCACCAACCGGTGAAAGGGAACCCCGACAGACTTCTATGAGAGAGAATATCGGTAAAAGTATGACTTTTCAGTCAGCAAAAAGTTGTGAAGAAACGCAACGGCTCCTGTCCCGCGATGCCTGAAGCAGCGCGGAAAAGCGAAGACTGAAGAGAGAACACCTGTGGCAGAGAATATCATGGCATGCTGGGCATGCTTAGTGGCCTCACAGGGCCAGTCAAAAGTTTCTAGAAACTTTGACAGAAAGATTTCCCGCGCTAGGGCTCCATCTGTGACATCACCCATATGTGAGGACTAGCATCCTGCTTGTCCTGGGATAATAATAAGAACACTTTCCAACACTGTCTTGTTCATTTTATGTAAGAGAGGCTCGCCTTCTGATGTCATAGCATTGTTACTGTCTCTGTAACGTCTTTTAAATTTCAGAGGCCCAAAGGTTTCCTCCTGTTCCTTTTTGCTGCTTTCAGTTCAATTGGAACCTGGCACTGTGAGTTTATTAGAAACTATCCACTGCTTTCTTCTCCAACTTTTACATTCTCTACTCACCTAGCCTGGTCACTGCAGCACCAATCCTCAGCCAGGTGCCATAAAACAGGACTCCTTCCAGAACCCTGCAATCATGGACCCAAAGTCCAGCCACTAGATGTTACCAATACATAATAACCATGACTCCCCAATCCCATTCCGATCCCATAGCTGGGAATGTTGCTTCCACAGAAAGCCTAGCCCCGGCCGGCCTGTGGAGCTGAAGACATTACCCAAAAATCAAACCTAGATCTCCCATGTGGCAGTGCATAATCTATTACTGATTCTCCAGGCCAGCCCTCATCTCTGATTTCTACCCTCTTTTTTCAATTACTTGCTTCATGTGTTACTTGGGCAATTCAAATTTGTCAGGCCAATAAGTTTCTTGAATTGAAAATGAAAGGAAAGGTAAAAAAATCATAATGCTGTCAGGACAACAAAATGAATCAGTTATTTCCACTTTCGGATAATAGAAGGACCAGGGGGCATTCCATGAAGTTAGCAAGTAGCACATTTAAGACTAATCTGAGAAAATTATTTTTCACTCAACGCACAATTAAGCTCTGGAAATTGTTGCCAGAGGATGTGGTTAGTGCAGTTAGTGTAGCTGGGTGCAAAAAAGGTTTGATAAGTTCTTGGAGAACGCCATTAACTGCTATTAATCACGTTTACTTAGGTAATAGCCACTGCTATTAATTGCATCAGTAGCATGGGATCTTCTTGGTGTTGAGTACTTGGCAGGTTCTTGAGGCCTGGTTTGGCCTCTGTTGGAAACAGGATGCTGGGCTTTGGTCTGACCCAGCAAGGCAATTTCTTATGTGTTTAAAAGCCAGGTTGCAGGCAGCATTCAGAATGAGTTGAGGAATGAACAAAGGTACTCTTTCACCCCATATAGTATTAGAGAGGAACTCTGCAACACTGCAGTGAAGCAAGGTCGATCACAATATAAAAAGCAGACAGCTTTCCATCAACCTGTGATTTCATTTTTCCTAATTACTCTTTTGCACATTTTCACATTGATGACAGACTCACATACCTTCCAAAATGAGCTGATAAGACAAAGCTTCTTGCCTTTGCCGTTCCTAAGAACAAGTAATAAAAATTAAAAACAGTGTAAGTTACTGAAGAATCCTTTTCCTGGACTTTCCAAGATTTCCCCCCTCCCAATCCCAAAAGGAGAGCCCAAGGTAATCCAGTCTCCATAGCTCTGTTTAGGCATACTCTGCTCTGCAAGGGAATAGAAGAACCCTGGCTGCAGCAGTGCTCAGAGGGCCCCAAGCAATGAGATGTACTTGGCTGACTGCACAGTTTTATGTGCCTAACTTTACTCCCAATATAGCAAGGATTTTTGCAATTAAAAAAAAGTAACTCTGGGCAGATTTCATGTTAATAAAAGCATTAGCTATTACTCCCCCAATGCAAGGAGGTGCATTAAAGCCCTGAATGCTTAACTCAGAATTTATTTTTTTTTTAATAAAACACTGGAAATTTAATTCCTAGGTCACAGGTGGAGTAAAGTTAACTCAGATTTCTAGAGCTAGTATTAGTCTATTTTCTAAATCGACTTAATTAATAGCAGGTAATAGACATCTCCTCCAAGAACCTATCCCATCCTTTTTTAAACCCAGCTATATTAACTGCACTAACCACATCTTATAAATATATTGTGCAAATCTTTTCCTTCAAATAAATTTCTGTCATGCTGAAAGAGACTACTATTATTTTAATGCATATAAAATTTAATTGTATCAGCAGAAAGAACATAATTTACATATAACAATGCTAGACAGAAAGCAGAGCTGCTTACCTGTAACAGGGGTTCTAGGACAGCAGGATGGTAGTCTTCATACATAGATGGCATCATCAGATGGAGCCCGGCACAGAAAACTTATGTTAAAGTTTCTAGAAACTTTGCCTGGCACATTGAGCATGCCCAGCATGCCACTATCCACGCGTCCACACAGGGTCCCTTCTTCAGTCTCATAGCATAGAATTATGAAAAAATAAAATAAACACAGGAGAAGCCCAACTCCACGGGGTGGCAGGCAGGTTACGTGAGGATTAATATCCCGCTATCATAGGAGAACACCTGTTACAGGTAAGCAACTCTGCTTTCTCCTAGGACAAGCAGGATGGTAGTCCTCACACATGGGGAATCCCTAGCTACAGGCTACTCCCGAACAATGATGAGACCAACAAACACCTAACCAGGTGCCAATGGGCACAATACTGGTATTGTTGGTAACAGAGGGAGATAGCCTGAACCCGAACAAAGGCAGGAAGAATTGGATTCTACAGCTGAGATTCCGAAGGATGGACTGGCCGAAACTGCTATTGCGTCGGCCATACCTATCCAGAAAGTAGTGAGAGGCGAAGGTATGGAGAGAACTCCATGCCGCAACCTTGCATATCTCGTCCACGAAGACCGCTCACAAGTGGTCCACAGAAGTCGCCATAGCTCTGACAGAAAGAGCCTTGACATGGCCCCCAAGCTGCAGCCCCGCCTGAGCGTAGAAGGAGATGCAAGAGTTGCATGGACTGCTTATGGCCTACTATCCGCTCCAGGATGAAGGCTAAGGCTCTCTTTAAATCCAAACTGTGTAGAGCTCGCTCGCCCTGTTGCGAATGAGGCTTGGGAAAAAAGGTGGGTAGGACGACTGACTGATTAAGATGGAAATCCAACACCACCTTAGGTAGGAACTTAGGATGCGTGTGCAGAACCACCCTATTCTGAAAGATTTTTGTATAGGGTGGATACGTCACCAAGGCCTGAAGCTCGCTGACTCTGTGTGCTTAAGTGACTGCCACCAAAAACATGACCTTCCAGGTCAGGCACTTGAGGACACAGGAGTGCAGCAGCTTAAAAGGAGCCCTCATGAGCTGAGACAACACCACATTGAGGTCCCAAGATACATAGGGAGGCCACAGGGGGGGCTTCAGTTAAAGCAGACCCCACATGAAGCATCCCACCAGGGGCTGCACAGAGATGGGTGAACCATCCACACCCTGGTGGTAGGCACCAATAGCACTCAGGTATACCCTAACGGAGTTGGTTTTTAAACCAGCATCCGAGAGATGTAGGAAGAAATCAAGGAGTTTTATGTGGAGCAGGAGAACAGATCCAAGCCATGGTGCTCACACCACATGGAAAACCTTCTCCATTTCAGGCCATAAGACTTCCTAGTTGAAGGCTTCCTGGAAGCCACCAGGACTCAAGACATCTCATCAGATAGGTCAAGAGGCTGCAGAATTAACCTAACATCCAGGCTGTCAGGGACAAGACTTGGAGGTTGGGTGGCGCAGCCTGCCTTGATACTGCTTGATGAGGTCTGGGGAAATCCCCAGGCTCATCAGTTCCTGGGGGGAGAGATCCCAGAAGAGCAAAAAACAGATCTGTCTCGGCCAGTGAGGGACTATGAGGATCATAGCCCCACCGTTCTGTCGGAGCTTCAGGAGAGTCTTCGTCACCAGAGGATATGCGTTAAGAAGGCTCTTGCCCCAGTGGTGGGCAAAGGCGTCCGAGGTTGGTTTGCCATCTGCCCTGTGCAGGGAGCAGAACTGAAGAACCTTCCTGTTGCAGGGGGATGCGAATAGATCCATGTCTGGGATTCCCAGAGATGGAGGATCCAATCCGCAACTGCCTGGTTTGGGGACCACTCATGGGGCTGGAAGGCACAACTCAGCCTGTCACTACAATCTCCATCCTGGCCAGATACATGGCTTGGAGCACCATACCTGGGGCAGAGCCCATGACCAAATCTGCACCGCCTCCTGGCACAGGAGGAAGGACCTCATACCTCCCTGCTTGTTGATGTACCACACAGTCACCTGGTTGTCGGTTTGGATCAGGACCACCCCTGTTAGCTAGCCAATCTCTGAACGCCGAAAACACCCAAAAGGCATACCAGATCGCACAGAGCTCTAGGAAGCTGATTTGGCACTGAGCTTCCTGGGCAGACCACAGGCCCTGGGTGCGGAGCCCTTCCACAGGGGCACACTACCCCAGGTTGGACGCATCCGTGGCGAGTACAATTTGGGCAGAGGGATTTTGAAAGGGTACCCCCTGTTCCAAACTGGAAAGACTGCCCCACCAAGACAAGGAATTTCGGAGAGGCAGAGTAATGCAGATGTGCACATGGAGGTCCTGGATGGCCTGCTGTCACTGGGACCGCAAAGTCCATGGAGCTCTGCGCATGAGTAAGCGAGTAAAGCAGAGTTGCTTACCTGTAAACAGGTGTTATCCCAGGACAGCAGGATGTAGTCCTCACATATGGGTGACATCACTGGACGGAGCACTATCATGGAAAACTTTCTGTCAAAATTTCTAGAAACTTTTGACTGGCACACTGAGCCTACTGAGCATGCCCAGCATGCCGTGATCCCTGAAGCCACAGGGGTCTCCCTTCAGTTTCATTTGTAGCAATAAGTGCTAGCGAAAAAATAAAATAAAGAACTGTAGCGGACCCAACTCCGCGGGGTGGCGGGTGGATTTCATGAGGACTACATCCTGCTGTCCTGGGATAACACCTGTCACAGGTAAGCAACTCTGCTTTATCCCAGGACAAATAGGATGGTAGTCCTCACATATGGGTGATTAACAAGGTACAGGCTAACACATCTTTTAACAGGTCAATGGCACTCAACTCGTGCAACTGGCAGAACAACTGGAGTGCCAATGACTATGATGAGGCAGCCTGAATCACAGCAGGAGGTTGAGGAAGGAGTTGGATATTATACTGGAAATAGGTTTTTCAAGACAGATTGTCCAAAGGCAGAGTCTTGACATCCCTCCTTATCTAAGCAATAATGAGCTGCAAAGGTATGCAGAGAACTCCAAATTGCAGCTTTGCAGATGTCAGCAATAGGTACTGAATGGTAGTGTGCTATGGATGTTGACTTAGCCCTCACTGAGTGTGCTTTTACTTGCCTCTGGAGAGGAAGGCCTGCTTTCTCATAGCAGAATTCGATACTGTCTGCTAGTCAGTTGGAGAGAGTTTGTTTGCCCACTGCAACTCCTGGCTTGTTTTTGTCAAAAGAAACGAAGAGTTGGGTGGATTTCCTATGGACTACAGTGCAGTCTTGGTAAAATGCAAGTGCGTGTTTACAGTCCAAGGTGTGCAAAACCTTCTCGTCCTGGTGAGAGTGGGGCCCTGGGAAGAAAGCGGGCAAGACTATGGATCGGTTAAGGTGAAAATCCGTTACCACCTTAGGCAGGAATTTGGGGTGAGTGCGAAGGACCACTCGGTCATGCAGGAACCTTGTGTAGGGTGAATATGTGACAAGGGCTTGTAACTCAATGACCCTCCTAGTAGATGTAATAGCTACCAGGAAAGTAAGAAATTTTACATTACAGGAATGCAAAGGCTCAAACAGGGATCGCATGAGCCTTGCAAGCTCATTTAGGTCCCATTCTGTAACCAGTGGTCGAATGGGAGGCTTAGGTTGAAGTAAGCCCCTCATTAACCGACTCACTAGGGGTTGTGCTGTTATTGTGGCATCCCCTATTCCTTTGTGGTATACTGCAAAAGCACTCAGGTGTACACGTACAGAAGAAATCTGGAGACCAGAATCTGAGAAGTACCATAGATAGTCTATGGGAGATGGAGTGGGGCAGGAGAAAGGGTCAATACCTGTTGGAGTGCACCACTTGGTAAATCTAGTCCACTTGGAACGGTAAGATTTACGTGTGGAAGGCTTTTGTGAAGCTACGAGAACTTGAGAGACTTGAGTCGAAACACTGAGGGGTTGTAAGGTCAAGCTTTCAACATCCAAGCTGTCAAGGCAAGGGTTTGTAGGTTCAGATGGTGTAGTCTGCCTTGGTTCTGAGTTATGAGAGTGGGCATTGTGCCCAGACGAATTGGTTCTCTGATCGAGAGATCGAGAAGTATGGGGAACCATACCTGTCGAGGCCAGTACGGGGCAATGAGGATCATTGATCCTTTGTCCTGCTGTAGCTTCACGAGAGTTTTGGCTATTAGCGGAATCGGAGGATACGCATATAGAAGGCCTGTGTTCCAGGGGCGAGCAAAGGCGTTCCTGTTGAATGGCTGTTGATGGTTGTGGAGGGAGCAGAACTTTTCTACTTTGTGGTTTAGTTTGGACGCAAAGAGATCGATGGTTGGATGACCCCAGCGTTGAAAGATTTTACTCGCTACACAGGGATCCAGAGACCATTCGTGGGGATGAAAACGTAGACTGAGACTGTCCACTAGGACATTTTGTATGCCTGCTAGATAAGTGGCCCTGAGATTCATGGAGTGTGTTAGAGAAGATAAGAGCCTATGCCTCCCTGTTTGTTGATGTACCACACTGCTACTGTGTTGTCTGTTTGTATCAGCACAGTTCTGTGCGAGAGGCAGTCTTTGAAGGCATAAAGGGCATAGTGTATCGCTCGAAGTTCCAAAAAAATTGATTTGACACTTCTTTTCGAGCGGAGTCCACGTACCTTGTGTCTGGAGAAGGTTGATGTGAGCTCCCCATCCCAAGTTGGATGCATCCGTGGTCAAGGTTACTTAAGGAACCGGATGCTGGAACGGTAGACCAGTTCGTAAGACCGACTGGTTTGTCCACCAGCAGAGGGAGAGACATAACTGGTGGGTGACTCGTAGTAGGGATGATAGTGGTTGAACAGCTTTGATCCACTGAGATTTCAAAGTCCATTGAGTCCTTCTCATGGCTAACTTTGCCATAGGGGTCATGTGGACCATAGATACCATGTGGCCCAGTAGTGTAAGAAATTGATGGGCAGAGGCGAACTTGTAGTTGATCAGTGAGTCTGCTAGATTTGCTAGGTTGTTCGCATGGTCGCTTGGAAGAAAAGCTTTTGTGACTGTAGTATTGAGGTCTGCGTCATATGTGATTTTTGATAGTTGATCAGGAATCCCAGGGAATGCAATAGAGTTATGGTGCTTTTTAAGACAATGAGAGCTCCTTGCTTGGATGGGCTCCTGATGAGCCAATTGTCTAGAGAGGGAAAAACATGTATGCTGTCTTTTCTTAGATGTGCAGCAACCACTGCCAGACATTTGGTGACCCGAGGTGCTGAGGCTAGTCCGAATGGTAGAAATCGGTACTGGAAATGTTGTTGTCCCACTATGAATTGAAGATATTTTCGATGTGGGAAAATGGGGATGTGAGCATAGGCTTCTTGATGATCCAGAGAACAGAGCCAATCTCCTTTCTGTAATAAAGGAATAATGGTCCAGAGGGAGACCATCCTGAATTTTTCTTTTTGAAGAAATTTGTTGAGATTGCGGAGGTCTAGTATGGGGCGGAGATCACCTGTTTTCTTTGGAATTAGGAAATAGCGGGAGTAGAACCCTCTGCCTTGTTGAGACCGGGGAACGGGTTCTACGTCTCTGACAGTCAACAGGATGGAGAGTTCTAACTTTAGTTGAGATGTTTGATTGTTTTGTGACCACAGTGGAGTACGTGGAAAGTCCCGAGGTATTGTTCGAAAATTGAGACGGTATCCTTGGTTCAAGATGGCTAATACCCACTGATCTGTGATTATGAGGCCCCAATTGTAGTTGAAATAATGAAGACGACCTCCTACAGGCAAGTCTGGTCTGGGATTGTTGGAGTGGCTGCTGCTCAATGAGAATGTTTCAAAACCCCGATGCAGGTCCAGCTTGTGGGGCTGGTTGAGGTCTGGGTTGTTTGGTTTGACGAGGACGTCCACACTGAGATGGTCTTGAAGAACGTACGGTAGAGGTTGATGGATAATATCTACAAGGCCTGTAGAAGGGCTTTCTAGTATCCCTCCTGATAGGCTTTCTTGATGAGGAAGACCGATCAGATGGAAGTTTTGAAAGCTGTCGCAGTGTTTCATGGTGATCTTTCAGTTGTAACACGGCTTCCTGAACCTTGTCACCAAAGAGATGGTCTCCAGTGCATGGTAGATCAGCTAATTTTTCTTGTACTTCTGACCTCAGATCAGAAGCCTTCAGCCAAGCCCACCTCTGGCGCTGATTCCCTCAGCAAACATACGTGCAGAGGTCTCAAAAGAATCATATGCAGCACGTACTTCATGCTTTCCTGATTCAAGACCTTTTTGAATGATAGTATTGAGTTGTTCCTTATGCCGTTGCGGGATATTATCTGTGAGTTCTTGAACTTGTTTCCACAAGTTTCTCTGGTATTGTGTTATGTAGAGCTGATAACTTGCAATACGTGATATCAACATTTAACCTTGAAAAGATTTTCAGCCTAAGACATCCAGGAATTTTTGTTCCTTTCCTGGGGTTGTAGAGGAATGAGTATTCTGTTTCCTTGCCTTTTTCTGCATCAACTCAACTACCACCGACTGATGTCCGTCCAATGTCGATGGCATTTTTCTCTTGATGCTCGGTTCTTTCTTTAGTTTGAACCAAAGAAGAGGCCACCGATGCCGCAGGAGGAGTCTGTGATGGATGGTCACCAGATCTCTTTTTCCCTCGATGAAATTTTTCGAAGGAAGAGGGCGATAACATCGGTGAGGATTGAGTTGACGTCGATGGAGTCACTTTTTTTTTTAATAAGTCCTCCATTTTATCAAGGCGAGCCCGCCTGTCCTTCGAGGTCATCTGCGCACAGGTTGAACAGACACGAACATTATGACTTGGACCTAGGCATAGGACGCATGTCTCATCTGGATTGGTGACGGACATCGTTCGAGGGCATTTTTTGAAACCCGTGGCCATGATAAAAATATAGGCCGCAAATGGTCGATGGTTTTCGGGTACCAGTATGAGGTAAATGAACAGTCTGAAAAAAAATGCACCGGAACAGTACTTACCAAGTGTCACCAAAGGGAAACCCTTATAAGGGAGCTTTTTTTTTAATGATTTTTATCTAATTACTGAACTATTTTCCTGTGAGGAAAAGATGTGAAAAAATTCACAGATCTCCTTCAACGCGAGGCTAAAAGCAGCGCGGAAAAAAGACTGAAGGAAGACTCCTGTAGCTTCAGGGATCACGGCATGCGCAGTAGGCTCAGTGTGCCAGTCAAAAGTTTCTAGAAACTTTGACAGAAAGTTTTCCGTGATAGGGCTCCATCCAGTGATGTCACCCATATGGGAGGACTACCATCTTGCTTGTCCCGGGATAAAGGGAGTAACATTGATGAATGCGGCCATATGTCCCAGGAGTTGCAACATGCGGCGAGCCAAAATCTGCCAGCTGTGTTAGACCACTCCCGCCATGGACACTAGCGTGAGTGCCCGATCACGGGGAAGAAAAGCCCTGGCCCAAGCCATGTCCAACAGTGCACCAATGAAGCAATAGGCCGAGATGGGACCTCGGGTAGTTGATGATAAACCCAGGGAGTCCAACACCTGAATGGTCAAGCGCAGGGATCATTCTGCTCCAGCCTGGGTAGCATTCTTGACCAGCCAATCGTCCAGGTAGGAAAACACCTGTACTCCCAGCCTGTGGAGATGTGCACCCACCATGGCCAGCCATTTGGTAAAGAAGCATGAGGGCCGAGGCCAGTCCAAATGGCAATCTGTACTGGAAGTGTTGCCTGCCCACGACAAACCGTAGATACTTCCTGTGACTGTGTGGAAGGTCTTGATGTGAGTGTAGCCGTCTTTTAGATCGAGAGAGCATAAGCCAGACTCCTCTTTACAGGAATCGGGAAATAATCAGGAGTAGAACCTCTGCCTCTGCTGTTTCAGCAGAATAGGCTCAACAGCCCTGGCTGTTACAAGGTTAGAGAGCTACTCCAAAAGCATGCCCTGATGTACTGTTGGACCCCAGGAGGGGCACGAGGGGAGGGGGGGGAGGGGGAGCAGGAGTCCAGAGGACACCCAGAAAGTTTAGCCTGTACCCCTGACGAATGATGGAAAGAACCTGCTGGTCTGAGGTGATGCTGCGCCAACACTCTGTGAAGAACCATAGCCAGCCTCCGAACAGAGGATACGGGCAGCTGGCTTACGCTCCCTCACAACCAGTCAAAATCCCGTGGCAGGACTTGGCTGGGAAGCCAGCTGAGGTTAGGGGGCCCGTTGCTGCTTGGGGCGGCCCCTAGAGCTCACCCACTGTGATTGGGTGTGTGAGAAGCAGGAGGATAGTACTTCCTTTGGTGGTAGAAGGACCTCAGACCCTGTTGGGAAAACCTCTTGGCAGAGGACAGCAGGTCCGACGTACTGGCTGAGAGATGCTGCAGGGTCTCATGATGATCTTATAATTGAGCCACAGCATCCCTCATCTTATCCGCAAAGAGATTCTTGGTGGTACATGGCAAGTCCACGAGCCTCTCAATCACCTCCAGGCAGAGATCTGAAGCCCGGAGCCAGGCCATCCTATGGGCACCAATGCCCACAGCCGCCACTCTTGCCGCCATCTCGAAGACATCATAGCGCTCCTCATGCTTGCCACATTCAAGAACCTGCCAGACAAATGTCAAGAAAGCATCCTGCTGCTCTTGGGGTAGGTGCTCAGCCATCTCCTGGATCTGTTTCCAGAAGTTACGAGAATACTGCGTCATATATAGCTGGTAGGAGGCGATATGGGCAATTAGCATGGTGCTCTGAAAAATCTTCTGTCCCAGCACATCCAACACTCTGTGTTCCCATCGCAGAGGAACGGAGGCATGGGTGCAAGAATGCTTAGCCCTCTTGAGGACGGACTCCACCGCCACCAACTAGTGTGAGAGTTGACGCTTCTTGAAACTTATAGAGTGCTGGATCACGTACACCCCATCGGCCTTTTATTGACCGGAGACAGAGTGTTCCCAAATTCTAAGGAGCAACTCCTTGAATATCTCATGGACAGGAACAGCCACCACCTCCTTTGGGGCATCCAAAAATTGGAGAATCTCCAGCATCTTGTGTCTGGCATCCTCTTCCATCAGAAGTTGAAACGGCTTCTGCCATGGCCCGCATGAAACCAGCAACGGTCAAGTCCTAAGGTGGGGACCAGCACTGTTCCTCCGGAGGAGATGGGTCTGAGGGCAGGCCACCAGAGTCAGAGGAAGACTCAAAAGTATCATCCCTCCACGGATCATAAGGTGTGTCATCATCACTAAGATCGCATGGAGATGGCGGTGGTGGGGTGCTTCCCAGGTCCCGCAGCCTGGGCACCAAAGGCACTGATGGCACTAGGGCATCAATAGCCCCGAAGAACCTGGAACTGGACCAGGCAAACCTGAATGCGGAACCGAAGGCCTCGGCAGTGCCTCCAGCATCAAAGGGCCTTCCTCCTCCTCGGAATCCACGATGGGGATAAGACCGAGATAAGACAGCAACAGTGCCCATCGAGGTATCGATGGCACACCGGGCATTGGCTGTGTGAGGAGAACACTAAGAAGAGCATCGAGGCGTTCCAGCAGCGGCACCAACATGGAGGGATGGAGGGTGCAGGCTCCAACACCGGTGGAGACACCGGCAGGGCTGGCAGTTGATGCCCTGCAGGGCTCGAAGAACCATCAAGTGCACCCTGCATTCCAGTTCTTCCTCGAAGGCCGCCAACAATAGAATGGGCTGAGGAGGAGGAGTTGTAACCAGATCTCCCTTGAAGCCTCAAGGAAGATCAGTGCCTGGCACTGGAATCGGTGGGGGACACCTTGGACCCCCAGCATCGATGAAGGGCAGTACCTCCTTGCTGCAGGGTTGCTTTGGGGGCATCATTGCAGAAGCCTGTGCCAACCTGAACCCAGTACCATGCAAGGATAGAGACCAGTGGTGATTTTTCCGGGGATTCCCACGGTGCTCGGCCCAGTCTTTTCCTGGAGCCGAGGAGGAAGGAGACAATCCAAATCTCCTCGAGTGAGAGCAGATCAATGAAGGCCAGTCTCCAGCCCCACTCTCCACTGGTGTTGAGAACTCAGAATTTATCAATCCAAACAGCTTCTCCATCTTGTCCAGTTGGGCACGCCGGCCCTTGCGGGTCATCTGATCACAGAAACGACACCACCTAACATCGTGCAATGCCCCCAGGCATAGGATACACACCTCGTGTGGATCTGTAAGGGACACTGTCCAAGGGCACTGAGGAAACCAATGAAAACCCGACACCACCATGACGAAAAACAGCCAGCAAGCAGTCAGTGACCAGTGGCCCCCGAAGGATTCCACAACCAGGAACAGACTGCACTGAACAAAGAACTTACCATGCCACGAGACTGACTAAATCCAGGGAGAAGTTGAAGAGGGACGCCATGCAGGAAAAGCCAAAAAACATGACCGTGGAATGTAGTTTTTCCAAAAGGAAAAAACACAAGCTCCACAATCGTGAGACGACAGCTCCGCAGAAAAGAGGAGACTGAAAAGGGACCCCACGTGGACGCGTGAATGGTGGCATGCTGGGCATGCTCAGTGTACCAGTCAAAGTTTTCTAGACACTTTGACATAAAAGTTTTCCGTGCTGGGCTCCATCCAATGATGTCACCCATGTGTGAGGATTACCATCCTGCTTGTCCTAGGAGAAATAATATAACCACACAATGTGTGATTTCTGTTCTGTGTAGCATGGACAGGTTACATTGATTTGCAGGAGTATAGAAAAGCAAACTTGGGTAGGCAACTCTGGTCCTTGAGGACAAATAAACTAGTCAGATATCAACAATGAATATTTTATACATTTGGTCCAGAAATCTGTTCGTAGACCTCGAAAGACCACATTACCTACCCATGTGCATTACATGCAATATCCAGCCTTCAGATAAAGATAGAGGAATGCTTTACAATCCTACTAACCTTAATGGATTCCTTCCATTTCTTATGAATTGCTTGAGCCAAATGCAGATCTATGTACACCACACAATCTTCACCAGTCAATGAACCTAAAGGAGGGAAACAATTTTCTTATTAACGAGTTAAAAGTAATTGGTCCATAAAGGATTAAACACAGAATGTGTTAGCCTACCACATGTCACAAACAGGGTGCCATTTACTTTCTAGCTATGAGATTTTGAAGACAAATTTTATAACTGACATTCTAAACCATAACTTTTAACTGGCTGCAGTTCAGAAATCAAAACTCTTCCTCTGATGACACGTCACAAAATGGAAAAACCACCTCTGGTTTCTATTTCAAGATGCTTTTATTTCAAAATTTCCTTTTAATTACACCTGTAAATAGTGGTACACCCTCAGAAGAATCTTCTGAACTTAGAAGAAAATCTCTTCTGTTCCAAAGTCAGCTTCATGTGTGCATGCAGGAGTTGCTTCTCCCAGGTTTACTTCAATAAGGGCAAGCAGGAAAGGGCAAAGATCAAAAGGGCTTCAATAAAAAAAGAGTGCCACAAACAGAGGCGCGGCTTAAAAAAAGCGATGATGAAGAACGGCGAACCTCATAACGGCGATAAGATTAAAGGCCCTTGCTAATAAAGGCGGTGATGAATATAGGTTCCTCTATTGCCTTTATTAGCATGGGCCTTTAATCTCTTTTATTGAAACCCTTTTGATCTTCGTGCAGGGAGGGCAGAACCTCCCCAGCCTCTGCAGCAGCTCCAGCAACTTACCCGGAGAGAGCCAGCCAAGCCGATCAGCAGCAGCAGCCATCTGGGGCCACCAGGCATCTTGCAGGCTAGCTCCGTCACCCCAGCCCTGATCCCTGCCAAGCAAACTCCCCACTGACGCCAGGCTCTACCCCCGGCCCCTCCTCCTGGGGTGCCGGGGAAGAGGGAGCGTGCTACAAGAAGGGGTGTATGGCGGTCGGGAGCTCCTCTCCTCTCTCCCCACAACACACTCCCGACCACCAGCCTCCCAGGGGGTCAAAATAGGAAAATTAGTTCTTACCTGTTAATTTTCGTTCCTGTAGTACCATGGATCAGTCCAGACTGTGGGTTGAGCCTCCTTTCCAGCAGGTGGAGACAGACCAAAACTGAAAGGATATCCTATATGAGCACAGAGCCTATCCTATAACCCTTCAGTATAACGAATGTCAAAGCAGAAAATAACAAAACCAGAGTAGGACCAAGTAAGCAACCAGAAAGCTCAATGGAGCAACAGTAGAGCAATGAACGAAACATGTTATGCCTAACTGCTCTTGCATATACTTGGACAACCAAGGCTTCCGGTGTATTTGCTCAGTATTCTTGCAAAAAAAGACGTCTGAAAATCTGCAACCTGTAAGAATAAGCTTCGAGAGGACAGAAAGAGACAACAGGGAAGGGTGTCTGTACTGATCCATGGTACTACAGGAACGAAAATTAACAGGTAAGAACTAATTTTCCTTTCCCTGTACGTACCCGGATCAGTCCAGACTGTGGGATGTACCAAAGCTTCCCCAAACCGGGTGGGACCGAGACAGTCCCACTCGAAGTAATAGCCGCCCAAAGAACCAAACACCGGAGCGTGCACGTCCAGATGGCAGAGTCGAGCAAAAGTATGCAAGGATGTCCAAGTGGTAGCCCTGCAAATTTCCTACGGAGGGACTGATTGAATGGTCGCCCAGGAAGTAGCTCGAGAACGCAGTGAATGAGTCGTTAGACCCTTGGGAACCACCCAAACATGACAAAGAAAAGCGGAGGAGAACAATTCCGCAACCAGCACGCTATAGTGGGCTCAAGAGCTGGCTTATCCCGATTGCACCCAGGCCAGGGGACAAAAGATGGACCGATACACGGAGGTCATTGGTAACTAGGAAATAGCGAAAGTAAAACTCGTATGGCATCAAGGTAATGGAGATCGTCACCAGTTGCAGGGGAAATGCAGGGAGTTCTGCTGACTGGTGGACATGGAAGTTAGAAGAACCTTCACCAAGAAGGAAAGATCCGTACGAGGGATACCCCGGAGTCAAAAGATCGCAAAAAAAGGTTCCCGACAGGACAGTGCTTGGATCTGCGAACTCTGACGAGCAGAGAAGATAGAGACCAGAGAACAGTCTTGAGCATAAGAGCCTTCAAGGTAGCGCGACGGAGAGGGTCGAACAGAGCCGCACAGAGGGCCCGAAAAACCAGATTAAAAGTCTACGACTGGCAAGTGGGCGAGAAGGTGGACATAGATGCTTGACTCCCCTGAAGCACCAAAACGCAGAGGGGGTGACCGCTCAGTGATGACCTTCCACCCTACCCAGGAGAGAGCCGAGAGGGTAGACCTGTACGCGCCGATAACAAAAGCAAAGACCCTCGGAGAGACTGTCTTGGAGAAGAAAGGACTAACGAGATTGGGGCGGAAGACGCTGAGAAGCCCGACTCCGTGTAGACTCAAACACATTCCAGATACACACGTACGCCAGGGAAGTCGACAGTTTCCGGGCCCGCAGCAGAGTGGAGAAGACCTCCTCCTAATAGCCCTCGCACCGGAGATGTCGCCATTCAAAAAGCCAGACCGCTAGACAAGCACGATCGGCCTGGTCAAGAAATTCAGGTCCCGGACTAGGGAGCCGAGGAAGATGACGTAGCCGCAGAGGTCCGTCCGTTACTAGGTTGAGAAAATCCGCGAGCAAGGCCTGCGCGGCCACTCGGGTGTTACCAGAACCAAGGGACCCCGGTAGAGTTCTATCCTTCTGAGAACTTTCCCGACCAGAGACAGCGGGGGGAAAACAGAGAGAAGGACGTCCGCCAATCAAGGGAGAGCGAGAGCATCTAAGCCCGCCGAGCCGTGGTCCCTCCAGCGGAAGAACCAATTTGCCATGGAATTGCGAAAAGTCGTCATGAGACCCAGGTGGGAGGGGACCACCTGTCGATGAGAAAATTCCAAGGCTACGTCAGAGGATTCCCATTCCCTGGGATCGAGCGACTGAAAACTGAAAAATCAGCCTGGACATTCCCCTTGCCTGCGGAGTGGGAGGCCGCCGGGCACTGTGAGTGTCGCTCTGCGTAGGCGAAGAGAAGGCTGGTGTCCAGAGCCACCCGCGGACTGCTGGTGCCACCTGGGTGATTGATGCAAGCCACGGTGGTGGAGTTGTCTGACAAGACCCGTATCGCCTTGCCGCGGATGAGGGGAAGAAACTCCAAAAGAGCTAGGAACATCGCCCGAGCCTCCAACCGCTTAATATGCCAGCGAGACGGAGCCGCTGACCAGATCCCCTGGGCATACTGGGAGAGGCAGGCCAGACCCCAGCCAGAGAGACTGGCGTCCTTGATTACTATATTCCACTGAGGGACTTGGAGAGGCATTCCCGGTAGCAAAGGAAGGGGAAGCGACTACTGAAAGTCAGCGACGGTAGAGCAAAGGCCCAAGGAACTAGGTCGATGGTAGGAGCCAAGCAGCTCGAGATCTACAGGTAGTCACAAGCCGAAGAAAGCAGCAAGAGCAGACTCTGAAAACTGGCCGAACAACTTGAGGGCCCGCGCGCGAGGCAACAAGACCTTGCTCACCCGGGTGAAGAAGTGGACTCCCAGGTACTCTACCACCTGGGAGGGCTGAAGATTGCTCTTTAAAAAAGTCAGTATCCACCCGAGAGACGCAAGAAGAGCTAACATGCGATACACTGCCTGCCGGCAAAGAGCCTCCGCTTTGGCCCTGACGCGCCAGACGTCTAGATGACAATAAGCAAGGAGTCCTTCCCGGATGAGATGCTGCCACCAACATCCAGACATTGGTGAAGGTGCAAGGTGCCGTCGTGAGACCAAAGGAAGTGCCCGGAACTAGGCGGAGAGCTGCTGCCACCAACATCCAGACATTGGGGAAGGTGCAAGGTGCCGTCGCGAGACCAAAGGAAGCGCCCGGAACTAGAAGTCCCGGCGGAGGACGTGAACGCGAAGAGAGCACGGCCGCCACAAGGAATCGGAAAATGGAACATGCCACTGACAAAAACGAGAGAGACGAGGAACGCTCTGGTGCAAAACGGCACGAGGACCGCTCACAGGGTTTCCATGCGGAGACGTGGGATCTTGAGAGCCCGGTTGACTCGTTTGAGAGCTAAGATCGAACGAAGAAAATAGGATACTGGCCTGCGGCGAGAACGCTGTCTGGAACAGGGACAGGAGCTTGGCAGGGGTTTGCTCCACTGTGTGCCGCAGGGACCGACTGCACGGGGAAAACAGAAGAAAAAAGATCCCGACAATCTCGAGCAAAGCGAAGATGTACCTATCTCTGAGAACGTCGAGGACCCACTGGTCCGACAGGATCGTGACCCAGACCATGGAAAACAGAGAAAGCAACCGCCTAGGAAGGGGACCAAGGAATGAGGCATGGAAACTCCAGTGTGTGTGAAGGCAAAAGGATTGAGCACGTGGGCTGGCCCTCGCGAAAGGGATGGCACCCATGAGAAGGCTGCGAACAAAATTGCGATCAAGAAGGAACAAACCCCCAGAGGAGTCACCATGCCCGCATGGGGTATACAGTCTCTGGCCCCCAAACGTGGACGAGAGGTGCAAAGGACCGGGATGGGTTCGGACGGTCCTCCGGAAGCTGAAGGACCCTACTCGCCCCTAAGGAATCCCTAGTTTCTCAAGGTCCTTGTCAAAGAACAGCTTACCTTTAAACGGCAACGTCCCCCACCAGGCTGTGGAGGACGGATCGGCCGAGCAGTGGCGCAGCTAGAAGAACCGTGTGGCGGACATCGCTGAGGCTATCGCCTTTGCCTGAAGGCGGCTAAGGGTCATATGCGCAGCCTCTGGCCACAGGAGGTCCCAGGCGCAGAGCAAAGTTGACTTTGACCCCACCTGAGACCGGCCCGCAGAAGGAACTGCTGCAAATAGTGGTACACACCCCCAGCGCCAGGAAATCAAAATACGCTTCACATAAGCCTCGAGCAGGCGTACCGGGGCCACTTGAAAGCCGGGAAAAAACCTCCTGAAACAAGACCGCAAAGTAATCCACGGGGGGATTATTGTGGGGTTTTTTTTGTTGTTGTTTTTAAGAACGAAGTATACCATCAGGAGGGGAAGCTTGTTCAGGGCACGGCCCGTCCGGGGAGCCTGCCATGCCCGCAGGTGCAACTGTTTGGGCGAGGGAGGAAAGGGGAAGGCGCTTGCCAAATTCCTCAATCCCGCCAGGACCAGGTCCATAACCATGGGCAAAGAGGCTGTACCAGGGGTGGAAGGATAGCCTACGCAACGGATTGGCGATAGGATCCGGGAGGACCGGATCCGCCGGGAGGTCGGGGGGGGGGGAGGAAGGCACTTCCAGGACCACCCGTGCCCCAAGGGACCCCGGGGGCTCCATAGCCAGCCGAACTGTCAACGGCACAGAGCGAGGAAATTTTATTTAATGAATTAATTTTTTTTTTTTGTGTGTCCCGGGGGGGGGGGGCAAGGGGGGGGGACCATCCACCTTCTCCTGCATGATCGCTAAAGGGGATCTACGCAGGAGGAGGAAACATGCAAATCACAAAATTTGCCGCGGCAAAGAGAGCCACTGAAGAAAAAAAGGCTGCAGAGAAAATGTTTGATTGACAGCCTGGAGGCCAGGAGTGAAGCAGGGGGGGAATCTGCTGACTCCTGAGACCAGAAAAGAAAAAAAAAGACTGGTCTACTACTGCAAACAAGTTAGAGGTAGGGGAATACCTGCAACTTATATTCAAACTTTAAAGTTGAAATTTTCTTCCCTTTTTTTTTTTGTAGACTGAGCGCAGCAGTTGGGTTCTAAACCCTCTCGGCAGCCAGGGGGGGGGGGGGGGGGGGGGGGATGAGACCTGGACAGACTCGATTCCCACACCTGGAAGCGGGTACAGACTCAGGCTATGCAGCGCACAAGGGGCAAAGCCCCCCTGAGACCGGCAAGAGCCGAGAGACAGATCCGTCTCCCACACAGAAGAAAGAGAAAAAAGGTCACAAAGAAAAATCTCTAATACGAAGGAAAACAAAATTAAGTACTTGCTTGATTCGTAAGGAAAGAAGAAAGAAAGGCTGACTAGCCTAAAGCAGAGAACGAAGGGTGAGCTGCTGCACCTGCTGGAGACAGACGAATACTGAAGGGTTATAGGATAGGCTCTGTCCTCATATAGGATATCCTTTCAGTTTTGGTCTGTCTCCACTTGCTGGAAAAGAGGCTCAACCCACAGTCTTGACTGATCCGGGTACTTACAGGGAACCCGCCATTATTCTGCGCTCGCGATGGGCTGCAGCTTGGCTTGGCTCAGCCCCACCCCCACTGATGCCAGGCTCCACCCCGGCCCCCCCTCTTGGGGGAGAGGGAGCATGCTGCGAGAAGGGGTGCACGGTGGTCGGGAGCTTCTCCTGGGGGGTGCAAAATCCTGCCATTATTCTATGCTCGCACCATGCTGCAGCCGGCACTTTTATTGAAGCCCTTTTGATCTTTGCCCTTTCCTGCTCGCCCTTATCAGAGGATACCCTTCTCCCACACTGTAACTACCAGGGTTTAGTTTGTGAGAAAATTATTTGGAATGAAGTTCTGGTGGCAACAACCTGGTGATTAATATCCTTATTCAATAAACGTTCACACGGTTAATGCGACTCCAACGTTTCTCTATACTTCAACGGGAAGAGGAAATGTGGAAAAGAGGACTTGCATTCAGGCAACAACCAACAAGGCTGCACAGTATGGGTAAACAAATAAGCGTGGGAGTAGCTTGCTTGTTGCGGTTACTACCCCAAACCAATTAAGCCTGATACTTCACTTGGAATGCATATCCAGTGCAGCTCACTGCTTCAGTGGCAGGGGGGAATGAAGAAATAGGATTTACATTCAGACAACAACCAACTCGGACTGAATTGCACAGTCTGCTTAAACAAATAAACTTGGGAGTAGCTTGCTTGTTGAGGCGGTTACTACCCTAAACCAATCAAGCCTGATACTTCACCTTGAATGCATATCCAGCGTGGTTCTCTGCTTCAGTGGCAGGAGGGGAATGAGGAAAAGAGGATTTACATCCAGACAATAACTAACAAGGCATTGATCTGAGCAGTATGAGTATACAAACATCAGGGTAACTTCTTGTTACAAAGGTTACTACCCTCAAACATTAAGCCTTATACTTCACTTTGATGCAGCTCCAACACTGCTCTCTGCATCAATGGCGGGGGTGGAAGGAAATTGGAATCAAAAAGTTACCAATAAGGGCCCTGAACTCAGCGGTCAGGGTAACAGAAAGGTATGGGAAAATAAGCGTGAGAGCTTGCTGGGCAGACTGGATAGGCCTGTTGGTCTTCTTCTGCCATCATTTCTATGTTTCTATGTATGTTACTTCTTTTCAGAGTTAAGAGGCATAGCAGCAAATGTGTTCTGCTCTAGCCCCTCCCATCCAGATAACATACAGGGAAGAGGAAAGCATGGAGTGGAATCTGAAGCAGAGAAAGTCATTCTGCTCCCTAATCCAGCCCCCCTTCGTGTTTCTTTCCCTCCTGATCTGTGGAGTGGAGGGGGTGCAGGGAGTCTGTGAGTGAGGAGATCAGAAACATCAGGGATAGAAGAGGTGAATGAGGAGAGCATGTGGTGTTGCTCCCTTTCTTTCATTCTTGAGGAGAAGAGCAGACTATTGTTTTGCATTTTAGGTTCCCCAGTCTGAGGAAAGTGGGCAGTACACACCAATCTACTCTGATCCCCCTAGGCCAGGGGTGGGCAATTCCAATCCTTGAGGGCCACAAACCTGTCGAGGTTTTAGGATATCCTAATGAATATGCATGACAGATTTGCATACAACTGAGGCAGAGTGCATGCAAATCTCTCTCATGCATATTCATTAGGGATATCCTGAAAACCAGACTGGTTTGTGGCCCTCGAGGACTGGAAGTGCCCACCCCTGCCCTAGGCTAAGAAGAGCCAGCTGATTCTGGCTCAAAGAGGAAGTCTGTGCTTTACTGGCTAAGGAGAGAGAGGAGGAGAGATGTGGAAAAGGTAATACATTTCCCAGGAGGGGAGCTTAAAGACTACCAGGGTTTAGGGGTGAAACCTGTGGGCCCTAGGACCACTAGGTTATTCATGGGTAGGGGCTGGAAATGGAGGACCAGATCCCCAGGGCAGAGAGGAGGAGGAAGAGGGTAGAGAGAGAAAGAGCTCTTCTCTCTCTACCCTCCTTCTTCCTCCTTGACCCAGTAACCCTCCATCCCCTGCTCCCAGCAGTACTCAACCCCTAGACATCCTTTTCCACCAGTGCTCAACAAGTGAAGGTCTAGGGAAGGCATAAGGAGGAAGAGGAAACTTGTGTTTTCATATTTGTGTGCGTGAGAGAGAGTATGTGAGTGAGTGTTTGAGAGAAAAAGGTCACACTGGCCCTGGCCTCACCTCCTCAAACAGGTCACAATGAGCCCTGCTCCGCCTCCCCCCTTCCCATTCCACCTTTTTTCCACAAATTAAGCCAAGGCTGCTACTTACTCATCACTTGACTCTGAAATCTGATATAAGCACATTTAAAGCAAAACTTAAATATGTCAAAGACTGTTTCAAAACAGCAGCTCAGCACTGAGAAAACTGCTCTTAGCATTTCACTATATTTTAATAGGATATCCTGTCCAATATACCGTTCTACCACATGCATATGCTGTATATTTCTTCATTGGCATTGCTAAGTCCAACCTCTTGCTAAGCAGGAAGGAAGACACTTGAAAATAGGGAAATACAAGCTGGCTAAATGGCTCAGCAGTAGTGCTGTATACTGCCATGTGAACAGTCCCCAGTTAAGAGCAACATACTAGGAACAGCAAATGGATGGGTCTTTTAAAACAGGGGGAAACCCACAGGTAATTGCGAATGAAGGCTCAAGGAGCCAGCATGGCTGCACTGTTTCTGACTGAGCTGGGAAGAAAAAAAAAAAAAGAGAAAGGAGGAATTACTAGACCAAAAAAAAAAAAAAAAACCCAAGGCAAGACAATTCTACAAGTTCTACTAAATATGCACGGTACAGGTCTTTCTGGCAAGTTTTTAAAAAGTCTATAAATCGCATTAGCAGAAATATGCACAGATATCAGAAAGGGACTTAAATGACATTAAAATTAAATCTAATATTTCCACTAAAGTAAATCATTCAGATTTTACATATTAGAAAGAACTAAAAGATACTTTCCCTGCCCAAAGTCACATGTGCTTCTGAAGGTATATGTGGAGCTCAAAACTAGCAAGAAACAACAGATCAAGGACAAGCTTAAAAAATAAGATACACAAGGTTCTCCAACTACAATGCAAAGTGTATTGTGATCCAGAGGAGGTGGCTACTTATAGCTCTCAAAGGAAAGGTAAGCAAAGTACCATGTTCTCACTTAAATAAAATCTTTTACTAGCTCAGCACAAGATCCACAATACATCTAAAGTGGTAAAAGGCATAATGACCTGAGCTGGAAGTGACCTCCACATGGGGTGCTTTCAAGCTCATTCATCAGCTCCTAAGAGACTGTTTACATGTTCCCTTAGCAGGAAGGAAGCACTAAAACTTGCCATATAAGTTAAAAACTCTCAAATAGCTACAGCATGTCTTTAAAAGAAACAAAAGTATTTTCCTTTCAATTTAAATTAGATCCATAAATTGAAATTGTTGAGTCTGAGAAAGGGGGCATGCTGGTTCAGGTAGGCAAATGACCTGTGATGCAGAGATACACGCTGCCTCAAGTGACACAAGAACGAAGTGCCTTCTCTGTATTAGATAATGAAGAAGCTCTAGCAGTGGAGATTGAAGTGGTATCTGAAAAGAAAGAAGAAACCCAATAAACGCAGAAATTCCATAATAAATCAATAACCATAAGAAAAAGCTCATTGTGCTGGGTGACTCAGTCATCAGAGGCACTAATCTGAGAACTCTTTTTGAGGGAAACACCATAGTTAAAAGTTTTCTGGGATCATCGGCTGGTAGAAATGCTATTCACATAGTCAATGCAATCCAAAAAGAAAGCAAAGACTCTGAAGCTGATATCATCATCCATTTGGGAACCATCGACCTTGCTAGAAACAACATCTAAGAGGTACAGAGATTTCCAGTCTCTGGCAAAGCAGATTAGTCACATGGCGAAGACTATTGCCTTTTCAGAAGTGTGACCTGTTCATGGAAAGGGGAAAGAGAGGCTAAGCCATATAGATAACTTCAATACCTGGCTCAAAACTTGGTGTAAGGAACAAAGCTTTGGATATATTGCAGGCTGGGGCCATTTATGGAACAGTAAAAGGCCCTATGTCAAAGGTGGCTTACATCTGTCTGTGGCAGGAAAAAGGATCCTAAGAGAAAAATTCAAATCCTATGCCATACGGCATTTAAACTAGATAACAGGGGTGGCAGAAGGACATTGGAATGTCACCCCCAAAATACAAAGGAAATGGGTGAAGAGGATAACAAAAGTAAGCTGAATAAGGCACAAAACAAGTCCAAGAAGAGCAGTAACCTGAACGAGAGAAGCTGGAAAGCAATGAGCACAAATGCATGTAGTCTGGGCAATAAAATCCCAGACCTGCAAGCCCTAATGGTGGAAGCGGACTTGGACATTGTTGCTGTTACAGAGACATGGTTCACATTTTCTCATGATTGGGATACAGCCATACCGGGCTATAACTTGTTAAGGAAGGAAAGAGAAGACAGAAAAGTGGGAGCAGTAGCTCTTTATGTCAAAAACAATATCCAAGCAACTGAACTGCAAGGAATATGGGGTAGAGAAGAAGTATTATGGGCCATTCTAAAAAAGATGATGGTGCATCCATTTTTACTGGAGTGGTTTACAGACTTCTGACTCAAATGGAAGAACTAGACAGAGATCTGGTTGAAGACGTCCAAAATATGGGAAAGAAGGGAGAAGTGTTGATTGTTGGAGATTTTAATCTGCCGGAAGGAGACTAGAGAATCCCTTCTGCAGAATCGAACAGAAGTAGAGGGATAGTGGATGCCCTACTAGGGGCTCTGTTCAAACGATAATGGAACCCACGAGGGAGGGATTATATTTGACTTAGTGCTCACTAACGAGGATAATGTCTCTAATGTCTGGGTGGGTGCCCACTTTAGCACCAGTGATCAAACGGTATGGTTTGATATCGCAAACAGAACCACTGAGAAGTCACACAAAGACCCGAGTTTTGAACTTCAAAAATGTAGACTTTGTTGAAATGGGGAAGTACAGGGAGGTAGAACCAGAAGACTAGGAGAAAAAAAAAAAGAGATGGAACGACAGTGGGCCAAACTAAAAGGAGCAATTCCAAAGGCAACTAATCTATATTAAAAAACTAAACAAAAGCAAGAGAAATAAGAAATTTATCTGGTTCTCAAAGGAAGTGGTTGAAAAAATAGAAGCAAAAAGAACAGCATTCAAGAAATATAAAGGATCCCAAAAAGAGAAACACAGGAAGAATATCTGGTGAAACGGACTAAAAAAGTAATCAAGAAAGCAAAACGTCATGCGGCAGAAAGGATTGCCAAAGAGGTAAAGGAAAATTAGTTCTTACCTGCTAATTTTCGTTCCTGTAGTACCACGGATCAGTCCATACCATGGGTTGAGCCTCCTGTCCAGCAGATGGAGATAGACTAAAACTGTAAGGGTATCCTATAACAGGACAGAGTCTATCTTGCATTCCTTCAGTATAACAATTGTCAAAGCAGATTAAAGATAACCAGTAAAAGATCAAGCAAGTAACAAGAGAACTCAAACAAGTAACGAGAGAACTCAGGAAACAATGGGAACATTGAATGGACTCTGTTTATAAACGCTCTTTCAGTAATATCCAAAGTCATCATAATAGATGCTTCCGGTGCCTTTAAGAATAAGCACAGATGAGAGAAAGAAAGCTTCGAGTGGACGGCAGATGTATGGGGAAGGGCGTCTGGACTGATCCGTGGTACTACAGGAAAGAAAATTAACAGGCAAGAACTAATTTTCCTTTCCCTGTACGTACCCAGAGCAGTCCAGACCATGGGATGTACCAAAGTTTCCCTAAATAGGGTGGGACCCAGATAGTCCAGCTCGAAGCACTTGCCTACCAAAGGAACCAAACACTGGTGCCTGTACATCAAGACAGTAGTGCCAAGCAAAGGTATGCAGAGACTTCCATGTAGCGGCCCTGCAGATTTCCTGCAGAGAGACCGAATGACTCTCCACCCAAGAAGTAGCCTGCAAACGCAAGGAGTGAGCCTTTAAGTCCTTTGGAACCACACGCCCCTGAGTGATGTAGGCCAACGAGATCATCTCCTTCAACTACCAAGCGATCATGGTCTTAGAAACCTGTTTGCCCCTATTAGGGCCACTCCACAGGACAAAAAGATGATCCGAGACTTGGAAGTCATTGGTGACCTGAAGATAACGCAGTAAAACACGTTTTAAAAAAAAGGCTCCAGGGTCAATCCGGGTAACTATAGACCAGTGAGCCTGACTTCAGTGCCGGGAAAAACAGTGGAAACTATTCTCAAGAACAAAATTGTAAAGCATATAGAAAGACATGATTTAATGGAACACAGTCAACATGGATTTACCCAAGGGAAGTCTTGCCTAACAAATCTGCTTCATTTTTTTGAAGGGGTTAATAAACATGTGGATAAAGGTGAACCGGTAGATGTAGTGTATTTCGATTTTCAGAAGGCGTTTGACAAAGTCCCTCATGAGAGGCTTCTACGAAAACTAAAAAGTCATGGGATAGGAGGTGATGTCCTTTCGTGGATTACAAGCTGGTTAAAAGACAGGAAACAGAGAGTAGGATTAAATGGTTAATTTTCTCAGTGGAAAAGGGTAAACAGTGGAGTGCCTCAGGGATCTGTACTTGGATCGGTGCTTTTCAATATATATATAAATGATCTGGAAAGGAATACGACGAGTGAGGTTATCAAATTTGCAGATGATACAAAATTATTCAGAATAGTTAAATCACAAGCAGACTGTGATATATTGCAGGAGGACCTTGCAAGACTTGAAGATTGGGCATCCAAATGGCAGATGAAATTTAATGTGGACAAGTGCAAGGTGTTGCATATAGGGAAAAATAACCATTGCTGTAGGTACACGATGTTAGGTTCCATATTAGGAGCTACCACTCAGGAAAAAGATCTAGGCATCAAAGTGGATAATACTTTAAAATCGTCAGCTCAGTGTGCTGCAGCAGTCAAAAAAGCAAATAGAATGTTAGAAATTATTAGGAAGGGAATGGTTAATAGAATGGAAAATGTCATAATGCCTCTATATCGCCCCATGGTGAGACCACACCTTGAATAATGTGTTCAATTCTGGTCGCCGCATCTCAAAAAAGATATAGTTGCGATGGAGAAGGTACAGAGAAGGGCAACCAAAATGATAAAGGGGATGGAACAGCTTCTCTATGAGGAAAGGCTGAAGAGGTTAGGGCTGTTCAGCTTGGAGAAGAGACGGCTGAGGGGGGATATGATAGAGGTCTTTAAGATCATGAGAGGTCTTGAACGAGTAGATGTGACTCGGTTATTTTCACTTTCGAATAATAGAAGGACTAGGGGGCATTCCATGAAGTTAGCAAGTAGCACATTTAAGACTAATCGGAGAAAATTCTTTTTCACTCAACGCATAATAAAGCTCTGGAATTTGTTGCCAGAGGATGTGGTTAGTGCAGTTAGTGTAGCTGGGTTCAAAAAAGGTTTGGATAAGTTCTTGGAGGAGAAGTCCATTAATGGCTATTAATCAATTTTACTTAGGGAATAGCCACTGCTATTAATTGCATCAGTAGCATGGGATCTTCTTAGTGTTTGGGCAATTGCCAGGTTCTTGCGGCCTGGTTTTGGCCTCTGTTGGAAACAGGATGCTGGGCTTGATGGACCCTTGGTCTGACCCAGCATGGCAATTTCTTATGTTCTTATGACATCAAGGCGGCGAAGATCACCCCCTATCATACTCGCTATATCTTCTGGAGAGATCACAGGGAGCTCCACCAACTGACATTTATTTATTTAAACGTTTTTATAGACCGGTATTTGTCGATACATCATATCGGTTTACATGGAACTAAACAGTGAACATACATTAAACAGGGAGTTAAGAACTTGGGGGGTATAACTTGTACAGAATTAGCGGGATAAAATATATACAATATATACAAGTGTACAGTAATATATGCAAGGGTACAGTAATATTCATGTATGAGGAAAGGAGGTTAATAATTTGAGGGGTTTAACAAGTGAAGTAATTAGGGAGGTAAGATGGAGAGTAGCTACATGGGTACAGTATTAATATAATGGAGGAGGAGGAAACATATGGGAGTATCTACGTAGGTCAGGAGGAATGAAAATAAGGTGGGAGAATTTACGGAGCAGAATTTTTACAAGAATGGGGCAGATAAAGAAGGGGAATACAGGGTACAGTATAGGGGAGGTGGGTGGGCGATTTACAAGAGACAGATCTAGGGTGAAACATTATCTCAACGCCGACGATGTTCAAATTCTAATCCCTATAACCGAATCCCTTACAAAAACACGTATGTTCTGGGACAACTGCCTTCAAGCTATCAATCTCCTCCTCTCCAGCCTAAACCTGGTACTCAACGCAGCCAAAACGGAACTCCTCCTTATATCACCTGAACACAGTGACACTACTCAACCAACCCAAACCAATACCCTAATCACACAAGCAAGAGACCTTGGAGTAGTAATTGACAATCATCTGAACCTCAAGAAGTTCATCAACCAAACCACCAAGGATTGCTTCTACAAAGATCTTCATTCAAAAATTGGAAAAAGGATCCAACAGAAGAAAATAGGATAAAGCATAAACATTGGCAAGTTAAATGTAAGACATTGCTAAGACAGGCTAAGAGGGAATTTGAAAAGAAGTTGGCTGTAGAGGCAAAAACTCACAGTAAAAATGTTTTTAAATATATCCGAAGCAGAAAGCCTGTGAGGGAGTCAGTTGGACCGTTAGATGATCAAGGGGTTAAGGGGGCACTTAGAGAAGATAAGGCCATCGCGGAAAGATTAAATGATTTCTTTGCTTCGGTGTTTACTGAAGAGGATGTTGGGGAGGTACCCGTAATGGAGAAGGTTTTCATGGGTAATGATTCAGATGGACTGAATCAAATCACGGTGAACCTAGAAGATGTGGTAGGCCTGATTGACAAACTGAAGAGTAGTAAATCACCTGGACCGGATGGTATACACCCCAGAGTTCTGAAGGAACTAAAAAATGAAATTTCAGACCTATTAGTAAAAATTTGTAACTTATCATTAAAATCATCCATTGTACCTGAAGACTGGAGGATAGCAAATGTAACCCCAATATTTAAAAAGGGCTCCAGGGGCAATCCGGGAAACTACAGACCGGTTAGCCTGACTTCAGTGCCAGGAAAAATAGTGGAAAGTGTTCTAAACATCAAAATCACAGAACATATAGAAAGACATGGTTTAATGGAACAAAGTCAGCATGGCTTTACCCAGGGCAAGTCTTGCCTCACAAATCTGCTTCACTTTTTTGAAGGAGTTAATAAACATGTGGATAAAGGTGAACCGGTAGATATAGTATACTTGGATTTTCAGAAGGCGTTTGACAAAGTTCCTCATGAGAGGCTTCTAGGAAAAGTAAAAAGTCATGGATAGGTGGCGATGTCCTTTCGTGGAATGCAAACTGGCTAAAAGACAGGAAACAGAGAGTAGGATTAAATGGGCAATTTTCTCAGTGGAAGGGAGTGGACAGTGGAGTGCCTCAGGGATCTGTATTGGGACCCTTACTGTTCAATATATTTATAAATGATCTGGAAAGAAATACGACAAGTGAGATAATCAAATTTGCAGATGACACAAAATTGTTCAGAGTAGTTAAATCACAAGCAGATTGTGATACATTGCAGGAAGACCTTGTGAGACTGGAAAATTGGGCATCCAAATGGCAGATGAAATTTAATGTGGATAAGTGCAAGATGATGCATATAGGGAAAAATAACCCATGCTATAATTACACAATGTTGGGTTCCATATTAGGTGCTACAACCCAAGAAAGAGATCTAGGTATCATAGTGGATAACACACTGAAATCGTCGGTGCAGTGTGCTGCGGCAGTCCAAAAAGCAAACAGAATGTTGGGAATTATTAGAAAAGGAATGGTGAATAAAACGGAAAATGTCATAATGCCTCTGTATCGCTCCATGGTGAGACCGCACCTTGAATACTGTGTACAATTCTGGTCTCAAAAAAGATATAATTGCGATGGAGAAGGTACAGAGAAGGGCTACCAAAATGATAAGGGGAATGGAACAGCTTCCCTATGAGGAAAGACTAAAGAGGTTAGGACTTTTCAGCTTGGAGAAGAGACGACTGAGGGGGGGATATGATAGAGGTGTTTAAAATCATGAGAGGTCTAGAACGGGTAGATGTGAATCGGATATTTACTCTTTCGGATAGTAGAAATACTAGGGGGCACTCCATGAAGTTAGCATGGGGCACATTTAAAACTAATTGGAGAAAGTTCTTTTTTACTCAACGCACAATTAAACTCTGGAATTTGTTGCCAGAGAATGTGGTTAGTGCAGTTAGTATAGCTGTGTTTAAAAAAGGATTGGATAAGTTCTTGGAGGAGAAGTCCATTACCTGCTATTAAGTTCACTTAGAGAATAGCCACTGCCATTAGCAACGGTTACATGGAATAGACAGTTTTTGGGTACTTGCCAGGTTCTTATGGCCTGGATTGGCCACTGTTGGAAACAGGATGCTGGGCTTGATGGACCCTTGGTCTGACCCAGTATGGCATTTTCTTATGTTCTTAAATTGCAGGTACTCAAACGACTGAAACCACTCCTGCATTTTCAAGACTTCAGATCGGTCCTCCAAGCCATTCTGTTCTCTAAGATTGACTACTGCAATTCTATTCTGCTTGGTCTCCCCTCCTCCTCCAACAAACCACTTCAAATGCTCCAGAACGCGGCCGCTAGAATCCTACAAACACTAACAGAAGAGAGCATATCAGTCCCATCCTCAGAGATTTGCATTGGCTGCCTATAACCTTTAGAGTCATGCACAAAGCCCTTACTATCATTCACAAAACTATTCACCACCAGTTCCCCATCGACCTGCAACTACCACTCAGGCTACACACATCTTCTAAACCAATCAGGGAAGTATACAGAGGATCATTACACGCTGCCTCCACTAAATCCACCCATCTAACAACTACTAGAGAACGGGCCTTCTCGACAGCGGGACCAACCATTTGGAATGCCATCCCCCCGGATCTCAGACAGGAACCTTGTCTGCGGACATTCAAGAAAAAACTTAAGACCTGGCTGTTTCGTCAAGCATTCCCGTAACTAAACCAGCACCAGCTAGGTCATGGAATAGTTGCGGATATTAGTCCTGTAACTAGACAAGCTTCAGCAAAGTCTCTGATACTGCACCATTATTGTTTCTGAGTTACTCCTTCCACTTCTAGCGTCTTCTTCTCCTTAGCCCCACTACCCCTGTTTTATTGTAACTTTACTGCAACTTGGTTTATGTTAAGGTTAAGGTTGATTCACACTGTTCCTTGTAAACCGATTTATGATATTTTTCATGAAGGTCGATATTAGAAAAGTATAAATAAATAAATAAATAAATAAGAGCACTAATATAAGTACAGTGTTGGGGGAGAAGGGTGGAGAGGTATACAGAAATAAAGCAAGAACATTTAAGGGGAAAGGTTTCAAGTTTTCCACAAGGGTCCAGTATAGAGGTGGGGGGGGGGGGGGGCGGTGACTATTCAGGGAAAGCTTGTTTAAATAGCACGTCTTGAGTTGTTGTTTTTTTTAATTTTTGTGTACTTGGCTCTAGCCGAAGATCAGTTGGCATTGAGTTCCAGAGGGTGGGTCCAGCAAGAGAGAAGGCACAGTCTTTTGTGGTGCAGAGGTGCGTGGACTTGGGGGAGGGGGTATGAAGGGTTCCCTTATAGGCGGATCTGGTTGGGCGGTTAGATGTGCGTAGGTGGAGGGAATTGTCAAGCCAGTGAATGTTGTTGTTGTGGATGGTTTTGTGAATAATAGATAGGCTTTTGTAGGTGATACGAAAGGCAATTGGGAGCCAATGAAGTTCCTTGAGGACAGGAGTAATATGGTCTGTTTTATGGGTGCTTGTTAGAATTCTTGCAGTTGCGTTCTGTAGCATTTGGAGGGATTTCAGGGTTGAGGCGGGGTGGCCTAGTAAAAGGCATTACAGTAATCGATTTTTGAAAAAATAGTGGATTGGAGGACTATGCGGTAGTCATTAAAGTGGAGGAGTGCCGAGGAATTTTGAAAGAGGTTTTCTTCTTGGCAGAGACTGTTACCTGGGAGAGGTGAGCCCGGCCCCGAAGCAGCTGGAGGTGAGGCTGCTAGCCCTGACACTGATTCTGACTCTGCCCCCTTTGTGACATCATAGGGGGAGGCACTGAGGCTCTAAAAACCAGCCCAGCGTTTGAAATTTCTGAGGAGTTTTGAAAGAGGTTTTCTTTCTGGCAGAGAATGTTACCTGGGAGAGGTGAGCCCGGCCCCGAAGCAGCTGGAGGTGAGGCTGCTAGCCCTGATGACGATTCTGACTCCACCCCCTTTGTGACATCATAGGAGGGAGGCGCTGTGGCTTATAAAATCGGCCTAATTGTGGCGGAAGGTCGCCACCGGCGCGCGGCTTAGTTCGGCTTTGTTCAGCTGTGGACAGTCTTTGGTTAGACTTTACGCCGTTTTTGTAAGTATAAGGTTTATTCTTTCACTCCTCTCAAGGACTCAAAACTTTTATCTTTTTGCACAATTTTGAGTGATAAGTAGGGTCTGTTTTAGTAAATTTTGATTTCAATGCCTCATTCTGTTTGTAAATGAAGGGCAAAGGAGAGGGAGAAACCCACTTCTACCCCCGAATCCCTAATAAAAGGTCCCATGGACACTCATGTTCAGCGCATTTTGAGATCGGATGTGGTGCAGGTGGAAGATGCCATTAGAGAATATCGTGGGCTCTCCACCAGACCTTTCTCTATCTTTATCCCAGATCTTTAGGGAACCACCAATTAATCCGGCTATATCCAGGATCCAGGTGAAAGTGGGGGCCAACCATACTGCGGAAGGCACAGGGAATGGTTTGACCATAGTGGGACCACTTCCTCCGGAAGGGAATGGGTATATAAACCGGATGAATCCCCTTGAAACTGTTTCACTTGAAATGGTGCAAGGAAGGGTTCAACCCAGGTTAGCAAAGGATGAAGATCTTGCCCACCTGTCTAAATTATCTGTATCACTTTTAGTAAAACCTAATGTAGTAACCTTAGACGTGATAATGGATGCAATTGTTAGTATGCAAAATGCAATGGTTGCTCAAGTAAATCCAATAGTTGAGAAGGTGAATTTTATACAAGATAAAGTGGTTAATCTGGAGAGGAATATTGAAAAAGAACAACATGAATTTGATAGTATTAAAAAAGATTTAGAAAATTGGAAAACAGTTCAAGGCTTAGCAGTAAAAGAAAATCAAATGTTGCAAGCAAAGATAGAAAATTTAGAAAATGCTAATAGGGAGAGAAATTTGCGATTCATAAATTTTCCAAAGCTACCTCTTGTATCCCCTAAGGAAATGTTTAAAAGATATATACTGGAAATTTTTAAAATTCCAGAAACATCAATTCCACCTTTGGTTAAGGTTTATTATATTCCAGCTTTTAAAAAACAGGAAAAGGTAGAAGGACAGGAAGAGGCACAAATAGCTGAGGCAGATGTATTGGTGTCTAATTTAAACATCTCCAAGATATTAGAGACCTCAGATAGTGAATTAGTTCAGGGGCCACTTCGATAACCACATTTGCTTTTGAATCTGACAGAGATTGGGTATTTAGATTATTTTTCAAACATAGCAAGGAAAAATTTCTATCAGGCCGATACAGTAAGGTGCAGTAGGAAGAGGTGCGTTAGTGCCGGGCGCACCCGCGTTTGCGGCACGTACAGTCTGGATTCACATACCGCTCGATACTGTATTTAAATGGCATACAAATGCAAGCCGCGTCCAACGCACATCCATGAAGGGCAATCCATTTTACTGTATAGGCACTATACACACATGCCGTGACCTCTGACATCCAGCGGGTGCTCAGGTCATGGCATGCGTGCACACACCTTTGCTGCCATGAGCGCACGCCGTGACCTCGGACGTCCAGCCGGGCGCTCAGGTTACGGCATGCGTTCATGCACCCTCGCCGGCGGGGGCTGCTGGAAGCCGCCTCGCGATCCCCCCGGGCTGCTCTCGTTCTCGCCGCCGGCTGCCCCCGGGAGGATGGGAGAGAGGACTGGGGCTGCCCCGGAGACCAGCACCCATAGACGCGGCCAGGGCAGGTGAGCAGGGGCTGGGGGGTGGGATTATCGCGATCTGAAGAGTGTCTTTCCCGGCGCGTTGGATTTTAGGTTGGGCAGGCAAGAGTTTAGGTTATGCTTTCCCGGCGCGTTGGATTTTGGGTTGGGCAGGCAAGAGTTTAAGTTATGCTTGGAAACAACAGGTCCTTCCTTCCTGCTCCGGAGCTGTCAGCGTGCCCGCACGGGAGACCGGCACCATGGGCGCGACCAGGGCATGTGAGCGGGGGCTGGGGGAAAGTTTGCCCGATCCTGGCTCTTGTCCCGGGGGGTGAGGGGGTCGTTTGCCCGTGAAATTTAGTCTCCCTGACCTGACGCTCCACACTAACACAGGGGTAAGGGTAGGCGGTAAATTAGCAGGTTAAACATACGGCAAAACTGCAGGTTAAAAAAGCGATAATCGGGGCGCACGTTACTGTATGGGAGGGAATAGCTAATCCGATCATTTACATCTCATATACATGCCGCGGGCGGAAAGGGTTTCCCGTTGATTTAAAGAAGCGGTAAGGATGGGTTAAAAGGGATAGTGAATCGTGGGTTGGACTAACGCGGCCAAATTGTGAGTAGAAAGCGGGTTAGAAGCAGGGTAACTGCGGCCGCACTTTACTGTCTCGGCCTGTATGAGTGTAAGAGTATACCCAGATTTTGCTAAATTAACTCAGAAAAGCAGAAGACAGTTTTTATTGCTGATAGCTAAAGTGTTCCAAATAGGAGCTACCTTCTTTCTAAAACACCCTTGTAAGTGTCTTATCAGTTACAGGGGTAATTCTTTTGGTTTTTTTCCCTCTCTGCAATTGATTGAATTCTTAAAGGATAAAGTAATAGTAAATTGAATTAAGGAATGAACTCTACTGAGACCTTAAAATAGTAAATATCCCAATTAAATTTAGTAATAGTGCGTTTGGAATTGTGATAACATTCAGTTATTTTTAAGTATATAACTATTATAAGAAATGTTATGAGTATTGGATCCTTTATTGTGGACTATAATGTAAGAAGAGAATTTAATATTGAATTCAGATTCCTTAAATATCAAGATGTAATTCTTGTGAAAATGTTTTAAAATGGTATAAATAAAAAAAAGTGGAGGAGTGGTTTGAGCTTTTTGAGTACATGGAGCTTGTAGTAGCATTCTTTTATGGTTGTATTGATGATTTTTAGGTTGAATTGGTTGTCGATAATGACACCAAGTTTTCATACATTTTGCTGGAGGGAAGTAGAAAGGGGGTGGGGGGTTGTTATTGGGAGGGGGTGAGGGGTCATTCAGGGTGGAGATGATGATGAGTTCCGTTTTCGCAGTGTTAAGAGCAAGTTGGAAGTTGGTGAGGAAGCAGTTTATGGAGTTAAGGTAGTTTTCCCAGGTTTTAAGAGATTTGTGTAGGGATTCTTGTATAGGTATGAGGATTTGTACATCGTCTGCGTAGATATAATGGGTGAGGCCAAGGTCAGAGAGGAGTTAGCAGAGGGGCAGGAGTAATTTGGGGGACTCCTTGGGAGAGATGGATGGGTTTAGATTCTATGTTGGCGATTTGGACTGTGTATTGCCTGTTTTCCAGGTAGGATTTGAACCAGTGTAGGACAGCTCCTAAGATCCTGATTTCTGCGAGGCGTTTGATTAGAATGTTGTGGTTAATAGTGTCAAAGGCGGCGGAGATATCTAATATGGCGAGTAAGTAGGAGTGTCCTTGGTCGAGACCTTTAAGGAGGGTATCTGAGAGAGAGGGAAACAACTTTCAGCAAGAAAGACGGCACAGTTGAGAGAAACACCGGAAATCAGAAAAGCGCAGAAAAGGCTCCCTACAAGACAATGCTTGGATCTCAGACACCCTCAGACACCCTCCTGGTGGAGCAGACAGTCTTGAGCGTCAAATCCTTAAGAGTAGACCGACGGAGAGGTTCGAAGGGTGCCTGACAGAGTGCCCGAAGGACTAAATTGAGACTCCACGAAGGACAAGTGGAACGGATAGGCGGATTCAAATGCTTGGCGCCTTTGAAGAAATGGACAACATCCGGATGAGATGCAACTGCGTATCCCTCAATATTGCCCAAGAGGGAGCCGAGAGCAGACACCTGTACCTGGAACAAACAGAACAATAGGCTCCTCCGGGTGGGGAGCAGTTTGTCAGTCCCAAGCTATGCAGAGATACTGGTCCCCAGTCCAATCCCGCTGGCACATCATTCGTCTGGAAGCTCGGGCAGTGCATCTGGCTCTCAAAGTATTTCTCCCACTGATTCACCACAAGGCAGTGCGCGCATGCTCTCAGACAATTCCACCACAGTGGCTTATATCAATCGACAGGGGGTACCAAGAGTCGCCTGGTAGCCCTAGAGACCAGAAAGCTCTTCGCCTGGACGAAGCACCATCTGGAGTGCCTAGCAGCTTCTCACATAGCGGGCAAGGAGAATGTTCAAGCCAATTTCTTGAGTCGCCAGCGTCTTGATCCGGGCGACTGGGAGTTGTTCGATGAAGCAATGGATCTGATTGTCAACAGGTGGGGTCCTCCTCACCTGGACCTGATGGCAACCTTGGACAATGCCAAAGCTCCCAGGTTCTTCAGCCGCTGGAGGGAGCACTGCTCAGAAGGGGTAAATGCACTAGACCTTCCCTGGCCACGTGACGTCCTTCAGTACGTGTTCCCTCCTTGGCCCCTGGTGGGAAAAGTTCTCAGACGAATAGAACTTCACAGGGGACCGGTCATTCTTGTAGCTCCCGAGTGGCCCCGCAGACCTTGGTTTGCGGATCTAGTAAACCTATCGACGGACAGCCCTCTTCGTCGCGGTCATCTTCAGTACCTGCTCCGGCAGGGTCCCATATTTTTCGACCAGGCAGATCGCTTCTGTCTAGCGGCCTGGCTTTTGAACGGCGGAGACTGAGAAAGAAGGGATATAAGGAGGAAGTTATATCCACTATCCTGCTTGCCCGCAAGACTTCTACTTCGCTCGCCTATGTTCGGGTTTGGAAGGTTTTCGAAACTGTCTGTGCGGAATCGGATGTCTCGGCGCATTCGGCCCCAGTTTCGCTGGTTTTTTCTTTTCTTCAGCATTGAGAGCAGACTTCGTACTTGGTCCCTCGGCTTGAATGCTCGAGCGTCCGGTAGGAATACCTTGCCGACCCGGGTATCGAAACGAGCCCCCAGAAATTCCAGGACCTGGGAGGGCTGCAGGTTGCTCTTGGAAAAATTGACTTTCCACCCCAGCGAGGTGAGAAGGGCCAGGACGCGCTCGACTGCCAGCTTGCACAGAGACTCCGACTTTGCTCACACGAGCCAATCGTCCAGGTAAGTATGGACTAGGACCCCTTCCCATTTGGAGAGTGGCCGTGACCATCATTGACCTTGGTAAACGTGCGCAGAGCTGTGGCTAGACCGAACGGCAGAGCCCGGAACTGAAAATGCTGTCCCAAGATGTGGAATCGAAGATACTTCTGATGCTTACGTCGGATTGGGATGTGTAAGTAAGCCTCCATCAAGTCAAGAGAGGCCAGATATTCTCCAGAGTGAACAGCCGCTATTACCGCCCTCAGGGTCTCCATCCGAAAATGGGGCATCCTGAGGGCCCGGTTGAATCTTGAGGTCCAAAATGGGATGGAAGGCATTTTCCTTTTTCGGCACCACGAAGTAGATGGAATAGTGGCCAGCGCCTAACTCCTCCGCCAGAACTGGGACTATGGCCCCCAGCCCCTGAAGCCAGGCGAGAGTCTGGCACACGGCAGCCTGCTTCTGAAGTCTGCAAGGGGAGACCATATGCAGATCTGGTAGGTCCCGAGCAAATTCTAAAGTGTAACCTTTTTCTATTATCTCGAGGACCCACTGATCCGACGTGATTTTGGCCCATTCCTCTATAAACACAGATAGACGACCACCTAAGTTAGGAACGGAGGAATGGGCCGGCTGAATCTCATTGGGAGGCAGGCTTAACGGTGGAAAGTTGTGGGGTACCATCTTGGAAGGCACGGCGGCCCCGAAAGAACTGGGACCAGGACTGAGATCTGGAGGGATTTCCTCTAGAGAAGGCCCCTCGCGCCCGAGGAGTATACCTTCAGTGATATCCCGAAAGCTGAGTAGACATTATCCCCTGATGCAGGCGGCAGGACGGCCGCCGAAACGCCATGGCGTCGGGTGTGCTGTAAAACAGGTCACATTGGAGAAGTAAAGTTGATGACTATTAATTGCTTGCAATGGGCAGCAATTCAAAGTGATTTCTAACTTCAAGTGTCCCATGAGATAAATTTCATTTGGGAAGTGGCATCTGTGACCATAAACGGTTATTGACAGTCTTTTACATTCAAAGTGAACTCCATATGTGAAATAATCAACTTTGATCAGCAAATTTTTTTCACATTCGAAGCATCATTCCTTGGAACATTTGAACATGTGATCACTAATTCATCTACCAACAAGCTGTTTCTTGGGAAGTAAAAAACATATGATTCATGGACTGAAGTATTCACTTTTACTCTGATGTTTACAAAGGAAGTTGGGGTAGTGGTGGTATATTTTTTAAAGGGTATGTAAGAATGGGGTAAAAGTATGCATGAGTGATGCATATGGGGTAGTGTGGTGTGAATGGGGAATTGTGATATGTTGTTGATTGATGTGTGGAAGAAAACATAAGAACATAAGAAAATGCCATACTGGGTCAGACCAAGGGTCCATCAAGCCCAGCATCCTGTTTCCAACAGTGGCCAATCCAGGCCATAAGAACCTGGCAAGTACCCAAAAACTAAGTCTATTCCATGTTACCGTTGCTAGTAATAGCAGTGGCTATTTTCTAAGTCAACTTAATTAATAGCAGGTAATAGACGTCTCCTCCAAGAACTTATCCAATCCCTTTTTAAACACAGCTATACTAACTGCACTAACCACATCCCCTGACAACAAATTCCAGAGTTTAATTGTGCGTTGAGTAAAAAAGAACTTTCTCCGATTAGTTTTAAATGTGCCTCATGCTAACTTCATGGAGTGCCCCCTAGTCTTTCTACTATCCGAAAGAGTAAATAACCGATTCACATCTACCCGTTCTAGACCTCTCATGATTTTAAACACCTCTATCATATCGCCCCCTCAGTCGTCTCTTCTCCAAGCTGAAAAGTCCTAACCTCTTTAGTCTTTCCTCATAGGGGAGTTGTTCCATTCCCCTTATCATTTTGGTAGCCCTTCTCTGTACCTTCTCCATCGCAATTATATCTTTTTTGAGATGCGGCGACCAGAATTGTACACAGTATTCAAGGTGCGGTCTCACCATGGAGCGATACAGAGGCATTATGACATTTTCCGTTTTATTCACCATTCCTTTTCTAATAATTCCCAACATTCTGTTTGCTTTTTTGACTGCCGCAGCACACTGCACCGACGATTTCAGTGTGTTATCCACTATGACACCTAGATCTCTTTCTTGGGTTGTAGCACCTAATATGGAACCCAACATTGTGTAATTATAGCATGGGTTATTTTTCCCTATATGCATCACCTTGCACTTATCCACATTAAATTTCATCTGCCATTTGGATGCCCAATTTTCCAGTCTCACAAGGTCTTCCTGCAATTTATCACAATCTGCTTGTGATTTAACTACTCTGAACAATTTTGTGTCATCTGCAAATTTGATTATCTCACTCGTCGTATTTCTTTCCAGATCATTTATAAATATATTGAACAGTAAGGGTCCCAATACAGATCCCTGAGGCACTCCACTATCCACTCCCTTCCACTGAGAAAATTGCCCATTTAATCCTACTCTCTGTTTCCTGTCTTTTAGCCAGTTTGCAATCCACGAAAGGACATCGCCACCTATCCCATGACTTTTTACTTTTCCTAGAAGCCTCTCATGAGGAACTTTGTCAAACGCCTTCTGAAAATCCAAGTATACTATATCTACCGGTTCACCTTTATCCACATGTTTATTAACTCCTTCAAAAAAGTGAAGCAGTTTTGTGAGGCAAGACTTGCCCTGGGTAAAGCCATGCTGACTTTGTTCCATTAAACCATGTCTTTCTATATGTTCTGTGATTTTGATGTTTAGAACACTTTCCACTATTTTTCCTGGCACTGAAGTCAGGCTAACCGGTCTGTAGTTTCCCGGATCGCCCCTGGAGCCCTTTTTAAATATTGGGGTTACATTTGCTATCCTCCAGTCTTCAGGTACAATGGATGATTTTAATGATAAGTTACAAATTTTTACTAATAGGTCTGAAATTTCATTTTTTAGTTCCTTCAGAACTCTGGGGTGTATACCATCCGGTCCAGGTGATTTACTACTCTTCAGTTTGTCAATCAGGCCTACCACATCTTCTAGGTTCACCGTGATTTGATTCAGTCCATCTGAATCATTACCCATGAAAACCTTCTCCATTACGGGTACCTCCCCAACATCCTCTTCAGTAAACACCGACGCAAAGAAATCATTTAATCTTTCCGCGATGGCCTTATCTTCTCTAAGTGCCCCTTTAACCCCTCGATCATCTAACGGTCCAACTGACTCCCTCACAGGCTTTCTGCTTCGGATATATTTAAAAAAGTTTTTACTGTGAGTTTTTGCCTCTACAGCCAACTTCTTTTCAAATTCTCTCTTAGCCTGTCTTATCAATGTCTTACATTTAACTTGCCAATGTTTATGCTTTATCCTATTTTCTTCTTTATTTGGATGTTTTATAGGCATAATATTTATACACGAGGTTGTGATTTAATAAAGTAATCTTTTCACTTAAAAAAGTGATTCATTTGTTTTGATATAAATTAGTAAACAGGGACAAATATGTGATGTCCTGTATATGGTAGATCCATATTTGATATATCACAGGTACAGTGTGGTTTTGTATGGTGTTGATTGACAGTTTCTACCGCTTGTAATACAATGGCGGTGAGTTGGGCAGAAACGTTATGTTTCACTGATGTGCAGCTGGGGGGATGTGTTAAAAGCCCCTTCTATTTTTTTCACAAAATGTGGAACAATTTGGCAATGGTTCTTGGGAAAAGATTATTCGTTTGAACAAAAGACTTATTAGAACTGAAGCCCATGCAGGTACATCGATAAAATATTGCAGAGTTCAAAGAATCCCGAGGGGGCTCCAAATTCAAAAGGAACCATGTCTTTATAATGAAGATGTGGACTTTGTCCATGATTGGAATATGATTTTAAATAAGTGTGCATTAGATTTAATGCTGCTTATTATAAAAAAAAAGGCACAAAGTTCGGCAAATCAGTTAAAAGCGGATTTAGAAATGGATGTAACTCTGGAAAAATACAGACTTTCCATGGAGACATGTGCAAAATTTGAAGAGGATTTAAAAACTCAAATGGAGGAATTTTTGGTTGAGATTAAGAAGTTTAAGTACTCCAAGTTTGTTAGGGATGAGATGGACTATAAGAGGGGTTCGGTTTACCAGTGAATGGGTTTGAATGGAAAACAGCGAGAGAGGCGGGTAACATTTCAAAACTCATCCAACGATTCATCAAGGGATGAGAAGGAGGATCCAAGGAGGAAGGATGATGATTCGATAGTGAGGACGAGAGGTAGTAGGGATTATGATTATAATGGAATGGAGGGATCAAGAGATGGACATTCAAACTCACAAGGAGGCCAGGAAAGGGAATTCAGGGAAACACGTTCTAATCTACGTGGGGGTCCACAGGGGGAGCCTTTTTTAGGCTCAAGAGAAACCCGTTCCACCTCTCGGGGGTGGACAACAAGGGGCCACCAATGGTTGGAATTGGGGGAAAAATGGGTTGGATTCCCGCGACAACATACGACCTCGGACCAGGTCTCAATGGCAACAGGAGTGGTAAATCTTTCTTCCAAAGTGTTGACTACAAATCAGTTATGGTATTAGAACTGGGTCTCTCTTTTATTCCTACAAATTGTTCAGATCAGTTTCCATTTCTTGTAGGGGTTCATAGGTTGATTAGAAAATTAAAAATAAAATTGTTTTTTTAATAATCATGAAGTAAGACCAAGTGATCGATCCCTAGTATATCCTAGATCACATTGGATCCCTCCAGGTCCAGTGGATCCAATTATTCAGACCTTTTTTACATTGGTAGAAAAGGATATTAAGATAATGACTTGGAAACGGTGTATTGGAGGTCCTAGTGGCAATTTAACAAAGTCGGAAAGGATGGCTTTGAGGACTTTGCAGTTGGATAAGGAAATTGTGATAAAGCCAGCTGATAAGGGGGGTGCGGTCATTGTCATGAATGTAAGTGATTATCTGTCCGAGATTGATTCACAGATATCAGATAGTAGATTTTACTTGGAGTTACAACGGGATCCGACTGGCATTTTGAAGAAGGGCATAGATAAGGTCTTGGAGGGGGCATTGGCCTGCAATTGGATTACGCAGAAAGAATTTTGTTTTCTTAGGGTTGAGGATCCAGTTGTTCCAGTCTTATATATTCTGCCAAAGATTCACAAAAGACTTGATAAACCTGCTGGTAGGCCCATCATGTCATCTAAGGGGTCTTTGTTTGAGCCAATATCGATTTTTGTGGATCGGTTATTAGGGCCATTTGTGGAAATTCAGCCATCATACATTAGGGATTCAGGGCATATAATCTCTATATTGGAGAATTTCGAAATACAATCATCCAACATATTGATGGCAACATTGGATGTCACTTCTTTAAACACAAACATCCCTCAGGGGGAGGCGATTGGGATAGTGAGAGAGTGTATGATGTCAAGGGGGGATAGGAACAGGATTCCCACGGAATTCATAGTGGAGTTAACCACATGGGCCATGATGGAGAATTATTTTTGTGTGGGACAATTCTTCAAACAGGTGAAGGGTGGGCTATGGGAGCATCGATGGCGCCTGACATAGCTAACCTCTATATGGGATTCTTGGAAAAGGGGATTGTAGCTAACTCACCCTATGAAGAAAAGATCAAACTGTGGAAGCTTTTCATTGATGATATATTGGTTATCTGGGAGGTTTCTACAGAAGAATTCAGTGATTTTCTCACATGGTTGAATGTGCAAAACCCAAATTTGACTTTTACAGCTGAGGTTAATGCCAAAGTATTACATTTCCTTGATATTCAAATCAGTATAGAGAACAATAGATTTGGGTTCACAATCTTTAGAAAACATACGGACCTTAATACTATTCTGCACTTTAGGAGTTGTCATCCTGCCACTTTGAGGAAGAACATCCCCACGGGACAATTTCTTCGCCTGAGGAAATTGTGCTCATCAAATGATGAATACAATTTAAAAGCTGGGGAAATGTTCCAAAGGTTTAAGGATAGGGGAAATCCCAATAGAGTTATAAAAAAAGGCATTGAAAAGAGGGAGATGGGCAAATAGGGACCTGTTATTGACCCCCCAAAAAAGTGATAAGTAGTCCATCATGACATGGGTATTACCTTTTCCCCCTGATGCCTGGAAGGTGTGTAAGAGTATCATTAAGCATTGGAACATTTTGAAATTACATCAGATTTTCAGTGAAGAGCCCATGTTTGTATACTCTAGAGCCACTAATCTTAGGGATAGACTGGTGCATGCAGCAATTAATGAGGCACCCAAAGGAGGGGATGGTAGAGGACATGGTCCGTGTGGCCATTGCAATGTATGCCCGCAGTCAGTTGTGAGCAAGGAGATAGTATTGGGGAATGGCCGCTCTTAAACCACTTGTGAGGCTGAAAGGGTTGTAATACTTGATTTGGTGTCCATGTGGTCTGAAATACATTGGTAAGTAATTAAAAATCCGTATACAGGAGCACATGAGTTGTTTGAGATGTGGTTGAATGGAGGCCCCTTTTGTCCAACATTGGCAGGAGAAGAGTCATAAAGTGGAGGATTTATAATTCATTGTAATTGAGCAAGTACCATTTAACATCAGGGATGGGGATGTCAGTAAATCCCTGATTATGAAGGAACAGAAATATATCTTTGAGAGGGATACTGTGATACCTAGAGGTTTGAATAGGGAAATTGAATGGGGCGTGTTCATTTAGCAAGGTCTCTACAGTCTATTCATTTTACTGTGTATCTGACTAATGGAATGAGAAGAGTGTCTAAAATGGGATTTTAGGTGAGCCTCTTCAGTGAATGGAATCCCTGTTGTGGTCCGTCTCAAACAAATTTGAAAACAGAGGCAAAAAATATGTTTGGTATCTTTTGAAATAGCATGATGAACATATGTCCCTTTAAATGTGGAGGTTTCCACCAGGTCGGGTTGTCACGGTTTAAACAATATATTTGCAAGTGTCCCTCCAAGTAGTTGTTTCATTCGTTTAAATACACCAAATTGACTTTCATTATAAAATAAGAGAATTCAGGGATTTTCCTACTGTGTTCTTAGAGCAAGGATTAATGGGAGGAGAAGGGCTTTGAAAATGAGAATCGTGTTTGGGTGGATCGGATTTAGGTTTTGTTTGTTAGGTTTTTTAGTGAATGGAGCCCCGGCTGGGATTTGTTTCATTAAATATATTAGAAAACAGGAGGAGAAATGCTATTGGTTATGCAGCGATGGGTGGCTCTTTAAATTTTGTGGGTTTCCATCAAGTCGGGGTGTTCTATCTGAAAACAGCCCTTTGAATTCGGAGTCCTCTATCAGGTCAGATTTGGTCCGTTCTAAATACAACCACAAATGTTTTTCTAAATAGTTTCATTTGTTTGATCTGCCATCTTCATTGTTTAAATTTGAAAATTTATATTGAGAAAAGAAGAGAACACTACAAATAGTTTGAGAAATCTATGTTTGTTGCTCAGCTGCGTGTTGCTGATGTCATAGCGAGGGGTGGGAAATGGGCGGGGTTTATAGGGTTTTAAACCCGGAGGTTTTCGCGGACAAGCTCACAGCCGCGTTGAGAAGTGTTTCTTCAGAACTCTGTGATAAGGTATGGTTTTTCTAAGTCATTTTGTTTGATACTGCTAAACATTTATTGTGAAAATTTAGTTTGAGTGAAAATGCTTTAGTGGAATATGGTCATTGTGTGTGTATGGGAAGAATGTATGGATGACTTATAAAAGCTGTGGTTGGTTGTTTTGATGTATGAATGTGGGTAGTTGGGAAGATGAGTTTAAGGGGTAAGGGATTAACAATTTTACTTAGAGAATAGCCACTGCTATTAATTGCATCAGTAGCATGGGATCTTCTTAGTGTTTGGGTAATTGCCAGGTTTTGGCCTCTGTTGGAAACAAGATGCTGGGTTTGATGGACCCTTGGTCTGACCCAGCATGGCAATTTCTTATGTTCTTAACATATGTATATGAAAATAAGAAATTATTTAATGAAGATGTTTTTGGGGGGGGGGGGTTCTTTTCGAATTGGGTCTTTCATGGTATTCACAAGGATATGTGTTTTCTTGAGTTCTTATTGATCTATATTGTTCCCAGACTCATTTATTATTAATTCAGAAGATACATTTGAAGATACCAGCAAGCCAGTGATATCCCGAAAGCTGAGTAGACATTATCCCCTGATGCAGGCAGCAGGACGGCCGCCGAAACGCCATGGCATCGGGTGTGCTGTAAAACAGGCTGTTTTGGGTGTACTGTAAAACAGGTCACATTGGAGAAGTAATGTGATGACCATTAATTGCAATGGGCAGCAATTCAAAGTGATTTCTAACTTCAAGTGTCCCATGAGACAAATTTCATTTGGGAAGTGGCATCTGTGACCATAAATGGTTATTGACAGTCTTTTACATTCAAAGTGAACTCCATATGTGAAATAATCAACTTTGATCAGCAAATGTTTGTCATATTCGAAGCATCATTCCTTGGAACATTTGAACATGTGATCACTAATTCATCTACCAACAAGCTGTTTCTTGGGAAGTAAAAAACATATGGTTCATGGGCTGAAGTATTCACTTTTACTCTGATGTTTACAAAAGAAGTTAGGGTAGTGGCGGTATATTTATTTTTCTATACCAACATTCGATTTGACACATCACATCGGTTTACATATAACAAGATGTCTAAGGCGAGCCTTATAATGACATGATAAAATATAACAGCTTAATTGAGTAACTGGCTACGTACATTTAAGTATTTTACAAGATAGTAATACAAGATAGTAATACAATATAACGTGCTTAATTGTTTTTAAAGGGTATGTATGAATGGGGTAAAAGTATGCATGAGTGATGCGTATGGGGTAGTGTGGTATCAATGGGGAATTGTGATATGTTGTTGATTGATGTGTGGAAGAAAAATAGTATATATCTATTTGGATGTTTTATAGGCATAATATTTATACATGAGGTTGTGATTTAATAAAGTCATCTTTTCACTTTAAAAAGTGATTCATTTGTTTTGATATAAATTAGTGAGCAGGGACAAATATGTGATGGCCTGTATAGTGTAGATCCATATTTCACGAATACATAATCACCTATTTACAGATGACATTATGAATGCAGGGTCAAACCTGGCCAGGACTACCATCAGTGCTAAAGGAAGTAAAGATTCAACGTTGTGTAGCTTGTATAGACCTATCTCCCTTCTTAATTTAGATTTATACATTTTGGCTAAAGTGTAAGCTGCCAGAATCAGGATTTTAGCTCCCTCTTTGCTACATGTTAATCAATTAGGGTTCATTCCTGGATGTCTGGCCTCTAATAATATACAGAGAATTTTGCACCTGGTTTGGTGGGCCAGGAGAGAGCAGATTCTCGTTTTATTGCTTATAGTGGATGCAAAGAAGGTGTTTGATAGAGTACATTGGCCCTTTTTATTTAAAACACTGGGTATTCAAAAGCTCGGGTTTTAATAAATGAAGATCTAACTAAGGAGTTTGTATTACAAAGGAGAACCAGACAAATCAGGGTATAATTTTACCACCTGGCCATGAAAACTTGTTGGAAATTTTTTTAAGTATTTTTTCATGACATTACTTACATCTTGAGCAGTCACAAAGGATACTATTAATGTATTCCTATGTACGACATCTAACGTAGAGTCTTCCAAGAAATTGGTCAAATTTGCAGGGACCTGAGTCCTTTGAGTAAGGAAATAACAGGTATTAATTGGAGGAATTTCTTCCTCAATATAGGATAATTTTTCTCTGAAAAATCTTTTCAAAGATATATAGGATAATTCTCCCTGATTTGGCACCAATTACTAGAAGTAGACGTAAGGAATTCTTAGCCCTAGGTCAACAAATTGTCTCATTGGGATTTGTATTTCTATTGCGTTTTCCATGTAGATGTGAGCTAAAGAAAGGAGAGCAAGTATATGTATTTCATCAAGTTAATCAATTACAGCAGTTTATTGATGCACAGCAAATCAATATAACTACAATAGAAACACCTATAGCAGAATCTTCTCCTACAAGTGTTACATAGACAAGTGAGTAGCAAGATGGGCATAGTAATAGAAATAGTTGGTCTATGAAATTATTGGAGTTTTATTTTTAACTTTGAATCTCCTGGATTTCTAAGTTCCTTAAATTCAGCCTCCCCTTTTCTCTTTTAAGGTGTGTTACAATATAAGTAATTATTTGATAGTCTTAAAGGTATTTAGAATCCATAATATGGAAATAAAATGAAGGTTTCCTAAAAATAATGTGATTGTGAATGGTATTGAAGTATTAAATACTAAATATCCGATTGTTTTTTTTATTTCTGTATTAATTGGTATATTAATTTCTCACTGTATTATGTTAAAATATAGTTCTTTTTGTAAAAATTGAAATGAAAATGATAAATAAAGAATTACAAAGGAGAACCAGACAAAACTGCCCATTGTCTCTGCTTTTGTTTCAGCTTTAGATCCATTAATATGGAATATAGTTCAGAATCCTAGAATACATGGCATCACTGTGGCAATTCAAATCTAAATTTTATGCTTTTGTAGATCTTTTATTACATAAATTTTTGACATAAAGGTATTTCTAACAAAATAAACCCTATGAAATCTGTCTGTATAAATAAAGTTAATATCCAGAAGCCCTGGTATAATCAAGCCATAAAAGAAGCTAAGATCAAATTAAGAAACAAGGAAAAAGAATGGAAAAAGAATAAAAATATTGATACTCTAACCACTTATAGCTCATGGCCCCGGCTATGGCCGGGGCCATGAGCCGCCTCTTACCTCTCGTCCGTCCCGACCAGTCCGCAGCCTGACTTCCTTGCGGCCCGGAGGCCGCTGTCTCGTTGCTGGAGCCGCCATAGCAGTGGACCTCCGCGGCCTGGCCGCCATCTTGCTGGCACAGCATAAGCCGTGACGGGCCTTCCTTCGCGACCTGAGAGCCGCCGACACTGCTATCTTTTTCCACGGCATGGAGGCCGCGTCTGTGATGTTGCCTACGGCCAGGGAGCCACTCCTGGAACCTGCTTGCAGCTTGGACGCCGCCGCTCCCTCGTTGGGCCTGCCCTGACGCCTGCTCCATCTCCTCTCTGCTCAACAGCAGCATGGCCGCTGTCCAGGGTGCTGCCCCTTTCTTCCTTAGGGGTGGGCCCGTGGCTTCTCTGCTGATTTAGAGGGCCAGCACAGGTGTGGCCCTTGTGGAGCTCCGCCCAGGGAGTTGCAGTTGCCTCGTCTGCCTATTTAAGGACTCTTCGCTCATTCATTCATCGCCTTGGCAAGGGATCAGTCCTCCCTAGGACATCTCTGTCTTGTTCCTGCCTGGCTTCCTTGATCTGGATCCTGATATCATCTGCAGTATCCTGATGCTCCAGTCCTGATGACCCAGGTTCCAAGTAACCCATCCCTCTGGAGGTTCCTGTTTTTATTGTTGAAGTTCCGGCCCTCAAGTTCTGCTGTTCCGACCTCAGAGGATCCTAGGGGTTGCTCAATCCTTCCTTGTGTCTCGTCCTGACCATGCTTGGCGCTCCCATCCACCGAGTGCAACAGGATCTTCTTAGCACATTATAAGAAATTAATAGTAAGTGCTAAGAAAGAGTATTACAGCACAAAACTTCTAAAATGTGTTCATAACCCGAGAATAATCTACAAAATAGTTAATGATCTTATCAAATAAAAAAGCACTTCAGTCAGCACCTGCAGAGCACAGGTGCGATGAATTTGCCCTATTCTTTAAAACCAAAAATGAAAATTTAAGGAGTAACCAATGTTGCTTACCTGTAACAGGAGTTCTCACAGGACAGCAGGATGTTAATCCTCACATATGGGTGACATCACAGGATGGAGCCCTGTACGGAAAACTTTTCTGTCAGTTTCTACAAAGCTTTGACTGACACTGGCACACTGAGTGCACTGAGCATGCTCAGCCTGCAATTATCCCTGTGAGCCACAGGTGTCTCCCTCAGACTGGTCTTATAGCTAAAAGCGCAAGCGAAACTAAAATAAAAGTAAAAATGTATACAGACCCAACTCCGCGGAGTGACGGGTGGGTTTCGTGAGGACTAACATCCTGCTGTCCTGTGAGAACACCTGTTACAGGTAAGCAACATTTGCTTTCTCACAGGACAAGCAGGATGGTAGTCCTCACATATGGGTGAGTACCGAGCTGAGGATGCCAGAGTGTGCACCAAATGCACCCAAGACGCGTGAAAGGCGCAATGACGGGGTTGGAATTTGGAATGGAGGGCATCCTGAAACCCTTAACGGGTTGGTGGAAGGATGTTGGGTAGTTAAACCGAAAAAAATAAGAGTAGACGGACTGGCCAAACATGGAGCATGCTGGCTTGTCGTATTCTAAGCAATAATGGCTGCGAAGGTATGGAGAGAACTCCAGGTTGCACTCCAGGCTGACTGCACTTCAACAATTTGAATACATGACGGCGAATGGCAAGTCACCGACAGCACAAAGACTATGCAAGCAGATCTGGAGGGGATATTAGCAACAACTTCCACATTCCGTGAAGGACTTAATTACCACGATTTCCAAGACTGGGTACACTGCAGCTTCTCGAATAAAGACATAATTGCCTCCGTACTGCTACTGCTACACTCATAAGGGGGAGGGGTTGGCAGATTACAAATGGAAAGTATTGACGGGGGAGTGGGTATACCATTTCATTATTGTTGAACCGCGTTTTGTTATAAAATGACAAAATCAATAAAGAAATGATATATTAAAAAAAAAAAAGCTGCTCTATCTCCTTTTTGAAAGTTAGTGCCAGCAGCTTGGTTCCACTCTGGTTAAGGTGGAGCCCATCCTTTCGGAAAAGTCTTCCCCTTCCCCAAAGGTTTCCTCAGTTCCTTACAAAACTGAATCCCTCTTTCCTGCACTATCGTCTAATCCACGCATTGAAACTCTGGAGCTCTGACTGCCTCAGGGGACCTGCACGTGGAACAAGAAGTATTTTAGAGAATGCCACCCTGGAGGTTCTGGATTTCAGCTTTCTACTTAAAATCCTAAATTTGGCTTCCAGAACCTCTCTGCCCACATGTACCACGACAGCCGGCTCCTCCCCAGCACTGTCTATAATCCTATCTAGGTGACGCGTGAGGTCTGCCCCACCTTCGCGCCAGGCAGGCAAGTTACCAGGCGGTCTTCATGTCCACCAGCCACCCTGCTATCTACATTTCTAATAATCAATTCACCAATTATGATGGCCAGCCTAACCCTTCCCTCCTGGGCAGTATCCCTGGGAGACTTGTCCTCAGTGCGAGAGGACAATACATCACCTGGAGAGCAGGTCCTTGCTACAGGATCACTTCCTGCTACACCAGGGTGATGTTCTCCTACTGGGAGACCTTTCTGATCCAAGGCAGCACTGTGACTGCCAGACTGGATTTGGGACTTGGCTACTATGTCCTTGAAGGTCTCATCAATGTACCTCTCTGTCTGCCTCAGCTCCTCCAAGTCTGCTACTCTAGCCTCCAGAGATCGAACTCGTTCCCTGAGAACCAGGAGCTCTTTGCACAGAGTGCACACATACAATCTCTCACCGGCGGGTAAAAAAATAAATCATACATTTATTTATTTATTTATTGAGTTTTATATACCGTCATTCGGTAGAGCCATCACAACGGTTTACAAAAGTATACATTTTTCTTAGCAGTTGTGTAACAGAAAAGCAATGTGAACGTTATACATTTTCTTAGCAGTTGTGCAACAGCAAAAACAATTTGAATATCAGAAATAAGCATATCAAGTCCAGAGAGCATTATTAGGTTGGATGAGGAGGGTATGCAGGTTCAGGGTGAAGAGAATGTATTAAAAGGTTTACAACTGAGAGTTCAGTTGAGAGTTGGGATGATCAGACGTCTGAACATCAATGTAGAATTTGCGGAACATTAGTATTTTTAGGTCTTTTTTGAATGTTTTTCGGTCATGTTGGGTTCTCAGGAATTTAGGTAGGGTGTTCCAAAGTTTAGGTGAGGCATTTGAAAAGGCTCTTTCTCTTGTCGTTGCCAGATGCGCACCTTTGATAGGGGGAATGTTTAGGTAACCTGAGTTATTAGAGCATAGGTTTCTTGGAGGATTTTGAGGGATTATGTTTAGGGTGTTAAGACCTTGGTGATCATTGTTTAGGATTTTGTGGATTATATTCATTGATTTGTAAGCAACACATGCAAAATAGGGAGCCAGTGAAGTGAGGTCAATATTGGTGTTATGTGTTTACTTCTTTTTGTTCCAGTTAGGACTCTGGCAGCTGAGTTCTGCAGTATTTGGAGTGGTTTGAGGGATGAAAAAGGTATTCCAATTAGTAAGGAGTTGCAATAGTCGAAGGCTGAGAAGATAAGAAATTGTAGTACAGTTCTGAAATCGTAGGGGTTGAGAAATGGTTTCAGGTGTCTTAGTGTTAGGAGTCTATGGTATCCTTCTTTAGTTTTATTTGCTATGTGGTTCTTGAAAGAAAGTTCTTTATCAATGGTAACTCCGAGGTTCCTGTGTGGGTGGTAGGGAGTATAGTTATCATTTGTTTGTCAAGTATTATCAGGGGTGGCGGAGTTGGATTGGGTTTATCAATGAGTATTATTTCAGTTTTGTCAAAGTTGATTATGAGTTTCAGGGAACTTAGGAGTTGTTTGATTGAGATAAGTAGTTCTGAGGTTTTCTTGTAATGAGTGTACATGTGACACAATGCAAAAGACTGGAAATCCCCCCTCCTGCTGCTGGACTGCTGCCTTCATCTTAGTTTTATTGAGTTCCTAGTTAAGTTTAGGATACTAAGGGAGTTGGAATTAGAGTACTTTAATTAGTAAATATTCCTGTAAATTTAATCTGCTATTTAAGTTTAGGATACTAAGGGATATAGTTGAATTGGAAAAGGTACAGAGAAGGTGACCAAAATGATAAAGGGGATGGAATAGCTCCCCTATGAGGAAAGGCTAGAGAGGTTAGGGATGCTCAGCTTGGAGAAGAGAACAGCCAAGGGGGATATGATAAAGGTCTACAAAATCATGAGAAGAATAAAACAGGTAAATATGAATAAGTTATTTACTCTTTCAAAAAATACAAAAACTAGGGGACACTATGAAATTAATAAGTAGCACATTTAAAGCAAGAGCTTTTAAATAAATAAATAGATAGATAAATAAAGTCAGAGGAATTTCTTTCATTCAGCACCCACAGTTAAGCTCTGTAATTCATTGCCAGAAGATGAGGTAAAGGCAGTTAACATAGCTGGTTTTTAAAAACATTTGGACAAGGTCCTAGAAAAGTCCATAATCCATTATTAATCAGGCAGACTTGGGAAAAGCCATTAATTATCCCTGGGTGTTAGCAGTATGAGATCTAGCTACTCTTTGGAATCTTGCCAGGTACTTGTGACCTGGATTAGCCACTGCTGGAAAAAGGATACTGGGCTTGATGGACTCTTGGTCTGATTCAGTAAAGCAATTCTTATGTTAGATATGAGGCAGCAAAGTGACTACAGATCCGTTATGTCAAATAATCAAGGCTTATTCATCAAATGTTAAAAACTTTACCAAATGAACTGCCCAACTCTCTCTCCCAATAATCTTACTCCAGGAAAATGAATTCACTAACAATTTTTCTTTTGGACCCAGCTGTCTCCTCTTCCCCTGCACTTCATTTGCAACTACCCAGGAATTTTATATCCCCTCCCAATTTTCACTTAGTCCAATAACTGCAGTGATAATTGGGTACTGGGCATCCAAGTACCAGGGATCCTCCAGAACTGTGCAGACTTGAGTCCTAACTAGTCACTAGATGTCATCTATAAGCAATGACCATGATCCTTCCTCCCAGAGGGGCTGTGAAGGCTTATTCTGCAGCATCTCCAGCCCCAGTCAATTTAGGGAGTGGAAAACCTAAACTCAGGGATTAAACTGGGAACCTTCCACATGGTAGTGCCAGCATTTGCATTTGAGCCAACGAGCCAGCCTACAACCAGACTTTTATTCCAAGGTCACAATCTATTCTTCTGTTTTTACCATACCTAAAGCTCACAATGAAATACAGACAATTTTCAATGCATATTTATAAGCATTTACCTGGATCAATTCCAACAGGCCCAAACAGTTCGCTTAGTTGAAATGCCAGTTCAGGTAGTAGAGATAGTTCTAGGCAATCAAAATCTAAGGATTCGGGTGATACAGGCCTATCACTCAGTATCTTTGCTCTATCTTCATCCTTAGGAGCCATACTGCTTTCGTCTTCATCTCTTCCTACACAAACAGGCATCAATCCTGAAGTGTGTTCATTTTTCTTAAAGTTGTCAATATCTTCAGGGTTTGCATTCTCTGTTACTTGGTGTATTTCCCAGAGAGGAATCAACTCATTATCCATACTGGAACCATCACCTCCTCCCATTTCTAGTGAACCTTCTTCCTCTAACAAAGTGCTGGAAGCCATACTAAAACCATGATATGGGTTTGCTTCATCCAATGACTGCATGTCAGGCACAGTGACCAGAGGCTGCCTTACAGTTTCAACAACATAATTAACACTAAGATCACTCAAGGTGCTTGGCAGTGTAACCAGCGAAAGAGGTTGTTCAACACAATCCAGCCCAAAGTACACTGCTTCAACATTGTGTAAAACATTTCTATATTCTGAATCTTGTGCAGCAGTACTTAATGGCTGGCTCTCTGCTGCATCATATAGTTTGCCACTTGCCTCATGCTTCATACATATAGTTTTTCTTTCACAGTGCTGAATGACATCATCAGGATCTTCTCCATACCTGCTTTGTTCCAAGGTTTCAAGGGGGTTTACACTGGGTTTTGATTCTAGTTCAGCTATAACAGGCTCAACATTCACATCTTCAGATTCTCCCTGATAACAGTCATCCTCTTTGAATAACTTCTCTCCAGAATCCAGTAACAGGTTTGTGGCCCATGCTATATCCTTGTTGCACCTTTCATACAAGTCTTCCAACACATCAAATGAAACTGACCTAAAGAGCTTACAAAGAACTTTTAGGTTTTCCATTTCATCCACACTGATCAGTTCACTTTCTTCTACATGAGTGCTTTTATCATGCATAACTCTATATGGTATTATTCCCTGGGACTCTAAATTCACAGTAACATCTAAGTCTTTTGACTTGAATCGATCAATTTTACCTGATAGCACTTTGGCAGACTCTGTAATACCACTAGCTTTTCTTTTTTCCATTCTCCACAAAAGAGCAAATTCTTCAGGCTCAGTTTGTGAATACTGGTTTGTTCCTTTGCAGAGGTGCTGTTTTGGATTAATATCCGGTATGTTTATTGTATATAGTGATTCTATTGGTGTGGTGGAATGTGGATTGTTCATAAACGTGAGAGCCAATTTGCATGCCCTTCTATTTTGTTTACACTTCATCTCTTTTGTTTCACTAACTGATACACCACCATCCTGACAAATTGAAGTTTTGTTATCCTGCATCTCTCCATGAGCCTCGGAACCATTTTGAAGCATATCCACAGTCGGAAAATCACATATTTCTACATGCTCATTAATTCTATCTTTCATGTTACCTTCATTTAAACTACTTTTGTGTGCTTTCCGGGATCTCTGCGGCCTCTGTTCCAAAGTGTTTGAAGGCCAGTCAGCCAGACTGTTCACTAATTCTTCCTTAACTTTAGCACTTTCAAGTATTTCCACACCAGGAACAGATTCTGAGGTAAAATTGCTACCCTCTTGCTTTTTAGGATGACCTTCTACTTTATCTTCTATATTTCTCGGATCATCTAGACCCTCCTGAAAATCTTCAATTGTTATCTTATTTGCTTCAAGAGAATGAGAACTGATAGGATTTTCCTCACAATACTGCACAGTTGAACATTTTTGTGTTCTTTTATTTTTAAGGATCCTCTGACCCATTGACTGTTCTATTGGCCAATCACCAACAAAATTAAGTAATTCTGGCCTCTGTAATGCAACCAATGAGAACTTTTCTTCAACTGTTTCCGATTCTGTGGGTATTTCACAACACTGATCATATTCACTTTGGTTCTCTCTATATCTAATATCATGAATTTCTCCCATTCTTTCAACAGAAGACACATTCAAGTTTTTAGTATATTCAAAGGCAACCATGTCATCTTTGCTTCCCTTTTCAGTACTCTCTCTGCCTGCTTCTTCTTCTTTCATCTTGTGACTTTCCAATGATGCTGCTTCGCTTGCAATGTCTACTCCTACCACACAATCAGCAGTGCTTCTATTCTCAGAATTAGTTACCATAGAACCAGTTTTCATTTCTTTCTTTTCTTGTTCAGAATCACTAGTGGAACAATCCAAGAAATTCTGCAACAGTGGTGATGAGCCCATCATCTGATTGGGTTTTTCCTCTTCAGTTATCTGGTGATGTGTTATAGATGAAGTTGAAAGTTTGCCTTCTTTCAAATGAATTTCTACTTCAGAAATATTTCCCCTGTAAGACAAAATAGTACATTACACTATGTATGTTTCACAAATCAAATATATAGAGCAGCTGGCTACATCAATTTTAAATGGACATTACCATATTAGTAAAAATGGGAATAGTTGACATTTGTCTAAAATCATGATGCTGCAACAGACATGCCAACAAAAAAAAAAAAAAGCAAACAGCTGAAGTCAATCACAACCTAGCTCAGGAAAATGGGTTGATTCTATTGCTTCAATCTGCAGATCTTTACTTTTGTACTGCAGAGGAAAATGAAAGATTAAACTAGTGATCTGGACTGGGACCTCAGCTATTTAATATTTTAATCAATGATCTAGAGAAAGGAACAGCCAGAAATCATGTAAATTTTGCAAATGACAAACACTGTCACATTGTAAATATATAACAGTACTCACTAATTTTCCAGAAGGACTTAAATACTTTAGGAAAATGGGCAGATAAATAGCAGATAAGATTTAATATGAAAAAAAATGGTGCATTTAAGGCACAGGATTAAGGAGCTGCAATATAAGTTGAATGGAGCAACAGTTTCTAACCATAATCAGGAAAAATATCTGGGGATATGCATTGATAAACTGGGAATGAGTATGCAAAGCCAAGTGGCTGCCAAAGCTAGGCACCTGTTTGTATTCTCATCATTCTACCACTGTAAAAGGCAACTGTCAGATCACATTTGGATGGAGTACAGGGTTCAGTTTTTCTTTCCAGCCGAGGGATCCAAACACGCAAACTCCTCAGCTCTATGAGAATTTTGCTTTGTGCTTTTCTGACTCACTGTTTGGAAATATTTTTTCTACAATATGCCTCATACTAAAAGGAAAGCACGGGTTCGTGAAATCCTTACCTTGACTCCAACATCTAATGGAAGGCAACCACGGATTGAGGAGGTATTTGCGAGGCCTGCTATCGTGAGACAGGAGAGAGGGGCCGTGGCGGAATTGACGAGAGGCAGACGCTGACCGCCCAGGCCGAGGAAACAACTCTCAGCCCCGGAGCGCCTAGAACTCCCAGTCCACCACTTGGTCCTCACAAAAGAATGGAGGAACATCTGGGGAAAACAGCTTTACCAGCCACTCCACTGACCTCGGATGCCCAGAGAATCACCAGCGGAATGCTGAACAACTCGGTGAGCCTGTTGCAGGACTCCGTAGGCTGAAGTAACGAGGATCAGAGGGGAAGGAAGCCAGACTTCGGCGGGAGAGATCTCCTGGAGGTAGGAGCAGAAGTTTTGGGTACTAGCGAGATTTATAAAATGGATATACCGAAGAAAATAACACTGGAGGAAATATGGAAATTGCTCCTAGGTATGGACAAATCTATTAATTCTTTAACGCTGATGTTGAAAGAGAATGTTAATAAAATTCAGAGTCTTGAAAATAGAACATCCTTGGAATCATCTATGAAAGACTTGGAGAATGAAATAAAAGCAGTTAAAGAAGTTCAGGCTAATTTAATTAAGTCGGAATCTTTACAAACAAACAAAATGGAGGCACTGGAAAATGTGATGCGGCGACCTAACTTAAGGTTTTTGAATTTCCCCAAGTCCCGGTTGATACCACCTAAGAAGTTGTTTAAAAGCTATTTGATAAATGTCCTGAAATTTCCAGAATCTGCTATTCCCGCTACATCGACAATTTACTATATACCGTCATTGAAGGATCGCAAGGAAAATGAGTTAGAGGGAAATGATGAGGTATCTACTTTAAATTTGACTGAGATTTTGGAAAAATCATTGGATATGCCCACTGAATCTAAGGCAACTCTCTTGGTGACTTTTACCTTCATATCTGAAAGAGACTCAGTACTCAGACTTTTCTTTCATAATGCATCTCAACAATTTCATGGTCAGGTTGAGAGAGTCTTTCCAGATATTGTAAAAATAACCCAGGAGAGAAAGAAAAAATTTTTAAGCATGCGAAATGAAGTGGTAAATAGGGGAGCAAAATTTAATTTACGTTTTCCTTGTAAATGTATTGTGGTCTTCCAAAATGCTAAATATATATTTATGGAACCATCAAATCTCTGAGAGTATCTAAACTTACACTCCTAACATTTTTCTACAGGGGGAATAGGATATTAGAGTGATGGCAGTGGTATTATGCATATCTGTAATTTATATTACTATTTCCTTAAAAGTATCTGCTTCTTTTGTAATCTTGGCTCCCACCCATCTTATGATATTTCAGAAAAGTGTTGCTTACCTGTAACAGGTGTTTTCACAGGACAGCAGGATGTTAGTCCTCACATATGGGTGCCATCATCAGGATGGAGCCCAATCACGGAAAACCTCTGTCAAAGTTTCCAGAACTTTGACTGGCCCCTACTGGGCATGCCCAGCATGGCACTAACCCTGCAGCCTGCAGGGGTCCCCCTTCAGTCTTATTTGATAGCTACAGGCAGTGCCGAAAAAATAAAACAACAAAACGTTACGAACCCAACACCGCGGGGCAGCGGGTAGGTTTCGTGAGGACTAACATCCTGCTGTCCTGTGAGAACACCTGTTACAGGTAAGCAACACTTGCTTTCTCACAGGACAAGCAGGATGGTAGTCCTCACATATGGGTGAGTACCGAGCTGAGGATGTCCGAACATGCACCAAATGTACCCAACGGCCTGCAACAGGCACAACAACTGGGGTGGAATTTGGGAGAGGGCATCCTGAACCCCACCGGGCAGTCGGAAGGGTGTTGGTACGTCACGTTGGAAATAGGTTACGCAGGACAGACTGGCCAAAGATGGAATCCTGTCTTCCAGCTTTGTCCAAGCAATAGTGGGCTGCGAAAGTGTGGAGAGAACTCCAGGTAGCAGCCCTGCAAATATCAGGAAGCGGTACCGACCGTAGGTGTGCTACTGAAGTCGCCATGGCCCTCAGAGAGTGTGCTTTAACACGGTCTTGAAAAGGAATGCCTGCTTGCTGGTAGCAAGAAGATATGCTGTCCGCCAACCAGGAGGAGAAAGTCTGCTTACCCACAGGTTGCCCTAATTTGTTAGGATGGAAAGAGACGAATAACTGAGTGCTCCTCCTGTGGGCAACTGTACGGTCTAGGTAGAACGCTAGAGCCCGTTTACAGTCAAGGGTATGCAGAGCCTGTTCCCTGGGTTGGAGTGGGGCCTGGGAAAGAAGAAAGGTAGTATGGTGGATTGATTAATGTGAAACTCCGAAACTACCTTAGGCAAAAGCTTAGGGTGAGTGCGGAGTACCGCCCGGTCCTGCAGGAGTTTAGTGTAAGGCGGATAGGTAACTAGGGCCTGTAACTCACTAACCCTGCAAGCTGAAGTGGTAGCCAAAAGGAAAATCACTTTCCATGTGAGATATTTTAGGTCACAGGAGTGAAGAGGTTCAGGTGGTTTCATGAACCGCCCGAGAACCAGATTAAGGTCCCAAGAAGGGGCCGGAGGACGTAAAGGTGGCTTGATATGGAGCAAGCTTTTAAGAAAACGTGTTACGAGGGGTTGATCCGATATAGGGACATCCCCGACACCTTTATGGAAGGCGGTAACCGCACTGACATGCATTCTGATGGAAGAGGGCTTTAGACCTGATTCCGATTAAGTGCCAGAGATAGTCCAAAAACCTTGGGATTGGACAGGAAAAGGGATCAAGGGATGGTGAAGAACACCATGATGTATACCTTTTCCATTTATAGGAATAAGACTTTCTTGTGGAAGGCTTCCGTGAAGCAATCAGGACACGAGAAACCGAATCTGAAAGGTTAAGTGGTTGAAGGATTAACCTTTCAATATCCATGCCGTCAGGGACAAGGCCTGAAGATTGGGATGGCGTAGACATCCGTCGTTCTGAGTGATCAGAAGTGGATCCTTTCCCAAGGGAACGTGCCTGCGGATGGAGAGATCCTGAAGTATGGGAACCCACACTTGGCGGGGCCAGTGAAATGCTATCAGGATCATAGTTCCCTTGTCCTGACGGAGCTTCACGAGAGTCTTTGAGAGAAGAGGAAGTGGAGGGAATGCATAAAGCAGACTGGCTGCCCATGAGAAGGAGAATGCATCTCTGGGCTGAGAGCGCTCGCTCCGAATGAGGGAGCAGTAATTGTCCACTTTGTGGTTCTGAGGGGACGCAAAGAGGTCTATTTGGGGGTAACCCCATTGCTGGAAAAGAGAGGTCGCTACCGAGGGACTGAGCGACCACTCGTGTGGTTGGAAGACACGACTCAGTCACATTGTGTATGACCGGCAAGTAGGTGGCCCTGAGAAACATCGAGCGGGAGAGCGCTTCCGCCCAAGTCTGCGCAGCTTCCTGACACAGAAGGAAGGAGCCTGTGCCTCCCTGTTTGTTGATGTACCACATGGCCACCTGATTGTCCGTATGGATCAGGATGACGTGATTTGATAGGTAATCCTGAAAAGCTCTGAGAGCATATTGCATTGCTCGAAGCACCAGGAAATTTATCTGGTGTTTGGCTTCCTCTGGAGACCAAGATCCTTGGGTCTGTAGATCATTCACATGAGCTCCCCAGCCGAGGTTGGAAGCATCGGTGGTGAGAATGAGTTGATGATCTGGTAGATGAAAAGGCAGTCCCTGGAGGAGATTGTTCTGATCTTTCCACCAGGCGAGAGACAGGCAGAGTGCATCAGTGATGTGGACAATGGTTGACAGAGGCTGAGTCGCTTGAATCCATTGTGACCTCAGAGTCCAATGCATGACTCTCATGGCCAGGCGGTCCATCGGTGTGAGATTGACTGAGGACGCCATGTGTCCGAGGAGGACAAGGAACTGCCGAGCTGTTGCTGTATACTGAGACTGCAACTGGTGGGCGAGAGACACGAGGGTTTGCACTCGTTGTTGAGGTAGAAAGGATTTTGCCTGAAAGGTGTCCAAGTCTGCCCCAATGAAGGACAAGGTTTGAGATGGGATTAAATAGGATTTCTCGTAATTGACGAGAAATCCTAGAGAAATTAGAGTGTGTAGGGTCAAATCCAGGGACGATCGAGCAGTTTGCTGGGTTGGGGCCCTGATTAACCAGTCGTCTAAATAGGGGTAGACGTGAACACCTTCTTTCCTGAGAAAGGCTGCGACCACTACGAGACATTTGGTAAAGACTCGTGGTGCCGATGCTAGGCCGAATGGAAGCACCCGGTATTGATAGTGCCTTGGGCCTACTAAAAACTGGACGTACTTGCGATGAGCTGGAGCTATCGCAATGTGTGTGTATGCATCCTGAAGGTCCAGAGAGCAGAGCCAGTCTCCTCTTTGTAGAAGAGGTAGAAGCGAGCCCAAGGTTACCATCTTGAACTTTACCCGCTGGAGGTACTTGTTGAGGTGCCCTCAACAAGTACCTACGTGCCGTAGGTCCAGAATTGGACGAAGCCCTCCGGATTTTTTGGGAATCAAAAAGTACCGGGAATAGAACCCTAGGCCTTGTTGCGAAAGAGGAATGGGTTCTATTGCTCTTGACTGGAGAAGAAGAGAAACCACCTGCTCCAGAAGGACAGAGTGGTCGGTTACTCTCCACGCTTGTAGAGGTGGGGAGTCCGGTGGAAGAGCAAGAAAGTTCAGGTGGTAACCCTGAGCAATGATTGCTAGCACCCATTGGTCGGTTGTGATTGAGTGCCACATTCCATGAAAGTGGCATAGTCAACCTCCCACTGGTATGCCTGGCAGAGGGATCAGGCTGCTGCTCTCCAAGTGAAAGTCAAAAACCTGAAGCAGGCCCTGGCTGGGGAACTGCTTGTGGCTTTTGCTTTCGGGGCTGGCGAGGCTGAGATTTTTGATAAGGCCTCGTATGTCGGAACTTGTTGGTGGGGGATAGTACTTCCTTGGGTGGAAGAATGACTTCTTAGAGTCCTTCTTGAAGGGCTGTCTAGAAGGGAAGTCAGAAGGTATCGATGAGAGCTGTTTGAGGGTCTCATGATGGTCCTTTAACTCAGCCACTATTTGCTGAATCTGTTCACCAAATAGATTATCTCCTACACAGGGCAGGTCGGAGAGCCTGTCTTGTACTTCTGGACGAAGGTCAGAAGACTTGAGCCAGGCCCAGCGTCTTGCCGAAATGGCAGTTGCAGACACTCTAGTGGAGGTGTCGAAGATATCATAAGCTGTTCTTATCTCATGCTTTCCTGCCTCAAACCCCTTGTTGACAAGGGTTTGAAGATGTTCTTGGAATTGGTCAGGCAGGGTTTCAGAGAAGTCCTATATTTGCTTGAAAATGACCCTATTGTATTGGGTCATGTACAGCTGGTAAGAAGCAATTCTGGAGATGAGCAAGGCCCCTTGGAACACTCATCGACCAATATTGTCTAGGAACTTGTGTTCCTTGACAGGAGGGGTAGAGGAGTGAGGCTTCGTCCTTTTTGCTTTCTTTTGAACTGATTCAACCACAACTGAGTGGTGGTCAAGCTGAGATTTTTGAAAGCCAGGGGCTGACTGTACTAGATAAGTAGTGTCAGCTTTTCTGTGTACTGGGGCAATGGATCCAGGGTTTTCCCAGTTCTTTTTGAGGAGGTCAAGAAGAACTTGAAGAATGGGAATAGAAGCGATCACTTTAGGGGTATCCAGGAATTCTAGAAGCTCCATTATCTGGTGCCTATCATCTTGCTCCGTCTGAAGCTGAAAAGGGACCAATTCCGACATTTCCTTCACAAAATTAATGAAAGAGAGGTCCTCTGGAGGAGAACGCTTTCTACTTTCAGTAGGAGAAGGAGGTGAAAGTAAATCATCGGTGTCTGTGGAAGTATCATCACTCCAGGTGTCATAAGGATCAGCAGGCTGACCTGTAGGACGAGAAGGGGGTTGGATACCCGAAGGGCCCCGGCTGAGGCTCCGAGAAAATCGAAGGAATCACCGGGGGCACCGCGGACGCCCTGGGGGGCATCGGTGCCGGCATCGAAGGTGCCGATGTGCATATCGCCCCCGATGAATGAATCGGTGGCGAGGGACGACAGGGCATCGATGGCTGAGGCAATACCCCCTAAGGAGTTATGCGGAACAGTGTTTCTCCTCCCGATGAAGCTATCATCGGGGAGCGCACCGGAGCCATCGGAGACCCGGGAATTACCGGTGGAAGGGCAGTCATGAGCGCCTCCATCCGGGAGAACAGCGGTACCAGCGCTGCTGGAATCAGGTCAGTGACCGGTTCCACTCTCGGTGCCGGAGTCGGTGCTGGAGGAACCTGGAGTCGTTGCATCGCCTTGTCGATGGCCTCCTGGACCAGCCGGTCCAGTTCTTCACGGAGACCTGAGGCAATCAGCCCCGGCTCCGTGACGGAAGAGGGAGGCTGAGGCACAGTCGGAGGGACCACCTTTACAGGCAGAATCGCGACTCCCAAACCCCGATCGGGTGAGGGTGGCCTCGATGTCCCGGTCGCAGGAGTGGTCGGTGCCGTTCCTGGACGGGGCTTCTTCGATGGTGGCTCGGACGGTGGCAAGGTCAATGATTTTGCTCCCTTGACGGTCCGAGACTTACGATGCCAATGGCGATGTTTCTCCCTACAATCCCCTCGATTGAGGGGGAGAAACGGGAGTCGATGGCCGGCGGTCACCGGACGGATGTCTATGCTAGTGCGACTTCGACGGTGCCGGTTCCGATGACGTCGATGCGATGGACGGCGTCGGGGTGTGAGCTTGGAAAAGGAGTCCCATCTTCTCCATTCTGGCTTTGCAACCTTTTGGTGTCATGAGGGCACATTTGGTGCAAGTCAGGACATCATGCTCACGGCCTAAACACATTACACAGACTCTACGAGGGTCTGTGATAGACATGGTGTGAGTACAGTCCGGGCACCGACGAAACCCCGACGCCATGGCCATAGAAAAAAATCAAGCCGCGGTACGGTCGACAGCCAGTAGGCCACGAGGGCCAAACTCGACTGTAATCAACGGAAAACGGTGAAAATCTTACCGGAGTACTGCGGCCTGAGAAAAGTTAGAGGAGGGACCCTTGTGGGGCAATTTAATTTTAATTAATTCCGTGAGGAAAATTGTCGGGAATCTCTTCAGAGCTCCTAAACCGCGAGGCTACTGCTGCGCAGAAAAAAGAAGGCTGAGGGAGTCACGTGATGTGGTGATCTGGGTTAGACGTGTCTGATCCCACTCCAGGTGTCTGCCTCGGAATCCTTTCCAAATACCCGGCATCTGACGTTTTCAACTCTTCCCCAAACCATCTGTGAAATCTGCCTATGAATATCGATCGTTATATGAATAAATCGCCGGTTACTATGCCTCCCAAACTGGTAAAAAAGGACAAAGAAAAACCTAAGTCGGGAGAGGACAAAACGGCCGCCACTGCTGAAAAGTCGACCTCCGGCCTAGCAGGTGAGGAGACGATAGAGGCCCCAACGAAAGCGGTCACGGCGGCCCTAGCCCATAAACTGGATAAAATTTCTGAGCAACTAACCACCCTGCACACAGGGTTAGCAGAGCTCCCGCCGCGGATTGACGCTCTTTAACTCAGAGTGAGGGTGGTAGAGGACGAGGCCTTAGCCACGGAGGGCAAGCTACACAAAATGGAGAAATTGATACAGCCACAGGACGACCGGATTGACGACCTAGAAAATCACTCGAGGCGAAACAACTTGTGCTTTATCGGGATCCCGGAAACCATTTCGGATCAGGATCTGGCGGACCAACTTACACAGTGGCTCCCATCCGCGTTAGGCATACTGGAGCAGCTTGGTGCGCTGAGGATTTAGCGCGCCCATCGCCTGGGTGGTAAGGCGGGTCCGAATCAGCACGCTCGAGTTGTCATTGCTCGTATCCTGGACTTTGCGGATAGGCAAAGAATTTGGCAAGCATCGCGAAAATCCTCCACGCTTAAATTTCACAACGAGCAAGTACGGATCTTCCAAGACTTCTCAGCGAGAGTGGCTGCGAAACGGAAGGAATTTGGGCCTGTCTGCTCCCAACTTGCGGCCAAGCAGGTGCGTTTTGCTTTACAATACCCCGCTAAACTGAGAGTTTGGCACAACCAGCAGATACAGGCATTTGAATCAGCTCCCGATGCTCAAAAATACCTAAAGAAAGCCCTTCTTGTTTCTGCAGAGAGCAACGGGGAGGCAGCAGCGTCCTGAATTGACTGTTCATGCTTACCATATCAGTTGCGGTCCCTGCAAGCAAAGGGATATCTTTGAACTATGTTTGAACAAGACTTGGTTTGCTAGTTTTTGCTTCGGGATTTTGTGCTTTCATCCGTGGTTATTGGCTACTCCCCAGATCAGGGATTTCAATGCTAACCGGATGGACGGGACGCAGGAGGCTCCTTGGATCTATTTACTGACTTTCCTAGGAGGGCCGAAGGGAGCTTATGGCCTGTAAGCTTCTTTCCACCTGACTGGCACTCCTGCTTAATTCCTATATGTATCAGCCAATACGCGAGGATGGTTATTTTGGTTACATTCTATGGATTGGATGCAGATCCATGTTCATTTCTATCTTTCTCTTTCTGAGGCGGTCACCTGACCACATGTTTTGGCTCCAGCTCTCATTACTGAGAGACTTAGGAGATGAGGAACGAAGGTTGTGGGGACATACGAAGGAGGGGTAGGGGAGCGGGGAGGGAAGAGGGGGGCTCAGGAGCGTTATCAGTCAATATGGATGCGGGTACGAGGGGTGTACACTACTTATGCACTATGGGTACTGTTCCGGGGGAGGCAGGAACTCTTTTCACTCTACAGTGGGCTACGAGGCCAGCTATGGATTTTGGGAATGTTTTTCACAGCATATTTTATTGTGACACACACTTTCAACATTTTGTAAAGTCATGGCACCCAAGGTGAATTACATGAGTTGGAATGTTGCAGGTTTGGGTACACCGGTAAAGAGAGAGAAAGTGCTAGCACATTGCCATAAGGTCAAGGGGGACGTCGTTTTCCTACAGGAAACTCACATGAGAGATAGTGAACATCAGAAGCTGAAAAGCAAAAAGGGATATATGCTCAGGTATTTTATTCTTCTGCTACCAGTAAACGAAATGGTGTTGCCATTTTAATTCAAGGTTCTATTCCTTTTAAATTGGAAATACAATGGTCAGATGTAGAGGGAAGAAGCATAATTATTAAAGGCTCCTTATATGGTAGCCCTATCCTCATGGCTTCCATTTACGGCCCCAACAAATATGATCATAGATTTTTTGCCCAGTTGGTGGCCCAGGTATCGGAGGCGGGATCTGCTTCTGTTATTTTGGCCGGTGATTTTAATTGCTTAGCTGATCCCCTTATGGACAAATATTCCACTGCTCCTACATCTCCCCTGGGCAAAGGGAAAGGTATTTCTTTTTTATGCCGCACTTTACAGCTTGTAGATGTGTGGAGGGCACTTCATCCTTCCGAGAGAGATTATATCCATTATGCAAGGGCCCATCCGGCCAAATCAAGAATAGATTATTTGCTGATTTCGGAGACACTTTTTTCAGCGGTCAAGAATGCGGAGATTGGGAACCTGGTTATATCTGACCATTGTCCAGTCCATTGCACTATGGGAGAATCCACTCGTTTACCTTCTTTATTTCAATGACGAATGCCGGAGTGGCTTGCTACAGACACGGAATTTAAAGCATTCCTCCTGGGGAAGTGGCAGCAGTATGTAGAGTTTAATGGTCAACATATAGATACCCCAGTCCTTTTTTGGGAGACAGCTAAGGCTGTACTCACAGGTGATATTCTTAAATACACCATTCAGAAAAAGAAACAGCAGAATGCCCAAATTTTAACTTTGGAACGCAAACTGAAATACTATAAAGCCCGATGGAACAGGCAGAACACTGATCTCTGGCAGACTCGATTTCGGCAAACCCAGGTATTGTTAAACGATCTGTTATACCAGAAAGCCACTGGAAATATATTTTCCTTCAAACATAAATTATTTCTACATGGAAACAAGCCAGGTAGGTTACTGGCTCGTTTGTCAAAAACTAAATCTCCTTCCAAATTTATTACACATATTAATAAACCAGACGGCTCGCATGCTGTAGCCACCTCCGATATAGGGCTGGTGTTTCAGAACTTTTACCAGCACTTGTATGCTTCCGAGACCCCGAACCTTACGAATCAAACTTCTTTTTTCAATAATCTACAGTTGCCTACTTTATCTAACCAACAGCGAGAATCTCTTAATAGACCAATAACCATATTGGAGGTCACGAAAGTTATTTCGGACCTCTGACTACATAAGTCACCAGGGCCGGATGGCCTAACCTCACTATTTTACAAGTTGCTTAATGATAACCTTGCTCCAGCGTTGACAGCGCTTTTTAATCACATGATCTCGGCTGAGGTCTTACCAGATACGATGAAAGTGGCAGCCATTACGATATTGCTTAAGCCGCGTAAAGATCTGGCAGAACCAGGGTCTTACCGCCCTATATCGTTGCTCAATCAGGACATTAAATTGTATGCAAAAATTTTGGCTAACCGCTTAAAATTTCTTCTGCCGGACCTTATTTCCCAAGAACAAACCGGGTTTGTGTATGGACGACGGCCGGTCTCCAATATCCGCCGATTGTTTGTGGCTCTGGAAAGCTGTCACCGCAGGGGAGCAGTGGATCCTTTGTTGGTGAGTTTTGTCGCTGAAAAAGCATTCGACAGGGTGGCCTGGTCCTATCTCTTCCATGCGCTGGAGAAATTTCGTTTCTCGGGAACCTTTCTCGCAGCCATTAAGTTACTGTATCGAGATCCCAAGGCTTTCATTTGTATTAATGGCTCTACATCTATTTACTTTAGAAAGGGGAACTAGACAGGGATGTCCCCTGTCTCCCCTACTTTACATTTTATCCCTGGAGACCCTGACCCAAAAAATATGCCAATCATCTCTTATTACGGGAATTACTATGGGCCACATTGAGCAAAAAATGATGCTATTTGCTGATGACATGCTAATGATGATCTCTAATGCTAGACGGACACTACCTGTTCTCCTTGAGATGATACAGACCTTTCGCTCATTTTCGGGTCTGAAGCTCAACCTTACCAAATCAGAAGCTCTAGATATTACAGGGACGCTTCAAAATAGTTGGCCAGACTTTCCGTTGCTTTGGGCTTCAGAAACAATTAAATACCTAGGAATTAAAATTCACAAAGACCCTAAACTCTGGTATCACTATAATATTATTGAAAGCATTCCAATTAAAAGTTAATAGCTGGAGACCACTGCCACTGTCTCTCTCAGGGAGAATAGCCCTGGTAAATATGATTCTTCTCCCTAAGTTATTATACATATTGCAGATGGTTCCTTTTTACTTGAAATCTAAGGATGTGCGCATGTTCTACCGGATATTTGGCACATTTTTCTGGAACTTTAAGAAAGCGAGGATTGACTTTGCTACTCTAAGGGCTCCCAAATCGGAGGGCGGTATGGGAGCGGCTAACCTAAGATTTTACAACATTGCTTGCTTATTACCTACTTTAAGGGAATGGCTGGGATATAGCACACTGTCTGCTATCCTACAGCTGGAGAGGGCAGCCTACTATCCGAGACACTTGGCATTTCTATTACACTCTCCCGGTGGGAATCTTCCCATGTATATGTCCAGTAGTTTAGTAGTAGGGGGGCTACGTAACTGTTGGAAATTTCTTCGACTCTTCTTACATCTTGAGTGGAAAGTCTCCTATTGATTGCCCTTACTGAATAACCCGGACCTGCCAGCGGGCATACCTACGAAAACCCTGATCAAACTCCAAGACAAGGGTATTGTTAATCTCCTACCATTCATGGATTTACAAACTAATAGTATCCGATCATTTACGTATTGCTGTACTAATTTTAACTATCTTATTTACCTACAAATTCGTAGTTATGTTCAACATGCTGTGTTATCATGTAAACGGGAAATTACTAATGGTCCTTTCCAAAGGTTCTTACATATAAGTACACTTAAGGTAGTGAAACTCTCCATGTACTACAGATTTTTGCATGATTCCTCCCATTATACTATATATGCTGTTAGCTCTACTGCATGGTCTAATGATTTGGGGCATGATATTACTGACAGGGCGCTACTAAAAAGTACACAGACTGTTCAGAAGGCAGCTCTTAGTGTGTACATGCGAGAATTGCACTTTAGGATACTGCATAGACTTTTATTTTGGCCACGGCGGGCTTTCCTATCTGGGATTGCAACGTCGGGGGCATGCCCTAAATGCTCGCAGTTTAATGCCTCACTGATGCACTGTCTATGGGATTGTGTAGTAATACAACAGTTTTGGGATACGATTTCCCGCTTCTTTTCGGAGCAGCTCCATCCCAGATTTTGCCTGTTGGGAATCCAGGATTCTTCCAGTTCCACACGAGATCTGCGGACATTACTACTACAGAAAGGACGTTTGATGGCACTTAAAATTATTTTACGTCACTGGATTTCCACATCAGCCCCATCACTGCAAGAATGGAAGGACGCTATGTTGGATCTTTATCTGTTGGAACGAAAATCGATTCCATCATCTTCAAAGACGCAGCAGACTAAATTCAGTAACCTTTGGGCTTCAGTCATCAAGGCGCTACCTTTAAATACAAAAGACCTTAATCATTAAGTAGGAGGGCGAGCCCCTGCTGAGGCCTGCTCTGTGGGTCTTTCTGTGTTTGCTTGCTGATGGGAAGATCCTTCTGGGACGCTCCCCCCTCTACTCTACTATGCAGTGTCCAAGCTGATTGTGGTAGCACGATGTTAAGATTCTGTATTATACTGCAATGTTGTCTGTTGGTGCGACAGCTGTGTTACACTTTCAATCTATTACATCCTAGTGTCTGTACCTGCTCGTGTTTGCTTGTAACTTCGAGCCCCTGAGCAGCCGCCCAAGGGAGGGAGGGTGGGATGAAAGGGGGGGATGGGAGGGAGGGTACACCTCAGTTTTGTTATCTAAGAATAACGAGAAATGTTGTCATGTTCTCACATATCCTCATGGATTTAGTTTATCCTCATTTTTGCTCCATTTTCCTGTTGTTGGTACATCACATGTGATATGGGTTTATGACTATTGGACCTTAAGGATATGTAATTCATTATTGTTTAGAGTTGTATCATTCTCCTGAAACTTTAATAAAAATGATTTCAAACAAAAAAAAGAAGGCTGAAGGGGGACCCCCTGCTGGCTGCAGGGTTAGTGCCATGCTGGGCATGCCCAGTAGGGGCCAGTCAAAGTTCTGGAAACTTTGACAGAAGTTTTCCCGTGATTGGGCTCCATCCTGATGATGTCACCCATATGTGAGGACTACCATCCTGCTTGTCCTGTGAGAATGTATAATGTTTCTTAAACATATATTAATGTTTATGCTAATTTTTTTTTCCTTTTGATTCTCTGTATTTTTCCGAGAACATTTGTTGATGTTATAATTAATGAAAATTCAATAAAAATAAAATTAAAAAAAAAAAGAGAGAGGGATCCAAATGTTAGAAAAGGAAAAAAAAGGGGGCCATTAAGTTAATAAAAAGGACATTGAGGTTTACATATATTGAAATTGTTTATATTAGGAAAAAAAGATTTACAAGAAGATCAAATGTCTATACAAATATATCAAAAGAACTTAAAGGGATCTCACAAGTGATCTATCAAAGCAGCTACAAACAAAACAAGTGGCCATCCTCTAAGATAAAGGGGGTAACATATCACTTTCAAAAGAAGGGATTTTTTTTACTCAGAGTGGTAATATTATGGATTACAATGCACAAGCAGTGAATAACAAAAAAATATTTTTTTTTCCAATAACTTTTTTATATATATCTCATTAATGGAGCGGTGTTACTCAAATCACAACACCGCAATTTTTACAAAAATGAATCGCCATCATTCTTCTGGTGTCCTTTAGCCAATCACTGTGATACCACCCATTAAGCTCGAATCTTTTTTTATACCCAAATCTGTATTATATTGTATCTAATTAAATTAAAAGCTACTTTATTTTTTTATCTTTATCCAATGTTCATTGACCCAACAAAATTACATATTCATTGGCTTTGTTGGGTTAGTAAACATTGGGAAGTCAATGATTATGTAATTTTGTTGGGTCAGTAAACACTGAATAAAGTGTTTTTTTTTTTTAATTAAAAAAAAGAAAGTAGTTTTTAATTTAATTGAATATAATAAAATAAAAATTTGGGTATAAAAAAGATCGGAGGTTAATGGATGGTATCATAATGATTGGCTAAAGGACACTAGAAGATTTTTTTTTTCTGCAAAAAATGTAGTGTTGTGATATGAGTAATACTTCTTGTTGCGCCCGGTCGCAGGCGGCTGCGACCTTTGCTGCTCATCTCCTTTCTCTTTGCAGTTCCAAGTCTGGGGAGAATGGCAGCCTCCGCTTCCACACGCCGACCCTCATGGCATGCCCGGGACGGCGTGAGCGCTCCCGGCAGCCATCTTACATCCGGGGTTACCTAGGCAAGTGCGCGCCTGCTCCCATCTTGAACGCGTCATGGCAGGAACCTCAGGGGCATCCCCACCGCAAGACGTCATCCACTTACCATACTTAAGCTCAGTTGACTACTTGCACTACAAGTTAGCAAAGATTACGGTCCTGCTATTTGCGCCACACTGGGACTCCGGTTCGCTATCCTACTGGGTGACCTAGGTACCCGCTCCTCGGGGGCCTTGCCACACTCAGGGCTATCCGCTCCTTGGAGAGCCATTACTCTCTGCTTCTCTGTTCCAGTGAGTTCCTGCATCATCCTCGGACGACCCTTGCTGTTCTTGTTCGGACTTCCTCGGTGCCTGATCCTCCATCTACTTCCACAGTACTGGCGTAAGTACAGAACCTGCTCATCTACCTTTGTGGCATGGATCCCCGGGTTACCCTGCCTGTGGGCCACTACCGGATCCCTCCAGTCTTGTGCAGCTTTCCATCCGCTTCCGGCCTAACCTACGCTGCGGACCACTACCGGAGTTGCCAGCACATGCTGCGCCTAGATAAGGTATTCATCGGACTACTCCACGCTGAGGATTCTACTCGGACTGACCAGCTGCAGGTCACCCTCTTGGGTACTAACTCTATTGATCCACTCCTCAGATCCTCATCGGCTGTATAATAAAGTTATTTCCTCTGTTGTCCATCACTGCTGAGGCTTTGCCTGTTGTGGTAAGGGCCCACAGGGCTCCTCCCTGTGGGCGGAATCTTCACTCACCACAACCCAAGGGCCCACTTCTAGTTCAAGGCACACAGAACGTAACACTTCTCCATTAATGATATAGGTAGATAGATATAGACAAATATAGATATATAGATAGATATTTCTTGGAAAAATACAAAATTATATTTTTTTCAATTGTTATTCACCACTTGTGCATTGAGATTAATATTTATTTATAATGGTGTAGTATGGTGCCCTTAATTAGTTATCGGTTGGTAAGATTATGGAACATATTACTAGAAGAGGTAGTAAATGCTATAGCACTAAATTCCAGATTTACTAAGCTCCCCCCATCCAGACAGAATCAGGCCGATACAGTATCAGCACACAAAAAACGAGTGCTCATGTTTGAGTGCTCGCTCTCCTAATGCACGCCGATCAACCTCACCAGGGTGCCCAATGCAATATGCAAATGGGCTGCTGTTGTAAAAAGGAGGAACTGGGGGAAATTGTTGCTCTCCTTTCCTCTTGTGTATCCCTGAGCTGACTGTGTAACTGTAAGCCAGGCATGAAATTCCCAAAAGCATTTTACAACCATCCCAAAGAATGAAACTCTAGAAATTAAGCATGAGGAAGAAACATGCAGAAAAGAGCAGAATAAAGCAGACACAGGAGTCAGGATCAGGATTGTTAAGTTAAAGGGTTGATTTGCCTCAGTTCTTGGTATAAATTTGGATGTGACTTTAGAGAGGGTACTTTGAGACAATTGTACCTTATACGAAGCCAGAAAAAAATGCTGTCATAAAAGCAAAAATCATAAAGGCCTTTTTTTGTTCTGCAATGTACCAAAGAAATACTGAGTAAATTCTCCCCCTCCACTGCTTCTGATGCCACTGTCTCCTTATCTAGCTTTTGTATAGGGAGTCCGTGTTCATAATTTTTTGCCGGTGTGCAATCCTTACTTCTCTAAAGGTTCTACTGTTAGCTCTGCAAAGGAGATCTGGTTTGAACTAGTTATGGTCAATGCAGAGTACTTAACTTGAAAACAGAAAAAAATGATTACATTTCAAAGCATGAAACAATTTTTTGGCTAACTATGAGACATGCGCACTTAGCCAGACTGAGAAAAGCACATTACATAAGCCAAACTGGGCCTACTAAATATTATTTGCATAGGCTCTACATAACCAGATCTTTGGGAGCTAAACTGAACCTATAAGATTTTGATCTATGTGTTAAAAGCAACTATCAGAGTGGAACATTGTAACATATCTTCATAGATTACTCCGCAGCAAGAGGGTTGAGAATACAGCCCGTCTCACAAACAGTCAAACGAAGGTATAAGAGTGAGATGGCATTCTATTTAATATCCAGGTAATAGTAGTGAAGAAACTTCACATAATTTATATAACAAAATTTATTTCATCAATGTTTCATCCTGGGAAATGATTTAAAAAAAAAAAAAAAAAAAAAAAAAGGAGTGTTTTTATACAGGTATATCCCCCAACACGTACATGTTTTGTACAGAATGCTGCATCTCAAATACAAACACAGAAATACAACAAATTATATTCAGAGTGAAAGAAACCCCCCAGCAGACCACCTTAGAAGGAAGGCAAAGCCACTTACTTCTTCAAACGAACTCATACATCGACTCAACATGACACAATGATACTGTAACAAGGACGCTTCTACCTCAGAGGAATATAAGCATTTGAAAAGGCACGAGAATATGACCAAGATGTCCAATCAGCTAACTGCCCCAGGCAATCAGAAGCATCACCATGGCCAGATTGACAGCAGATCAAAAAAAACAGAGTCCATTCAATCTCTTAGTTCAGTCCATACGGAAATAATGTCTGTACAGTAAAAATCCTACGCTGCTCCTTTTGGAGCAGCAAATTGTCAAAATTGCCACGCCTTGGTCAACGAGGCATCTGCTCAATTATGAAAAATCTTAAATCTTGTATCTCATGATTCTGCTCTTGTCAATGGGACACCAGAGAAGCCTCTGTGAGGGAGTGGCGAAGAAAACTGCAGTGTTCCAAGATACGAGTTTTTAAAACCCATATCGTCTTGCCAACATACAACCATGGACAGGAGCAAAAAATAACATAACTCCCCTTGAATTACAGTTGATGGAAAAATGTAACTGATAGTGCTTATGGCTCAAAGGGTGTTAAAAGACAGTGAGTAAGAGAGACACGGAACATGCCCAACAGGAACCACAATGTTTGTGTCCATCTAAAGAAGTATCAGTGTGTGGGGGAGCACAACAGATGAAATTAAGTGATCCTTCCAAATCCATAAATCCTGGATTACCAGAGCCGAGATACATGTGGCAATCTTAGTTGAATTACCTACTATAATTTTAGTTTACAGGCACAAATTGTGTGCCCCTAGTGCCTTCTCAGCAGCAGGCACCCAGGACAGGTGGCTTTCAGTGGGTTAGGAAAACAGATGCTCAATTTTACCAGCGTCCCTTTTCCTAACCTGTGCACATTAAATAAAAGTAGCACAATTAAAACTAATTGGAGAAAATTCTTTTTCACTCAACGCACAATTAAGCTCTGTAATTTGTTGCCAGAGGATGTGGTTAGGGAAGTTAGTGTAGCCAGGTTTAAAAAAAGGTTTGGATAAGTTCTTGAAGGAGAAGTCCATTAACTGCTCTTAATCAAGTTGATCTAGGAATTAGCCACCGCTATTACTGGCTTTAGAAGCATGGGACCTATTTAATGTTTTGGGTACTTGCCAGGTACTTGTAACCTGGATTGGCCACTGTTGGAAACAGGATTCTGGGCTTGATGGACGCTTGGTCTGACCTAGTATGGCAACTTCTTAGGTGCTGCAGAGAGCCAGTGGGAAGCATTGCAGAGAGCCCAGACGAAGGCACTGCATGCAGCCCAGAGGAAGACACTATAGAGTGCACTGCGGAATGGCCAGAGAGGCACTGCAGGTGGAGACTGCACAGATGAGTCAGAAAATGCCATGGCAGCAGTTGAAAGAGTGGAAGCCTGAAAGAGGGCAAGTTTTGCAGTGTGAGTGGAAAAGAAGCCACTACAGGAACACCCAAGTGAAGTCCAAGGCATTCGGCTGGGAAAGGAGAGGAACCTGCAGCCATTAATGGACTAAGTTAAAAGACTGGGGGTGAATACTAGGACAAGGGCACAGTTGGTGATGGTAATAGCACTGTCTGGAGTAACCCTGTGTGGGATCAACTTGACCTTAGAACCCTGACCCCAAGCCTAGCTGGCAGGAGACCAGATGAAGGAAGTAAGGACTTGTGGTACTTCCCTGAATGGGATCCATTGGGAGTGAAAATGCTCAGACCAACAGGTCCAAGCTGAGGGGAAGGGTATGTGAAGGAATGGCCATCCCCTCCTTAACCTATGCTGAATCCTACAGAGAGAGCGCTCTGTGGGCAGAGCCCAGCTGGGCCAGGATAAGAGTGTGAGCCCAGCTGAGTTCAGGAGGAGCAGGAGCTTCTGACTCTCTGTGAAAGTTTGTGTTGCAAGTACACTGCAAAGATTGGCAGTCTGTTATGCTGAGTACATTAATAGAACTTAGTTTCATGAAGAAAGGTTGGAGTCAGCTTGGTTCCTACTTCAATCTATATAGATTTCACTTGGTTATTCTATAATTATGTTTTAATTGATAAAAACACTCATTAAAATCTCTATCTTTAGATTAACTTCTATACCCTTGTTATTAAAAAATTCAGATTGACAATAGGTTGAATAATTAATAAAATTAAAAACTGTAGTAAATATAATTGGCGGTTCCAATTACTTTTACATTGTGCAATGATGATTTATATCTACATGATGTTTCTATCATAAAGTATGCTATAGAGCAGAGTTGCTTACCTGTAACAGGTGTTATCCCAGGACAGCAGGATGTAGTCCTCACATATGGATGTTGTCACTAGACGGAGCCCTATCACGGAAAACTTTCTGTCAAAGTTTCTAGAAACTTTTGTCTGGCACACCGAGCCCACTGAGCATGCCCAGCATGCCATTATCCCTTGAGCCACAGGGTTCTCCCTTCAGTCTTCTTTGTAGCAATAAGTTCAAGCGAAAAATAAAATAAAATGTTTCGGACCCAACTCCGCAGGGTGGCAGGTGGGTTTCGTGAGGACTACATCCTGCTGTCCTGGGATAATACCTGTTACAGGTAAGCAACTCTGCTTTATCCCAGGACAAGCAGGATGCTAGTCCTCACATATGGGTGATTAGCAAGCTACAGGCTGATTCATATTTAATGGACCAACAGCACAGAACATGTGCAACAGGCACAACAACTGATGTGTTGGGAAAAATGAAGCAGACTGAAATCACAGCAGGTTGGATGTGGAAGGAGTTGGGATTGTACTGGAAATAAGTTCTTTAAGACAGATTGTCCAAAGGCCGAATATTGTCGTCCTTCCTTGTCCAAGCAGTAATGGGCTGCAAATGTGTGAACAGAGCTCCATGTTGCAGCTTTACAGATGTCCACAATCGGAACTGAACAATTGTGTGCTACTGAGGTTGCCATTGCTCTTACTGAGTGTGCCTTTACTCGTCCCTGGAGAGGAAGGCCTGCTTTGTCATAGCAGAATTCAATATAGTCTGCTAGCCAATTGGAGAGAGTTTGTTTGACCACTGCAACTCCTGGTTTGTTTTTATCAAAAGAAACAAAGAGTTGGGTGGATTTTCTATGGACTGCAGTCCAGTCTAGGTAAAATGCAAGTGCACATTTACAGTCCAAGTGGGTAAATCTCTCTCACCTTGGTGAGAGTGAGGCCTTGGGGAAAATGTGGGCAAGACGATAGACTGATTCAAGTGAAACTCAGTAACAACCTTGGGAAGGAATTTTGGGTTGAGTACGTAGGACCACTCGGTTGTGTAGGAACCTGGTATAGGGTGAGTTATGTAGCAAGTACTTTTAACTCACTAACCACCCTCTGAGCAGATGTAATAGCTACTAGGAAAAGGTAGTGTGATTTGGTTTGATTAGGTACCAACATTTGTTAATCAAGAGAGCAGTGAGTCACTCTGGCTGACTAACTGAAGTTAGACTGTTTGTATTTCCCAACCCTCCCACCCTTTGCCCACCCACCCCTAGCTCATCCTTTAATTTATAGGCAGGTTCCACATTCACAAAAAAAAAAAAACAAACAACAAAAAACCTTATTGAGAGTTTAGTCATTACCCTGTAGGCCACTACCAGACATATAGTGAATTCACTAATGCATTTAAAGGACATTAATTATACACATTCCTACTCCCATAGCAACCTAAAACTTAACTAGGAACTGAACAAATTTGAGATGATGGCAGCAGTCCAGCAGCAAGAGGGGGGCTTCCCAGTCTTTTGCATAGAGTGTCACATATATGATTTTTGTACCCACCGGTGAGAAATTGTACATGTGCATGCGATGCAAAGAGCTCCAGTCTCTCAGAGAACAAGTCTGATCTCTGGAGGCTAGAGTGGCAGACCTGGAGGAGCTGAGGCAGACAGAAAGGTATATAGATGAGACCTTCAGGAACATAGTAGCCAAGTCCCAACTTCAGACTGGCAGTCCTAGTGCTGCTTTGGAGGAAGACTGTCTCATGATCAGAGAGCATCAACCTGGTGCAGCAGGAAAGGATCCTGCAGCAAGGACCTGCTCTTGGTGCATTGTCCTTTTGCACCAAGGATGTCTCTCCAAGGCCTTCTGCCAAGGAGGGAAGGGTTAGGTCGGCCATCATAGTTGGAGATTCAATTATTAGGAATATAGACAGCTGGGTGGCTGGTGGGCGTGAGGATCGTCTGGTAACATGCTACCTGGTGCGAAGGTGGCGGACCTCATGCATCACCTAGATATTTATTTTTTATTTTATTTATTTAAAAACTTTTCTATACCGTCGCTAAGTTATATACCATCGCAACTGTTTACAAATAGGCACAAAGACTAAGGTAAGTAAATGTAGGATATCTTACATTCTAACAGGTGCCAATAAAGTTCGGTTACAATTTCATAAGTAAAATCATTATTTGAGTAATGATGGTCAAGTCCAGGTATATTATTGAGTTACTATCGCTTTGAAATATTACTTCTTAAAAGTAGGATTGATTAAATTCATTCTCATCTGCATTACCTTGTACTTTCATTCTCTACCCTCCACACTCTTTAGTGAAGGCTTTTTTAAAGAGCCATGTTTTTAGATTTTTCTTAAAAGTTTTGAGATTATTCTGTAATCTGAGTTCGGGTGGCATCATGTTCCATAGTATAGGCCCAGCCAATGATAAAGCCCTTTCTCTCACTTGGGTTAATTTTGCTGACTTTACTGAAGGGATTGTTAGTAGTGCTTTGTTTGCTGAGCGGAGGTTTCTTTGTGGAACGTGTACTCGTAAGGCTGTGTTTAGCCAGTCTGCTTCTTTATCATATATTAGTTTGTGTATGGTGCATAAGGCTTTGTAATTTATCCTGTATTCGATGGGTAACCAATGTAAGTCTGCTAGAGTTTCGGTTATATGGTCCCTCCTCTTTTTTCCTGTTAGTATTCTGGCTGCAGTATTTTGAAGTATCTGGAGTGGTCTTATCGATGTGCTTGGGAGTCCTAGTAAGAGTGCGTTGCAGTAGTCAGTGCTAGAAAAGATAAGTGTTTGCAATACTGTTCTGAAGTGGGCAGGTGTGAGTAATGGTTTCAATCTTCTAAGCACCATAAGTTTTGCGTAGCCTTCTCTTACTTTTATAGATATGTGTTGCTTCAGGTTGATTTCTGGGTCCATTATTACTCCCAGATTCCTTACTTTTTCGGCTAGCACAATTTTTTGGTTATTTCTTAGGGTTATCGGTGTTTGAATGATTTTAGTATGTTTTCTCACAAGGTGAAGGAATTCAGTTTTGTCAATGTTGATAACCAGTTCCATCTGGTGTAGTAGTTGTTTAATTATGTCTAGGTACATGTTAGCTAGATTTAATGTTTTTTCAATTGTGTCGTCTATTGGTAGAATTAATTGAATGTCGTCTGCGTAAATGTAATGTATTATCCCTAGGCCTGCCAGCAGATGACATAAGGGTAGCAAATATATGTCAAAGAGGGTAGCAGACAGCGCTGAACCCTGAGGTACTCCTGTTTCAAGTTTAAATTTTTCTGATAATGTGTTTTTTATCTGGACTTGAAAGAACCTGTTGTTTAGGTAGGATCTGAACCAGTTTATTGTTTTGTCACATAATCCAATTTCTTCAAGTCTTTTTAGTAGTATTTTGTGGTTTACTGTATCAAAGGCTGCAGATAAGTCGAGCATTATAAGGATATAATGTTTACTGTTATCAAAACCTCTTAGTATGTTGTCTGTTAGTGAGAGAAGTAATGTCTCAGTGCTGTAGTGTTTTCGGAAGCTGTGTTGTGAAGGGTACAGTATGTTATTGTCTAGATGTTCAGCTAGCTGTTTCTGTACTGTTTTCTCTATTAATTTAGCTAATAATGGAAGGTTTGAGACTGGGGGTAGTTAATGAGGATTAATGGGTCACTGTTTTTCTTTTTGATGATTGGCTTAATGATTGCCCCTTTTAGTGTATCTGGCATTACTCCTTCAGTTAGGGATAGGTTTATGATATTAGTTAGATAGGATTTTAGACAGTGCTGGGGAGGAGCTGGCTGTCGTGCTACATGTGGGCACCACAACGACATAGGAAAATGGGGGAGGGAGGTTCTGGAAGCCAAATTTAGAACCTTAGGTAGAAAGCTTAAATCCAGAACCTCCAGAGTAGCATTCTCTGAAATGCTCCCTTTTCCACACGCAGGTCCCCAGAGAAAGGCAGAGCTCCGGAGTTTCAATGCGTGGATGAGACAATGGTGCAAGGAAAAGGGATTCAGTTTTGTAAGGAACTGAGGAACCTTTTGGGGAAGGGGGGGGGGGGGGGGGGGAGTCTCTTCCGAAGAGATGGGCTCCACCTTAACCAAGTTGGAACCAGACTGCTGGTGCTAATCTTTAAAAAGGAGATAGAGCAGCTTTTAAACTAGAGCAAAGGGGAAAGCCAACAGTCGCTCAGCAGTGCATGGTTTGGAGGGAGGTATCTTCAAAGGATACTAATGATGCATTAGAATTAGGGCATCCCAACAGTGAGGTTCCAATAATAAGAAAAGCAGTCCAAGTGCCTGTAACTACAAACTCACCTGAGCTAAAAAATTCTAACATATCCCTATCAATGAAAAAGCAGAATGAAAATACAAACAAAAAACAAACTGAAATGTTTGCATGCTAATGCCAAAAGTCTAAGAAGTAAGATGGGAGAATTAGAATGTATTGCAGTAAATGATGACAGACTTAGGGGTACATTTTAAAACACAGCGCGTGCGCGTGAACAAAAGTACGTTGGATTTTATAAGATACGCGCGTAGCCACGCGTATCTTATAAAATCCAGGGTCGGCGCTCGCAAGGGGGTGCACATTTCTGCAACTTGTGCACACCGAGCCTTGCGCGCGCTGCCCATTCCTGAAATCGGAGCGGCCTCGGAGGGAACTTTCCTTCCGCCTCCCCCCACCTTCCCCTACCTAGCCCACCCCCCCTGGCCCTATCTAAACCCCCCCCCCCCACCTCTGTCGCACAAGTTACGCCTGCTCGAGGCCGGGCCGGCTGCTACGCACCATGTTCCAGTCCAGGGGCAGGTCCGGAGGCCGCGGCCACGCCCCCGAAACGCCCCGGGCCGAAACCACGCCCGCGGCACCGCCCCCGATGACACGCCGACCGCGTCACGCCCCCGACACGCCCACCCCAAGAAAGCCCCAGGACTTACGCACTTCCCGGGGCTTTGCGTGCGCTGGAAGCCTATGCAATATAGGCTCGGCGCGAGCAGGGGCCTTTTAAAAGGGTTACATGCGTACCTTATGCGCATAACCCTTTTAAAATCCGGCCCTTAATTGGCATCTCAGAGACATGGTGGAAGGAGGATAACGAATGGGACAGTGCTATATCGGGGTACAAATTATATCGCAATGACAGAGATGAGCACCCAGGAGGTGGTGTAGCGCTTTATATCCGGGATGGCATAGAGTCCAACAGGATAAACATCCTGCATGAGACTAAATGCACAATCGAATCTTCATGGGTAGAAATCCCGTGTGTGTTGGGGAAGACTATAGTGATAGGAGTATACTACCGTCTACCTAGTCAAGATGGTGAGACGGACAATGAAATGGTAAGAGAAATTAGGGAAGCTAACCAAATTGGTAGTGCGGTAATAACGGGAGATTTCAATTACCCCAATATTGACTGGGTAAATGTATCATCGGGACATGCTAGAGAGATAAAGTTCCTGGATGGAATAAATGACAGCTTTAAGGAGCAACTGGTTCATGAACAGACGAGAGAGGAGCCATTTTAGATCTAATTCTCAGTGGAGCACAGGATATGGTGAGAGAGGGAATAGTGGTGGGGCCACTTGGCAATAGTGATCATAATACGATCAACTTTGAATTAATGACTGGAAGGGGAACAGTAAGCAAATCCACGGCTCTCATGCTCAACTTTCAAAAGGGAAACTTTGATAAAATGAGAAAAATAGTTAGAAAAAAACTGAAAGGAGCAGCTACAAGGGTAAAAAGTGTGCAAGAGGCATGGGTCATTGTTAAAAAAAAACAACAGAGTAATGTGCGGCAATTAATTACACTGGACAATATCACTTTAGCAAGAACAATTTTTAATTCTATATTGTGCACACAGCAAATGTGCACAAAGGTTCAATATCAGAGTCAAATGTTGATTAAAAAGAGGCTCCAGGGGGGTCACGTGATGCGGTGACGCCGAGCAGACGCTTCTGCCCTGAGCTCTGCGCCTCGCCCTCCCCGTATCCCTCAAAATCTCCGCCATCACGCAAATGACCGCTCAATCCACTAGCAGATACCTCCGAACTAATGTCTATTGACCACTTTATGCTGAAAGGGACGTCCACCATGCCTCTGAAAGGGGGGAAGAAGGATAAACCCAATCTCGTGGGATCCAAGATGGCAGATGGGCCCACCCGGCCGGCAACGCCGGGCTCCCCGGCATCTACCACCCCGGTAAATGACCTCACTACAACTGTTACTAATGCGGTGGTCGCAGCCTTGGACGGTAGATTCAATGAATTGTCTACGCAATTTAAAGAATTGAAAGATTCCTTCTCCGAAGTCATACCGCGGATTGTAGCGGTGGAAGAGAGGGTCTCCGCAGCGGAGGATGACCAGATTATCACTCAGAACAAACTAAAAGAATTGGAACAAGTCGTCCTGAGTCAAGCTGATAAAATTGACGACCTTGAGAATAGAGCTCGCCGCAACAATATACGTCTTGCGGGTTTCAGGGAAGAGGCAGGGGAACAAAACCTGGAGGGGACGCTCGAAAGCTGGCTTCCCGAGGCCTTGGGACTAACGGACCTAGGGCCCTCCTTCCATATTGAAAGGGCGCACAGATTGGGGAGACGGAGAGATGGAGATCAGCGTCCTCGGCTCATTATTGCTAAAATACTTAACTGGGCTCAAAAACAAAAAATCTTACAGGCCTATAGAAAATCTTACAGGCCTATAGAAAATCTTACAGGCCTATAGAAATCAATCATGTATATCCTCTTCCAGGATTTCTCAGCGGCTTTAGCTCAGAAACGGAAGCTGTTTAGCCCTATATGTACCGACCTCTACAACAAGAATATTCGGTTCCAACTTGTTTACCCGGCAACTCTACGTTTCAAGCATGGCGGCCAGGACCACGTTTTCACGGAGGTGGCTCCGGCAAAGACCTACGTTGCTACCATTGGTCCCTGAAAACCCGGGGCCTCTCAAAGTTTGTTTTTCTTCTGATCCACTGGCAGCTGTCTTACAATTGTGCATATAGACCAAGGAGTCTCCCTGGTATCAACAGATTTGAGGGACTGCGACATCCCGCTTGTTTCCAGTGACCGGCTTCCAGATACGCTTTGAAGCGCGAGGTGGGCAGTCATCTTCTCTGTTTAATGAGACCAATAACGACGGACAACTCCGGGGACGACTCTTTTCGGGGACTTTCCCTTGCTCCCTTCCTGTGTGCACGATTCTGACCCGGATCGGCTGTCCCCCATGTACTGACTTTCATTCGCAGGAAGGACTCACGAGCTAGTCTACAGGTTTGCTTGTTCGTGGGCTTGCGCAATTACTGCGGCGGTGGACTTTGTGGAACAGTTGGTGAACTGATGTTAAACTTTACAGTTCGGTTTTTGTTTATTAGTGGAGGTTTAAACATTTAATATTTCGGAGTAATACTCGTATGGCTCTATGGGGAGGGCGGGGCGCGTCGCATCTTTAGCGTACCCCCCACACATTTCCGGCCCTGGTGAGCCTGGGGGGTGAATGTGGTGTGTTCGAAAGCGAAAGTGTGGGAAACGGGAGGGATGGGAGGGCTGTAGGGTTTGGGTTCATTTTCACAGCACAGTAATTTTTTCTGCATATAGAGGCACTGTGCACGCAAAATTATTTCCATGGCAGGGGGAGGTCTTTGAGGAGGACTGTGGATCCCAATTGGTTTCATGTTTCCGATGGAGGGCTCAGGCTGGGGAGCCCTCCATTCTTCTCTGGATATTCACATTACCTATTTTCTCATGTATATTTCAATGGCTAGACAAGGGGTAAAGCTAGCAAGTCTTAATGTTAATGGGCTAGATCACCCTATCAAACGAACCAAAGTTCTACAATACCTTAAGAAGTCGAGGGTCCACATTGCCTGTTTACAGGAAACGCATTTAACTGCAATTGAGAGTGTGAAACTGAAGAGGGATTGGATAGGCCAATGCTTCTATTCACCAGCTGTTGGAAAAAAAGCTGGTGTGGCCATCCTTTTACACAAGAACCTCTCCTTCCAATTAAAACATGAACTTGTAGACCCTGAAGGCAGATTTATTGTTATAATAGGGAAGCTAAATGGGAAAGAAATAACGATTGCTAATATTTATGGCCCGAACTCCCCCTCCACCTTATTTTTCACGAATCTAATTAATCTTCTCACTACACACAGAGAGGGAGAGTTACTTTTAGTGGGAGACTTTAATGCTGTTCATGACCCCTCTAGGGACCGTTCTAACCCGAAGCCCGCATCACACTGTGCTTCTTCAAAGACCAGTATCACTCGGGTGTGCAAATCTTTAACTTTGTTGGATTATTGGAGGGTACTTCATTTGGAGGAAAGGGACTATACCCATGTGTCTAAGGCCCATTGTACACTGTCCCGAATCGACTACATCCTAGGTTCCGAGCGTCTGTTTCCCTTTATTGCCTCTGCTGAGATAGGCACCCCAGGAGTGTCAGATCATGCCTTAATTTGGGTAGATATTAACTGGGACAATACGGTTCCGAAGTCCACATGGTGGAAATTCCTCTCTTACATGAAAGATGATAAATCTTTTCAGGAATATCTTAAGGTTAAGTGGGCGCAATTCCAGGAGTTTAATTCCCAGCACAGAGATAACCCAACATTGTTTTGGCAAACGGGTAAGACCGTTATGAGAGGGGAAATCATTTCCTTTCTTCGTCATAGGAATAAGGTTCTGAATGCAGACATATTACTTTTAGACAAACAACTTAAAAAGGAAAAAATACTCCTATCTCGCACTCCTACCCAAACACAGTGGGTACAATACCAGGATACTCTGGGGAAATTACAAGCCCTGATTCACCAAAGAGCTGTCAAGTTCATGCATTACAAAGAACATTCCTTTTTCCGCTTTGGAAATAAGGCAGGGAAGACACTGGCAAACCTGGTCCGCGTTAGACAATCCAAAACCTTCATTGAAAAATTGAAAACACCAGAGGATACTTGGGTACAGGGTGGAGAAAAGATAGTAGATGTACTGCAACAATTTTACAAACACCTTTACACTGAGGACCGAGCGGGTGGCCCCGAGGAGGAAGATGTTTTTTTCCAATCCCTCCACCTCCCCACGCTAACCGACCTCCAACGTGACCGGTTAAATGCCTCTATCACACCCTCAGAAATTTTATCTGTAATAACAAAAAGTAAATCCGGAAAGGCACCCGGCCCGGACGGATTTGCGTATGACTTTTTCAAAATGCTGGGACCGGAGATAGTGGACGCCTTGCAATCCTTTTATTGCAATGCCCTATCTCTTGATTCCTTTCCTGCTGACTTCAACAAGGCCTATATTACGGTGCTCCCCAAACCAGGAAAGGACCCAGGTTTCCCAGCATCTTATCGTCCCATCTCTCTCCTGAACTGTGACCTCAAGCTGCTGGCCAACTTGTTGGCGTGCAGGCTGAGTCTGGTTATGCCGGGCCTTATCTCTTTACCCCAAGTTGGTTTTGTTAAGGGCCGCTCCTCAAGCTCCCATATTGCTAAATTACTCACAGCTATTCAATATTGTCAGCTGCACTCTATTCCTGCAATGGCTGTGAGTTTCGATTCAGAAAAGGCTTTTGACAGGGTCTCTTGGGAATATCTATTTTCGGTTTTACACAGATATGGCTTTACAGGACCTATCCTATCCTATATTTCACTCCTATATAGGCAACCCACCTCACACATTTTAGCGAACGGGCATATCTCCAAAGCGTTTACTCCACAAAGGGGGGTACGACAAGGCTGCCCACTCTCGCCTCTTCTGTATATACTAGCGATTGACCCCCTGCTGAGAAAGATTAATGCAGACCCTCTGATTCCAGGTCTCGAGTGCAAAGGCAATACTTTCAAAACTGCCGCTTTTGCTGATGATATTCTGATATTTCTCATGAAGCCCCAGCAAGGTCTGCCAAGGGTGCTGTCCCACCAACTCTTCTATGGTAGTTTCTCAGGCCTTAAAATTAACACAGATAAGTCTGAAGCCCTGGCAGTTTACGGTAATCTTCAGCAGTCCTGGGGTTCATCTTTCCCGCTTAAATGGGCCTCGGGTCCCATCAAATACTTGGGGGTCCTGATCTCTCACAGGTTGGATCTCATATATAGCTTAAATGTACTACCCATGCTTAAAAAGTCTCAGCAACGATTACAACAATGGCAGGGTCTTCCCCTTTCATTGACAGGCCGGGTCCACCTGCTGAAGATGATGGAACTCCCAAAATGGGTGTACTTACTCCAAATGCTGCCCATTTGGCTCACGCGACATGATTTATCACAACTACACAGGGCTATCCGCTTGTTCTTATGGAAAGGCAAACGATCCAGACTAGCACTGACTCACCTGACATCCCCCATTGGGGAGGGTGGCCTGGCGTGTCCTGATTTCCGCAGGTATAACCTAGTCTGTATGCTACGCCATATCAGGGACTGGTTATTGAGCACGGAACACTTTTCACCAACAGCTTTTTTGCAGGGTTGCCTACCCAGCGTTTCGCTGGCTGCGATGGTACAGATTGATGCGAACATCCTTTCCATGGAGTATAAAAAATATCTCCTGGTACAATCTGGCAGGAAAGCTTGGGTACATTTTTGTAAGACGTTGGGGCTGCCACAAACGGATACTTTGCTGGTACCCATCAGCGATAATCCCCAGTTCCCTCCAGGGCGAGGCCACTCTGTCTTTCTAAATTGGGCTGCTAGGGGTCTTCAACTGTTCTCTCAGGTGCTGATGCCTGAATCTGATCAACTCTATAGTTTTTCAGACCTACAAGATACCTATCACATTCCGCGACATGACTTCTTTGCCTACTTACAGATACGGCACTATATTGGCTCTCTGGGCACAAAAAGCGTATCAGCGGTACACAGGCACAGGGCCGGGACAGTGTTGGGCATTGCGTACACTGGCAGGGTTTCCTGTTCTACTTTTACCAGGTTGCTACGAGGTCACTTGCCCCCCAGCACTAGACAGGCTATTAGTGACCGCTGGAGAACTGACCGAGATATGCATATAACCCCAGACACCGTTAAAACCTATTTGCTTCGTATTAAAACCCTATCTGAGAACGTGACCCTCAGAGAAATACAATTCAAATTTATTTGGAAATTGTATTGTACGACTGACCAGGCCTTTCGTATAGGGATCAGTCCATCTCCACTGTGCCTCAAATGTGGTTTGGAAAATGGAACCTACTTTCACAGTTTTTGGTCATGTACACAGATACAAACTTTCTGGTCTACTATTCAGTATCACTGTTCTACACTGCTACAGGTCGACTTACCACTGCAGCCCACACTGTGGCTTCTGGGAAGCGATTTGTTTGCACACACTACTCTCTCACCCACATCTGCTCAAATGGTTGATAAGGCAGGCCTGCTTGCTAAGCAGGTTATTCTAGCAGCTTGGACGTCGCCTACCTCTCCACATTACAAACATTGGGTGCAAAAAATGATTAAATTAGCTACCTTTGAACAGATGACAGCTTCCCAACACAGTGAGAGTCGGAAGAGGTCGGCACGGGCTTTCTGGCAGCATTTCCTGACCTATCACGCTCAAGGGTCCTTCATGAATACCGATTTAATGTCATAGAATCTCACTTGCTTCGATGATTAATTCCTGCTCTTTCTTTTATGGAAGGGAATGCCTGTACTTCGTGTGGTCCTTCTATAACTACGGGTCCTGGGTCACTATTGCCTTGCCTATTTCTGATACTATGCTCTGTCCTCTATGGGCTTTCCCTAGTATGCTGCCGCTACCCTAGCATTAACTCTCTGCTTTAATATTATCTCTTGCTGTGGAATTGAGGGGGGGATGGGGGGGGGGGGGTAGGGTGGGTTCATGTTATGTTATGATTGTTATGTTTACAGATACCTGATGTGTTATTTTCCACTTTATACGATACATTGATACCTTGTAGACCTCTCTGGTTGGAGTGAGATCCGTTAGCCAAGTTGGGCTGGATGATAATCTTCCCATTTTCAGGTGTGTGTTTGTTTCTGTTTACGGCCAATCCGCCAAATGGCATCTGTGGATACCATCTCATGTTTCTCCATATACTGTCGTTTTTTACAGGTGTTTCAGAAGAGTGTTCATTAGACATAAGGTGCTTTGGATACCCATTACTGTTATTATGCACTGTTTAGGCCACTGGGTTCCACGCTGTTTCTGTTTCATTTCACTGATGTATAGTGGTAATTTGTAACTGTATGAAAATCAATAAAAAGATATAACATAAAAAAAAAAAGAGGCTCCATTGTTAAAAAATACCATCCTTGAAGCACAGTCCTCATGTATTCCACACATTAAGAAAGGTGGAAAGTAAAATAATCACCGGCATGGTTAAAAGGGGAGGTGAAAGAAGCTATTTTAGCCAAAAGATCTTCATTCAAAAATTGGAAGAAGGATCCAACAGAAGAAAATAGGATAATGCATAAGCGTTGGGAAGTTAAACATAAGACACTGATAAGACAGGCTAAGAGAGAATTTGAAAAGAAGTTGGCCCTAGAGGCAAAAACTCACAGTAAAAACTTTTTTAAATATATCAGAAGCAGAAAGCCTGTGAGGGAGTCAGTTGGACCATTAGATGATCGAGGGGTTAAAAGGGCAATTAGAGATGATAAGGCCATCGTGGAAAGATTAAATGATTTCTTTGCTTCGGTGTTTACTGAAGAGGATGTTGGGGAGGTACCCATACTGGAGAAGGTTTTCATGGGTAATAATTCAGATGGACTGAACCAAATCACAGTGAACCTAGAAGATGTGGTAGACCTGACTGACAAACTGAAGAGTAGTAAATCACCTGGACCGGATGGTATACACCCCAGGGTTCTGAAGGAACTCAAGAATGAAATTTCAGACCTAATAGTAAAAATGTGCAACCTATCATTAAAATCATCCATTGTACCTGAAGACTGGAGGGTGGCTAATGTAACCCCAATATTTAAAAAGGGTTCTAGGGGTGATCCAGGAAACTACAGACCAGTTAGCCTGACTTCAGTGCCAGGAAAAATAGTGGAAAATGTTCTAAACATCAAAATCACAGAACATATAGAAAGACATGGTTTAATGGAACAAAGTCAGCATGGCTTTACCCAAGGCAGTTCTTGCCTCACAAATCTACTTCACTTTTTTGAAGGAATTAATAAACATGTAGATAAAGGTGAACCGGTAGATGTAGTATATTTGAATTTTCAGAAGGCATTTGACAAAGTTCCTCATGAGAGACATCTAGGAAAAGTAAAAAGTCATGGGATAGGTGGCGATGTCCTTTCATGGATTACAAACTGGCTAAAAGACAGGAAACAAAGTAGGATTAAATGGACAATTTTCTCAGTGGAAGGGAGTGGACAGTGGAGTGCCTCAGGGATCTGTATTGGGACCCTTACTGTTCAATATATTTATAAATGATCTGGAAAGAAATACGACGACTGAGGTAATCAAATCTGCAGATGAAACAAAATTGTTCAGAGCAGTTAAATCACAAGCAAATTGTGATAAATTGCAGGAAGAGCTTCTGAGACTGGAAAATTTGGCATCCAATTGGCAGATGAAGTTTAATGTGGATAAGTGCAAGGTGATGCATATAGGGAAAAATAACCCATGCTATAGTTACACAATGTTGGGTTCCATATTAGGAGCTACCACCCAAGAAAGAGATCTAGGTGTCATAGTGGATAACACATTGAAATCGTCGGTTCAGTGTGCTGCGACAGTCAAAAAAGCAAACAGAATGTTGGGAATTATTAGAAAGGGAATGGTGAATAAAATGGAAAATGTCATAATGCCTCTGTATCACTCCATGGTGAGACGGCACCTTGAATACTGTGTACAATTCTGGTTGCCGCATCTCAAAAAAGATATAGTTGCGATGGAGAAGGTACAGAGAAGGGCGACCAAAATGATAAAGGAAATGGAACAGCTCCCCTATGAGGAAAGACTAAAGAGGTTAGGACTTTTCAGCTTGGAGAAGAGACGGTTGAAGGGGGATATAATAGAGGTGTTTAAAATCATGAGAGGTCTAGAACGGGTTAATGTGAATCGATTATTTACTCTTTCGGATAATAGAAAGACTAGGGGGCACTCCTTGAAGTTAGCATGTGGCACATTTAAAACTAATCGGAGAAAGTTCTTTTTCACTCAACACACAAATAACTCTGGAATTTGTTGCCAGAGGATGTGGTTAGTGCAGTTAGTGTAGCTGTGTTTAAAAAAGAATTGGATATGTTTTGGAGGAGAATTAAGTTGACTTGGAGAATAACCACTGCTATTATTAGCAACAGTAGCATGGGATAGACAGTTTTTGGGTACTTGCCAGGTTCTTATGGCCTGGATTGGCCACTGCTGGAAACAGGATGCTGGGCATGATGGACCCTTGGTCTGACCCAGTATGGCATGTTATGTTCTTAAAAGGATTTTCCATGTAAGAAATTTAAAATCATAGGACTCTATAGGCTCAAACGTGGAACGCATAAGCCTTGTTAGCACTGCATTGAGGTCCCATTCAGTGACTGGTGGACGTAAAGGGGGCTTAAATTGTAATAGACCCCTCATCAATCTACTCACAAGGGGCTGCGCTGTTATTGGGGCATCCCCTACTCCCTTAAGGTACACTAAGATAGCACTCATGTGTACTCTCACTGAAGTGGTCTGGAGGCCAGAGTCTGAAAGGTGCCAGATATAGTCTAATAAAGATGGAGTGGGGCAGGAAAAAGAGTCTATACCTTGTTATGTGCACCATATTGTAAACCTTTTCCACTTAGAACTATACCATTTTCATGTGGAAGACGTTCGTGAAGCTACTAGCACTTGAGAGACATCAGTTGAAAGGTTGAGCGGTTGGAGGATCAAGCTTTCAACATCAAAGCTGTAATGGATAGGGTCTGTAGGTTTGGATGGCGTAACATGCCTTGGTTCTGAGTTATGAGAGTGGGCGCGGTACCCAGGCGAATTGGCTCTCTCATCAAGAAGTCGAGAAGTACTGGAAACCATACTTGTCGAGGCAAATATGGGGCTAAGTGTATCATTGACCCTTTGTCCTGTTGTAGCTTCACAAGAGTTTTGGCTATCAGCGGTATCGGGGGATACGCGTATAGGACGCCTGAGTTCCAGGGACGAGCAAAGGCATCCATGGCTAACTTGCTTCTCTGTCTGTGCAGGGTGCAGAATCTGTCCACTTTGTGATTTAGCTTGGATGCAAAGAGGTCTATCGTCGTTGACCCCATTGTTGAAAGATCCTGGTCATTACTACAGGATCCAGGGACCACTCGTGGGGGTGGAATTGACAGCTGAGGCGATCTGCAACTATGTTGTGTATGCCTGCCAGACAAGTGGCTCGGAGAAACATGGAATGTGTTAGGGCCCAGTCCCAGATCTGCGCGGCTTCCTGGCAGAGGAGATAAGAGCCCGTGCCTCCTTGTTTGTTTAGGTACCAAATGGCAACTGTGTTGTCTGTTTGTATTAGAACAGTCTTGTGTGAAAGGCAGTACTTGAATGCATAAAGAGCATAATGTATAGCTCGAAGCTCTAAGAAGTTGATCTGAAATGTTGCTTCGAGATGTGAATTTTTATGTATTTTATGGTATTTTAACATTTTATTTTATTCAATGATATGATATATAAGGTATAATTGCTGACAATCTTAGACATTTTGTTTTGCTTTTAATTTAATTTTATTGTTATTTTATTTTTGCTATTTATTTTTAACTATGATCTGTAAACCGATGTGATAGTTTTTGAACGTCGATATATAAAAACAAATAAATAAATGTGTCCAAGTACCTTGAGTTTGGAGATTGTCCACATGAGCTCCCCAACCTAAGGTGGATGCATCTGTGGTTAAGGTTACTTGCGGAACTAGTTGCTGGAAAGGTAGACCTGTAAGCAAGTTGTTCGTGTTTGTCCACCAGAGAAGAGATAAACGCAACTGGTGGGTTATTTGAATTGGAGATGACAGTGGTTGAATGGCTTGGATCCACTGTAACCGCAAAGTCCATTGTGTTATTCTCATGGCTAATCTGGCCATAGGAGTGACGTGGACCACTGAAGCCATGTGTCTCAGCAGCGTTAGAAACTGATGGGCTGAAGCAGTTTTCTTTGTGAGCAGAGACATAGCAAGTCTTGGAGAGTGTGTCTGCGCGATTGATGGGTAGGAAGGCCTTTGCAACGGTGGTATCGAGCTCTGTTCCGATGAAATGGAGAAGGTGAGATGGAATCAGGTGGGATTTTTTGTAGTTGATGAGAAATCCCAAAGAGTGAAGCAGATAGATAATATAATTTAGAGCGTCAAAAGCTCCTTGCTTGGATTGGCTCTTGATGAGCCAGTCGTCCAGGTAAGGAAAGACGTGTATTGGAGAAATTACTTACCTGATAATTTCATTTTCCTTAGTGTAGACAGATGGACTCAGAACCAATGGGTATAGTGTACTCGTGCTAGCAGTTGGAGACGGATCAGATTTCAATCTGACGTCAGCCCCTAGTACATATACCCCTGCAGGAAGTGCAGATCCTCAGTATTCTTCCTTGCAAAGCATTGTGGATATATGTTTGACTGACCGATTGGTTAATTTGATTAACTTGTATAACTTCGTAACTATATAAACGTTATAACTTGATTAACTGGATTAATTTGAACTGGTCGATTGAGTATAGCTGGAGACCGCCAGGGAGCTCAACCGGAAAGCATCGACACCCAGCCGGGTGGAGACCTAGGTAAACAAAAAGGAGGCTTACCCTTGAATCATTTGCAATACCATGCATGACGGCAGCCAAGGGCGGGCTGCTGAGTCCATCTGTCTACACTAAGGAAAACGAAATTATCAGGTAAGTAATTTCTCCATTTCCTAGCGTGTAGCAGATGGACTCAGAACCAATGGGATGTATAAAAGCTACTTCCGAACCGGGTGGGAGGCTGCCTGTGATCCACTCAGTATTGCCCTTGCAAATGCTGTGTCCTCCCGGGCCTGAACATCCAGACGGTAGAATCTGGAGAAGGTATGGATGGAGGACCATGTCGCCGCCCTGCAAATCTCGGCGGGTGACATCATTCTTGTTTCTGCCCAGGATGCTGCCTGGGCTCTGGTCGAATGGGCCTTGATCTGTAGAGGCGGAGGTTTCCCTGCTTCTACGTAGGCCACCTTTATGACTTCCTTGATCCATCGGGCTATGGTTGCCCGTGAGGCTGCTTCCCCTAGTCTTTTCCCGCTGTGAAGGACGAAAAGGTGGTCCGTCTTCCGTACGGGTTCTGACATTTCCAGGTATCTGGAAAGGATTCTGCCAACGTTGAGGTGACGCAGACCACGGGCTTCTTCCGAATTCTTCAGGGCTCCCGCCGATGGGAGCGAGATGGTCTGGTTCAGATGGAAGTGGGAGACCACTTTGGGAAGGAATGACGGTACCGTATGCAGCTGGATGGATCCCGGAGTGAACCTAAGAAAGGGTTCACGGCAAGACAGCGCTTGTAGTTCAGATATGCGTCGCGCTGAACAAACTGCCAGTAGGAAGACAATCTTCAGGGTCAGCTGATGGAGTGATAGCCCTCGAAGAGGTCTGAAGGTGGTTCCCGATAGGAAGTCCAAGACGAGGTTGAGATTCCACAGAGGTACCGGCCACTTCAGAGGTGGACGAATGTGTTTGACACCTTTCAGGAAACGTGACACATCCGGTTGAGAGGCTAGGCTATCGCTCTCGCCCCTGGTGCCGAAGCATGCCAGTGCTGCCACCTGTACCTTGATGGAGTTGAGGGACAGTCCTTTTTGGAGTCCGCTCTGTAGGAACGCCAGCATCACGGGAACTTTAAGTGAACATGTCTTGATGTCGTGATCTTCGCACCAGGCTTCAAATATTCTCCAGATCCTTATGTATGTTAACGATGTGGAGAACTTGCGTGCTCGGAGGAGGGTGTCTATTACCGCCCCCGAGTATCCGCTCTTCTTCAGGTGAGCCCTCTCAATGGCCAGACCGTAAGAGAGAATTGAGCTGGGTCCTCGTGGAAGATCGGGCCCTGTTGCAGCAGGTCCCTGAGAGGGGGCAGGGGTAGAGGATTCCCTGCCAGCAGTCTTCTCATGTCTGCATACCACAGTCTTCTTGGCCAATCCGGGGCCACCAGAAGAACTAGTCACTTGTGTAGCTGTATTTTGTGAATGACTGCGCCCAAGAGGGGCCACGGGTGGGAAGGCGTATAGTAGGGTCCCCCGTGGCCAGGCCTGCACCAGGGCATCGATCCCTTGGGATTGTAGATCCCGCTTGCGGCTGAAATATATGGGTACTTGGGCGTTGGTTCTGTTCGCCAGAAGGTCCATTTCCGGTGTTCCCCACCGGTTTACTATCATCCGGAAGGCTGCGGGAGAAAGCTTCCATTCTCCTGGGTCAAGACTTTCTCTGCTGAAAAGTCCGCCGTGATTTTGTCCTTCCCGGCGATGTGGGCAGCGGAGATCTCCTGTAGATTTGGTTCCGCCCAAGCCATCAGTGGGTTTATCTCCAGTGACACCTGTTGGCTTCTGGTTCCCCCTTGTCTGTTGATGTAGGCAACCATTGTGGCGTTGTCAGACATCACCCTGACTGCTTTGCCTCTGAGTCTTTGGGCGAACCGCAGGCAGGCGAGTCTGACTGCCCGCGCTTCTAGGCGATTGATGTTCCATCCTGCCTCTTCTGTGTTCCACTGCCCTTGGGCGGTTAATTCCTCGCAGTGTGCTCCCCATCCCCGTAGGCTGGCATCTGTAGTTAGCAGAGTCCAGGTTGGGGATGATAGTCTTGAGCCTCTGTTCATGTGGCTGGGCTGCAACCACCAGTGTAGTTTGGTCCGAACTGTGCCCGGGAGGGCTATGCGTACGGTGTAGTTGTGCGACCGTGGGTTCCAACGGGACAGCAATGAGTGTTGTAGAGGCCTCAGGGGACCCTAGGGCCTGCAGGTAATCCCATGCCAAGGGGCGAGGGTTGCTCATCAAGGATTGCAACCAGTTCCACAGTTTTGATCTCCTTGTGGGAGTCAGGCTGACTTTGTCTTCCTTGGTGTCGAAGTGGACCCCCAGGTACTCCAACGATTGTGAGGGCTGCAGGGAACTCTTGTTCGTGTTGACCACCCATCCGAGGCTCTCCAGTAGAGACTTGACTCTGTTGGTTGATTGGATGCTTTCCTCTGGTGACTTTGCCCTGATCAGAACGTCGTCCAAGTAAGGATGTACGAGGACTCCTTCCTTCCGCAGTATTGCTGCCACTACCACTATCACCTTGGTGAACGTCCGTGCTGCTGAGGCTAGCCCGAAGGGTAGGGCCCAGAACTGGTAGTGATGGCCCAGGATCTTGAAACATAGGTATTGCTGGTGTTCCTGATGAATTGGGATATGCAGGTACGCCTCTGACAGGTCCAGGGAGGTGAGGAACTCTCCTGGCTTTATTGCCTTTATTACGGATCTCAGGGTTTCCATGCGGAAGCGGGGGACCTTCAGGTATCGGTTTACGGATTTGAGGTCCAGGATTGGTCGGAACGTTCCCTCTTTCTTGGGAATGAGAAAATATATGGAATAATGACCAGAGTTTCTTCTCCTGAGGAGGCACCGGAGCTATGGCCTCGAGGTTCAGTAGCCTGGCCAGTGTAACTTCCACTGCCACCTTTTTGGTGGGGTCGTGGCAGGGGGACTCCACAAACTTGTCCGGGGGGGTGAGTATGAAGTCCCGGATGATGGCTAGGACCCACTTGTCCGAAGTTATCTCGACCCATCTTTGGTAGAATAGGGCCAGTCTGCCCCCTATGGCTTCCCTTGGATGGGTCGGCCGATTTTCATTGCGGAGCGCGGCCGGGCTCTGAGCCCAAGCTGTTTCCCCTCTTGTTGTGCTTATTCTGAAAGGACTGGTTCCTGCCCGGAGGCCCTGGAAGGCTGTCGCTGGGCTCTCCTTGACTTGTCTTCCGGAAGGCGTGGTAATGGGGATTCGCCCCATTTGCCCGCCATCTTTTCTAAATCGCTGCCGAACAGAAGTGTTCCTTTGAAGGGCATTCTTGTGAGGCGTGTTTTGGAAGATGGGTCGGCCGACCAGCTTCGGAGCCAGAGCTGTCTCCTGGTCGCCACCGCTGATGATACTCCTCTGGCCGCTGTGCGTACGAGGTCTGAGGCTGCGTCCGTTAGAAAGGATAGCGCTGGGTCCAGGATATCTCCCGGGGTGCCGTTCCTGGCCTGGGATAAGCAGGCACGTGTCACCACAGTGCAGCAGGCCGCAATCTGAAGAGACATAGCGGCCATGTCAAATGCCTGTTTAAGCATGGCTTCTAGCCGCCGGTCATGCGTGTCCTTGAGTGCCACTCCTCCCTCTACCGGAATGGTGGTGCGCTTGGAGACTGCGCAGACCATGGCATCCACTCTAGGGCAAGCGAGGATGTCTTTGGTTGCTGGACCCAGGGGGTACAAGCTGGCCAAGGCCCGCCCCCCTTTAAAAGCAGACTCTGGGGTGTTCCATTCCAGGTCAATTAGCTGTTGAGCGGCTCGCAAGAGCAGGAAATGACGGGAGGTCTGTTGAAGGCCTTCCAGAAATGAGTTCTCCTCTGGATCCCCCTGGGTTTCTGAATCTGGAATCGCCAGTTCCGCCAGGCATTGGGAGACCAGATCCGGGAGCTCCTCCCTTGTGAAGAATCGTCTCATGGTTCGGTGGGGTTCTGTCCCCGGGGGGAGTTCTCCTTCTTCTAGGGGTTCGACTTCTTCTTCATCGGATGACATACGAGGAGAGATTGAAGAATCTAAATATGTACACCCTGGAGGAAAGGAGGAGCAGAGGTGATATGATACAGACTTTCAGATACTTGAAAGGTTTTAATGATCCAAAGGCAACGACAAACCTTTACCGTAAGAAAAAAATCAGCAGAACCAGGGGTCACGATTTGAAGCTCCAGGGAGGAAGATTCAGAACCAATGTCAGGAAGTACTTCTTCACGGAGAGGGTGGTGGATGCCTGGAATGCCCTTCCGGAGGAAGTGGTGAAGACCAGAACTGTGAAGGACTTCAAAGGGGCGTGGGATAAACACTGTGGATCCATAAAGTCAAGAGGCCGCCAATGAAGAGTAGGTGACTCGCCAGAATGATGGCTACTGCCTGGAGACAATACCCTTATTCAATAAACATACACATGGTTACTGTGACTCCAACATCACTCTAAGCTTCAACAGCAAGAGGAAATGTGGAAAAAAGGATTTGCACTCACAAAGACGGGAGTAGCTGGCTTGTTACGGCGGTTACTACCCCAAACCAAATAACCAAATTACTACCTCCACCTTCCTCTATTCCTGATGCCTTTCAACTAGCTTGATCACTCCATTCTTATACTTCACTTTCAATGCATATCCAGCATGGCTCTCTGCTTCAACGGCATGGGAGAAAGACTGATACATCACGAATTTCCAGCATAGCTCTCTACTTCAACGGCAGGGGAAAAGAAAAACTGATACTTCACGCATATCCAGCATAACTTCAACGGCAGGGGAGAAGAAAAAAGGATTCGCACTCACAAAGCGGGGAGTAGCTGGCTTGTTACGGCGGTTACTACCCCAAACCAAATGTGCCTGATACTTCACTTTCGATGCATATCCAGCATAGCTCTCTGCTTCAATGGCAGGGGAGAAGAAAAAAACTGATACTTCACACATATCCAGCATAGCTCCCTGCTTCAACGGCAGGGGAGAAGATAAACAACCAATAAGGGCTGTATAACATAATCTGGGTAAAAACAAATAAGCATGGGTGTAGCTTGCTTATTGCGGCGGTTACTACCCCTACTACCTCTAACTAATCAAGCTAGATATTTCACTTGGATGCAGCTCCATCACCGCTCTCTACATTAATGGTGGGGGTGGAAGGGAAATAGAACCAAGAGCTAAGAGAAACAGACTGGATGGGCCATTTGGTCTTCTTCTGCCGTCATTTCTATGTTTCTTCTTCTGAGATGTCCGTTCCCCCGAAGGTGGGACTACTTGGTGGTAAAAGCCTATGCCTAGGTCTTGAGGGGCCTGGAGCATAGGGGTCCTCCTGCGACGTATGTGGTTGGTCCGCCCGGGGATCCGTTTGCATTCGGACAAAGGCGTGAATCCCCTTGAAGAGTTCCACCCAAGAAATAGACGAGGGGTCCACATTGAGTGGCGCTGCTTCCCTGGGAGTCTCCGGCTGAGAGGGAGTCCCGCTGGGCGTTGCTAGCTCCAGGGAGCCCCCTGAAGAGCTAGTCCCCGGCCCTGGGCAAGACTGAGCCTGTGGTGGAGCTTCCAGGGCCTCCTCGCATTGGGCGCATAAGGCATCGGCTTCCTGGCTCTGGGCGGCCCTGAGGTGGCATGCTGAGCAGAGGCCTAGGAATTTTACTTCCGATATTGGAGGTGTCGAGGTTGCCTGCGCGTACATGTTTCGCTCCGGAGCGCCTGGCCGCGTGCGCACGTATCTGTGCGCTTAGCCGGTGTTTGTGCGCGTATCTGAGCGCTTAACCCGGGATGTGCGTGCGGGTAGTCGAGTGCGCGTAGTCCGTGCGACCGGGACTTGCGCGCGCCGCTTATGCGTCCAAGGGTTCTTGTGCGTATAACTTACGCACAGAAGTAGGTTTGTGCGCACAGGTAAATTTTGTGCGCTCGGCCGGGCAGCGATGTGAACGGTGAGAATAAGGTCAAGATGGCGACGGCGACCATGCGGGCAAGATGGTGACTACCTCGGAGGGTCTCCACGTGGGAAGGCCCTTGGAAATGCCGGGGTCTGGCCCTGCTAGGGCGAATCAACCCGGTGGCGCTGGCTTCGGCAGATGGCCTGCGCTCGTCCTCAATCCTCGGAAACCGGCACAAGTAAAGATTTCTACCTTACCTTATCTTCGGCACTTCCAGGTCTCGACCCGGGCGGTCTCCGGCTGCGGGGGAAGAGGGCAACTACCTTCACCGCTGCTTTTGAGGGTTCACCCGCTGCCTCTCAGCCGCGCCCAAACTTCTCTCGCTCGGGGGCTGTAAGTCCTCGCCGCGATTCGGCCGCCGGACCGAGGCTCACATCCGAGGGATCACGGAAATCACCTCGGGAATCTCGACTGGGAGAGGGACCCAAGGGTATCACCACAGGAGAGCGGGGCTAGTCTTCAATAGAATTTTCTTCTTTAAATTTGGTTCCAACGCTCGGAGAGCGTGCAGATAGCTCCTAACTGCTATGGAGACGGAAAATACTGAGGATCTGCACTTCCTGCAGGGCTATATGTACTTGGGGGTTGACGTCAGATTTAAATCTGATCCGTCTCCAACTGTTAGCACGAGTACACTATACCCATTGGTTCTGAGTCCATCTGCTACACGCTAGGAAAGTGATTTTTGTGTAGATAAGCCACAGCTACTGCTAGGCACTTTGTAAATACACGGGGTGCTGAGGCAAGTCTGAAAGGCAGGACCAGGTATTGAAAATGTTGATTTCCCACTAGGAAACGTAGTACTTGCGATGAGGAGGGAAAATTGGAATGTGAGCGTAAGCGTCTTGAAGATCCAGAGAACAGAGCCAATCTCCTGTTTGTAGAAGGGGAAGCATGGTGCCTAAAGACACCATTCTGAACTTTTCTTTTTGCAGAAATGTGTTGAGATTGCGGAGGTCTAATATGGGGCGGAGGCCTCCTGTTTTCTTTGGAATGAGAAAATAGCGGGAGTGGAATCCTCTGCCCTGCTGAGGTCGGGGAACGGGTTCCATGGCCCTGGTGCCCAGAAGGGTGGATAACTCTAACTCTAGAAGATTTGTATGGTCTTTGTGTATTCACCGTGAGTTGGGTGGGGAATTTTTGGGTACCGTGAGAAAATTTAGACGGTAACCCTGTGTTATAATAGAAATTGCTCACTGCTCTGTGGTGATGTTCATCCAGTTGGGTATAAAGTGATGAACTCTACCTCCTACTGGTAAATTTGGATTTGTGGAGGGGCTGCTGTTCTCTGGGATTTCTTCAAAATCCAGATGCCTGGCCTGTTTGTGGTGGAGGCTGGGGTGTGGAAGCTTTAGGCTGCCTAGGATGTCCTCTCTGAGGTGGCCTAGTTGTTCTCCCACGAGGAGCAGGTGGGTAATACCTTTGTGGGCGGTAGAATGGTTTTTTTAGTGTCTTTCCTAGATGAGCGTCTGGCAGAAGAAGGGGCTTCTGTAGTGATCATTGATAGTTGACACAGAGTTTCATTGTGATCTTGAAGTGCAACTATGTCTTGTATTTTTTCACCAAACAAGTTTTCGCCGGTGCAAGGCAAGTCAGCTAGCCTATCTTGAACTTCAGGCCTGAGGTCTGATGCTTTAAACCATTCCCATTTCCTGGCACTAATGCCCATTGCTGACATTCGAGAGGCTGTTTCAAATGAATCGTAAGCTGCACGGACCTCGTGCTTTCCAGCCTCAAGGCCTTTATGTATAATAGCATTAAAGGAGTCCTGATGTTGTTGTGGAAGAGTTTCTGTTGCTTCCTGAACCTGTTTCCACAGGTTTCTTTGGTACTGTGTCATGTATAGCTGATATGAGGCAATTCTTGACAACAGCATGGAGCCCTGGAACATTTTGCGTCCTAAAATGTCCAGAAATTTTTCATCCTTGCCAGGAGGTGCTGAAGAATGCAGATGAAGCCTCCTGGATTTCTTTTGAGCTGACTCTATAACTACCGACTGATGTAGCAGTTGTGGTTTCTGGAAACCGGGTATGTGCTGCACCAAGTAAGTAGCATCTGTTCTTCTGTTCACTGGAGGAACAGTGCAGGGATGTTCCCAAAGTCAATGCTGCAGGTCTACCAGTACTTCATGTACTGGGATAGTAACTATTTCCTTTGGAGCATCTACAAATTGTAGTACCTCCAATGTCTTATGTCTTGTATCCTCCTCTTATTAGATCAAATGGGATTGTTTCTGACATTTCCCGTATAAAATTTGCAAAGGAGAGGTCTTCAGGTAAAGATTTCCTCTGGAGGAGAGGGTTCTGACAATATATCTTCTGTAGAAGAGTAAGTGTCCACGTCTTCCCAGGTGTCTGAGAAGGTTTCTGGACGAGGTCCTGGACAAGGAAGGAAGATTGGTGTTAAAGGATGTAAAGGCATCGATGGATCCTTCGAAGGTTTTCTTGGATGCATCGATGGCATCGAGGGAAATTGTGGACATCTCTGTCCCGAGAGTCCTGATGGTCCAGGCATCGGTTGAGGCATCGGTGACTGTGGACCAGAGTCGGTGTCCTCTTCATCCGATGACCCAGGAATAGAAATAGAGTCCTTCGGAGGCTGCACCTGTTTGGGTATCGGTGGTGCAGGTTGTGTCAGTAGGGCACCGATCAATGATAATTTTAGAACAATCCCAAAAACAATGCATGTAGTCTCCGGTATCCTTGTCACATTTCAGACAAAGGGGGGACGAGCTAATCCCCACCTTAAAGGCTGTTACATTGGTAATATAAAGTTGCCAGATAAACTTAAATTGCATCTCCTTCAAGTTGGCATTTTCTGTAATGTGACCACTTTTCTGAAGATATTGCTTCACCCCTGCTGAAGTTAAAGATATGGTAGAGTAGATAGCCCATTTATGCAAAATATCTGCGTAGTTGGTTGTGCCCATGTGTGACTTTAGTAAAGTAGAAAACACAGAACAAGAAAATTTCAAGGAAGGCCTGGAGCACAATAGAGTTTCTAGTATCAACCGCTTAAGTGCCGGAAATTTGTACAATTGTGGTTGAAATACATACAGGCCGATACAGTAAAGTCCGCGGGAGAGCACCCGCTCTCCTGTGCGCGCGATTCAGTATTCAAATTAGGGTCGGTGGTAAAAATTAGTAAAAAGAGGCGCTAGGGACACTAGCGCATCCCTAGCGCCTCTTTATAGACAGGAGCGGCGGCTGTCAGCGGGTTTGACAGCCAATGCTCAATTTTGCCGGTGTCTATTCTCAAACCCACTGACAGCCACGGGTTCGGAAACCGGACGCCGGCAAAATTGAGAGTCCGGTTTTCAACCCGCGAGTGTCAGTTTTTTATTTATTTATTTTTAAACTTTTTGTAACTTTCAGGACCTCCGACATAATATCATCATGATATTAAGTCGGAGGGTGCACAGAAAAGCAGTTTTTACTGCTTTTCTGTGCACTTTCCCGGTGCCCGGAGAAATTAGCGCCTACCTTTGGGTAGGCGCTAATTTCTGAAAGTAAAATGTGCGGATTGGCTGCACATTTTACTTTCTGAATCGCACGGGAATACCTAATAGGGCCATCAACATGCATTTGCATGTTGCAGGCGCTATTAGGTTCGGGGGGGTTGGACGCGCGTTTTCGACCCCTTACTGAATAAGGGGTAAGGCTAGCGCGTCAAAAACGCGCATCCAATGGTGGGTTAACAGTGCGCTCCACTGGAGCGCACTGTGCTGTATATCGCCCTGAATGTGTCTTAATTCAAGGTATGCATAAAAATCCTCTCTAAGGATTTGAAACTGATCACGTAGCTCTTGGAAGCTGTGCATTACATTAGATATGGGAGGGAATGTCTGGGAAATGCGCACCAGGCCTCTGTCTGCCCCCCTATGGAAGACTGACTGGCCACATCCAGGCACAAATTGGGGATTATCACAAATGTCTATTAAAGGAGTCAAGATTTGCGAAATATCCAATCTGCGACATAGATACGACCATGCTTGCCTGCCAGAGCAGAGGGTAACATATCTCTTAGATGCCTGTGGAAGTTGGCATGTTTTTAATTGTAATAAAGTCGAAAGGGAAGGACTGTGCAGCCAACTGGAAAGATATGAGGTAGGAGAGAAAAATTCCATACCTAATATCCAATCCCTAAGGTGTCTCATCATACAGACCAAGTTATAATCTCGAAAGTTCGGACATGCAAGGCCTCCCCCTTCCGTGGATTTATGTAGGTGGTTTAAAGCTAGCCGTGTTTTTTTCCCTCTCCATATGAAATTCCGGATAATTTTATTTATGGCACAAATCTCGTCCCTTTAGCCAAATTGGGAGCATTTGTAGTAAATACAACCACTTAGGGAGCTCTACTATCTTTAATAGATGAATCTTACCGGTTAAGGAGATTGGCGGACTCTACCTGTGTTCAAATCTTGTTTTCATCTTTTGAAGCAAAAGATTCACGTTGAGGTGATATATGGATGGACTGGGTACCAAAACCCCCAGGTACTTAATATTCCCGGCAGCCCATCTAAGGGGAAACTCTGAGCCCCATAATTTATGAAGGTTGCCAAAGATCTCCAATGCTTCGGACTTGTCCTTATTAATTTTAAGTCCTGAAAACTCTCCATACAAGGCTTGGTGAGCCAGCACTTTTGGTAGCAAATGTAGAGGGTTAGTCAAATAAATTAAAATGTCGTAAGCAAAAGCTGCCACCTTAAAAAGGAGGACCTGAGCTGGCAAGTCCAGAAATTGTTTCATCTTTGGATATAATTCTTAACAGGGGATCGATGGCCATGATGTATAACAAGGGCGATAATGCAGAGATTACTTACCTGATAATCTCGTTTTCCTTAGTGTATGCAGATGGACTCAAAACAAGTGGGTATAGCGTGCTCGGGCTAGCAGTTGGAGACTGATATGACGTCAGCACGGGTACATATACCCCCACAGGAAGTGCAGCAACTCAGTAATCTTCCTTGCAAAAGCTCTATGGCTACATGTGTGACTGACCGATCGATTAAATGAACATGATTACCCTGACTGATTGATAGAAGCTGGAGACCACCAGTGTTCTCAACCGGAAGGCGTCGACACCCGGTAGGGTGGATGCCCTATGTAATAAAAACATGGCTTACGTGAGTCGGTGAATCCCCATGTGTACTGGCAGCCGGGCGGGATGCTGAGTCCATCTACATACACTAAGGAAAATGAGATTATCAGGTAAGTAGTCTCAACATTTCCTAGCGTGTAGCAGATGGACTCAAAACAAGTGGGATGTACAAAAGCTACTCCCGGACTGGGCGGGAGGCTGCCCGAGGTCCATTCAGGATAGCCCTCATGAATGCTGTGATCTCCCTGGCCTGGACATCCAGACAGTAGAATCTGGAGAAAGTATGGAGGGAGGACCATGTCGCCGCTTTGCAGATCTCTGCAGGCGACAACATCCTAGTTTCTGCCCAAGAGGCCGCTTGCGCTCTGGTAGAGTGAGCCTTGACCCGTAGAGGTGGTGGCTTTCCCGCTTCTATGTAGGCCACCTTGATAACTTCTTTGATCCAGCAGGTGATGGTTGCACATGAGGCTGCTTCTCCTTGCTTCTTCCCGCTGTGAAGGATGAACAGGTGGTCCATCTTTCGTACTGCTTCTGACATGTCCAGGTATCTGGACAGCAGCCTGCCGATGTCGAGATGGCGTAGTATTCGACCATCTTCCAACTTCTTCAACCGTCCGTGGTAGGCAAGGATATGGTTTGGTTGAGGTGGAAGTGTGAGACTACTTTGGGTAAGAAGGAACCGTGAGAAGATGGATAGCCTCTGGAGTGATTCTGAGAAACGGATCCCGGCAGGACAGCGCTTGAAGCTCCGAGATGCGGCGTGCTGAGCATACAGCCAGCAGGAACACCATCTTCAAGGTTAACAAACGGAGGGACAGGCCTCGAAGTGGTCTGAAGGCGTGTCCCGCTAGAAATAACAAAACTAGGTTGAGGTTCCACAGGGGTACTGGCCACTTCAGTGGCGGGCGAATGTGTTTGACTCCTTTCAGGAAACGTGAAACGTCTGGGTGTGTGGCGATGCTGTTGCCATCCCTCCAGGGACCGTAGCAGGACAGCGCTGCCACTTGAACTTTGATGGAACTGAGGGACAGACCCTTCTGAAGTCCATCTTGCAGGAAATCCAAAATGATAGGGATCTTAGCGGCATGTGGATTGGTGCCGTGAGTTTCGCACCAGGCTTCAAATACTCTCCAGATCCTTATATATGTTAGGGATGTGGAGAACTTGCGTGCTTGGAGGAGTGTATCTATTACCGGCCCCGAGTATCCTCTTTTCTTCAGTCTAGCCCTCTCAAGGGCCAGACCATAAGACAGAATTGAGCTGGATCCTCGTGGAGGATGGGACCTTGCCGCAGCAGGTCCCTGTGTGGAGGCAGGGGAAGTGGATTCCCTGCCAGTAGTCTTCTCATGTCTGCGTACCAGGGTCTTCTTGGCCAGTCCGGGGCACTAGAAGAACTAGGCCTCTGTGCCGCTGGATCTTGTGTATAATGGCAGTCAGCAGGGGCCATGGAGGAAAGGCATATAGCAAGATCTCCCGAGGCCATGGCTGTACCAGGGCATCGATCCCCTGGGATAGAGGATCCCGCCTGCGGCTGAAATATCTGGGAACTTGAGCATTGAACCTGTCCGCTAGTAGGTCCATGCCCGGCGTCCCCCATTGATCCACAATCATCTGGAAGGCCGTGGACGACAGCTGCCATTCCCCCGGGTTTAGGCTTTCTCTGCTGAGGAAGTCTGCCGTGGCATTGTCCTTCCCGGCGATGTGGACGGTGGAGATGTCCTGGGGATTTGCTTCCGCCCGAGCCATCAGTGGGGCTATTTCTAAGGATACCTGTCGGCTTCTGGTTCCACCCTGTCGGTTGATGTATGCCACCATGGTGGCATTGTCCGACATCACTGACTGCTCTGTTGCGAAGTCTGTGGGCAAATCGCAGGCATGCTAACCTGACTGCCCGTGCCTCTAGTCTGTTGATGTTCCACCCCGACTCTTCTCTGTTCCACTGCCCTTGGGCGGTTAGTTCTTCGCAGTGTGCTCCCCAGCCGCTCAGGCTGGCATCTGTAGTGAGCAGGGTCCAGGTTGGAGAGGACATTTTTGACCCCTGGCTCATGTGGCCGGGCTGCAGCCACCACTGTAACTGATGCCGTACTCTGGCCGGTAGAGGTAGATGCACGGTGTAGTTCTGTAATCGTGGGCTCCACCGAGATAGAAGGGCGCGTAACGGTCTCATATGAGCCCGCGCCCATGGTACCACTTCCAGTTAGGCCAGGACCTGTAGGTAATCCCAAGCTGTGGGCCGGGTGGTGCTCAGCAGGTTCTGCAAACGATTCCGGAGTTTTGATTTCCTCTTGGAGGTCAGGCTGACCTTGTCTTCCTGGGTGTCGAATCGGACTCCTAGGTATTCCAGCGACTGCGAAGGCTGTAGGGAACTTTTGTTTATGTTGACTACTCATCCTAGGTTTTCCAGAAGAGATATAACTCTGTTGGTTGCCCGGTGGCTCTCCTCCGGTGACTTTGCCCTGATCAGCCAATCGTTTAGGTAGGGATGGACGAGAATGCCTTCCTTCCTGAGTGACGCCGCCACCACTACTATTACCTTGGTAAAGGTCCGTGGCGCGGTGGCTAACCCGAAGGGTAGAGCAAGGAACTGAAAGTGTTGTCCCAGGACTTTGAAGCGTAAGTAGCGTTGATGATCCCGATGGATTGGGATATGCAAGTAAGCTTCTGACAGATCCAGGGATGTGAGATACTCCCCTGGCTGTATGGCACTTCGGACTGTCCGCAGAGTTTCCATGCGAAATCCTGGGACCCTTAAGTGCCGGTTGACTGACTTGAGGTCCAGGACGGGTCTGAAGGTGCCCCCCTTCTTGGGCACGATGAAATAAATGGAGTAATGCCCAGAATTTATCTCCCATGCAGGCACTGGGATTATGGCTTTTAGGGACAGGAGCCTTCCCAAGGTAGCTTCCAGCGCCGCCCTCTTGAGGGGCGGACAAGGAGACTCCACAAACTTATCCGGAGGGAGGTGAAGGAAGTCCAGGTAATACCCTTCCCGGACAATGGCGAGGACCCACTGGTCCAAAGTAATCTCAACCCACCTGCGGTAGAATAGGGTTAGCCTGCCCCCTATGACTTCTTCCCCCAGATGGGTCGGCTGATTCTCATTGTGGGGTGCGGCCGGGACCCGAACCCGAGCCGGCTCCCCACTTGCTGTACCTGGTCCGAAAGGACTGGTTCCTGGTCTGAGGACGAGGTGCTTGGTTGCGCAAACTCCCAGGGCCTCCTCACATTGGGTACATAGGGAGTCTGCTTCCTCGCTCTGTGTGGCTCTGAGGTGGCATGCTGAGCAGAGGCCTAGAGCTCTTATGCCTGATTCTGGAGGCGCCGGCTCTGCGGACGCATGAGCTCTCATACGCTCCATCGCGTCTGTTATCTCTATGCGCTTTGTAATATGCGCGAAGATGTGCGCCTAGCAACGTGCGTCTATCAATTATCAATGTGCGCCCAATTATTTTTGGGCGCCTAACATACGCGCCTGTCGCCTGTGCGCTGAGTCCAGTCTGAGCGCTAGGGCGAGGCGGCGAACCAGGGCAGATGGTGAGGGCGAGCAGGCAGGCAAAATGGCGACCTCCTAGGCGGGCTGCCACGCAGGCAGACCCCGCTAATCCTCGCTTCCTCGGAGATCAGCAAAAGTAAAGATGTACGCCTTACCTGATCTTTGGCGCTTCCCGCCTGCGACCCGGGTGGTCTCTGGCTGCGGGGGGAGAGGGTGATTACCGTCACCGCCGCGCTTGAGGAAGTGCACACGCTGCCTCTAGGCCGCGCCCGAACTCGTCTCGCTCGGGGGCCAAGTCCTCACCGCGAACGGATCAGGACTGAGGCTGCCTCTATGCCGCGCCCGAGCCCTTCTAACTCGGGGGCTAGGTCCCTGCCGCGAGTCGGCCACCGGACCGAGGCTCGTGTACCTCCGAGGGACCATGGAAATCACCTCGGGAAACTCAACTGGGGTAGGGACCCGATGGTATCACCGCAGGAGTGCGGGGCTCGTCTTCAGGTAGGACTTCTATGAATTTAGTCGTTAGAATTTGGAAAAACGCTCAGCGAGCGTGAGGTAGCTCCAAACTGCTTTGGAGACGGAAATTACTGAGCTGCTGCACTTCCTGCAGGGGTATATGTACCATGTGCTGACGTCAGATTCGTCTCCAACTGCTAGCACGAGCACACTATACCCATTTGTAATGAGTCCATCTGCTACACACTAGGAAATCGAACATTTTTCTTATACAGTTCAGTGCAAAGCGGACTAAACAGCTTGAGTTTCTGAACTAGTTGCGCCTAAAAATCTGGATAAATGCGTTTCTCGTTGTTTTGATAGGTAAGCTTCTGCTTTCCTCTGTAAGCCTGTATAATTTGCTGCTTGTGCACCCAGTTCATGATTTTTGCTATGATTATGCGTGGCCTGTGGTCTCCATCCACTTTCCGCCCTAGGCGGTGTGCTCTTTTGACGCGAAAGGCCTCTGTGAGGTCTTGTAGCTCAAGGGCTTTCAGGAGCCATTTTTCTAAGAAGGCCTCTAAGTTTTTTTCCCCCTCTATTTCTGGGAACCCTGTGAGCCGAATGTTATTGCATCTGGCCCTATTTTCTAAGTCATCGATTTTTTCCATTTGCACACCGGTAATTTTTTCCAAAGTTTCAACTTTTTTCAGGAGACTATTATTATCCTCCTCCAGCTGAGAAACACGGCCCTCCACGTGCTCGAGTCGGGGATTAAGCTCTGTGAGCGCGTCTTTTACTTCTTTAAACTGGGAGGCCAACTCATTAAATTGAGTATCCAGTGCCAGAACAACCGCATTTGTAACACTTACAGTCAGGTCTTCTTGTGAGCAGGACGCAGAGTTCGGGGCCGGCAACGCAGGATGGCCCGGGGAATCCGCCATTTTAGCTCCAGCACTAGTCGCTTTTTCTTTATCCTTTTCTGATCTCTTCAGGGCCATACTGCTCGACATTTTCAACATGAATTTATCTATTGACATGAGGGTTTATTTACCACGAATTGAGGACTTTGTTCAAAGTCTGGATGTGCGCAATTGTTGCCGATTCAGGAGAGCGTGGAACGGAGATTGAGCAGGAAACGTCTGCTCAGCCTCACCGCATCACATGACCCCCCTCTGAGGAATTCTTAATATTTTTTCCATGAGGAAAATTGTGTGCGGATTCACACAAAGCTCCTAACCGCGAGGCAAACTGAGGGCGGAAAAAAAAAAGAGAGACTGAAGGGAGACCCCTGTGGCTCAAGGGATAATGGCATGTTAGGCATGCTCAGTGGGCTCAGTGTGCCAGTCAAATGTTTCTAGAAACTTTGACAGAAAGTTTTCCGTGATAGGGCTCCGTCCAGTGATGTCACCCATATGTGAGGACTACCATCCTGTTTGTCCTGGGATAATGATATTATCCATTAAAAATATAAACAAAATGTTACTAAATAAATAAAACTCTAAAACAAGCATAATATAATAAAACCAGGCATATTAATATATCTTACATTCATTATTATGCTAGATATGACCATTAATATCAACTGGCTCCTACCCATCTCCTTCTTGCTCCTGGGATTGACAAATATGTTCCAGTCTGTCTGGGGCTGAGGAGTTCAGAATAGTATTTACGGTGACATGTCGCTCATAGCGTTCCAGCATCCTTTTGATTTTTTCTTTGGACACACCATGTGTGTTCCGCCTGACCAGAGAAACCAAACAAGTGCAGCAATCAGACAAATGCCAAGAGTCAGAGAAAACAAACAAAAAACATTCTACAAGATTCTTAAATTGACATTCAGCCAAGAAATAGTCTAATGTAGTATTAATGCCTGGTGTTAAGATGAAATGTGTTCTATTTGGACAGAGTAAGACTGGCAGAGAGAAACAAACTACAGGGTTATCTGCAGCTGATACAAGAAAGCAGCAGATTCATCCCTTGGAGAGGAATAACTAGAACATAGTTAATCAAGCTAGGCAACACCAATCTTAGACAACTACAGTCAGACCTGGTTTTCAGAGTAAGCAATGAAAGAAACAAAAATATTTAATTAAAAAATGTTAAGGCATTTGATAGATTCCCTATATTAACTGATGAAGGAGTAAAAGACCTGAGTATAGCAAAGAGTGCAGTCTTTTATTGGTTGTGCTTTCTCAATTCCCCCTTTTTTTGGCTGATTTTCAGAGTAAGCAAAAGATGTCAATAACTGAGATCTGAGACCAAATGTGCACAAACATCTGGATAAATATTTACTGTGGATAACCTAAAAATTAGGCCTGCTTACAGCTCTCAAGGACTGGCAATCTAGTGTAGCCATGGTGGGAGAAGACAGGGGTTAGAAGAGAAGAATGGAAAAGGGTTAAAATGATGATTTTGCCAGTCTAACAAGTAATTACAAAAACAGATTTTGTCATTTTAGATCCTCCCCCACACTCAAAAAGCAGAGTTGCTTATCTGCAATAGGTGTTCTCCGAGGACAACAGAATGTTAGTCCTCACACATGGGTGACATCATAAGATAGAACCCGACCCGGAACTTTGATCTCAAAGATTCTAGAACTTTCAAACATGCCCTACCAAGTGTATAGCTGTAGTTATCACCCTGCCTTCTAAGCAGAGTCCCTCAATCCACAATATAGCTCATACAAGGAGAAACCAACTCCCAGGGGAGGTGGGTGGGTTTCGTGAGGACTAACATCATGCTGTCCTCGGAAAACACCTGTTACCAGGTAAGCAACTCTGCTTTCTCCGAGGACAAGCAGGATGTTAATCCTCACACATGGGTAATGCCCGAGCTATAAGCTGCCTGAACAGGACAAAGCAGGAAACTGCATAGTGCTGAAAGCACCACCTCTCTTCCTTTTGCCTGTGAAGCAGGCGACCCACAAAGGGGTCTAGGCAGAAAAAGATGGGTTCTACCAGAGAAAAGACAGACATAAAAATAAAACCTCAATGCGTAGCAGAGGCACCTAAGGCAGAGGAGTGATGCGAATGACAGCAAGTAACATACTCTGCATCATGGAAAACATTACAAGCAGGGTTTCGGATCAGTAAACCCTGACAACAACAGGTCTAGAACCTCCTGGATACAGGAAAAAGTCTAGAGATGTAAACAAGAGAAGACCTCTTGGACAAAAACCGCATAGTTTCCTTCGGTGTTACAAGACAACCAAAAAACCAACTGGCCCAAGAGCACCCCAGAAAGAAACTGCAGTCCACTGGCAGCTGAAGGTCAGAATGCATCTGCAGAAGTGTGCCCCATGTTTGGCTGATAGGCACAATGGGCAGAAAAACCCAAGTAATGCTTATAAGATTAATCTGTAACAACCCCTGTGTGTCAAAGTACCAGACATAGATGACTATGCAGGATAGCGTCAAGAGTTTCAGGAGACGAAAGGCAATCCCTGAATGGGATTGCTAGTTCAAGCCCCCGAGCAGGGAAATAAGTTAGGCCTGAAGCTCACCCACACTGCACCCTGTCAAGGGCAGGGCTATCCATCTTGTCTACAGGATTGCTCAGGCGAGCAGGAAGGCACTTTGGACAACCTAGTGAAGTTAGAAAAGCTAAAGGCAGTACTGGCCAGAACTTAGTGAAAATATAGGGAAAAAGTAATGCATCTTTCCCTGCAGGTATATGCTAAAATATACCACAAATGTCCTAGCTTTTCTTCCCTTCCCCTCGACATTCCAACTGGAAGTCGGATAGAGTGAAGAACACAAAGAGGCAAACCACTGGGCTGCAGGGATAAGAACAAGCCGCTAGGTTGTACATCTCAACCCCAAGTGAGTAACTCTCTGCCGATTTCAGTAGAGAATTACCGCCTAAGATAGAGCCCTCTGCCTACTTGGAACAGCTGAAACTTAGAATCCCCCAAGGAGGAAATCCAGAAACACTCCATCAAGAGTTAGGAAGCCAGGGTTCCGCAAATACAAATCCCTGTAGAAGAGGATTTCTTCACTGGCCATAAAAATCTCTTGGAAATACCATCTGTCCACCTAACTAGCGTAGTCATCACTAGAAGACACGCTTTCTCCGTCCCATCACTCTGGAATGCAATCCCAGATCGACTAAGGCAAATAACCTCACACAAAGAGTTAAAAAAAAATTTAAAGACATTCCTTTTCTCCGTGGCCTTCAACTCTCTCTCAACTCCACAATAGGCACTATCTCAACTCTGTTCACTGTTTACCTTCCTCCTCCCTTGATTTCCTTATCACAGTGTGTATTAATTTTTATATTTAATTCTCCTTTGTATTATGTTTTTATGTTAATTCTCCTCAGTGGTATTTGTTTTTATAGTTATGTTCTTTTATTAATTTTTTATCATGTATATCATATGTAAACCGTTTTGACCAACTTCCTAGTTGTAAAAGTGTATATAAACCCTTTAAAATATATAAATAAATCAAATAAGGGTACCCAGGGCAGGATCAGTGTGATCTCGGAACAGACTATCCACTAACCTGGCTTAAGGATTAGTAGTTCAGCCATGATTACTTTCCAAGGAAGCACGCGGTCCCGTAAATGGAAAAAAACGTTGCATAAACCAGGACTCTCCTATCCGCAGACAGGGTTATCCCTAAAATGGGGAAGTATAGCTTGCAAGCCATTGCAACCAAAGAGAAGCACCTCTGTTGCACGGTCCCTCGACCCCCAACTCCCTCAGCCATAGATATGGCAAGAGGCTGAAATGCATACTTGCCAATTAGGGTTCCGCAGGTGAGAATGACTGGCAATAGTGGTCCCTCCAGGAAAAACTCCTATTGAGCTCAGCAGGCATCAAAGGTAACTCCTGGACGGGAGTAACTCCAATCTTCACAGGGAGCTACCCTGAAGAGGAGACTCCTAGTACAACAGGGAAACCGAATCTGGAATGGCTCCCTTGTGAAATATACCTGCTGTGCCTTAGGACGACCTAAGGAGATTGCTACCTCCTGATCGGCTCTCAGAGGCCACGAGGAACAGAGTGACTGCCAGTGAGAAGCAGTGACATTCTTTCTCCAGGAAAAGGAGAACTAGGGGCATCCACTGTAGGGCTGGACAACCAGGCACGGGGGCGCGGGGGGGGGGGGCGGACCCATAAGGGTTGTCCTGGAAACCCAGTTGTATCGCCCCTTCCTGAAAGGGCAGGAAAGCAATGGGAATCAGTGCCTCCTGATCCCGAAAAAACTTCCGACTCCACAGATGAGAGCTGGGTTACAGTCACTGATTGCTGAGGTTCAGAAGTGACCAATCTGCCATCAGCAACTACCCTCAGGGCGTAGGCCACCATGGTAATCAATGGAGGTACCCCAGCAAAAATGGTCCAGTGACCGCCACTGCTGTCCTTCAGTCCTGGTCTACAAGGAGATGCACAGATTCAAAAGAATTGAGGCTCCAGTTTGGCGATAAACCTGCAAAGGATGGAGCCCCAAGTGCTTCCTCACAAAGGGGATTTCTAATACAGGAAGGGCTGAAATACAGTCCTCTTCTGAGGAAGACAACTCCCGACACTACCCTCCTGGTATCCACTCCCCTAGGGATTCGACCAGGAATGCAGTCTTAGGTCAGTCCTGTGGCTGCGGTGCACAACCTATTGTGCTCGCCACGAGGGAAACACACACACACCCATACAGTAGAGGGCAACTGGAAGAATAGTGCCCTCTGCTGTAAATGCACACTGACTAGTACTCATACAGTGGTATCCCATCCTACAGATGGTGGAACACCTACGAACCCACTCGCCATACTTGTAGTTAGAATCCTATGGCACAGCAAGGACCGAGCACTACCTGTTACAGTCCGTGGCTGCAAACTGCCAAAAAGCAATCACAGAATGTGTGATGGCATCTTCTTCGCAGTGCTCCCTAGCACTTTATAGTGCAGAACAGATGAGGAGGCTTGATGCAATGATGGTGTTAGGACCACCGGCAGCGACGGCCCGCAACCAGATGTCATGGCGCCGGCAGCAGGGAGCCGTGCCCGAGGCCGGGACGTCGGCCGCAGCGGCCCTGAGCTGGATACTCACCAGGGGTTGGGTTTCTGGAGGCTCTGCAGAGGTAAGGGGCCTCACGGGGATTGCTTTTGCGGCCGCTGCTAGGCCCGGCCAATAGGGCTCTGCTCGGCCGGGCAGACTCCTCCCCCTTCTGTCTCTGCTAGAGCCGCGTGCGCGGCTGCTGTAAGATTTAAAGGGGCCTCGACAGGAAGTTGTCGTGGCTCCTTCCTGAAGGCTCCTCCCTGGATTTTTGCATTTAAGGCATGGTCTGCTCCTCAGACCTTGCCTTGGTATCAAGGCTCCTGGCTGGGTTTTGTCCAGTGCTCCGTGATCCTGTTTTGGTTCTTCGTCCCGCTCTGCTTCTCCTCCCTGTTGGATTGACTCTTGGCTCCTGACCTTGGATTGGCTTTCGTGTTCCCCGTGGCTTGATCTTGGACCGGCTTTCGTCTCTTCTCCTGGCTTGCTTCTGGACTAGCTTCGGACCCTTCTCCTGACTCGTCTCGAGATTGGCTCTCGAACCCTCTCGTGTATCGTACCCTCGGACCGGCTCTTGACTACTCTTCGACTCCTTCTTCAAGACTACCACGACCTGCTGGAGGCGCCAGCCATCTGGAATCCACGACCTGCAGGAGGCGCCTGCATCCAGACCTTTCTTTAGTCTTCAAGAGAGTCTCCTAAGTCCCAGCGGCCGGGTCCCTATGGGCTCCTCCCGGGGGGGGGGGGGGGGGGGGGGGATCACGAGCTTCCAGGGTGAAGTCGTCTTTCAACATTCAACATTCGGCCTTACCCTTCGACGGTAGAAACCTAAAGGGGGTCAAGTTCCTTTTGGGTAGCGTTGACTCTACCTCGAAACAGGGGCCCACCTTCTGGTCCATAACAGATAGCAGAACCCCGGCATGGCTGTGTACTGCACCGACAGAGGGATTGCCATCTGCCAGCACCCAACGCGCTTGGAGTAGATGACCCTTGCCGTACCCGACCACACATGCTACACTCCACTGTCGCACTAACTCCCAATGCCGTGAATACGAACAGTGTGACGGCGGTGGCCCCAGTATCCCTGGGGCTCTGATTATGGCATGATGGCATTCTATGACGCTGCCTGCCTCATGGTTCCCCCAGTACCTGGTAACGATCCAAGGCTCTCTCACTCTCCTTGTATTTTTTTCTCCATAGGCGCTGTTATCCTCGGCCCCGGAAGTGCGCCCCGCGCCCCTCCCCCTTGGCTGATGCTGATGTCGTGGACGTCAGAAAAAGCACGCCAAGAGGGGGATTTAAAGCAGATCCGGACCCGGAGGCGCCATGCGCCGGCGTCGCACACCGAAGGGGCGCAACAAAGGGGCATGCCCCTTTGTACGCCCCTTCGTACACCCCTGAGAACAAAAGATGAACAGACCACACATCCAAACTGGACAATACTGAACATGGACAACGAAAGAAAAGAACCGGTTATGCAAACGATCATGACCTGCCTAAACAAAGGTAAGTATGGCGATAACTACTCAAAGAAACACAGACAGACACACAGCAAAGGAAACAAAGAACACAAATTCTAGTAACCTCATACAAATAAAAAGGACCAAAATCTCGACTAATGCAATTACAAGTAATTTGTTAATAACTTTCCTGCTAGTAAATGTACAATCCATCACAAAGAAATTCCCTTTAATTACGGATCTATTATATGACACAAAACCAAGTTTCATTGCAGTCACAGAATCAACAAATCAGACAGTTTTAATAAATCAAATAGCACATAGAAACTAGGATGTCTTTTCAATCCCCAGAATAAATACAAGGGGGGGGGGGGGGACTACTCTTAATAACTGAAAAGAAATTCAAATGTAAACTAATCCCAATAACACCTCCAAGGAATCACGAAATCGCCTTTTTTGAAACTAATAATATACAAATATGCCTCATATACTGTCCACCAAGCCTCCTAGAATTAAACATCTCCCCCTTAATTGAATTTCTAACACCACACTTAAATACTACAAAACCCACCAGCGTGCTAGGAGATTTTAACCTTCACATGGACGCAAACCCCTTATCAAATACCTGCCAAACACTAATGGATATAATGACAGCACTAGGATTCACTCTAACTACTGACAAATCCACACACAAAGCAGGACACTCTCTGGACCTATCATTTATCAATCACAACTACTTAGAACATATTAAAACAGACTACACACAAATTCCTTGGTCAGATCACTTCCTCATACAATCCTCTATCAAATATATTGAACCACAAATGAAACAGACAAAAGAACTCATGGAATGTATGTATTGTCCGCCTTATAACATAGAAACACTGAAAGCCAAATTAGAAGAAAAACTAACTGAAATTGACTATACAGACTACTGTTCTGCAATAACAGCATGGATGCAAACAACCAAACTAGCTGATGATATAAACCCAGTAAAATTTATACACAAAGAACCCAAACAAATAAATCCCTGGCATAGTGAAAAGATAAAGGAAGTCAAAAGAAATCTTAGGAAAAAAGAAAGAATGGAGAAAAGATAAAACATCCAAAAACTTAACTAAATACAGAAAACACTTAGCCTATTACAAACAAGTACAGTATTTTTCGCTCCATAAGACGTACCTGACCATAAGACGCACCTACGATTCAGAGGGGGAAAATTAAAAAAAAAAAAAAATTTGTGCTAAACCGGCTCTGTCCCCAGGCGCCTGTGCGTCTTATGGAGCAAATTAGGGGAGTGCATAACATTTGTTTTTCTCCCCATTTTGTTTTCGGGTCTGGGGAGGGCCATTTCAGTCCACTCCCCAGATCAGAAAACTTATCTTTCTCTGGGAACCCCCCATCCCCCCAAAAAAAAACCCATCCCAACCCTTTAAATTAACAACCCTTTAAATTAACAACCCCCCACCCTCTTGACCCCCCCCCACAAGATCTGCCAAATTAATTTACTACAACTCCCCACCCAAGGCCTGCCAAAAGTCCCCAGGGGTCCAGGAGCGGTCCGAGAGCAATCTCCTGGACTTGGGCCGTCGGTTGCCAGTAATCAAAATGGCGCCGATGGCCCTTTGCCCTTATTATGTCACAGGGGCTACCGCTGCCATTGATTAGCCCCAGTGACATAGTAAGGGCAAAGGGCCGTCGGCGCCATTTTGATTACTGGCAGCCGATGGCCCAAGTCCAGGAAATCGCTCCCGGACTGCTCCTGGACCCCCGCTGGACCACCAGGGACTTTTGGCAGGTCTTGGAGGGGTCAGGAGGGTGGGGGATGGTGTTGTAGTAAATTAGGTTGGCAGGTCTTGGGGGAGTCAGGAGGGTAGGGGGGGGGGGGTTTGTTAGATTTTTAGTTTTTTTTTTATATTCGCTCCATAAGACGCACATACATTTTCCCCCCATTTTTTTGGGGGAAAAAAGTGCGTCTTATGGAGCGAAAAATACGGTAATTCTTGATGCAAAGAAACAGTACTTCAGCTCTAAAATAGAGAAGTTTGCAAATAACCCAGAACCTTATTTACCATAGTAAAAAATCTCACCAATGACAAATCAGAATCTCTCCAAAACCTACCAGAAAACAGATGTAATGAAATAGCAAATTTCTTCAGTGACAAAATTGCGAACCTAAAAACAAAATCCCAAACATAACTAAGCAAGAAATCAAAATTGAAAATAAGAGATGTTACACAATGGTCTACATTCAACGAGATATCAGAATTGGAAGTTGAATCCATGATAAAAAAGCTAAATCCAGCCCCACATGTAACTGACACACTACTAACTATGGACATAAAAAAAAATAGCCAATACAGTATCTCCGATATTAGCGAAGATCATAAATCTATTCTTAGAGAAGGGAGCAATGCCAGATGTACTAAAAGGAGCAATCATAAAACCAATTATAAAGAAAAAAAAAAACAGTGACCCATTTACCCTGAGCAATTACAGACCAGTATCAACTCTACCATTAATTGCAAATTTAATAGAAAAAAAACCTGTACAAAATCAACTAGCTGAACACTTTGACAACAATAATATACTGTACCCATCACAACATGGCTTCCGTAAACACTACAGCACAGAGATACTGCTACTTTCACTAACAGACAATATCATGAGAGGTTTCGATAGTGGAAAACATTACATTCTAGTGATGCTAGACCTGTCATCAGCATTCGATACAGTAAATCATGATATACTATTAAAAAGACTAGAAGAAATAGGATTACTCAACAAAACAAAATGGTTCAGATCATATCTAAATAACAGATATTTCCAAGTACAGATCAAAGACGTAAGATCAGAAAAAATAAACCTTCAAACAGGAGTACCACAAAGATCAGCCTATATACCTGCTGCCTTTATGTCACCTCTTGGCAGGTCTGGGCATCATACATTACATATATGCTGATGACATTCAACTAATCCTTCCCATCGATGACAACTGAAAAAAACATTAAACCTAGCTAAGAACATAATATAAGAAAATGCCATACTGGGTCAGACCAAGGGTCCATCAAGCCCAGCATCCTGTTTCCAACAGTGGCCAATCCAGGCCATAAGAACCTGGCAAGTACCCAAAAACTAAGTCTATTCCATGTTGCCATTGCTAATGGCAGTGGCTATTCTCTAAGTGAACTTAATAGCAGGTAATGGACTTCTCCTCCAAGAACTTATCCAATCCTTTTTTAAACACAGCTATACTAACTGCACTAACCACATCCTCTGGCAACAAATTCCAGAGTTTAATTGTGCGTTGAGTAAAAAAGAACTTTCTCTGATTAGTTTTAAATGTGCCCCACGCTAACTTCATGGAGTGCCCCCTAGTCTTTCTATTATCCGAAAGAGTAAATAACCGATTCACATCTACCCGTTCTAGACCTCTCATAATTTTAAACATCTCTATCATATCCCCCCTGAGCTGTCTCTTCTCCAAGCTGAAAAGTCCTAACCTCTTTAGTCTTTCCTCATAGGGGAGCTGTTCCATTCCCCTTATCATTTTGGTAGCTCTTCTCTGTACCTTCTCCATCACAATTATAACTTTTTTGAGATGCGGCGACCAGAATTGTACACAGTATTCAAGGTGCCGTCTCACCATGGAGCGATACAGAGGCATTATGACATTTTCTGTTTTATTCACCATTCCCTTTCTAATAATTCCCAACATTCTGTTTGCTTTTTTGACTGCCGCAGCTAACATGTACCTAGATATTATCAAACAGCTACTAAACCAAATGGAGCTAGTTATTAACATTGAAAAAACAGAATTCTTACATTTAGAACGAAAGAATATAGAGATCATTCAAAACCCAATTACGCTCAAAAACAACCAGAAAATAGAATTAGCAGAGAAAGTACGAAACCTTGGAGTAATAACTGACACGGAACTAAGCATGAAACACCACATATATTTAAAAGTAAAGGAAGGCTATGCGAAACTCATGGTTCTCAGGAGATTAAAACCACTATTAACACCTACAAACTTTCGATCAGTGCTACAAGCTTTAATATTCACTAGCACTGATTACTGTAACGCCCTACTACTAGGTTTACCATACACAACGCTAAGATCACTCCAAATATTACAGAATACTGCAGCAAGAATTCTGACTGGTAAAAGAAAGAGAGACCACATTACCGAAACCCTGGCTGAATTACACTGTTACCCATCGAGCACAGAATATAGTACAAAACACTATGCACTATACACAAATTAATACATAACAAAAAAGCAGAATGGCTGAACACAGCATTTCGTGTACATGTCCCTCATAGAAACCTGAGATCAGCCAAAGCAGCACTCCTAACTGTCCCTTCCATCAGAACAGCAAAACTAACCCAAGTAAGAGAAAGGGCATTATCATTAGCAGGACCTATACTATGGAACACCATGCCTCTAGAGATCAGATTACAAAGAGACATCAAAACTTTTTTTAAAAGTTTAAAAACCTGGCTCTTTAAGCAAGCTTATCACAAAGAGAATGGAGAATAGAAAACAAAAAGGAGTAGGGAGCAGGCAGAGAACATCCACGCAGAGCACCTAACCCAATATGTGCGTATTTTTATTTTATCTGCCTACTAAAAGAAAGATTCCGTTTTAAAATTATACTTGTTATTAAATATGATGCAGGTATAAAATGACAAGATTTATCACATTCACCAAATAGTATTTATCACGAAATTATGTAACCGAACCTTTATGGCACCTGTTTAGATTATATGGTTCTATACACTTATCAACATTAATTTATGTGCCTTACTGTAAACCGTTGTGATAGTATTTAACTTAAAGGCATAGAAAAGTTTTTAAATAAATAAATAAACAAACAAACATAGCCTTTGAAATTGCATCAGGAATGGCTCACCGCTGTTTCCCTCAAAGAATGGCAGCAGTGAAGTCCATGGTGACCGATGGTGCCCATAGTGCTAGTGTCCTGCAGCATCCGACTGCATCCACTGGTGCCCACTGTGATGACAGTGCCCATAGGGCGCTGTTGGGCTCACCAACGAAGGATCGCATCAATGGCACCAAACAATGCTGCACTCAAGGTTTCACTGGCACTTGACCATATCTTGCATAGTTTGATGACATATAGTGCCAATCTCAGTGCCTGTGGACATCGACAGCCTAGCAGCACCGATAGGGATCCCAGTGCCTGAAGGCATTGATGTACCAAGGATGCCAGGCGCATCTGCAGGCAGAGGATCTGCAGACCCAACATGCTTCATCAATGGCCAAAGGAAGCGATGACTGCCTCTGCCATTGACTGTTCCCCTTGGCTCACCTATATGTCCAAGTGCATCAATGCTATGAGCTTGATGGCATCCCTCACCTGTGGCTACGGCTGACAATAGCCTCAACAGCAACCTTAGGGCTCATTAGCACAGATGGTGCATGAAGCCAAGTTGGGCCTCAAATACTCCCCCGATCCTAGTGGCATCCACTGTGATGGTTGATAGCCATAGGCCAATGATGGGACAGTATGATACCCCTCAGTGCCCTGTTTGAACACTACAAAGGAGCCTCGAGAGCAGCAGACCACTGCACCTGGATGCCTCAGTGCTCCAAGGTGCCCAAGTTCATCCAAGGCCGAAACCCCTATCACCCAAGAGCTTCAATGGTACTCAAAGGGTTCTCAGGAGCCCCAGCAGTCGATGGCCTCGAGGGTAACCAGGGCACTCAATGGCAATCCCAGTGCCTATTGAAGGTGCTCCACATTGCCGAGAGCAGCAATGAATGGCACCCTGGCAAACAAAACCGATGGTCTCTATGGTGGGCCTGGCACCTTGATGGCCATTGAGGGCGTCGACAGCTTCGAGGCAGCTCCGCACCACAATGGCATCAAAGGCAGCCATTGTATTGAGGCAGCTCCACACTGTGATGGCAGAGGCCACATACTTTGATGGCATCAAGGGCAGACATTGAGGCTACGCAGATCAGTGGCATCAAAGGTGGTCACGCACCCATCTCGATGATATGAAGGGCATCAATGGCATCAAGGGCAGCTCCGATGGCACTGAGAGAGCTCATGGCATTCTATGGCAGTCCCAGTCCCAGACACTACAGGTCAGTGTCGCTACTCTGCCACATTGAGGCCCAAGGCGCTCAATGACTCTGGTGCATGGCGGCTCTATGGCGCCCACAGACACCTATGGCCCTTATGGCATCAAGGGTGGTCACATACCTTGATGGCGTAAAGGATGACCATGGTGCTCAATGGCAGTCCTGGTCTCCGACATGGGCCTGACAGACATGTCAGCTGATTGGTGCATTGGTCACAAATGTGCACAGGCAACAGAGTTTGGACATGGCGCCAAAGGTGCAGCAGCAAGCTGTTTGCACAGGCTCCTGTTCACCCTCCCTCACAAGGAGATTGCACTGCCATCACAGGCAAGCAGGAGGGAAGGCTGTGTCATCCAGGGCTCCTACCTGTGGAGACTAGTTCCTCTGAATGGGGGGAGAATAAGCTCTCTCCCCCACAGGAACGGTGTTTCCTCGATCTCTTCACTGTCCAAATCTCCACTGATGTCGATCAATTGGGGAAACGACATGGAACTTCTGCCCAGGTAGAACTCAGGCGAGCCCCCAGGCTCAGAGGCCTACATGGATTACCCATGGACTGCATTCTGACAGTTCTGCCATCAGCTGACCAAAGTACAAAAACAGACAGAGCAAGGAAAGGACAGATAATAAACTGCAGGTGCAATATTTATTTAATAAGGGATAGTATTAGACTCTGCTAGGCTGCACGACGACTAAAGTCCACCACAGTGGTGAAAAGAAAAAGAAAAGAAAACTACCATAAGGTAAAGGAAAGAAAAACTGCTGCAGCTCGAGAAAAAATCAATTACAAAAACTGTGAGAAGAATGCAAAGCTTTATACCGCGACACACAAGGCTCCCACAACCTCACAGCTCCACGGGAAAAAAAAACCAGACTGAGGGATTCTGCCTAGAGGGCAAGGTGATAATTATATCTGTACATGCTCAGTATGGCACGTTTAAAAGTTCTAGAATCTTTGAGATCAAAGTTCTGGACTGGGCTCATCCGATAATGTCACCCTTGTGTGAGGACTACCAACCTGCTTGTCCTTGGAGAAAAAACTCTACTCAATATCATTTGAGAAAACGGTCTAAACAATGAGAAAAAACTACAGAACTTCACAAGTCGCCTCAGTGTTTTCAATTACATCTGGGTTGTGACAGGTCAAAGTACTGGTGGTCTCCGTCACAAACAGCAAGACACAAAAGTATACATCTCATGAACAAGCTTTTTCCAAGAATTTCTAGAAACAGCAAATAGATTGGAGGGAAGTACAGTGAATGGTATCATGTTTTACTGAGATTTTTAAATAACGAACGAATATGCAGTAAGCCTGAGTGAAAAATGCCCACAAATTCAGTCCTTTGAACTCTTCCTGGTCAGAACCATGCAAAGCCTCTCCAATTTGGGTAGACCATGGAAGGACAGGTACACACCCTATCCTGCAATCATCTGTAGTGTTTTGGTTTTTTACCTTTCAAGTTCTTTCGGTTTAAACTTCCACCAGGTATCTGGTTCCCGGAACACTACTCTGTATTTGTGTTGCATGGCCTGAATACAAAACAAAAAAAACCACAAAATCAACAAATCTTACTTTGTATGAGGCAATACTCTCCGTAGAACCAAAAAAATAAATAAATAAATCTTGCCAAGTAATGCACGGCATAAGCAAAATATTTCACAAGCAGTAAATCCACATAATGCACAGCTATTGGTTGTACAAAGATGACTCTTAACATTGACGCATGCAATGCTCTCAAGGAACACAGGGCACACTAGAAGAGCCAAGACAGATGCAGCTATTAAGAAGCTTCCATTTTTAACCTTATATCAGTTCTTGCAAGCAAAAGAAATATCAGCTTTATAGTACTATGCCCACCCGTTCACACTGTACTACTTTTTGGGACACACCAAGGAATATCTGACAGACTAAAGAAATTAATGGATGAAATCCCAAATTCTGGTGATAGCAGAGAGAAGCCATTTATTGGCAGTTTTTTGGTGGGTTTTTTTTTTTTTTCCATTTAGCTCATTCCTTCTCATTGGTAATTCAAAGTGAGCTACATTCAGGTACAGTAAGTATTTTCCCTGTCCCCAGAGGGCTTACAATCTAAGTTTGTACCTGAGGCAATGGAGGATGAAGTGAGAGTCAGAAGGATATGAACCCTGGCTTCCCTGTGTTTCAGCCTGCTGCTCTAACCACTAAGGGTACTCCTCCACTCCTGCTGCATGAGAACTGAGGGCGGCAAAAACAAAGAAACAGGGATCAAGGACGTCTTAGCACTTTCCTTAGACAACACTATACAGCATTAGAGACTACAGTAATGACTTTTTTAGCCTACTTTCTGAAGGAAGAAAGTAGGCTTATGAAAGCAGTCTGAGCATATGTGTCCATGTGTTCACAATAACTTTTGTGTTTGATCTCCTAGCCACACCAAATTTTTAGGAAATGTCAAGGAGTCCTGACTAGGGTGTTCGGGAGGGGGGGGGGGGGGGATGGATTTATATATACGCATAGATATGCACACATGCATCCCAGAAAGTAAGACTCCATGAGTTCTGTATAGAACTACTTGCTATTTTTATACCGAAGAACTTAATCATGTATTTATTTATTAATTTTTTTATATGAGGACATTCGATCTGAGATATCACATCGGGTTACATTCAGGTACTGTAGGTATTTCCCTATTCCCAGAGGACTTACAATCTAAGGGGCAAATCTTTAAACTTACACGAGGACGCAGATTTGTTCGCGCAACCCGGCGCGAACAAATCTACACCCGATTTTATAAAATGTGCGCGCTCCCGCGCACATGTTATAAAATCCAGGGTGCGTGCGCGCGCGCGCGCACGGGGGGTACACAATTGTGCAACCTGCGTGCGCTGAGCCAAGCAGCCTGCCTCCGTTCCCTCCGAGGCTGCTCCGAAATCTAACCCACCCCCCCCCAGCCCTAACTAAATCCCCCCCCCCCCCCATCACTCCTCCAGCCCCGCCCACAGACCGCCGCCATGCCCCCGGACATACTTGCGTACCCCTTTGAAAATCTGCCCCTAAGTTTGTACCTGAGGCAATAGAAGGTAAAGTGACTTGCCCAAGGTCCCAAGGAGCGACAGCGGGACTCGAACCTTGGTCTCCCCACATTCAAACCATACCTTAATCAAATGCACCAGCGCATCAAAGTTTACTGCCGCACGAAAAATGTTTAGAATGGAGGGCAACCATGTATCTCTCTCTTTATCCAAGGCAGTTCAAAAATGGAGTGAAAAAACTGATGCCATATCGTGGTGCATTGGATTAAGGTATCATTTGATATAGCGCTATGTCAATATATAATAGTTAGCTAACCACAGCCATTTCTTGATTAAATGAACCATTGCTTATTGAAGGATTGGTTTAATATGACTTGTCCGCATATATATAGTGCTGAGTTATTTGACTTAAAGATATCATTAATTATTATACTTTTAGAACTGGTTTTGAATAGATAAGATAGGTTAATCACAATGTTCTAATATATGACATTAATAACAATGGTTAAGTTTTTAGAAAAGAGAGATATTAATTACCCAGTCACTTCTATAATGTTACACTATTTCATTAGAAAAAGGAATCCACACTCTTAAGAGGAATTTACTTAAAGAACAAAAAGCGTTCGATGAGCTAATAATATTTACCACTCGTAATTAATTTTGTTTCATTACTTTATGATGAATATTATGGCACAAAATATATAACACCATTTTTTAAAAAATGGTTACTTTGTTATTTTTCAATTTTTACTGATTAGTTTCTTTTTCCTATGCAGCTTAATAGATATATTATAATCACACTTTAAAGCAACCCTTTTTAACACATTAAGTACTGAATTGAGAATCTTAATTAATGAACGACATAAGAATCCCAATTATAAAACTGTGTTAGTTAATTATTTAATAGTTGACTTCAAAATATGTGACAATTTTTATTTATGAATGCTGTCTCAATATAGAATCCTTCTGCGATCCACGAGGGATGGTAAGTACTCTAATCCCGCTTCAGCGACAATCCCATTGAGACCTGTTCTCTAAATCGGGCCATATGGTTCGAAAGATTCTAGGTCATCTGGCCTTCTAAGAACCGTATTAGTGTCACATATCGCTATTGCCAGCTATGTCAGACATAATACCAAGAGAACCTCTCTACCAATCATTTGGGATTACATCAGACATCCTCCCTTTGTTAGCAACGGGACTCTGGACTGATTAATAATCTGGTTTCTGGTTCCTAATTAAGGACCGAAATTCCAGATACATTCACGAGATTCAGCAAACACTGTCTCAGTTGCAAGTCCACCTAGAGACCTGGCAACAGGTCTCGACGTTTTCTTGTATAGCACACAGAAATGCGGGAACGACTTTTATCGCTCATTCTCCCATGGGAGATTATATGATATCCTGATTATGTCAGCCACGCCAGTTGGACACCTCCTGGTCTCTTAACTTGCCGGATATCAGAGCAGCCACCCCACTTTGTACCAAGGTTCAGGGACAATCCCCCGGACGCTACAAAGCGCAGGGGAGGGGGGGGGTGGGGGGAGTTTTAATTTCACTATTCTTTCTTTCAACAGAAAGTACTCTCCGCCCATCCTGGACCTCAGAAATATCAACTTTCTTCAGAAGGTGCAGGTAAAATGGTATCTCTAGTCACCATGCTTCCATACCGCAGTAAGTAGGTTGCCTCTCTCCTCTATTCTTTCTGTGTGCTTCATGGTGAGTCAACAATATTACAATCCCAAGCTCTGCCGGTTGCACCAGCTTCGGTAACTTGGGTATTTCATTAAATCACTAGCAGTGACTGCTGTTTCTCTACGGAGTAAAACATCATTCACGCTTTTCCTTGCATGGACAGCTGCATAACAGTCAACCCAAGCAAGGAGCTCTACCTTCTTCATGACTCACTATAAATCTACTACCTGGGATTGCTGTTCACTACCATAAATCCCATTTAGCACACTTCTGGACACCACAGTCACAACGAACTTCCTGTCCAACAACCGCACAGACATTCTGACAAATTCCTATATGTCTCTGCACGCATACACCATAACCTCAATTCTTTCATTGTTGGGCCACAGCATTTTTTCACCATGCATTTACTCATAGGTCCCAAAAAAATTGCTATGAGTAAGATTTAGTGAAATTCAATCATCAGTGGACTTAAGCTGTTCAACTGCTATCGTTCCTGATCCATATTGCAGATCTAGAGCCAAAACCTAGACTGGTCCTACTCATACTTGCATTTACTCAGGGTTGCAGAGTTCGAACTAACATCTTCTCAACCCAATATGCGTCTCTTCCGCTCCATGCAGAGTTTCACATTAACTTCCTGGAGCTTTGAGCCATGAATTATGCCTTTATGCCTTACAATACTGTCTATGCAGCAAACCTTTGTGCATACAGACAGCATAGTGACATTGTGGTATTTCCAACACACAAGCACGCACAACCTCTTAGCTGCTCTGCTAGGAAGCTGTGCAGCTCTACTCTTGGCCCTTGCTCACTCCATGCATCCCCGGGCCACTTATCTAACAGACTTACTGAACGCACTAGCAGACCTTCTCCACATAAGTTTTCATCCTCTCGGATGGTCTTAGATTATATGTGTAGCGAGGAATATCTTCTAGTGCTGAGGTCAACCGAATTTGCCCTCTGCGTCTGAATCAAACCATACAGTGGACAAATTCTACTCCCTACACATGCCTCCAATGCGTTCTCATGGACGCCTTTGCTGCAACAAAGGCCTCTTATAAGAAAATTATTCCTTACCTGCTAATTTTCGTTCCTGTAGTACCAAGGATCAGTCCAGACAGTGGGTTATCGCCCCCTTCCAGAAGATGGAGTCAAATAGAACTTTGAAGGATGCTTCCTTATTTATTTGGCACTTTTATATACCGATATTCTTGTAAACAAGTTACAAATCACCTCTGTTTACATTCTAACAATAACCATTTGCACAAGGATGCATTACATTGAACAGGGATATCAAAACTTGGAACCAACAAATGGGGATAACGGGTAGATAACTTGGTTAGAGTCTTAAAGCTGAAAAACATTTGATGGCATGTCCGTCCTTAGCAGCGGTTTGTTAGTGATGTGGACCAACTAACCACGCTGCCTGACATGAGCCCGAAAGGTCATCCGGGTTGGGCAAAGGCTTCGCTAACAACCAAGTCTTTAATTTTTTCTTGAAGGTGTCTGGGCATTGTTCTAGTCTGAGCTCCGGAGGGAGGGAGTTCCATAGCAACGGTCCCGCCCTGGAGAGGGCTCTCTTCCTTAAAGTGGATTTAATGGGGTGGGCCAGCAGGGTGTCTCTGTAAGCTGATCTCACTGGTCTGGATGGCATGTGCGGTCGAAATGGGAACTTAAGATCCAGGGGAGAGATATTGTGGATGGCTTTATGGATGATCGTTAGAACTTTATAGGAGACTCTGAATTTGATTGGGAGCCAGTGCAGGTTCCGCAAGATGGGTGTCATGTGGTCTCTTTTGTTGGACTTTGTCAGAATCCTTGCTGAAGCGTTTTGAAGCATCTGTAATGGTTTGATGGTATTAGCTGGGAGGCAGGCGAAGAGAGAATTGGAATAGTCTAGCTTTGAAAATATGATGGCTTGGAGAACTGTTCTGAAGTCCTGGAAGTGGAGGAGAGGTCTCAGACGTTTTAAGACTTGGAGTTTAAAAAAGCAGTCCTTGGTGGTGGAGTTGAGGAACATCTAGATCCCGGAGAGTGGGAACTCTCAGAGGAGGCGGTGAATCTGCTGTTCCACAGATGGGGGGACCCCTATCTGGATCTAATGGCAACCTCCCGGAATGCCAAGGCAACTCAGTTCTTCAGTCGCAGAAGAGAGTACGGCGCAGAGGGAATGGATGCCTTAGTCCTCCCCTGGCCTCGTCTCGCTCTCCTCTACGTGTTTCCCCCCATGGCCTCTGGTGGGCAAGGTGCTCAGAAGAATAGAGTCCCACCAGGGTCCGGTAATGCTGGTGGCGCCGGAATGGCCTTGTCGTCCGTGGTTTCCAAACTTGATCAACCTCGCAGTGGACGGACCTCTTCATCTGGGTCACCTTCCACGCTTGCTGCATCAGGGTCCGGTATCTTTAGCCCAGGGCGATCGCTTCTGTCTTGCGGCCTGGCTTTTGAGAGGCGCTGGCTGAGATGACAAGGATACCCAGAGGCAGTTCTCGACCCTCCTAAAGGCTAGAAAGACGTCAACCTCCATCTCCTATATCAGGGTATGGAAAGTTTTTGAGAACTGGTGTGCCTCCATACCTGTGTCGCCATGGACCGCTTCGGTGGCTCAGATCCTATCTTTTCTTCCAACAGGGACTGGACAAGGGTCTGGCCTACAACTTGCTGAGAGTGCAAGTCTTTGCCCTAGGCGCAACCACTACCGTATCTGATTCCGCACTCTGGCTGGTAGAGGTAGGTGTGTGGTGTAGTTCTGTGATCATGGGCTCCACCGAGATAGGAGGGCGCGTTGTAATGGTCTCATATGAGCTCGTGCCCATGGTATCACCTCCAGAGTGGATGCCATAAGGCCAAGGACCTGTAAGTAATCCTAAGCTGTGGGCCGAGTGGCGCTCAGCAGGGCTTGCAGACGATTCCGGAGCTTTGATCTTCTCTTGGAGGTCAGGCTGACCTTGTCTTCCTGGGTGTCGAATCGGACTCCTAGGTATTCCAGTGACTGAGAAGGCTGTAGGGAACTCTTGTTCAAGTTTACAACCCATCCTAGGCTTTCCAGAAGAGCTATAACTCTGTTGGTTGCCTGGCGGCTCTCCTCTGGTGACTTCGCCCGGATCAGCCAATCGTCCAGGTAGGGATGGACGAGGATTCCCTCCTTCCTGAGGGACGCTGCCACTACTATTATGACCTTGGTAAAGGTCCGCGGCGCGGTGGCTAACCCGAAGGGTAAAGCTCGGAACTGGAAGTGCTGGTCCAGGACCTTGAAGCGTAAATAGCGCTGATGATCCCGATGGATTGGGATATGCAGGTAGGCTTCCGACAGATCTAGGGATGTGAGAAACTCCCCTGGCTGTACTGAATTCTTGACAGACCTCAGAGTTTCCATGCGAAAGCTGGGGACCCGTAGGTATCAGTTGACTGACTTGAGGTCCAGGACGGGCAGGAAAGTTCCCTCCTTCTTGGGCACGATGAAATAAATGGAATAATGCCCAGAATTCATCTCCCTTGCAGGCACTGGGATTATGGTCTTTAGGGACAGGAGCCTCCCGCAAAGTGACTTCTAGGGCCGTCCTCTTGATGGGCGAACAAGGAGATTCCACAAACCTGTCCGGCGGAAGCTGAAGAAAATCCAGGTAATACCCCTCTCGGATGATGGCGAGGACCCACTGATCAGAGGTAATCTCGACCCACCTGCGGTAGAATAGGGACAGCCTGCCCCCTATGACCGCAACCCCCGGATGGGTCGGCTGATTGTCATTGTGGGGTACAGCCGGGACCGGAACCCGAGCCGGTTCCCCTCTTGTTGTGCTTAGGCCGAAAGGACTGGTTCCTGGCCTGCGAACGAGGTGCTTGGTAGCAAGTCCTGTAAGGGTTGAAGCGCTGAGAGCTTCTACCTCTGGATGGTCTGGGGAAGGGGCGCTGGTTCCTCCTTGACCGGTCTTCTGGTAGACGGGGTAATGGAGAGGCGCCCCATTTATTGGCCAGTTTCTCAAGGTCACTGCCGAACAGGAGGGATCCCTCAAAGGGCATTCTCGTGAGGCGCATCTTGGAGGAGGAGTCGGCCGACCAATTACGTAGCCAGAGCCGTCTCCTGGCCGCCACCGAGGATGACACTCCCTTGGTTGCCGTACGGACTAGGTCGGAGGCTGCAGTGAGGAATGAGAGAGCTGATTCCATTTCTTCTCCCGGGGTGTTGTTCCTAGCCTGTGATAAACAGGGACGTGTTACCACGGTGCAGCAGGTCGCAATCCGGAGGGACATGGCTGCCACCTCAAAGGCTTGTTTCAAAATGGCGTCCATGCGCCGGTCATCTGTATCCTTGAGGGCCGTCCCCCCCTCCACCGGAATGGTGGTGCGCTTCACAATTGCGCTAACCATGGCGTCTACCTGGGGGCACGCCAGCTTCTCCTTGGTTGACGGGTCTAAGTGATACATGCCAGCCAAGGCCCGACCTCCTTTGAATGAGGCCTCCGGTGCATTCCATTCCAGATCGATTAACTGCTGAGCTACTTGTAGGAGGGGAAAATGGTGAGACGTTTGGCGCAGGCCCTCCAACAGGGGGTTCATTCTCGGTTCCTCTGGGGCAGCATGGCCCGGAAGAGCCAGTTCCGACAGGCATTGAGAGATCAGGCCTGGGAGATCCCCTCTCAAGAAGAAGCGCCTCTTGGTCCGATATGGTTCAACCCCCGAGGGAAGTTCTCCCTCCTCGGGGGACTCGTCATCTTCCTCCGGGCAATCTGAATCCCCATAAGTGGGGGTCCTGGGTGGCGCGTGGCCATGCCTAGGCCTTGAGGGTCCAGGGGCCGGGTCATCCAGTATGTATGGACCCACTCGGGGAGCAGCCTGCATTGAGACAAAGGCATGAATCCCCTTGAATAATTCCACCCAGGAGAGCGAGGCAGGATCTGGTCTGAGGGGTACCAGGTCCCTCGGGGTCCCCGGCTGCCCACTACTGCCGGCTAGGTCCGGGGTGTTCCCTGAGGAACTGGCAAGTATGCTGGGCTGTGACCGGGCCTCTTCACATTGGGCACATAGGGAGTCTGCTTCCTCGCTCTGTGTGGCTCTGAGGTTGCATGCTGAGCAGAGGCTCATGCCTGATGTTGGAGGGGGCAGCTCCGCTGATGCCTGGGCTCTCTTACGCTCCATGTGCGTCTAGGAACGGACGCTTATCAGCGGGCCTATAAACGTGCACTTTACACCGTGCGCCTAACAATGTGCGCCTAACAGCGTGCGCCTAACAAACCAGGCAGAAAAATGGCGACCTCCGTGGTGGATTGCCACCTAGGCAGACTCTGCAAAGCCTCACTTCCTCAGAGACCATGTAAAGATGTATGCCTTACCTTGTATTTGGCGCTTCCTGGTTGCAACCCGGGCGGTCTCCGGCTGCAGGGGGAGAGGGTAAATACTGTCACCGCCGCGCTCGAGGAAGTGCACCCGCTGCCTCTGGGCCGCACCCGAACTCGTCTCGCTCGGGGGCCAAGTCCACGCCGGGACAGAGGCTGCCTCTATGCCGCACCCGAGCCCTTCTCACTCGGGGGCTAGGTCCCTGCCGCGAGTCGGCCACCAGACCGAGGCACTTACCTCCGAGGGACCACGGAAATCGCCTCGGGAAACTCAACTGGGGGAGGGACCGACTGGTATCACCGCAGGAGTGCGGGGCTCGTCTTCAGGTAGGTTTCTTCTATGAATTTAGTCGTGTAGAATTTGGAAACACGCTCAGCGAGCGTGAGGGAGCTCCAAACTGCTTTGGAGATGGAAATTACTGAATTGCTACACTTCCTGTGGGGGTATATGTACCCGTGCTGACGTCAGATCAGTCTCCAACTGCTAGCACGAGCACACTATATCCCACTTGTTTTGAGTCCATCTGCTACACGCTAGGAAATTAATTTTGTTTCATTACTTTATGATGAATATTATGGCACCAAATATAATACCATTTTTTTTTTAAATGGTTACGTTGTTATTTTTCAATTTTTACTGATTAGTTTCTTTTTCCTATACAGCTTAATAGATATTATATTATTATCACACTTTAAAGCAACCCTTAACACATTAAGTACTGAATTGAGAATCTTAATGAACAACATAAGAATCCTAATTATAAAACTGTTAATTAATAATTGATTTCAAAATATGTGACAGTTTTTATTTATGAATATGTTGTCTCGATATAGAATATCTTGATTGTTCTTAAATATTTATTTTTTAAATTTCTTATGTAAATAAGCTAACTGTCCAATTTCCTTTTTTTTTTTTTTTTTTTGCTATGTTAAGCTAACTGATTTTGTCTATACAATAGTTTCCTTTCCAGGTTTATAGGATGCAGTGGCATATAAGACGCACCCCCTTTTTTTTACTCATTTTTAAGGAAAAAAATAAGATTCTATATTTTTTTATGAATTTAATTTTGATTGGGGAAGCCGCGCTTAGGCAAGCCCCTTTTGCCCAGCACCAGCTAATCAGGGAGTAAGGGCGCGCCACCTAATTGGCCGATGCTGGGCAAAAGGGGTTTGCTTTGGAGGGGAGAGGGTTTCTCATTTTGTTTCTGTGTTAAATCACTTTAGCACACACTAAAAGGCAGAAATGAAACGGATCAGAATGCCATCTGTTTTGGTGTTCATTTTGGATGGGAAATTAACACAAAGAGAAAAAGCAAATGTCATGATTTCCCTGCCTTTTAAAACGACAGTGCATCCTCTGAATGAGTGCCTCAGATATCTTCAGCATAGAACCAGATTGGATTGCACAGGTTCAATCAACTGCCTCTTCCTGACATTAACAGCATCAGCTGTTGATTTTGATAGCGGAAGCCACGCTTGGGCAAAAGGGGCTTCCCGAAGCTCGGCTTCCCCAATCAAAATTAACAGCGTCCGGTGGGGAAGGGGGTGATGCGGTGGCATCGGGGAGTGAGGGTGCACCACCCGATTGGCAATGCTGAGCAAAAGGGGCACCCTCAAACCCCGACGCCACCGCATCACTCCCCCCCTCACCAGACGCTGTTAATTTTGATTGGGGAAGCTGAGCTTCGGCAAGCCCCAAAATTAACAGCGTCCAATGGGGGGGGGGAGTGACGAGGTGGCAACAGGAGCTTGCCGAAGCACCCCTTTTGCCCAGCACCGGCCAATCTGGCAGCGCGCCCTGGCTCCCCGACGCCAGTGCGTCATACACACACACACACCCCCACCCCCCCCCACTGGATTCTGCTCATTTTGATTACCGGCGCATAGGACGCACTCCATATTTTTCCCCTATTTTGAGGGGGAAAAAGTGCGTCCTATACGCTGGCAAATATGGTACATTATATCTCTTTGGTTACAAATAAGGACCATCTAGGTTTTATTTGTGTGTATGTTCAATTTAACATTGTTTCATTTGATTGGTTTTTATGTCTTCTTTCGATGTCTAATTCTACTTCATTTTTAATTGTTAAATATACACAAAAGATAATTTATTCTTTTATTGAATTAATTGAAATTATATTTTTACAGCCCCTGATGCAGCCGATTAGGCGAAACTTGGCCAGAGTCAGGCAATTCATTTAATTATACTAATAAAGGAACCTCTTTCCACGACACACGGTCTTGCTTTTGTTTGGCTGTGGCTATGCTCGACTATCTTCCATCTTGTTTTATTGGACCGACATTACTTTAGTGTGGCTGAGGACTGCACAGCCAGAAAGAATGCCGCCTGGTAGCGACCAAGGCCCTTGGAATAGATGCCTAATCTGTCCCAACCGCTGAAGGTGCATGTCAACGCCACAAAACTCCAGCGCAGTGGAGAGGACAGTGTGACGATAGCATCCCCAGCACAACTGGCGCTCTGGGTAAGGCATGGTGGAGGGTAGCAGTCGATGGAGTCGCCCCTTCGGTACCGGAGAATGCTCCAGGAGGCGGGCCATCGAAACTGCAGAGGAACCGACTCACCTACGAATCCCACAAGAACAACTGCAGTGAAGTTCCAGGTGAGCGCAGGTGCTTATGGAGGACTGTGGACATGTCCTGTGATCTATGCTGGTAAACAGTTTCCTGGTGCCACAGGTGCCCACAGACGTCGACCACCCGTGGGCCCCAACACCCGAAGGTATGGACCAAAGAAGCCATGGGAGTCTGCAGGGAGAGGCCCTGCAGCCCCCCCCCCCCCCCAACAGGTCATAGACATCAAAAGGAACAGACGACTGCTAGTGCAGACAGCAATTTCACTCGGCTCACTGATTCGTCAGGTGGTGTTGATGCTGCAAGCTCAATACCCAAGCAAGCATTACAACTGATGAGAGCCTCACTAGCACCTATTAATATTGATGGTGTGCGCATCTTGGTGGGGCCCCCAACACTGGGATGATCAGCTGATGGGGCAGATCTGCACTTCCCAGTGCGCTATAGTGGACACCACCCAGGAGCCAAGGGCACCCGGCCAATGCGTACAGATGCACCAAAGCACCAGGGTGACTCGAGTAGATGGAGACCCCTACGCTTGATCTGTACGAGGCTAAGAACCCCTCCTCCCCCCCCGAGGGCTGCAGGGCCATGTGGGGGCTTCAGAGAGTCCCGGCAATTGATGGCCACAGAGGCAACAAGGGCGCTTAATGGCAAATTCACTGCCTGGTCGGTGGGGCTCCACGTAATCAAGACGGTAATGAGAAGCATCAGTGGTCTGAAGGCATCCCTGGTGGCCCCACACCTTGATTACCTTGAGGGCATCAATGGTATCATGGCAGCACCGCATCGCGATGGCATTAAGATCATGCTGGCACTGAGGTCGTGCACCTCGACAACCTAGTGGGGAGACAACAGCAGAGGGCTTGCCATCACTTTGACCTTGTCAGTCCCTAGGGTGGATATGCACACACCTTGATGGATCAAGGGCATCGATGTCATCAAGTGCCCCGCAGGAATCAAGAGCACAGCAGCATCGATGGTACTGCGGTCACCACAGCACTTAGTGCAGCGAGGGTACTAAGGCAATAAGTATTGCGAGGGCATCGAGTGCACCGACCATGACAAGTGCCCAGAAGGCACCATGACATCGAGTGCATCAAGGGCACCCATGCCAAGGGATAGCAAAATTGCTTACCTTATAATAGGTGTTATCCCAGGACAGCAGGATGTAGTCCTCACATATGGGTGACATCAGTAATGGAGCCCTATACGGAAAAACCTCTGTCAAAGTTTCTAGAAACTTTTGACTGGCACAGTGTGCCCACTGAGCATGCTCGGTATGCCATGATATTCTCAGCCACAGGGGTCTCCCTTCAATCTCGTTTGTAGCAATGACTGTTAGCCAAAAATAGAATAAACGTATCGGACCCAACTCTGCGGGGTGGCGGGTGGGTTTCGTGAGGACTACACCCTGCTGTCCTGGGATAACACCTATTACAAGGTAAGCAATTTTGCTTTATCCCAGTACAAGCAGGATGCTAGTCCTCACATATGGGTGATTAGCAAGCTACAGGCTGAGTTCATCCTTATATTGGACCAACAGGTTACAATTTGTGCAATAGGCACAACTGGGGTACTGTTGGGAAAAAATGAGTCAGCCTGAAATCACGAAAGGTTGGATGTGGAAGGAGTTGGGATTATACTGGAAACAAGTTCTTTAAGACAGATTGTCCATAAGCTGAATCTTGTCGTCCTTCCTTGTCGAGACAATAGTGAGCCGCAAAGGTGTGAAGGGAACTCCATGTTGCGGCCTTACATATGTCAGCTATTGGCACTGAACAATAGTGTGCTACTGAGGTTGACATTGCTCGTACTGAGTGCGCCTTTACTTGCCCTTGGAGAGGAAGGCCTGCTTTTTCATACCAAAACTGTATGCAATCTGCTAGCCAACTGGACAGAGTTTGCTTGCCTACTGCTTTTCCAGGCTTGTTTGGATCAAAAGAAACAAAGAGCTGGTTGGATTTTCTATGGGCTGTAGTGCGATCTAAGCAGTTCGCAAGTGCACGCTTACAGTCCAAGGTGTGTAAAGCTCTCTCTCCTTGATGAGTGTGTGGTTTTGGGAAGAAGGTAGGCAAGATGGTGTATTGATTCAAATGGAATTCCGTAACTACCTTTGGAAGAAATTTTGGGTGTGTACGGAGTACCACTCGATCATGTAGGAATTTTGTGTAGGGTGAGTATGAGACAAGTGCTTGTAACTCACTAACCCTTCTTACAGATGTGATGGCTATTAAGAAAATAGTCTTCCAGTGAGAAATTTAACATCACAGGAATTCATGGGTTCAAAAGGAGAACGCATGCACCTCATTAGGACCACATTAAGGTCCCATTGTGTGACGGGTGGTCAGTGTGGAGGTTTAAGTTGAATTAAACCTCTCATAAAGCTACTAACGAGGGGTTGTACTGATATTGGGGCATTGCCAACGGTATTGTGATAAGCTGAGATTGCACTTAAATGTACTTTTACAGATGAGGTCTGGAGACCAGAGTCTGAGAGATGCCATAGTCAGTCTAATAAAGATGATGTAGTGCAGGAAAAAGGGTCGACACTGTTTTGTGTGCACCACGTGGTAAACCTTTTCCATTTAGCACGATAGTTTTTTCGTGATGAAGGTTTTCGTGAAGCGACAAGCACTTGAGAGACGTTAGTTGAAAGATTGAGTGGTTGTAAGATTAAGCTTTCAACATCCACGCTGTGAGGGATAGGGATTGAAGGTTGGGATGGCGCAACCTGCCCTGATCCTGAGTTATGAGAGTGGGTGTTGTGCCCAGGCGAATTGGGTCTCTGATCGAGAGGTCTAGAAGTATGGGAAACCATACCTGTCGAGGCCAATACGGGGCTATGAGTACCATGACCCCCTTGTCCTGTTGTAGCTTCACTAGAGTTTTGGTTATTAGTGGTATCGGAGGATACGCATACAGTAGGCCTGAGTTACAGTGGCGAGCAAAGGCGTCCATGGGTAAGCTGTTTCTGTGCTTGAACAGGGAGCAATAATTGTCCACTTTCTAATTTAGTTGTGATGCAAAGAGGTCTACTGTTGGATGGCCCCAACGTTGAAAGATCTTGGTCGCCACTGTTGAATCCAGAGACCACTCGTGAGGTTGGAATTGACGACTGAGGCGATCCGCCACTACGTTGTGAATTCCTGCTAGATAAGTGGCCCGTAAGCATTGAGTGTGTAGGGCCCAGTCCCTAATCTGTGCTGCTTCTTGACAAAGGAGATACGAGCCCATACCTCTCTGTTTGTTGATGTACCACATAGCTACTGTGTTGTCTGTTTGTTTCAGAACAGTCTTGTGGGAAAGGCAGTCCTTGAACGCATGCAGCACATAACGTATAGCTCAAAGCTCTAGAAAATTTATCTGAAATGTAGCTTCGAGTTTTGACCAAGTACCTTGGGTCTGCAGATGACCAATGTGTGCTTCCCAGCCTAAGGTGGATGCATCTGTAGTTAATGTCACTTGCGTAATTGGTTGTTGGGAAGGTAGGCCTTTGAGCAAGTTGTTCATGGTTGTCCACCATAAGAGCGAGGATCGTAGTTTCTGAGTTACTTGAATTGGATAAGAAAGCGGTTGAATGGCCTGTATCCATTGTCTTTTGAGTGTCCATTGCGTGAGCCTCATGGCTAATCTGGCCATAGGAGTGACGTGAACTGTGGAGGCCATGTGACCCAATAGAGTGACAATGATGAGCTGTTATTTGTGTGCGTGCATGGAGAGAGCCTGCTAACGAGGCTAGTGTCTGTGCCCGGTCTTTTGGAAGGAAAGCTTTTGCTGTTATGGTGTTTGTCTGCTCCGATGAATTGTATGAGGTGAGATGGTGTGAAGTGGGATTTCTGGTAGTTGATGAGGAATCCCAAGGAATGGAGTAGTTATTGTGAGCTTGAGAGAGTTGAGAGCTCCTTGCCTTGTTTGGCTTCTGATGAGCCAGTCATCCAGGTAAGGAAACACATGCACGCCCTGCTTGGTAGGTGGGCAGCTGCCACTGCTAGGCACTTTGTGAACACTCGAGGTGCTGAGGCAAGACCGAACGGTAGCACCCTGTACTGGAAATGTTGATTTCCTACTAGGAATCGTAGATATTTGCGATGAGGAGGGAATATTGGAATGTGAGCGTAAGCATCTTGAAGATCCAGAGAACCGAGCCAATCTCCCTTTTGAAGTAGAGGTAACATGGTGCCCAGAGAAACCATCCTGAATTTTTCTTTTCTCAGAAATTTGTTGAGATTTCTGAGGTCGAGGATGGGACGTAGGCCTCCTGTTTTCTTTGGAATGAGGAAATAACGGGAGTAGAATCCTCTGCCCTGTTGAGGCCGGGGAACTGGTTCCACGGCCCTGGCTCTCAGAAGGGTGGATAATTCTGTTTTTAGAAGTGTGGATTGGTTTACTGTTCAAAATGAGGTGGGTGGAGTATCGTTTGGTACAGTGAGAAAGTCCAAGTGGTACTCCTGAGATGTGATGGAGAGTACCCATTGGTCTGTGGTAATGTGTGACCAATTGTGTTGGAAGAAGGAAATCCGACCTCCTACCAGCAAATTTGGGGTCGGATTGGTAGAGAGGCTGCTGTTCCCTGGTATTACTTCAAAACCCCGATGTTGCTCCTGTTTGCGGAGGGGGTTGAGCTCTAGACGCTCTTGGTTGTCTAGACTGAGTTCTCTGAGTTGGTCTGGATGAGCGTCCACGGGCAGGAGGTGGATAATAATGCCTTGGCCTGTAGTATGGACGCTTTGACTCTTTTCTTGGGAGTCTTCTTGATGGTACTTGAGACTCTTGAGGTACCAAAGATAGCTGCTTTAGGGTTTCTGAGTGTTCCTTTAGGAGGCAAACCGCTTCCTTCACCTTATCCCCGAAGAGATTGTCTCCTACACAAGGGAGATCAGCCAGTTTCTCCTGTATTTCAGGTCTCAGGTTTGAGGCCTTGAGCCAGGCCCATCTTTGAGCTCTTATACCTGTGGCTGATAGTCTTGATGCCGTTTCAAAACTATCATATGCTGCATGAATCTCGTGTTTGCCCGCTTCCAGACCTTTATGAATTATGTCAGAGGAGGACTCCTGAACTTGCTGGGGGAGAGTTTCAGAGAGATCTTGCATTTGCTTCCATAAGTTACGCTGGTATTGCGTCATATATAATTGGTAGGACGCAATCCTGGAAACTAGCAGAGATCCCTGAAACATCTTCCTACCTATGTTGTCTAGGAACCTGTTGTCTCTTCCTGGTGGAGTTGAAGAATGAGTTTTTATTCTTTTTGATTTCTTTTGTGCTGACTCAACTACCACTGACTGGTGAGGTAGTTGAGTCTTCTGGAAGCCTGGGATGTGCTGGACTAGGTATGTCGCACCGGTCCTCGTTTACTGGAGGTATGGAGCAGGGATGCTCCCATAATCTGTGTAACAATTGTACGAGGACTTCATGGACTGGTATTGCTAATACCTCCTTAGGAGGGTCCACGAACTGTAACACTTCCAGGGTCTTTTGTCTGGTGTCTTCCTCCGACTGTAGCTGAAAAGGAATGGTGTCAGCCATATCCTTGATGAAGTTGGAAAAGGATAGGTCCTCCGGAGGGGATTTTCTACGTTCCTCAGGAGGAGATGGTTCCCAGAGGACTTCTTCTGAGGAGGTATCAGTGTCAGTATCCTTCCATGTATCAGGTGTATGCGGTCGAGGCACCTTTGATATCGATGGCATCGATGATTGTCCCCTGGGTTTCGATGGGAACAATGGGGATATTGGTGGGAATGGGCGCGGATCCCCCAATGGACCCGGGATCGGATCTGGAATCTGTGATTCTCCGGCAGTATCTTCTCCCCTTGGTGGTGGTATCGGCACTTCCTGAGGTTTCACAAGGATTGCACCGATAAATATATCTAGTTTTGCTAAAATCAACGCAAAAAAAGATAAATCGGGCATCGGTGGAATCGACGATGGAGCCGGCAGTATCATCGGTACTGGCATCTATGGACCCGGCGATGGAACCAGTAAGGGCATTGGTACTGGCATCGATGGAATCGATTCTGCAGACAGTACTGGCGATGGCGCTGGTCTCGAAGGCAGAGTCGGTGCTGGTATCGAAGGGATGTCGAGGAGCGCATTCCTGACTGCCTGGCGGATATAGCCGTCCAGTTCCGCCCGCATAGCTGGTGAGACCAGAGCAGCTATGGGGGGAGGCAGTGAAGGCGATTCCGGTACCTCCGCAGAGCCCTGAGGAGGTACGGTTCCCGGCAAAGATATCGGTGGGGATCGCCCTGGGGTGGAAGGCCTCGATGAAGCGTCCTCTCTCCGAGGTTTCTTAGACACTGATCCAGGATCCTTCAATGGACCGCCGGATATCGGGTCGGTCTCTGGATCATGAGGCCTCTCATGTCGATGCTTCTGTTTGTGGTCGGTTCTTTTTTCGATGACAGACGTCGATTTTATCGAAGATATAGACGGGGTTGGTGACATTCTATCTCCCACTTCATCCGGTTTTCTTTTCTTCAGGACGACCTTACGGATCGCTCCAGCCGGAGACAACTGCATGGACATAGAAGTTGAGGGCATTAGCTATAAATGGAACAGGTGCTCCATCTTCTCCATCAGGAGACTCCTGCCTTTTAGCGTCATCTCGGCACACTTCAGGCAGGTTAGGACATCGTGTCTCTCACAGAGTCACAGCACACACTCTAAGTGTGGGTCCATGATGGACATTGTATGACAACAAAATCGGGCATTTCTTAAAACCTGTAGCCATTATGAAGTCGGACAGCCTTCGACAACTTTCGGCTAATAGATACGGTACGGAACCAACGCAAAAATGGAAAAACTTATCGCGATGGTAAAAAAACGGGGGACCCCTGCAGTTTCTAAGTTTTCGGTTGTTTTATATATATGGTGAAAATCACCACACAGGACTCCAATTAACTGCGAGGCTAACGGCTTCGCGGAAAAAAAGAAGACTGAAGGGAGACCCCTGTGGCTGAGAATATCATGGCATGCCGAGCATGCTCAGTGGGCACACTGCCAGTCAAAAGTTTCTAGAAACTTTGACAGAAGTTTTTCCTTATAGGGCTCCATTACTGATGTCACCCATATGTGAGGACTAGCATCCTGCTTGTCCTGGGATAGCGAGTGCATCAAGGGCACCATGGCATCGAGTGCATAGAGGACTCCGCATCACGGCACAGAGGGCATTGAGGTCTGGATGCCCAAACTGGTGGAGCGAGACTCCAGTTCCACCGATGCAGATGGCACCGAAGGCCACCGTGGCATCGTGGGTGGTCACGCACCTCGACGGCATCAAGGGGACCATGGTACCTGAAGTTGGGCCCCTTCCCTGACATGGTCCCAACATCAATGCGTCAGACGAACAGTGCACTGGTCACAGCTGTGCATGGACAACTGTTCATCGGCATGGCATCAAAGTACAGCAACAAGCTGATAGCCCAGGCTCCACTCACCCTCTCTCCCAGGGAGATTGCATTGTCAAAGCTGGCAAGCAGAAGGGGAGGCACCCATGTGCAAGGACTACCATCCCGCTTGTCCTAGGAGAAAAGTTCACATCAGCAGGGTGTTGGGGAGAATCATGCTCAGGGGAGAGAGGAAGTGAAAAGCAACAAACTGCAGCTGCCATGGCCACAAGGACTTTGCCACACTCAGCAAACCAGCTCAGCACTGGATTAATGAGAACACTGCTTGCTATCATAATGTCAAAGCACAGGACTTGGAGCAGTCAACTCAAATTTGTAGTACTCTAGGGGTTAGCTCTAGTATATAGTCACAGAAAGGGTGATGAATGCATGAAGAAATCTTCCCCCCCCCCCCCCCCCCCAGGATGCATTGGGAGTACAGTTATCAGAATTCAAAAAGGCAAGAGGAGGAAATGTGTCATCGATGTGAACAGAAGCAGAAATCTCGTACTCCTCCATCAAGCAAGCTAACCCATTGTAAACAAAAGACATCTTAAGCTGAACAGAGCTGAAAAACCATCAAATTATTCGCTAGACATCAGATATGTCGGTAAAGCAGCGTTGCTTTCCTGTAACAGGTGTTATCCTAGGACAGCAGGATGTAGTCCTCACATATGGGTGACGTCACCGGACGGAGCCCTATCACGGAAAACTTTCTGTCAAAGTTTCTAGAAACTTTTGACTGGCTCAGTGAGCCTACTGAGCATGCCCAGCATGCCATTATCCCTTGAGCCACAGGGGTCTCCCTTCCATCTCATTTGTAGCAATAAGTGCAAACGAAAAATAAAATAAAACGTTTCAGACCCAACTCCGCGGGGTAGCGGGTGGATTTCGTGAGGACTACATCCTGCTGTCCTGGGATAACACCTGTTACAGGTAAGCAACTCTGCTTTATCCCAGGACAAGCAGGATGATAGTCCTCACACATATGGGTGATTAGCAAGCTACAGGCTGACTCATATTTGATTTGGTCTATCAGCATACAACTTGTGCAACAGGCACAACAACTGGTGTACTGTTGGAAAAAATGAGGCAGCCTGAAATCACAGCAGGTTGGATGTGGAAGGATTTGGGATTATACTGGAAATAAGTTCTTAAGACAGATTGGTCGAAGGCTGAATCTTGAGGTCCTTCCTTGTACAAGCAGTAATGGGCTGCAAATGTATGAAGAGAGCTCCATGTTACAGCTTTGCAGATATCAGCAATCGGCACTGAACGATAGTGTGCTACTGAGGTTGCCATGGCTCTCACTGAGTGTACCTTTACTCATCCCTGAAGAGGAAGGCCTGCTTTGTCATAGCAGAATATAATACAGTCTGCTAGACAATTGGAGAGAGTTTGTTTGCCCACTGCAACTCCTGGTTTGTTTTTATCAAAAGAAACAAAAAGAGTTGGGTGGATTTCCTAAGGAATGCAGTGCGGGCCAGGTAAAATGCAAGTGCAAGTTTATGTAAAACCTTCTCGCCCTGGTGAGAGTGAGGCCTAGGGAAAAATGTGGGCAAGACTATCGACTGATTCAAGTGGAAGTCAGTAACCACCTTGGAAAGGAATTTAAGGTGAGTACGTAGAACCACTCGGTCACGTAGGAACCTTGTATAGGTTACAAGCGCTTGTAACTTCTAGCAGAAGTAATGGCTACTAGGAAGAGAACTTTCTATGTAAGAAATTTTATATCACATGAATCTATAAGCTCAAACAGGGAACGCATGAGCCTCGTTAGTACTACCTTTAGGTCCCATTCAGTGACTGGTGGCCGTAGATGGGGCTTAAGTTGTAATAGACCCCTCATAAATCTACCTACAAGGGGTTGTGCTGTACCGGTGCATCCCCTACTCCCTTGTGGTATACTGAGATGGCACTCAGATGTACCCTCACCGAAGAGGTCTGGAAACCAGAGTCTGAAAGGTGCCAGAGATAGTCTAATAAAGATGAAGTGGAGCAGAAAAAGGGGTAAATAGCTTTTTGCATGCACCATATGGTAAATCTATTCCACTTAGAACGATAGGATTTTCATGTGGAAGGTTTTCGTGAAGCTACAAGCACTTGAGAGACATTAGTTGAAAGGTTGAGTGGTTGGAGGATCAAGGTTTCAACATCCAAGCTGTGATGGATAGGTTCTGAAGATTTGGATGGCGTAACTTGCCTTGGTTCTGAGTTATGAGAGTGGGTGATGTGCCAGGCGAATTGGTTCTCTGATCAAGAGGTCGAGAAGTATGGGAAACCATACTTGTCGAGGCCAGTACAGGGCTATGAGTATCATTGACCCTTTGTCCTGTTGTAGCTTCACGAGAGTTTTGGCTATTAGCGGTATCGGAGGATACGCATATAGGAGGCCTGAGTTCCAGGGGCGAGCAAAGGCGTCCATAGTTAACTGGTTCCGCTGCTTGTGCAGGGAGCAGAATCTGTCCACTTTGTGATTCAGTTTGGATGCAAAGAGGTCTATTGTTGGTTGACCCCAGCATTGGAAGATTCTGGTCATTACTACAGGATCCAGGGACCACTCGTGGGGATGGAACTGACGGCTGAGGCGATCTGCAACTACGTTGTGTTTGCCTGCTAGATAAGTGGCCCGGAGAAACATAGAATGTGTTAGGGCCCAGTCCCAAATTTGTGCGTCTTCTTGGCAGAGGAGATAAGAGCCCGTGCCTCCTTGTTTGTTCAGGTAACACATGGCAACTGTGTTGTCTGTTTGTATTAGAACAGTCTTGAGTGAAAGGCAGTCCTTGAATGCATAAAGAGCATAACGAATAGCTCGAAGCTCCAGGAAGTTGATTTGAAATGTTGCTTCGAGCTTTGTCCAAGTACCTTGAGTCTGAAGAGTGTTTACATGAGCCCCCCAACCTAAGGTGGATGCATCTGTGTTAAGGTTACTTGTGGAACTGGTTGCTGGAAGGGTAGGCCTGTTAGCAAATTGTTCATGTTTGTCCACCAGAGAAGAGATAAACGTAACTGGTGGGTTATTTGAATTGGAGATGACAGTGGTTGAATGGCTTGGAGCCACTGTGATCTCAAAGTCCATTGCGTTATTCTCATGGCTAATCTGGCATAGGAGTGATGTGGACAGTGGAAATCATGTGGCCCAGCAGTGTAAGGAACTGATGGGCTAAAGCTGTTTTCTTTGCGCGCAGGGATATAGCTAGCCTGGAAAGTGTGTCTGCGTGGTTGGGCAGGAAGGCTTTTGCTATAGTGGCATCTAACTCTGCTCCGATGAATTGTAGGAGGCGAGATGGAGTCAGATGGGATTTTTGGTAGTTGATGAGAAATCCCAGTGAGTGAAGTAGATTGATAGTGAGATTGAAAGCTCCTTGCTTGGATTGGCTCTTGATGAGCCAGTCGTCTAAGTAAGGAAAGACGTGTATGTGTTTCTTGCATAGATGGGCCGCAGCTACTGCTAGGCACTTTGTAAAGACACAGGGTGCCTAGGCAAGTCCAAAAGGCAGGACCCGGTATTGAAAATGTTGATTTCCCACTAGGAAGTGCAGGTACTTGCGGTGAGGTGGGAATATTGGAATGTGAGCTTAAGTGTCTTGAAGATCCAGAGAACAGTGCCAATCTCCTGTTTGTAAAAGGGGAAGCATGGTACTCAAGGACATCATTCTGAATTTTTCTTTCCGCAGAAATTTGTTGAGATTGCGGAAGTCTAAGATGGGCAGAGGCCTCCTGTTTTCTTTGGAATAATAAAATAGCGGGAGTAGAATCCTCTACCCTGCTGAGGTCAGGGAACAGGTTCCATGGCTCTGGCTCTCAGTAGGGTGGATAATTCTGACTCTAGAAGAGTTGTGTGATCTTTTGCGTACCCACAGTAAGTTGGGGGGGGAATCTCTGGGTACTGTGAGAAAGTTTAGATGGTAACCTCGTGTTATAATAGAAAGTACCCATTGAACTGTGGTGATGTGGATCCATTTGGGTAGAAAATGATGAACTCTGCCTCCTATAGGTAAATTTTGATTTGGATTTCTGGAGACGCTGCTGTTCTCTGGGAGTTCTTCAAAAACCAGATGCTTGGCCTGTTTGAGGTCTGGATGTTTTTTGTTGCCTAGTATGTCCTCTTTGAGGTGGCTTAGTTGTTCTTCCACGAGGAGCAGGTGGGTAATACCTGCGTGGTCAGTAGAATGGCTTTTTAGTGTCCTTTCTAGATGAGTGTCTGGCAGAAAGCGGGGCTTCTGTAGTGATGGTGGACAGTTGATGCATTTCATTGTGATCTTTAAGTTGTGCAACTGCATCTTGTACTTCATCTCCAAATAAGTTTTCGTCAGTACAAGGTAAGTCAGCCAGTCTATCTTGGACCTCAGGCCTGAGGTCTGATGCTTTCAACCATGCCCACCTCCTGGCACTGATGCCGGTTGCTGCCATTCTGGAGGCTGTTTCGAATGAATCGTAAGCCGCACGTACCTCGGGCTTCCCAGCCTCAAGGCCTTTATGTATGACAGTATTCAGGGTGTCCTGATGTTTTTGTGGAAGAGTTTCTGCTACTTCTTGAATCTGTTTCCATAAGTTTCTTTAGTATTGTGTCATGAACAGCTGATATGAGGCAATTCTTGACAAGAGCATGGAGCCTTGAAACATTTTGCATCCTAAATTGTCCAAAAACGTTTGGTCTTTGCCAGGGGGTGTTGACAAATGTGGACGAATCCTCGATTTCTTTTGTGCTGACTCTACCACAACAGACTGATATAAGAGTTGAGGTTTTTGGAAACCGGGTATATGCTGTACCAAATAAGTAGCATCTGTTCTTCTGATCACTGGAGGAACAGTAAAGGGATGCAAGTAACACATTTAAGACTAATCGGAAAAAATTCTCTCTCACTCAACGCACAATAAAGCGCTGGAATTTGTTGCCAGAGGATGTGGTTAGTGCAGTTAGTGTAGCTGGATTCAAAAAAAGGTTTGGATAAGTTCTTGGAGGAGAAGTCCATTAATGGCTATTAATCAATTATACTTAGGGAACAGCCACTGCTATTAATTGCATCAGTTCACCAACTTGAACTTCAAGGGAAACCTTGTCTGGTGGTTTTTGTACGGAGATTTCTTGTAAGGATAACCAATTTGCAGTTATCCTTTTCTTCGCCTCCGTCTATTGTTCTTTTATTGTTTTTAAAGATATTTCTGAAGATATTCACTTTTTTATGATTCTTTTTCTTATTTATTCTTAAAATCACTTCTCCCCGGCTGCTTCACCGACCCACTTCAATTTTTATTTTATACTTATCAAGGTCGCCGCCTTTATGGATGTTCATGGGTGCGGAGCTGCCCGTCCGACATTGGCCATGTTTCGGCACTATGTGCCTGCTTCAGGGACTGCGGGAGAATTGACTGTGTCCTCTGTCGGGTTCACAGTATCCATATCACCTTCAACATATAACAGTGTTTACTAATATAATGAACTGTAAAAACGCATTTCTAATTACTTTCAAATTTAAATCTTTTCCCACCTTCTCAATGAACAATTACTTACTCTTCAATATGCCATGTGTCAAGTGAGCGACACCTTCCGTGCTTGTCTGGGTGTCCTGTCTATTCTGACTCTTCTTATACCTGCCTCGGGTGCACACCTCCCAATCTCTTCCAAACCGAGGCTACCTCAAGTGTGTGCAATTAGGGGTAAATATCCTCTCTATACTCTTCCTCTAAATGCTGTTTTCTGCTTTTTCAAAGTGCGAATGTGTATTCTATTATAAGTAGCTGATCCCTTATATTGTTTTGAGAAATGTTGCCCTATCTTTTCTTTTTTTTTTTTTTTATTTTAATTTTTGATGTTTTCCATTCTCGTTACTGGCAGACCTGGTGGAAACCTGTATCTTAATTAGCTTCTTAGCACTATTCATATTCAGCAGACCTGGTGGAGACCTAGTCCCCACCACGTCCGCTAGTTGTTCCTGCCTCGTACTTGACGTCACATGTTAACATTGGGGGCGTTTCAGGGCTGGGACTAAAGACCGCGCCCGTCTATCACCTTACTAACTAAATAAAGCATTCGATTGGGTCTAGTGATCTCTCCTACTTCAATACTGCATCTCAAGCTTGTATTATGCCGGGATTTGAAAGTGTTCTTTTGCTTTTGTAATCATGATTGTTGAAACTAAAAACTATTTTAATTTTTGATGTTTTCCATCTTCGTTACTAGCGGACCTGGTGGAAGCCTGCATCTTAAATTATCTTCTTAGCGCTATTCATATCTAGCGGACCTGGTGGAGAACTGGTCCCCACTACGTCTGTTTGTTGTTCCTGCCTCGTACTTGACGTTACATATTAACACTGGGGGTTTTCGGGCGGGGACTAAAAACCGCGCCCGTCTATTACCTTACTAACTAAATCAAGCTGAATCATGCCGAAACATGGACAATGTCGGACGGGCAGCTCCGCACCCATGAACATCCATAAAGGCGGCGACCTTGATAAGTATAAAATAAAAATTGAAGTGGGTCGGTGAAGCAGCCGGGGAGAAGGGATTTTAAGAATAAATAAGAAAAAGAATCATAAAAAAGTGAGTATCTTCAGAAATATCTTTAAAAACAATAAAAGAATAATAGACTGAGGCGAAGAAAAGGATAACTGCAAATTGGTTATCCTTACAAGAAACCTCCGTACAAAAACCACCAGACAAGGTTTCCCTTGAAGAAGTTCAAGTTGGTGAATTAATTAAGAAGGGAAAGAGGTTGGTTAATGATCAATTAATCGCATCAGTGGCATGGGATCTTCTTAGTGTTTGGGTACTTGCCAGGTTCTTGTGGCCTGGTTTGGCCTCTGTTGGAAACAGGATGCTGGGCTTGATGGGCCCTTGGTCTGACACAGCATGGCAAGTTCTTATGTTCCCAAAGTCAATGCTGCAGGTCTACCAGTACTTCATTTACTGGTATAACCACTATTTCTTTTGGAGCATCAACGAATTAGAGTACCTCCAATGTCCAATGCCTTGTATCTTCCTCTGTTGCTAGTTGAAAAGGGATTGTTTCTGACATTCCCCTTATGAAATTTGAAAAGGAGAGGTCTTCAGGTGGTGACTTTCTCCTTTCCTCTGGTGGAGAGGGTTCTGACAAGGTATCTTCGGTAGAAGAATCAGTATTTACATCTTCCCAGGTATCTGAAAAGGTGCTTGGTTGAGGACTTGAAGGAGGAATGAAGAATGGTGTTGAAGGACGTAAAGTCATCGATTGTTTTGGTTGATTCTTCAGTGGCATCGATGGTAACGGTTGTGGCACAGATGGCACCAGGGAAAAACGCGGACATCTCAGTCCCGAGAGTCATGACTGTCCCAGCATCGGTTGAGGCATCGGTGATTGTGGATCAGAATCTATGCCTTCTTCATCCGACGACCAGGAAATGGGTATCGGATCTTTCGGAGGCTGTGTTGGTTCCTTCGGCATCGATGGCCCAGGTTGTGTCATCAGGGCATCGATCAATGCATCAAGTTTGGTAAGTAATGGTGTGAACATCGATGGCTCCGGCATTGGTGCTGGTATGGGAGCCGGCACCAGTGGATATAGTTCCCGGAGGGCATCGATGACTGCCTGGCGGATAAATCCGTCCAGTTCTTCCCAGTATAGCTGATGAGGATAGAGCAGCTACAGGGGGTGGCAGACTCGGTGGAACTGGCTCCTCCATAGTTCCCTGTGGAGGCGCAATACCCAGCACCAATATCAGTGGAGATCGCCGTGGACACTCTGGTGTTGAGGGCATAGTCGACCCCTCTTAACCTTGTCCTCTTTGGGGGTGGCTCGATGGCCATCGAAGCTGCTATAAATCAGTGCCGGCACTGGGCATGGATTCCTTTCGGTGCCGGTGTCTATGTTTTTCACGGTGCTCGGCCTGGTCTTTCCCCAGCACAGAGGTAGATTTTGTCGATGACTTTGATGGTATCGGGGATGGGTGGTCACCACAGCCTTCATGTACCCAGCGGGTCTTTTATCATCACTTTTTTGGATACCCCTGCCGGTGAAGATTGTGTAGACGTCGATGGAATTAACTGTAGTTTAAACAGAGTTTCCATTTTTTCCAGGCGAGCCCGCCTACCTTTCACTGTCATTTCGGCGCACTTAGGACACGTGGAAACGTCATGTGTAGCGCCAAGACATAAGAAGCACTCATCGTGGGGGTTGGTTATCGACATAATGCAAGGGAACTTTGGGCACTTTCTAAACCCTGTTGCCATGACAAAATGTTGAGGCCTGACAGCCATCGACGGCCTGCGGGCAACGAGGGATGGTGAGAACGGTTTTGACCGCAAAACTAAATGTTTTACTCACTGAATTGAAGAAAAATGAATTTAAATGGGAGACCCCTATGAGGGGATATTTTTCTCAAGAATTAATATTTTTTCCGTGAGGAGAATTGTGTGAGGAATCACACAGAGCTCCTAACCGCGAGGCAAACTGCAGCACGGGAAAAAAAAAGAGACTGAAGGGAGACCCCTGTGGCTTGAGGGATAATGGCATGCTGGGCATGCTCAGTAGGCTTACTGTGCCAGTCAAAAGTTTCTAGAAACTTTGACAAAGTTTTCCGTGATAGGGCTCCATCCGGTGATGTCACCCAAATGTGAGGACTATCATCCTGCTTGTCCTGGGATAAAGAAAAAAAACCAAGGACTTCCAAAAGTTTTCATATGCAAAACTAGGAGAAAAGGGCGAAGCTGATAAAGACAACATGGTGGCAGGTGATCTAACCAGACTGGAGGACAGCCAGGAAACTGCTGGGGCAGGCAATGGAACTGATATACCAACTCGGGAAGAATTTTGAGAATGGCCCCGCGATCTACGCCAGGACATTAGAACCCACAAGCAGATTACAGTTCTAATTTCAGACTTAAAGGAGGAAAAGCAGAGTTGCTTACCTGTAACAGGTGTTTTCCCAGGACAGCAGGATGTTAGTCCTCACAGATGGGTGGCATCATCAGATGGAGCCCTGTCACGGAACACTTTTGTCAAAGTTTCTAGAACTTTGACTAACACACTGAGCATGCCCAGCATGACACTAACCCTGTGGCCACACAGGGTCCCTCTTCAGTCTCATTCTAAAGCAAAAAATAAAACAAACCATGGGAGAACACCTGTTACAGGTAAGAAACTCTGCTTTCTCCCAGGACAAGCAGGATGGTAGTCCTCACAGATAGCCTGTAGTTTGCTATTCGCCTATCTCAGAAAATAGTAGGCCAACCAGCACCCAAAGAGTGCAAAAGGCACAACATGGGTGCTGTTGGCAACGGAGAGGTAGCCTGAAATTCACAGTGGGCCCTAGGTAGGAGGAGGAGTTGGGTTCTTACACTGGAAACAAATTATGTAGGACAGACTGGCCAAAGATGCTGTCTTGCAGACCAACCTTGTCCAGATAGTAACGGGCTGCAAAGGTGTGGAGAGAGCTCCATGTCGTGGCCCAGCAGATGTCAGAAATGTGCTACTGACGTTGCCATGGCCCTGACTGAGTGCGCTTTCACACATCCCTCAACCGGAAGGCCTGCTTACTGATAGCAGAAAGCAATACAGTCCACCAACCAGTTAGATAGGGTCTGCTTGCCCACCGCAACTCCAAGTCTCTTTTTGTCAAAGGAAACAGTTGGGTGGACTGCCTGTGGGCTGCGATGCGGTCCAAATAAAAGGCGAGCACACACTTGCAGTCTAACGTATGCAGGGCTCACTAACCTGGGTGAGTGTGGCGCCTTGGAAAAAAGGTGGGCAACACGATGGACTGATTGAGGTGGAAGTCAGTTACTACCTTTGGCAGGAACTTAGGGTGAGTGCGTAGTACTACCCGGTCATGGAGGAATCTCGTGTATGGCGGGTAGGTTACCAGGGCTGCAGCTCACTGACCCTGCGAGCAGATATAATTGCCACTAGGAAAATGACTTTCCAAGTGAGGTGTCTGAGCTCACAGGAATGCAGGGGCTCAAATGAATGCCGTATGAGCTGTGCTAGTACCACCTTGAGATCCCAGACCACAACCGGGGGATGTAGTGGAGGCTTCAGCTGTAGTAAGCCTCTCATGAAGTGCCTCACAAGGGGTTGCGCCAATATTGAGGCATCCCCTATCCCTTGATGGTAAGCAGCAATGACACTCATGTGTACTCGGAAGAAGTCTGAAGACCAGAATCAGATATGTGCCAGAGGTAGTCCAGGAGTCTCGTTGTGGGGCAAGAGAAGGAATTCAACCCTTTCTGCATGCACCACGCAGAGAATCTAGCCCACTTCGATCAATAAGATTTCCATGTGGAAGGCTTTCGCGAAGCTACTAGCACCTGTGAGACATCAGAAGAGAGGTCGAGGGGTTGTAGTATTAACCTCTCAACATCCAGGCTGTCAGGGCAAGGGACTGGAGTTCGGATGGCGCAGTTTGCCCTGAGATCCTGCGTAATGAGGTTGGGCGCCGCACCCAGGCGAGTGGGCTCCTGGACAGAGAGGTTGCAAAGAATGGGAAACCAGACTTGGCTCGGCCAATACAGGGCTATGAGAACCACTGAGCTTTGGTCCTGTTGTAGCTTCACGAGAGTCTTGCTTATCAGCGGAATCAGAGGGTACGCGTATAGGAGTTCCATACTCCAGGGTTGGGCGAAGGCATCCTGTAATGATGTCCTTCAGTCCTTGTGTAGGGAGCAGAATCATTGCACTTTGCGGCTCTGCTTGGATGCAACAGGTTGATGTCCGGTTGACCCCACTGATGGAAGATCCTGCTCGCCACAGAGGGATCCAGAGACCACTCGTGGGGCTCAAATTTTCAACTGAGGCTGTCTGCAACTACATTTCTTGTGCCTGCCAGATAAATGGCTCACAGTAGTATGGAATGCGATAGGGCCCAGGCCCAAATCTGTGCCGCCTCTCAGCAGGGGTACCTGAACAAATGGGGGCACGGGCTCTTACCTACTCTGCTGAGAGGCGGCACAGATTTGGGCCTGGGCCCTATCGCATTCCATACTACTGTGAGCCATTTATCTGGCAGGCACAAGAAATGTAGTAGCAGACCGTCTCAGTTGAAAATTCGAGCCCCACGAGTGGTCTCTGGATCCCTCTGTGGCGAGCAGGATCTTCCATCGGTGGGGTCAACCGGACATAGACCTGTTGCATCCAAGCAGAGCCGCAAAGTGCAATGATTGAGAGAGTTGAGAGCTCTGACTCCAGGAGTACTGTGTGATCATCCAGGCTCCACTCCGGGAAAAGAAGGGAGTCTGGAGCATCAGTGAGAAAGTTTAGGCGGTAACCATGGGTTATGATGGACAATACCCATCGGTCTGTGGTAATTGGATGCCAATTGGCAGCGAAGTGGCAGAGGCAGCTTCCCACTGGTGAGTTGGGTTGTGGGGTCGGGGGGGGGGGGTGACTGCTGCTCTCTGGATAGGAGTCAAAATCCAGCTGCAGGTCCAGGTTGGGGAGCTGGCTGAGCTCTAGGAGTCCTTTGTTGAGTTTGTTCTCTCTGAGGGGGCCGAGCTGTCCGAACACGGGACGCAGGAGGGAAGTACCTACATGGCCTGTAAAATTGTTTCCTAGTGTCCCAAGGTGGGCTTCTACGGGCTGCGGAAGGAGCATCTGAGGTAGCGGTGGATAGCTGACGCAGTTTCATGGTGGTCCTTAAGCTAACGTTTGACGTTGGCAGTGTACGATAGTAAGGTTGACCAGTTGAACCATTTGAGTTTTGAATTGTGGGTCCTTAAGCTAAGCCACTGCATCCTGGATCTTGTCCCCAAACAGGTTTTCTCCTGTACAGGAGAGATCAGCCAATTTGTCCTGCACCTCTGGGCGTAGGTCAGAGGCTTTAAGCCAGGCCAGGTGTCTTGCACTAAATCCAGCTGCTGAGACTCTGGATGCTGTTTTGAAAGTGTCATAGGCTGCTCTGACCTCATGTTTTCCCACCTCCAATCCTTTTTGGAGGATGGAGGCTAAGCCCTCTTGGAATTGCTGTGGCAGGGTTTCTGAGAATTCCTGGACTTGTTTCCAGAGATTCCTATTATATTGGGTCAATTGGTTAATTGCTCGCTTGCTATGCAAGCAATTAACATTGACCCTTGAAACACTCTACGCCCTAATGCATCCAACACTTTCTGCTCTTTTCCAGGAGGGGCAGAGGAGTGTGGATGGGACGTTTTGGCCTTCTTTTGGGATGATTCCACAACCACAGAATGGTGGGGTAATTGGCTCTTTTGAAATCCCAGGGCTTGCTGTACTAGGTACGTGGCATTGGGCTTTCTATTGACTGGAGGCACAGCACCTGGATGCTCCCAGAGGCGGTGCAAGAGATTGAGGAGAACTTTGTGCACTGGAATTGCCATTACCTCTTTTGGAGCATCTACAAATTGTAGAACCTCCAACATTTTGTGCTGAGCATCCTCCTCCATTACAAGTTGGAATGGAACAGCCTCAGACATCTCCTTGACAAAACTGACGAAGGAGAGGTCCTCCGGAGGGGAACGAAGCCTTTCTTCCGGAGTGAAGGTTCTGAGAGAAGTTCCTCAGAAGCTTGTGAGGAGTGGTCGAAGGATGCATCGTCCCATGGATCATAGGCAGTCTCCTCCTCACCAACTGGACCTCCAGATGGAGGGAAAAAGCCTAACCCAAGAGGGCGGGAAGGCAGCACCAGTGGATGGTGAGTTGGTATCGAGGTAGGCAGCATCAGCACCGAAGGAGGCAGCACCAGCCAGAGGCTAGTGAGGTGCACCGAGGCACCGGTAGACCTGATAGCCCTGGAACGGGTTCCGGCATCGGAGGGTCCCATGCAGGGGCCACATCTTCCTCCTCCGAGGAACCTGGAATAGAAATCGGGGGAGGAATCGGTGGTTGGTGCGGTGCTAGCGAACCCGATGGAGCAGGCTGGGTTGGTAGGACACCGATGAGGGTGTCCAAACACTCAAGGAGCGGTGGCAACAGAGGGTGCCGGTTTCGGTGCTGGTATGGGGCTGGCGCCAGTGGCGAATGGAAACCCCGAAGTGCATTCTGCACTACCTGTTGGACTAACCGGACCAATTCCTCCCTAAAGGATGGTGTGGATAACACTGCGCCTGGGGTAGCAGGCAGGCTAAGAGTAACCGGAGCCTCCACAGGAGTCTGTGGAAGCTCGGTACCCGGCACCAATATCTGTGGGGAACACCTCGGGGTCCCGGGCCCAGAGGAGAATGGGGGCTCCTCTCCCCGGGCGCTCTTTCGGGGTGAATCAGTTGAGGCCGGCACCAGTCGGGGACGACGTTGTTGCTGGTGGCAATGTGTCCCACGGTGCTTCTTCCAGTCCTTCTCCAGCACAGAGGATGATGTCGCAGAAGTTTTGGATGGGTGACGTCTGTGACGATCACCTGCTCCACAGTCTTCCTGGCAGGGCAACAACAGAGAGGGGTCAGAGGTAGATGGACCTCGCTGACTATGGAGTAGAGCGTTTTGAAGCAAACAAGTGCTCCATCTTTTCCAGTTGGGCGCATCGGCCTTTGGGGGTCATCTGCGCGCAACTTGGGCATCGACGAACGTCGTGGGAAGGCCTGAGGCACAAAACAGACATCGTGCGGGTCCGTTATGGACATAGTCCGTGGACACTCGGGGCACTTTCTAAAACCAGTCGCCATGTTGAAAAAAAAGCGGCACGCAGTCACACAGAGGGTTATACTGATGGAAACCGACCATAAAAATGCAGAAAGCACTTACCAAGCGTCGGAGGAAAGGAAGCGCGATGGGGGACCCCGGTGAGGGGAAAAAACAAAGATAAACTTCAAAATTTTCCGTGAGGAAATTTCTCACAGAGCTCCAAAAAACTGCAAGACAACTGCAGCGCAGAAGAAAAGAGACTGAAGGGGGACCCCAGTGTGGCCACAGAGTTAGTGTCATGCTGCACATGCTGAGTATACCAATCAAAGTTCTAGAAACTTTACATAAGAACATGCCATACTGGGTCAGACCAAGGGTCCATCAAGCCCAGCATCCTGTTTCCAATGGTGGCCAATCCAGGCCATAAGAACCTGGCAAGTACCCAAAAACTAGGTCTATTCCATGTTACCATTGCTAGTAATAGCAGTGGCTATTTTCTAAGTCAACTCAATTAATAGCAGGTAATGGACATCGCCTCCAAGAACTTATCCAATCCTTTTTTAAACACAGCTATACTATCTGCACTAACCACATCCTCTGGCAACATATTCCAGAGTTTAATTGTGCACTGAGTGAAAAAGAACTTTCTCTGATTAGTTTTAAATGTGCCACATGCTAACTTCATGGAGTGCCCCCTAGTCTTTCTATTAGCCAAAAGAGTAAATAACCGATTCATATCTACCCGTTCTAGACCTCTCATGATTTTAAACACCTCTATCATATTCCCCCCTCAGCCATATCTTCTCCAAGCTGAAAAGTCCTAACCTCTTTAGTCTTTCCTCATAGGGGAGCTGTTCCATTCCCCTTATTTTGGTCGCCCTTCTCTGTACCTTCTCCATCGCAATTATATCTTTTTTCAGATTCGGCGACCAGAATTGTACACAGTATTCAAGGTGTGGTCTCACCATGGAGCGATACAGAGGCATTATGACATTTTCCGTTTTATTCACCATTCCCTTTCTAATAATTCCTAACATTGTTTGCTTTTTTGACTGCTGCAGCACACTGAACAGACGATTTCAATGTGTTTTCCACTATGAAGCCTAGATCTCTTTCTTGGGTTGTAGCACCTAATATGGAAGCTAACATTGTGTAATTATAGCATGGATTATTTTTCCCTATATGCATCACCTTGCACTTATCCACATTAAATTTTATCTGCCATTTCGATGCCCAATTTTCCAGTCTCACAAGGTCTTCCTGCAATTTATCACAATCTGCTTGTGATTTAACTACTCTGAAAAATTTTGTATCATCTGCAAATTTGATTATCATACTCATCATATTTCTTTCCAGATCATTTATAAATATATTGAAAAGTAAGGGTCCCAATACACATCCCTGAGGCACTCCACTGCCCACTCCCTTCCACTGAGAAAATTGTCCATTTAATCCAATTCTCTGTTTCCTGTCTTTTAGTAATTTGTAATCCATGAAAGGACATCGCCACCTATACCATGACTTTTTACTTTTCCTAGAAGCCTCTCACGAGGAACTTTGTCAAACGCCTTCTGAAAATCCAAGTACACTACATCTATCGGTTCACCTATATCCACATGTTTATTAACTCCTTCAAAAAAGTGAAGCAGATTTGTGAGGCAAGACTTGCCTTGGGTAAAGCCATGCTGACTTTGTTCCATTAAACCATTAAAGAAAAGTGTTCCATGACAGGGCTCCATCTGATGTCACCCATCCTGCTTGTCCTGGGAGAATCTCAGATATTGGTCGGAGAGTGAACAAGATGAATATAGGAGTGGGTACCCATGCAGAAAATCTAAAACAGGTTCGTGCCGAATATAACACTATTAAGGATGAACTTGAACCATGGGCGGCAAAAGTTGAAGATCTAGAAAACCACTCTCGGAGATGTAATCTACGTTTTAGGGTATTCCGGAATCCCCTGAGTACATGGACTGTGCAGCAACAATATGGAGATTCTGCCAACATCTATTAAGACAAGGAGGGCCTGCATCGGAATCAACGGTGGAGACAGACAAAAAGTTGGAAAGAGTCCATAGGGCTTTGGGACAGAAAAACAACAATAGGCCCAGGGACATAACTGTCTGTTCTCATTCATTCACAACTAAAGAACAAATCTACAACGTTGCATGCAAGCAATTGACAAGGAAATGGGAGGAGAACGAAGTATATCTACGACGACATTTCACCAATCACTCAAAAAAGGGCAAGGATTTCGTGAAATCACAATTTTGAGAGCAAACAAGATAAGATATAGATGGCTACATCCCTTTGGACTGTGGTTTAACATACAAGGATCTTCATACCAGGCTAAAACACCAAACAAAACCATGCAGATTCTTTGAGAGACTGGATTCGATGTTCCTAACCCATGTACTTCAATGCAGCCAAAACAACAACATAGAGAAGGGAATCCAAAATGGCAGCGGATATCAAAAGGCGGACACAGATTGAGAAGAAACTCAGAAGGCTCAACATCGCTGCAAACAGGAACTTGACTGACAGATCGGATATCCCAGGCAAGAGACTATTTGAGTAAGATTGCTGCCAGTAAGAATAGCCTTGGCTAATGCCTTGTGGCTAACGGAACTATATTCAAGCACTTGAGGCTATTTACAAGTATACACGAATGTATATATAGAAACTGAATTATCCGACAGCTCTGGTAAAAATTGCAGTCTTTGAATATGCCAATAAGAAATTATTATGGTATCACTACCCTAAGTGTTTAGAATTAGGGGGATTCTGCTTGATGGAACTGCGACAATGATATGGTGATATTTGTGGTTTAGGAGTCACAAAAAGAGAGGAGATGGGAAGGGATGGGGGGGGGGGATATATGGAGTAGTCTTTCTAAAACCAGGGAAGAATATAACGGGGGCAACTTTTAATTTAAAAAGGTGAGCCAGAACAGAAAAAACGAGGGTGCACGGAACAAATAATAGGAATGGTAGGGGGGTAAAAGATAGGATTCATTCTACCAGCAATGTGGTTTTTGAGATGTGTTTCCAGATCACAAAATGGCACTGCGCTTTTCATGACTTTTATTAATAGGATATGACCCGACTAACGGTAGGTTTCACTAAATGTGAAAGGCCTGAATACCTTTCGAAAGAGATATTTATTACCTAAGGAACTAAAGAGACTTAAAGCAGCAATTGGGTATGTCCAGGAGACATCTCAAAAAACGCTATGAATCTTTAATGCGCTCACATGATTATCCCACTAGTTACTGGTCGGCATGCTCATCTGTCTCTAAATACGCTGGAGTTGGCATAATGTTCCATAAAGATTTTGTATTTGAACATATTTCCCACTATGCAGATCCTGGAGGGAGATAGCGAATGTTGCTTACCTGTAACAGGTGTTCTCACAGGACAGCAGGATGTTAGTCCTCAGACATCATCAGGATGGAGCCCAATAACAGAAAACTTCTGTCAAAGTTTCCAGAACTTTGACTGGCCTCTACTGGGCATGCCCAGCATGGCACTAACCCTGCAGCCAGCAGGGGTCCCCCTTCTGTCTTATTTGATAGCTACAGGCAGTGCCGAAAAATCTACTAGATAAATGAGGCTTGACCGACGTGCTGCAAATGCGCAGTAGAGAGCACGTCGGTCAGAGGGCAGCAAGCGGTGGGGAGGAGCAGCGGCGACGGTGGCGGCAGTACAGAAGGTCTCCAGGGTTCTCTCTCTCACGCGGGGAGAAGCGGCGGCACAAACAGAAATGGGAGGTCTCCGGGAGTCTCTCTCTCGCGCGCCTCATCACCGAGCGTCGGGCAGGCCAACAATGAGCCCGGTGGAGAGTCGCGCGCAAGACACCCCCGGTGGTGAGACGCGCGTCCTGGATAAGAGAGGAAGAGGGAGGGAGGAGGGCTGAGGGAGAGGGATGGTGTTGTGGAGGAGGTGGGAAGGAAGAGTGTGTGAGTAAGTGGGGAGGGTAAAGTTGTGGAGTACAGAAAAAGGGAGTGGAGGAGGGCTGAGGGAGAGGGAGAGGAAAAGGGAAGGAAAGGGAAGATGAGAAGGGATGGAAGGAAGAGGATGTGAGTAAGTGGGAAGGGTAAAGTGGAGTAGAGAAAAAGAGGGAGTGGAGGAGGGCTGAGGGAGAAGGGGAAGGAAAAGGAAGGTGAGAGGGGAAGGAAAAGGGAAGAGGATTTGACTGAACAAGTGAGAAGGGTAAGAAGTTCTGGAGCAGAGAAAAAAAAGAGTGTAGGAGGGCTGGGAGAGGGAAGGGGTTGTAGATGAGGTGAGAGGGGAAGGAAAGGAAAGATGAGAGGGGATGGAAGGAAAAGGGAAGTTGTGGAGAACATAGTGGGTCTAACCGTGAGGTCTGACCGATGGAATCTCGCCCGTTTTAACGGGCTTAACGGCTAGTAAAATAATAAAACATTACGAACCCACAACCGCGGAGCGGTGGGTGGGTTTCGTGAGGACTAACATCCTACTGTCCTGTGAGAACACCTGTTACAGGTAGGCAACATTTGCTTTCTCACAGGACAAGCAGGATGGTAGTCCTCAAAAATGGGTGAGTACCGAGCTGAGGATGTCCGAGCATGCACCAAATGTACCCAAAGGCGTGCAACGGCACAACAACTGGGGTGGAATTTGGTAGAGGGCACCCTGAACCCCACCGGGCAGGCGGAAGGGTGTTGGTACGTCACGTTGTAAAGAAGTTACGAAGGACAGACTGGCCAAAGATGGAATCTTGTCTTCCGGCTTTGTCCAAGCAATAGTAGGCTGCACAGGTGTGAAGAGAACTCCAAGTGGCAGCCCTACAAATGTCAGGAAGCGGCACTGATCGTAGGTGTGCTACTGACGTCGCCATGGCCCTCACAGAGTGTGCTCTAACACAGTCTTGAAATGGAAAGCCCGCTTGCTGATATAGCAGGATATGCAGTCCGACAACCAGGAGGAGAGAGTCTGCTTACCCACAGGCTTCCCCAATTTGTTAGGGTGAAAAGAGAAGAATAATTGAGTGCTTTCCCTGTGGGCAGCTGTACGGTCTAAGTAGAATGCTAGAGCCCGTTTACAGTCAAGGGTATGCAGAGCCTGTTCTCCTGGATTGGCATGGGGCCTGGGAAAAAAGGTAGGTAGTATAGTGAATTGATTGAGATGAAAATCGGAAAATTCCTTAGGTAAGAATTTCGGGTGAGTGCAGAGTACTGCCCAGTCCTGCAGACGTTTAGTGTAAGGCGGATGGGTAACTAGAGCCTGCAATTCACTAACTCTGCGAGCTGAAGTGATTGCCAAAAGGAAAATCACTTTCCATGTGAGATATCGAAGTTCACAAGAGTGAAGAGGCTCGAATGGTGGTTTCATGAGCCGACCCAGAACGAGATTGAGGTCCCAAGAAGGGGCCGGAGGACATAGCGGAGGCTTGATGTGGAGCAAGCCCTTCAAAAAAACGTGTTACAAGGGGTTGTACTGATATAGGGGCATCCCCGACACTTTTATGGAAGGCGGCTACCGCACTGACATGCATTCTGATGGAAGAAGTCTTAAGACCTGACTCTGATAGATGCCAGAGATAGTCTAGAAACTTCGGGATTGGACAGGAAAAGGGGTCAAGGGACTGAGAAGAGCACCATGACGTGAATCTTTTCCATTTGTAAGAGTAAGCTTTTCTCGTGGAAGGCTTCCGTGAAGCAATCAAGACACGGGAAACTGGTTCAGAAAGGTTAAGTGGCTGAAGGATTAACCTTTCAACATCCATGCCGTCAGGGACAAGGCTTGAAGATTGGGAAGGCGTAGGCACCAGTCATTTTGAGTGATCAGAAGCAGGTCCTTTGCCAAGGGAATGTGCCTACGGATAGAGAGATCCTGAAGTATCGGAAACCACACTTGGCCTGACCAGTGAGGTGATATCAGGATCATGGTTCCCTTGTCCTGACATAAGTTCACGAGAGTCTTCGAGAGAAGAGTAAGTGGAGGGAATGCGTAGACCGGTTTGCCCATGAGAGGGAGAATGTGTCTCTGGGTTGAGAGAGTTTGCTGCGAATGAGAGAGCAGTAGTTGTCCACTTAGCAGTTTTGTGGGGACGCAAAGAGGTCTATTCGAGGATATCCCCATTGCTGGAAGATGGAGGTCGCTACCGAGGGATTGAGAGACCACTCATGCGATTGAAAGACGCGACTCAGCTTCTCTGCCAGCAGATTGTCAACTCCCGGCAACCAGGTGGCCCTAAGGTACATGGAATGGGAGAGAGCTTCCGCCCAAATCTGCACAGCTTCTGACGCAGAAGGAAGGAGCCTGTGCCTCCCTGCTGTTGATGTACCACATAGCCACCTGGTTGTCCGTCTGAATCAGGATGACTTGATTTGAGAGGCGATCCTGAAAAGCCCTGAGAGCATATCTGATTGCTCGAAGTTCCAGGAAATTTATTTGGTGTTTGACTTCCTCTGGAGACCAAGATCCTTGTGTCTGCAGATTGGCCAAGTGGGCTCCCCAACCGAGGTTGGAAGCGTCGGTTGTGAGAGTGATTTGAGGGTCTGGAGCCTGGAAGGGCAAGCCCTGGAGGAGATTGATCTGATTTTTCCACCAGGAGAGACACAGACTGAGTGAGTCAGTGACGTGGACAATGGTCGACAGGGGCTGAATGGATTGAGTCCATTGATACCTCAGAATCCAGTGCATGAGTCTTATGGCCAAGCGGGCCATTGGTGTGCCATGATCTGAGGATGCCATGTGTCCCAGGAGGATGAGAAACTGGCGTGCAGTCGCGGAGTGCTGAGACTGCAGCTGGTGAGCAAGAGACGCAAGAGTCAGTGCTCATAGTCGAGGCAGGAAAGCCTTTGCCTGTAAGGTGTCCAAGTCTGCCCCAATGAATGACAAGGTTTGAGATGGGACTAAGTAGGATTTGTCGTAGTTGACGAGAAATCCTAATGAAATTAGTGTGTTAAGGTTAGATTGAGGGACGACAGAGCAGCTTGCTGAGTGGGAGCCCTGATTAACCAATCGTCCAGGTAGGGGTAGACGTGAACATCTTGGGTTCTGAGGAAGGTTGAGATGACTACGAGGCATTTTGTTAAGACTGGTGGCGCAGACGCTAGGCCGAATGGAAGCACTTGATATTGATAGTGCTTGGGGCCTACTAGAAACCTCAGGTATTTGCGATGAGATGAAGTTATCGCAATATGAGTGTATGTGTCCTGGAGGTCCAGAGAGCAGAGCCAGTCTCCTCTTTGCAGAAGAGGTAGAAGTGAGCCCAAGGTGACCATCTTGAACTTTTCTCGCTGGAGGTACTTGTTGAGGGCGCATAGGTCCAGGATAGGACGGGCGCCTCCAGATTTTTTGGGATTAGAAAGTACCGGGAATAGAACCCTAGGCCGTGCTGAGAGTATGGTACGGGTTCTATTGCTTTGGACTGGAGAAGGAGGGAAACCTCTTGATCCAGAAGAATGGAGTGATCGGATGTTCTCCACGTCGGTAGAGGTGGGGAGTCCGGAGGCATGGAGAGAAAGTTCAGGTGGTAACCCTCAGCAATTATTGTCAATACCCATTGGTCGGAGGTGATTGACAGCCATATGTTGTGGAAGTGGCACAATCGACCTCCCATTGGTATGTGAGGCAGAGGAATCTGGCTGCTGCTCTCTAGGTGGAAGTCAAAAACCTGAAGCAGGCCCTGGTTATGGAGATGCTTGTGGCTTTTGTTTACGTGTTTGACAAGACTGCAGTTTTTGATAAGGTCTCGTGGCACGGGATCTGGTTGGTGGCGGGTAAGACTTCTTCAGGCAGAAGTACTTTTAGAGTCATTTCTGAAGGGCTGTTTTGAAGAGAAGTCGGAAGGCATCAGAAAGAGCTGTATTAGGGTCTCATGATGGTCCTTTAGTTCCGCAACCGTCCGTTGAATCTGTTCGCCAAACAGATTATCTCCGACACAAGGAAGGTCGGATAACCTGTCTTGTACTTCCGGGCGAAGGTCAGAAGACTTGAGCCAGGCCCACCGACTCGCCGAAACAGCAGCTGCAGATACTATAGTAGAAGTATCAAAGATGTCATAAGATGTTCTGATCTCATGTTTGCCTGCCTCAAAACCTTTGTTTACTAGGGTTTGTAATTGTTCTTGAAATTGCTGAGGAGGGAGTCTGAGAAGTCCTGTATCTGCTTAAAAATGACCCCGTTATATTGGGTCATATAAAGCTGATAGGCAGCAATTCGGGAGATGAGCATTGACCCTTGGAAGACCCGGCGACCAATGGTATCTAGGAACTTCTGTTCCTTGCCAGGGGGAACAGAAGAGTGAGGCTTTGACCTCTTCGCTCTCTTCTGTGCAGACTCCACCACGACAGAGTGGTGATCCAGTTGTGATTTCAGAAAACCTGGAGCTGACTGCACCAAGTAGGTAGTGTCAGCTTTCCTGTGTACCAAAGCAATGGAGCCAGGATGTTCCCAGTTCTTCTTAAGGAGATCCAGAAGGGCCTGATGGATGGGAATAGAGGTGATTACCTTGGGAGCATCCAGGAACTGGAGCAACTCCATAATCAGGTGCCTATCATCCTGTTCAATCTGTAATTGGAAGGGAACCAATTCAGACATTTCCTTCACAAAGTTTATAAAGGAGCGGTCCTCTGGAGGAGAACGCTTCCTACTTTCAGTGGATGAAGGTGGTGAAGGTAAATCATCGTTGTCTGTCGAGGAATCATCAGCCCAGGTATCATAAGGATCAGCATGTGTCCTTCTAGGAACTAGAGGGGGACAGGGTGGTGGAATACCTGACGGTCCCGGTCTAGGCTCTGAAGGAATCTGAGAAATTATCGGAGGCACCGATGACGGCATCGAAGGCACCGGCGCAGGCATTGAGGGCATCGATGGATGGCTCGGTGGCACCGATGGACGTACTGGCACCGATGGTTAGATCGGTGGCGAGGGACGTATCGGCATCGATGGCTGAGGCAGAACTCCCGATGGAGGGGTGCGGAACGGTGTTTCTCCTCCCGATGACACTGTAAGTAGAGAGGGCACCAGAGCCATCGGAGACCCGGGATCCATCGGTGGAAAAGCGGCCATAAGCGCTTCCAACCTGGAGAGCAGCGGTGCCAGCGCTGCCGGAATCAGGTCGATGATCGGTTCCGCAAGCGGTACCGGAGGAACCTGAAATCGATGGGCTCCTGAACCATCCGGTTTAGTTCTTCTCGGAAACCTGGAGCAAGCAGCCCCGATTCCGGAACAAAAGAGGGAGGCAGAGGCATAGCCGGAGGGACCACCATTAAAGGCTGCGTCACGGCTCCAGATCCCCTGTCGGGTGAGGTTGCCTTGGTGACCCGGTCGCAGAAACGGTCGGTGCCTTTTCTGGACAGGGTTTCTTCGACAGCGGCTCGGACGATGGCGAGGTCGATGATTTCGCTCCCTCGATGGTCTGAGACTTACGGTGTCGAGGGCAAAGTTTGTCCCTGCGATCCCCTCGGTCCTGAGGGGGAGTAGAGGGTGTCTATGGCCGAGAAGTCATCGATGCCAGGCGGTCACCAGCCGGTCGATGCTGGCGCGAAGTTGACAGTGCCAGCTCTGACGACGTCGATGCAAAGGACGGAGTCGGGGTTTGAGCACGGAAGATAAATTCCATCTTCTCCATTCTGGCCTTGCGACCCTTTGGTGTCATTAGGGCACATTTGGTGCAGGTCAAGACATTGTGCTTGCGTCATAGACACATTACACAGATGTTATGGGGGTCTGTGATAGACATGGTGCTGGTACAGTCCAAGCACCAACGGAACCCCAACGCCATGGCAAAAATCGAGCCGCGGTACAGTCAACGGCCAGTAGGGCCAAACTCAACAGTAATAGACGGAAAACGGGTAAAAACTTACCAGAGTACCGCGGTCTGAAAAAAGTTGTAATTCCGTGAGGAAAATTCCTGTCAGGAATCTCTTCAGAGCTCCTTTACCGCAAGGCTACTGCTGAGTGGAAAAAAGAAGACTGAAGGGGGACCCCTGCTGGCTGCAAGGTTAGTGCCATGCTGGGCATGCCCAGTAGGGGCCAGTCAAAGATCTGGAAACTTTGACAGAAGTTTTCTGTGATTGGGCTCCATCCTGATGATGTCACCCATATGTGAGGACTACCATCCTGCTTGTCCTGTGAGAAACATATTACTTAATATACATATGGGGCGGGACAAGTACTCACTTCTGAATATCTATGGCCTTAATAGCCAACACCACCATTTTTATGAGGAAAACAATTAACAATACAAAACAAAGCTGTGGGGGGCAATTTCAATTTAACAATTCATCATTTTTTGGATAACTCAACCATACCAGGGGCAGCCCATCAGAAAGCATATAAAGCATTACGTCTCTTGATCTCCCAAGAGAATTTAATCGGTGTGGCACTCCCGTTACCCGAAATCCAGAAATTATACTTTTTTTTCAAATCCACACCAAACCTATTCGCGTATAAATTATATCCTAGTTGCCAAAGGTATAGTGAATAAAGTCTATCAGATGGACATTGAGCTTATAACCTGGTTGGACCATGCCCCGATATGGGTCAGTATAACTCTGGGCAATAATGATAGGAGCCATAACTATTGGCATTTCAATGGGTCACTGCTTGGAAATAGTGAATATATTAGCCAAATGAACAAAGAATTACAAGAATATGTAAATACCAACTATAAAGATGAAATGGCACCCACAATAGTTTGGGACTGTCTAAAAGCCTTTGCTAGAGGAAGGTTAATAGCCAGGACTACATATGTTAAATGGAAAAAAGAAGAACGACGTCAAAAACTCAAAGAACAAATAGCAGCAGTGGAAAAAATACACAAGGGCAGTCATCTATCTTCTGACTATAAGATAATAAGGGACTTAAGATCCCAACTGGAAAGATTAGATTCAGCATCCATAGCACATTCCTTAATATTAATACGCCAACATTTTTTTAAAGGAGGAAACAAAAGCAGAGAAACTGTTGGCTCAAAGGTTCAAGAAAAGACAGTCCCAAAATAATATAACAAAAATCAAAGAAAGCAATGGGGACATATTAACTCAAAATAAAGACTCTTTCTGGCTTTCTATGCTGATCCATATTTATTTATTTATTTTATTTAAAGGCTTTTATATACAGATGTTCATGTAATAGTACATATCGCGTCAATTTACAGAGAACTAATGTTAGAAATTACATCGAACATATGGGATACATAGAACAAGGCGTACATAATAAGGATTAGTAATACAAACATATTAAACGCAATTGTATGAAACACGTGAGTTTATAAGAATATACCTGGAAACAAAGGGCATTTGACCCAGAAATTTTTAACCCTAGACCATGGTCTGGGAGGAATCTAGCACAGGATAATGTAAGGAATGAGAGAATGAGGGTGGCCAATCAAAGCTGAGGTATTGGGGTTGTTGAAGCCTTTAAGTGAAGGCTTTTGTGAAAAGCCAAGTCTTAAGCTTTTTCTTAAAGGTTTGCAGACAAGGTTCTAGTCAAAGGTCCGTGGGGAGGGAGTTCCAGTATGTGGGATCGGCGGTCGATAATGTAGAGATTACTTACCTAATAATCTCGTTTTCCTTAGTGTATGCAGATGGACTCAAAACAAGTGGGTATAGTGTGCTCGTGCTAGCAGTTGGAGACGGATCTGACGTCAGCACGGGTACACCAAGCCTTCCCTGAACCACCAGACAATTACTAGTTGGCCTTCTCTCCTACCCGGTCTGGCACTCTGTTTCACGAAAAAAATGGATTCTGAGACTTTCAGGTTAAAGCACAGTTTTTAAGTTTTTTAACTCGTACACTCTATGGTAACAATACTTTTATTACCAGCCTTTCTTCTTTCCAGCTTGTTGTAAGCTTCCAAGTTCTCTCCCCCTGTTGATTGTAACTTTGACTTATTCCTACCTATTGTTATCTTTCGTTTACTTGAATTTGTTTACTCTAGTTTTTTCCCTTTGTTAAACTGTAAACCGATCCGATATGGTTATTTACTATGAAGGTCGGTATAAAAAACTGTTAAATAAATAAAAATAAATAAATATACCCCCACAGGAAGTGCCGCAAATCAGTAATCTTCCTTGCAAAAGCTGTAGCTGACCGATCAATTAAATGAACAGGATTACCCTGACCGATTGATAGTAGCTGGAGACCGCCAGTGATCATAACCGGAAAGCGTCGACACCCGGCAGGGTGGATGGCCTACCGTGAGTCGGTGAATCCCCATGTATGCCGGCAGCCGGGCGGGATACTGAGTCCATCTGCATACACTAAGGAAAACGAGATTATCAGGTAAGTAATCTCTACATTTCCTAGTGTGTAGCAGATGGACTCAAAACAAATGGGATGTACAAAAGCTACTCCCGGACTGGGCGGGAGGCTGCCCGAGGACCATTTAGGATTGCCCTCGCAAATGCTGTGTCCTCCCTGGCCTGGACGTCCAGACGGTAGAATCTGGAGAAGGTATGGAGGAAGGACCACGTCGCCGCTTTACATATCTCTGCAAGCGACAGCAGCTTAGCTTCTGCCCATGAGGCCGATTGTGCTCTGGTAGAATGAGCCTTGACCTGTAGAGGCGGTGGTTTTCCCGCCTCTATGTAGGCTGCCTTGATAACTTCTTTAATCCAGCGGGCGATGGTTGGCTGTGAGGCCGCTTCCCCTTGCTTCTTCCCGCTGTGTAGGACGAACAGGTGGTCCGTCTTTCGTACTGCTTCAGACATTTCCAGGTATCTGGACAGCAGTCTGCCGATGTCGAGATGGCATAGCATTCGACCTTCCTCAGACTTCTTCAAACCTTCCGTGGTAGGCAAGGATATGGTTTGGTTGAGGTGAAAGTGTGAGACCACCTTGGGTAAAAAGGATGGCACTGTATTTACTGGTTGACAAGGCCATACTTTCTTGTATCTCCAAACCCGATATAAGCCCAGTAGCTTGGTCAGATCACGCCGCGGTCCTGATGGATATCAGTATACCCCATTACGCCAAGGGAGCGAGATTTTGGCGCCTATATGATTCACTATTGTCAGATGAGGATTTCACTAAATCCTTGATTCAACAGACTCAGGAATTTTTCAATATCAATGCCACCGGGGAGGTGAACCCGCCTGTAGTCTGGGACTCGTTTAAGGCTTACATTAGGGGCCTATTAATCTCCAGGGCTTCTTTCCTCAAGAAAAGGGACACCCAGAGAGTATGTGAGCTGCGCCAACGATTAAACCAACTTACCCATGTCCATCAAATCTCTGGGGCCAAGAGACTCTGGCGACAGATATTAATGACTAGAGAGGAGCTCTCAAGGCTGGGGGCTGAGTCTCTGGCGCACTTTGAACGTAGTTAAGCAGGCCTATTTTGAAGGGGGAAATAAGGCAGGTCGGACTCTAGCCCGTAAGCTTAAACAAATCACATATCAGAATACTATTTCCAAGATAAAAAATGGAAAGGGGGAGTTACTCACCACCAATACTGATATTTGTGGCAGATTCCTGGAATTTTATGGTAAATTATATGCTTCGGATGGTAATATTAGTAACTCTGATATAGACTCCTACTTGGCTGGGGTACACCTACCCACCTTATCACCTGAAGCACAAGCTCGGTTGGATGAAGAGATATCGACTGTTGAAATCCTCCATGCAATTAAGACATTAAAGAATGGAAAATCACCGGGCCCTGATGGGCTTACGGCTAAGTTTTACAAGTCATTTGCCCCCTATATTGTAGCTCACCTCCAAAAAGTCTATAATTATCTGAGAGATGGAGGATCCCTGGCCCACAATTCTAATCTAGCAGGGATTACCATATTGCTGAAACCTGGCAGGGACCCCGCCGCATGCGGTTCATATAGACCCATATCATTAATAAATCTTGATCTGAAGATCTTAGTGAAAATAATCGCAGCTCGAATGAATTGCTTTATCACGACATTGGTACATCAAGATCAGGCGGGCTTTATGCCAGGGCGCTCGGCGGGTGACAATCTACGTAAATTGATCGACTTAATGTGGTGGGCTCATCAACACCGGCAGGAGACCATATTTCTCTCTATAGACGCGGAAAAAGCGTTTGATATGGTCCACTGGCCTTATCTATTCTGGGTTCTGCAAAAGATGGGGTTTGGCCCGCGTTTCCGCGCCTGGATAAACGGTCTTTATAGCAACCCCAGGGCATGCCTAAAAATTAATGGGGGCTATTCTGATACCTTCCAAGTGGAAAGAGGGACGAGGCAGGGATGCCCCTTATCACCATTGCTATTTGCCCTATTCCTCGAGCCCCTGGCCATTGTCATCAGAGATAATGCCAAGATAACCGGCTTTACGTTTGCCCAACAGGCCTTCAAAATAACGTTGTTCGCAGATGATATTATGTTCACACTGACCAATCCGCATGACTCCCTTATGGCTATTGAGGACGAAATCAGACGTTTCAGTCATGTCTCGGGTTTCAAAGTGAACTGGGACAAATCTGAAATTCTAAATATCACATGTAGCCCCACCACCGTTCAGGCGACACAACCATTCCACCCATTTCGATGGGCAAAACAAACAATAAAATACTTGGGGGTTCATATTGCGTCACATCCCAGGGATTTATATAGACTCAATTATGTTCCTCTAATTAAGAAATTAATGCTGGATATGGACAAGTGGGGTAGTCTCCCAATATCATGGTTGGGGCGTGTGGCCATAACAAAGTTGAATATTCTCCCGCGGCTACTATATTTATTTCAATCCCTGCCAGTCCCGATCCCGACGGAGCTCTTAAAGCAATGGCAGAGTAAATTAATGAGGTTTTTGTGGAAAAGGAGGCCGCCTAGGGTAGCTCGCAGGGTGTTATACCAAACTAAGATGGAAGGTGGTCTTGGTGTACCGAACCTTAGCTGGTATTATGTGGCAGCACAACTGCGCCCTCTGATACTCTGGCACCAGTCCTGTGCTCCTAAACATTGGGCGATAATAGAACAATCACAAACCCCCTTGATGCCTCTGGCCGCCTTGGCGTGGCAGGACCCCAAGTCCTGGCGGCCCACATGTTACCTACCACCAGACACACGTTAAACCTCTGGAAAAGATGGAAGTTTAAACTAGTGGGTGACAAATCCTGTTACCATCTTACCCACTTGTTTTGTACTACTAAGTTCCAGCCAGGAATCCCACAATCAGCCTTCCCCCTGTGGAAAGCTAACAACCTTAATAAGTTCGAGGATGTATGGGGTGGGGAGGACATTATACCCTTTGCATTGTTTAGAGACAAGTATAATATGCCTTCTACTGAGTACCTGGCATATTCACAGCTCCGTCACTTTTGCCATGGGGAGCGGGGTTAAGGTATGTTTAACGAAGGGAAAGTCGTTGTTTGAAGGTTACTGCTCTGTTCCCAGCCAATATAAAGGTCTTATTGCAAAAGTATATAAACTATTGAATGCAAAACTCCTTGACGATACCACACATATACGGGCATGGAAGAAGGACATACCCAGAGAATATATGGACTCTGATTGGGAGGCCCTTTTTGGCTCCCTGAGTAAAGCCTCTGTATCATCGGCTCTGGTAGAAAACGGATATAAACAATTGTACCGATGGTATCTCACGCCTGAGCGAATGGCCAAAATTTCACCGACTCTTTCTACTCTATGTTGGAGAGGGTGTGCATCCGTCGGAACCTATATTCATATGTGGTGGTCCGGGGATTGCATACTGCCGTTGTGGAGGCAGGTTGAAGACCATTTAACTAAGATATTGCATACACCGCTCCGACTACAACCTGACACAGCACTTCTGAATGTACCAGATAGTGTACACCAACCTGCTCATCGTGCATTGGTGGTACAGACCTGTATTGCAGTGAGGCTGGAAATAGCAAAGGAATGGAAGGCACGCCGAGGTCCGACCTTGGCAGCGGTATTGGCAAGACTTGATCATGTATGTACCCTGAGTAGATTAACCGCAGCAAAACATCATACCATTCAACGTTTCCAGAAAACTTGGCAACCCCACCTGACATGGCTCACTCACCAGAAGTTATGATTGTTCACTCTTCAATATACACCACTCCAACACGCAGTTCTGCTGACATGCTTGCAACGATCTCGACTCGCAAGGATACGCTTACGGATCAGTCCCACCATGACTCTCTTTTTTGGGCTTATGTAGCCGAGAAGGGACATTTAATGTTTTTCGCTATTAGTTTGACATATCTGATGGGGACAGGAGTGACTCTTGCTCTCTAGCCGAACATCCAATTTAGGGGAGGGGGGGGAATCATAAAGAGTATCAAAATTGTTTAAACAGTTTGTCTTTGTACCTGAATTCTTGTTAATAAAACTTTAAATGGGAAAAAAAAAAAAAAAGGATGGCACTGTGCGAAGATGGATAGCCTCTGGAGTGATTCTGAGAAATGGATCACGACAGGATAGTGCTTGTAGCTCTGAGATGCGGCGTGCGGAACACACAGCCAGCAAGAACACCATCTTCAAGGTTAACAAATGGAGGGACAGGCCTCGAAGGGGCCTGAAGGCTGATCCCGCCAAAAATTCCAATACTAGGTTGAGATTCCACAAGGGCACTGGCCACTTCAGTGGCGGGCGAATGTGTTTGACTCCTTTCAGGAAACGTGAGACGTCTGGGTGTTTGGCAATGGTGTTGCCGTCACTCCTGGGACCGTAGCAAGACAGCGCTGCTAACTGAACCTTGATGGAGCTGAGGGACAGACCCTTCTGAAGTCCATCTTGTAGGAAGTCCAAAATGATAGGAATCTTAGCGGCATGCGAGTTGGTGCCATGAGAGTCGCACCAGGCTTCAAAATCTCTCCAGATCCTGATATATGTTAGGGAGTTGGAGAACTTGCGTGCTCGGAGGAGTGTATCTATAACCAGCTCCGAGTATCCCCTTTTCTTCAGTCGAGCCCTCTCAATGGCCAGACCGTAAGAGAGAATTGAGCCGGATCCTCGTGGAGGATGGGACCTTGCCGCAGCAGGTCCCTGTAGGGAGGCAGAGGTAGAGGATTCCCTGCCAGTAGTCTTCTCATGTCTGCGTACCAGGGTCTTCTTGGCCAGTCCGGGACCACTAGAAGAACTAGGCCTCTGTGTCGCTGAATCCTGTGTACAATGGCGCCCAGCAGGGGCCATGGAGGAAAGGCGTATAGCATGATCCCCTGAGGCCACGGCTGAACCAGGGCATCGATCCCCTGAGCCTGAGGATCCCGCCTGCGGCTGAAATATCTGGGTACTTGAGCGTTTGACCTGTCCGCTAAGAGGTCCATGGCTGGCGTCCCCCATTGATCCACAATTATCTGAAAGGCTGTGGGTGACAGCTGCCACTCCCCCAGGTTTAGGCTTTCTCTGCTGAGGAAGTCTGCCGTCGTGTTGTCCTTCCCGGCAATGTGAACGGCGGAGATGTCCTGGAGATTTGCTTCTGCCCAAATCATCAGGGGAGCTATTTCCAGGGATACCTGTTGGCTTCTGGTTCCGCCCTGACGATTGATGTATGCCACCGTGGTGGCATTGTCTGACATCACACTGACCGTTCTGTCGCGAAGTCTGTGGGCAAATCGCAGGCACGCTAGCCTGACTGCCCATGCCTCTAGTCGGTTGATGTTCCACCTCGACTCTTCTCTGGTCCACCGCCCTTGGGCGGTGAGTTCCTCGCAGTGTGCTCCCCATCCGTTCAGGCTGGCATCTGTGGTGAGCAGAATCCAGGTTGGGGAGGACATTCTTGACCCCCGGCTCATGTGGCCGGGCTGCAACCACCACCGTAGCTGATACCGCACTCTGGCCGGTAGAGGTAGGCGTACGGTGTAGTTCTGTGATCGTGGGCTCCATCGAGATATGAGACTATTGCAACGCGCCCTTCTATGAGCCCGCACCCAAGGCACCACTTCCAGAGTGGATGCCATGAGGCCGAGGACCTGAAGGTAATCTCGAGCTGTGGGCCGGCTGGCGCTCAGCAGGGCCTGCAGATGACTCTGGAGTTTTGATTTTCTCTTGGAGGTCAGGCTGACCTTGGCTTCTCGGGTGTCGAATTGGACCCCTAGGTATTCCAGAGCCTGGGACGGCTGTAGGGAGCTCTTGTTTAAGTTGACTACCCATCCGAGGCTCTCCAGAAGAGCTATAACTCTGTTGGTTGCCCAGTGGCTCTCCTCCGGTGACTTTGCCCTGATCAGCCCATCGTCCAGGTAGGGATGGACGAGAATTCCTTCCTTCCTCAGTGCCGCCGCCACTACTACTATTACCTTGGTAAAGATCCGCGGCGCGGTGGCTAACCCAAAGGGCAAAGCTCGGAACTGGAAGTGCTGATTCAGGACTTTGAAGCGTAAATAGTGCTGGTGATCCCGATGGATTGGGATATGCAGGTAGGCTTCAGACAGATCTAGGGAAGTGAGAAACTCCCCTGGCTGTACCGAATTCTTGACCGACCGTAGAGTTTCCATGCGAAAGCTGGGGACCCGTAGGTGTCGGTTGACTGACTTGAGGTCCAGGACGGGCCTGAAAGTGCCCTCCTTCTTGGGTACAATGAAATAAATGGAATAATGCCCAGAATTTACCTCTCCCGCAGGTACTGGGATTATGGCTTTTAGGGCCAGGAGCCTCTGTAAGGTCACTTCTAGTGCCGCTGCCTTGAGCGGTGAACAAGGAGATTCCACAAACTTGTTCGGCGGAAGCCAAAAGAAATCCAGGTAATATCCCTCTCAGATGATGGCGAGGACCCACTGGTCCGAAGTAATCTCGACCCACCTGCGGTAGAAGAGGGTTAGCCTGCCCCCTATGGCTGCTACCCCCGGATGGGTCGGCTGATTGTCATTGTGGGTTGCGGCCGGGGCAGGAACCCGAGCTGGTTCTCTTCTTGTTATGCTTAGTCCGAAAGGACTGGTTCCTGGCCTGGGAACGAGGTGCTCGATAGCGAGTCCTGTAAGAGTTGAAGCGCTGTGAAGTTCTACCTCTAGATGGTCTAGAAAAAGAACGCTGGCTCCTCCTCGCCCTGTCTTCTGGTAGACGGGGTAATGGGGAGGCACCCCATTTAGTAGCCCAGCTCTCGAGAGCGCTGCCAAACAGTAAGGAACCCTTAAAGGGCATTCTTGTGAGTCGTGTCTTGGAGGACGAGTCGGCCGCCCAATGACGTAGCCAAAGCTGCCTCCTGGCTGCCACTGAAGAGGAGACTCCCCTGGCTGCCGTACGAACGAGGTCAGAGGCTGCGTCAGTGAGAAATGCGAGAGCTGATTCCATGTCTGCTCCCTGGGTGTTCTCGCCTGTGATAAACAGGAGCACGTCATCACGGTGCAGCAGGTCGCGATTTGTAGGGACATGGCTGCTACCTCAAAGGCTTGTTTCAGGATGGTGTCCATGAGTCGGTCATGCGAATCCTTGAGGGCCGCTCCCCCCTCAACCGGAATGGTGGTGTGCTTCACTATTGCGTTAACTATGGCGTCTACCCTAGGGCACGCAAACAGCTCCTTGGATGCCGGATGCAGAGGGTACATGCCTGCCAAGGCCCGACCCCCTTTAAATGAGGCCTCCGGTGCCTTCCATTCCAGATCGATTAGCTGCTGTGCTGCCTGTAGGAGGGGAAAATGGTGAGCCGGTTGGCGCAGGCCCTCTAACAGGGGGTTCACTTTAGGGCCCCCTGGGGCATCCTGGCCCGGAATGGTCAGCTCCGATAGGCATTGCGAGACCAGGCCTGAAAGATCCTCTTTCTGAAAGAAGCGCCTCAAAGTCCGATATGGCTCTATCTCAGAGGGAAGTTCACCCTCCTCGGGGGGGCTCCTCACTATCCTGGGAGCAATCCAAATCCCCATAATCGGGGCTGTCGGTAGGCGAGTGGCCGCGCCTAGGTCTCGAGGGGCCAGGTACCGGATCCACCAGAACAGAAAGATCCATTCGAGGAGCAGACTGCATCTGGACAAAGGCGTGAATCCCCTTGAATAATTCCACCCAGGAAAGCGAAGCTGGATCTGGCCGTATGGGCACCAGGTCTCTCGGGTTCCCTGGTTGCTCGCCGTGGCCCGCTAAGTCCGGTGTGCTCCCTGAGGAACCGCTGGGCTGGGGCCGGTCCTGTCCCAGAACTCTCATGGCCTCCTCACATTGGGCACATAGTGAGTCTGCTCCCTCGCTCTGTGTAGCTCTGAGGGAGCATGCTGAGCAGAGGCTTAGAGCTTTCATGCAAGATTCTGGAAGTGCCGGCCCTGCGGCCGCATGGGCTTTCTTATGCTCCATTCGCCTGAAATCCGGTGTCGCCCAATAAGTGCACCTAACAAGAGCGCTTAACCGCATGCGCCTATCCACGGGCGGCTTATAAACGTGCGCCTATACATGGGCGGCTTATAAACGTGCGCCTATCGCGTGCGCTAACAACGTGCGCCTATCGTGTGCGCTAACAACGTGCGCCTATCGCGTGCACTTAGGTTAGTAACTAGCGCTCAGCGGCGAAGTTGAGTAGGCAGGCAAAACGGCGACCTCCCTGGCGTGCTGCCTCGTAGGCAGGCCCAGTGACTCCACACTTCCTCGGAGACCAAGTAAAGATATACGCCTTACCTTGTCTTCGGTGCTTCCCGGTTGCAACCCGGGCGGTCTCCGGCTGCGGGGGAAGAGTACCTTCAACCGCTGCGCATAAGGAAGTGCGCCCGCTGCCTCTAGGCCGCGCCCGAACTCGTCTCGCTCGGGGGGCCAAGCCGCGCCCAAGCCCTTCTCACTCGGGGGCCAAGTCTACGCCGGGACCGAGGCTGCCTCTAGGCCACGCCCGAACTAGTCTCGCTCGGGGGCCAAGCCGCGCCCGAGCCCTGCTCACTCGGGGGCTAGGTCTCTGCCGCGAACCGGCCACCGGACCGAGGCTCTTGCTTCCGAGGGACCACGGAAGTCAGCTCGGGAAACTCAACTGGGTGAGGGCCTCACCATAGGAGTGCGGGGCTTGTCTTCAATAGGTTTCTTCTAGGAATTTAGTCGTTAGAATTTGGAAACACGCTCAGCGAGCGTGAGGTAACTCCAAACTGCTTTGGAGACGGAAATTACTGATTTGCGGCACTTCCTGTGGGGGTATATGTACCCGTGCTGACGTCAGATCCGTCTCCAACTGCTAGCACGAGCACACTATACCCATTTGTTTTGAGTCCATCTGCTACACGCTAGGAAATACGCGTTTCTTGAGCAATGACTTGGCTGGGGGTGCATAAAGGGTGCCTAAATAACTGGTTCTGATCGGTCTGGATGATGAGTGATGATGAAGGGGGCAGTTTAGTTCTAGCGAGGTTTGGGAGTGAATAGTCTTGTGGGTCATGGTTAGAACTTTGTACAGAATTCTAGATTTAATGGGGAGCCAATGTAGGTTCTTCAGGATTGGTGTGATGTGTTCTCCTCTGCTGGAATTGGTTAAGATCCTGGCAGCGGAGTTCTGTAACATTTGTAGTGGTTTGGTGGTGATAGCTTGAAGGCCGATTAGCAGGGAGTTGCAGTAATCTATTTTTGAGAATAAAATTGCTTGGAGAACTGTTCGAAAGTCCTGAGAATGGAGGAGATGTTTCAGCTTTTTTAATATATGAAGTTTATTAAAACATTCTTTTGTTGTATTATTGACAAATTTTTTTAGGTTCAGCCTGTTGTCTATAATTACGCCGAGGTCTCTTATGTGTGTGGAGGAGGTCATTTGGGGTGTGATGAGGTTGATGACCACCTGAGCATTGTCGTCCTGAGTGATAAACATAAGTACAGTTTTTGAAGTATTGAGTACTAAGTTAAGGCTGGTGAGGAGGGTGTTTTTGGACTGTAAACAACTATTCCAGAAATTGAGGGTATTGGAGATTGATTCTGTGACTGGTATCAGAATCTGGACGTCATCGGCGTAGATGAAGTGCATAACCTTTAGACTTGTGAGAAGCTGACATAGGGGGAGAAGATAAATGTTAAATAGGGTGGGGGAGAGAGAGGATCCTTGAGGGACTCCGAGTGTGGACTTGATCGGATGAGAATCTTTATTGCTTATTCTAACCTTGAAGCTCATATTGTCAAGGAATGACTTGAACCAGTCAAGGGCTGTTCCTGAAATACCTGTGTCTGAGAGCAGATTGATGAGGATAGAGTGCTTCACCGTGTCAAATGCTACATATATATCGAGAAGTGCCAAAAAGTAGGGGGTCTTTTTTTCAAGGCCTGTGAGGATGCTGTCTGTCAGCGAGATTAGAAGGGATTCCGTATTGAGAGATTTGCGGAATCCAAATTGGGCAGGTGTTAGAATCTTGTGTTCCTCTAGGTATTCCAAGAGTTGTTTAACTATTTTCTCCATGAGTTTGGCGACAAACGGAAGGTTAGCGATGGGGCGAAAATTGGCTGGGTCCACTGGGTTCAGGTTGGGTTTCTTGAGTAGTGGTTTGAGGGTGGCTAGTTTCAGCGAGTCCGGTACTAATCCTTGAGCTAGCGAGCAATTGATGATCTCTGCTAGTGGCTTAGCGATGGTGTTTGGGATGGTGAGCAGTAGTTTAGATGGAATGGAGTCCATCAGATGCATGGAGAGTTTCATCTTTTTGAGAATCGATTCAATTTCGAGCGAGATGGTGGGTTCGAAGGATTCTAGGTTTACTTTCTGGCCAAAGGAGGGAGTGTAGTGTGACGAAGGTTCTGTATTTGAGGCTGCCAGTGGGGCTATTAGATTGTGGATTTTATTTTTGAAAAATTGTGCTAGTTCTGAGCACCTAGATTGGGCTTGATCGTCGGGGATGACTGAAGAAGTGGGTTTCGTGAGCTCTGAGACATAGGAGAACAATGCTTTGGCTTCAAAGGAGAAATTATGAATTTTGTGGGCATAGAAATCTCTTTTTGTGCGAAGGATGATTTTTCTGTAGCTGTGCATGAAGGTTTTATACTCAGTTAATGTAGCATTGGAGGGTCTCTTTCGCCATGCGTGTTCTTTGTGTCTCAGTTCTAGTTTGAGATTTTTTAATTCTTGTGTGAACCAAGGATTTTTGTTTTTAATGGAAGGATCTAGTTCTTTTGTTTTTACTGGGCATATTTTTTCTGCAACCTTGTTTGTGATATTGTGCCACGAGGTGAAGGCTGCCTCTGCATCAGAAAGATCAAGGTTAGCAAGTTCCGTTGATGGGAGCCGAGGTCGTCCATGGAGCAGGAGTTCCTGTAGTGGATTGTGGTTTTGGAGACGGGTGTAGCTGGGTTGTCCTTGATATAGAGAGCAGTTTTGATCATTCGGTGGTCTGACCATGGGATGGGGGAGCAATGAGGCGGGAAAGTTTGGGTGAGGCCTGAATTTATGAATATGAGGTCCAAGGTATGCCCAGCTTTGTGCGTGGGACTATTAATGATTTGTGTGAAGCCCATAGCCTTGAAGTGGGGGTCACGTCGATGTGGAGGTTGAAGTCTCCCATGATGATGGCTGGGGTGTCGTTTTTGATGCGTTTGGCAATAAGCTCAATGAGCGGAGAAGGGTCCGACTCTAGGAGGCCAGGTGGAGCGTAAAGTAAACAGATTTGGAGCTGTTTAGAGTTGAATAGAGCGAATTCAAGTCTGGAAGTATGTTTTGTGTTCTGTAGGGTTAGTCTTAGCTCTTTTTTAGCTGCTAAGCAAAGTCCCCCACCTCTTTTTTTAAGTCTAGGAATTGAAAAGATATCAGAGTTGAAGGGGTAGTTGATTGATTAGAGCTATGTCTGTGGGTTTCAATCAGGTTTCTGTGATAGCACAGATGTCCGGTTGTGAGTCCAGGAGATAGTCATTGACTATATGTGTTTTTTTTGTAAGGGATTGGGCTTGAAGAGAGTTAATGAAAAAATGGAAAGTCCAAGGAATTGAGTGAAGGGGGAGGTCATTATGGGCATCAATTACTTATGCTGAGGAAAGGAAGGGTAGGTGCGTTTTTTGTGGTTATTATAGATGTTTTTGATGGTAGGGATAGGGTAAAAGAGCATGTTTGAAGCACAAATGAAATATTAAAGTTAAGAGCGAGTTGAGGATGAATGGAGGAGGCCTCAGGAGGCGAGAGCTGCTGGCTGTATAGGTTGAGGCATTTGGTGGCCGCACGAAGGGGCGCACAAAGGGGCCTGCCCCTTTGTTGCGCTCCTTCGGCGCACAGCGCCGCAAAAGAGCACCCTAATTTAAATGGCCGCGTGGGCCCGCCTCCTAGGCGTCAAGGGTACGCGGCTCCGGAGTCAGAATTGTGGCTCGGGGAAGCAGGGAGGGTCGAGGGGCGGTGCAGAGCGTCTGCGCAGTCTTACTTTTCTTTTCCTTTTGGTTGGTCGGGTTGGTGGTTTTTTGGGTTCCTTGGGTTTTCTTGGTGATTCCTTTTATAGTTATTCACTTCCTCTCACTTGCGCAATCCTCTCTCCTTCCGGGCTTCTTAGCTCCTTCACTTCCGGTGGAGGAGCAGGGTGGCCCTGGAATGGTTCTTCGGTGCTGGCTGAGGCGTTAGTCGGTGATCGGTGCGCAGGTCAGTGGTCAGCGCACAGAAAGGACTGGCCGCAGAAGAGCGCCATAATTTAAATGGCCGCGTGGGCCCGCCTCCTAGGCGTCAAGGGTACGCGGCTCCGGAGTCAGAATTGTGGCTCGGGGCCACAGGGAGGGTCGGGGGGGCGGCGCAGAGAGTCGGCGCAGTCTTACTTTTCTTTTCCTTTTGGTTGGTCGGGTTGGTGGTTTTTTGGGTTCCTTGGGTTTTCTTGGTGATTCCTTTTATAGTTATTCACTTCCTCTCACTTGCGCGATCCTCTCTCCTTCCGGGCTTCTTAGCTCCTTCACTTCCAGTGGAAGAGCAGGGTGGCCCCAGGATGGTTCTTCGGGGCAGGTCGGTGGTTGGCGCGCAGGTCGGTGGTCAGCGCACAGAAAAGATCAAGACTCCATTCAGGAAGATAGTATTGATTCCTTTTTAAACACTGAACTTTCCCCCAATCAATGGTATTACCTGGATAAAAATATTTCTGAAATTGAAGTGGCACCTGCAATGAAATCCCCCAACCCGGGTGACTTCCCCTGTTTGAACAGATTCTCAGTAATATTTTTACTAGAAATTCGAGCCAATTTTAACACCTTTGCTAACATGAATGTTCAACTCTCTGGGAACAGAGGCATCACTTCCACCATTTGCTAATGTGGCCGGTATTACCATATTGGCTAAGCCAGGCCGAGACCCCGCGAATTGTTGGCCATATAGACCCATTTCTTTAATTAATTTAGACTTAAAAATTCTGGCAAAAATCTTGGCCAACACACTAAATGGGCTAATAGCACAAATTATCCATAGCGACCAAGCAGGATTCATAACGGGACACACGACAGCAGATAATGTCCACAAAATAATTAACATACTATGGTGGTTGAAAAAAAGAAAGATCCCATCCTTATTTTTAACAGTAGATGCTGAAAAAGCATTCAACCTTTTATACTGGCCATATTTGTTCAAAACGCTCCATAAATTTAATTTTGGGAGCAATTATTTTTACAATGGCTGACCCAACTCTATTCGAAAGCTTGCATAAAGGTGAACGGAGGGTACACGGATAACTTTGAAGTCCAAACAGGGACCAGACAAGGATGCCCTCTGTCTCCCCTTTTATTTGGGATATTTCTTGAACACTTTGCCAGTAGTATAAGGGCGAACGCTGATATTAAAGGGGTGGAGGTGGGAAAGTTTACATTAAAAATTTCCTTATTTGCTGACGACGTCTTATTTATTATTGAAACCGACGTGATTTGTAACTTGTTACAAGAATATCGGTATATAAGAGTCCTAAATAAATAAATTTACACTCACAGAACCTGTACAGTCCTTGGCAGGGATTGTAAAGGAAATCAAGAGGTTTAGCAGAGTATCAGGATTTTGTATCAATTGGATAAGTCTGAGATCCTAAATATTGCAGTCTCAAACGCAGATGAAAAGATACTACGTAGCAAATTCCCTTTCAAATGGGCCACAAACAAAATAAAATAACTGGGGGTCAACATAGGGATTGATAAGAACCTATTCCAGTTAAATTATATCCCTTTGTGGATGAAAATTTATTTATTTAAAGCTTTTTTATACCGAGGTTCAGGTAACAGAGTTACTAATCACTTCGGTTTACATTTCAACCATCAAACAAATGACATGAGATATGTCTTACAGTGAACAAGGAAGAAAATAACTTGGAAACAAAATAACATGGTAGAACAAGGAGTGACAAGGTGAGGGAAATGATCCAGGTGGCCTAAGCCAACTAGAATGAGGAAGGTTGACTGCGAGAAGGGTAGAAGGAAGGTGCAATTATAGCTATATAACATAAGTTAATGGGTACTTAAGGGGTTGCTCTGGGTAAGGGAGGTCCGAGGGAGGGATATGGAGGAATGGAATAGATATTGAATATTTTGGCTGGGGAGAATAGCAGCAGCTAAGATGAACATCTTACCAAAGCTCAGCTATCTTTTTCAGACTCTCCCAATTGACATACCTGCTAAAATGCTGAAAGAGTGGCAGGATAAAATAATGAGCTTCATCTGGCATGGAAAGAGACCTAGAGTTCCCAGGAGAGTATTGTTTTTACCTAAATCTAAGGGGGGTCTGGGAATCCCTAACATCAACTGGTGCTATGGGGCTGCTCGGCTTAAAGTAATAGTAGATTGGCACAGATAACAGCTGACCAAACCCTGGGTAGCCCTCTTGCAGGAATATAAGAACATGCCATACTGGTCAGACCAAGGGTCCATCAAGTCTAGCATCCCATTACCAACAGTGGCCAATCCAGGCCATAAGAACTTGGTTTTCCTCCCATATCATTTATTATATGGATACCTAACAAAGTGTGGAGAATATCCAGCGAACTGCCACCCTCGCTAGAGATACCATTTCAGGTATGGAATAAGTGGAGAACAGTTCTAGTGGGTTCCAGAGTATATCATTATAGCACTCCTTTAACCTGCAATATACATTTTACTCCTGGTATTTTGAATTCCACATTTAGAACATGGGGTAAACTTGTGGGGCCAGCAGGGTCTGCTGAGTTTTGGGAAATTGCAGGCGACTTTCAATATACCCAACAAAGATCTGTCTACCTATATGCAAATTAGACATTTTGCACAAAGTATAAATATAGGGACCTCATTGAGACAAGGGGTGTCATATTTCGAATCAATGTGTAGAAATGCAAATAAGTCCCTCAGAACTCTATCCAAAATATATACCATTCTCAAGGACCTGGATAATAAGCCAGCCTTCATCAAGGCATGGGAACTTGATTTAAGGATAGAACTGGCACATGAATAGCTAATATAAAGAATTTTTGCCAAGTACATATGTGGGCCCCTTACTCCAAGGGTCTGTATGGTACCACAGACTCCCATACGGTATGGGGTCACCTTACTTTAATTATAACATTTTTTAAGGTTTTTACTTTTATATTAAAACATTCTTACTTCTCAGTCTCAGTCAATTATTCCTTATCGCTTTAGCCACAATGTTCAAAGATACAAGAGGAAAAATAATACTCATCTGTTCCATCTGTGGTACCATACAGACCCTTGGGAGTAAGGGGCCCACATATGTACTCGGCAAAATTCTTTATATTAGTTAACATTGACTGGTGGCACTATTGTTTTGATTTTGTGGATACACATTAAGGTACACTGGAATACAGTGGTTTGTGGGTGAAAAGTTGTGATTGATAACATGAATAGCTAACATATACCAGGCAGTGGGCCAAGGGCTAATATCAGCGTTATTGAGAACAGATATAAATCACTTTATCGCTGGTATCTAACACCGGTCTGACTATACAGGATGGGATTAATTGGCTCCAAGGCTTGCTGGAAAGGGTGTAGAGCAGAAGGAACCTATCTACACATCTGGTGGAACTGTCCCTCAATGGAACTGTTTTTGAATAAGATTAATCGCTGGGTTGAGAGCATATTTAAGTGTTCGTTCATCCTATTATCTCAACATGTTTTGCTGTATTTCCCCATTTTACATGGCAACAAATATGAAGAGAAACTACCAAAAATAATTTGGGTTGCAGCTAGGATTGAAACTGCCAGGTTATGGCAGGATTCAAAGGTACCACAACTAAGTTCAGTCATAACGAGGATGGAGCAAATCTATACATTGAGTAAAATTACAGCTATCAAAGAAGGGAGGAAGTCTCACTGACAAATTATGGTCCAAATATAGCAGATGGAAGAGGAGGAAGGAGGGACTTACCTCACCTTAATGTATGCACGCACGACTTGCAAGCTCAATATGGGTAAATAACAGAGCAAACACCTGTGATTTATATAATTTACTTTATTTCGTTGTATTCTTATCTCTGGTATAAAAATGGAACAGCAGCATGGGAGAGAAGGGGGGGGTAACAAGGGATAAGGGTTAAGCCAATTTGAAAGGAAACAGTACATATTCAGCAAGATAATCGAGTGTCAGCAATATCTATTTGCTATAGTCTAATTTATCTTCTATCCTATGTAATACAATTTTAGTTTTACACCTTTGTAAAGTTAGGAGCTGATAAACATGTATGACAACTCATGTGCAAGGATTGCCATTCCTTCATTGTTTCTTCTTTATGATAAGTTGTAAAAATGGAAAATTCAATAAAGCTTTAATTGAAAAAAAGAATTCAAAAAGGCCCATGACAAGAACCGAGGCTCTCTGAGTCCTTGTGGACAATACCATGAAATCTTCGGCTCAGTGTGCGGTGGCAGTCACAAGGCAAATAGAATGTTAGCAATTATTTGGAAATGAATAGAGAACAAAACTGATAATATATCATAATGCCTTTGTATAGATCCAGTGTGACCACACCTTGAGTAGTGTGTGCACTTCTGGTTGCCCCATCTCAAAAAAGACAAAGCACACAGAGGTACAGAGAAAGGTGATGAAAATGATAAAGAGGATGGAAAAGCTCCCTTATGGAGAAAGGCTAAACAGATTAGAGCTCTTTAGCTTGGAAAAGATACAACTAAGAAGAGATATTACTAGATATGACTGACATTTATAAAATCACAAGTGGGGTGGAATGGGAAAATAGGGAAGGGTTATTTATCCTTTCAAACAGCGTTAGGACTAGGGGACACTTCATGAAACTAGCAACCAGCAGTTTTAAAACAAATCATAGGAAGTACAGTATTTTTTTCACTCAGCACACAATCAAGCTTGGAATCTGTTGCTGGAGGACATGGTCAAGGTAACTAACACAGTGGGTTCCAAAAAGGATTAGACAAGTTCCTGAAGGAAAAGTCCATAAACAGTTATTAGCCAAGTAGAAAGGCCAGCACTTATCCTTGGGAGTATGATACAAGAAACAGATCAACTATTGTGCATCTGACAGTACTTGTAACCCCAACTAACAGTAAGAGACAGAATGCTGGACCTTGGTCTGATTGATTATGGCATTTATCTTTTTATGATCCTTAGTAATGAGAAAGTGAAGGCAAAGCTGCAAATCATACAACCTCTGCAATACTGTACCAGGAAGGGAAAATGGGCAAACAAAATGGGGTATATGCTTATTACCTGTCACATTCTGTTTCTAGCTGCCCAATTCTTCCTCTCATTCTGTTACTCAGAAAGCCAACACACCTGAAGGAGTACAGAGAATGAAAGATTATCTAAAAAAAAGTTTGAGGAGTGGTCAACGGTTTGTCAGCTGGGATTCAATGTCAAGATGTGCAAATTCATGCATCTGGGGTGCAAAATTCCAAAGGAGAGACTGATGTGCATGGACTGGGAAAGAGACCTTGGGGCAATAGTACTGGATTATCTGAAAGCAGCAAAGCAATGTGCTAAGGTGGTGGCTAAGGCCATAAGAATGCTGCGTTCCATAAAGGAAGTGATATTGCCCCTGTACAGGTCATTGGTGAGGCCTCATCTGGAGTACTATATGTTCAGTTTTGAAAATCGTATCTTAAAAAGGATAGACAGGATGAAAGCAGTCCAAAGAAAGACAATCAAAATGGTGTGGGGTCTGCACCAAAAGCCATAAGATGAGACTGAAGGACTTAAATATGTATAGCCTGGAAGACAGAAGGGACAGAGGGTAAATGATACAAGCATTCAAAATACTTGAAGGGTATAAATGATGCATGGGAATTGAGCCTTTTCCAATGGAAGGAAAGCTGTAGATCTAGTGGTCCTAATATGAAGCTCCAAGGGAATAGACTCAGGAACAAAGCCAGGAAATATTTCTTCACAGAAAGGGTGATGGATGGATGGAATGCCCTCCCGGTCGAGGTAGTTAAGATACAAAATGTAAAGGAATTCAAAAGAGCTTGAACACAGAGGATCCCTAGTGGCTAAAGAATGAAAATTAAGATAAGGGGTAACCTGCACAGAGCAGCAGTTACTACACTAAACCGAATAAGTTAATTAAAAGAATAAATAAAGCTTGCTGGGCAGACTAGATGGATCATTCGAGTCATTTTCTGCCATCATTTTCTATGTTACTACAATGCATAAAAACCTCCAGTGTCCAGAAATGATCATTTTCCCAGTACCAGCACTTATACCCTAACTACACAGCACTGTTGCAACTTATATCTTGCTGTTATGTTTTTATTTGTTTGAATATGCTCATTTTATTATGTTTTTAAATTTTTATTTGCTTTATCATATTGCATTATAAAAGTGTCATTTAATGAGATTACTAGTGTAGTTAACTTGTGAGATAGAACAGTCTCAAAGCGAGATACATTGGAAAAGCAAATAAATTTGGACTGGTATATTGAACATATTATATTGCAAGGACACCTGATGCTTTCCCATTGAGCCCAATAATTAATACAACCTCCAAGTGCTGTTACCAATCTCCTTCCTTCCCCTCCTTCCTCCCAAGCGCTCTCTCTCCCTGTAATGCACACACATTCACCAATACTTTCACACATACATTTTACTGTGTTGGTAGGAAAGTGCTCAATTAACTGTCACAAATGCACATTTATTTATTTAGAGTCTTGTATACCAGCGTTACAAGTGAAAATCTCTAGTTCACCATGGCTCATGACATTAACATTCATAAGTATTATAAAACACCGAGTACATCAATAACATACCACATTATTAGTTTCCGGGCAATGGGTAGAGTATTCGGGTGGTAGCTTGGGAGGGTATTAGGGGGAGAGAAAGAGGTATAAGGGTGAAAATGGGAAGAGTTAGGGTGAGAAAGAAATCATTCACATCTAACCACCACCAAGCTCCCAAAGCAGCATTACCACATACTGCAGTATAGATCCTTATTGAAATAGCGCTGTGAGGTTAAGCCACAATGCCACCTGCTGTAAAAGAAATGCAAAAGGAAATGTGACTCATTCACAGAAACTGAAAACACTCAAGCACAAGCGGACAGTGCAGCTCCCATGCACCACAGATCCCAAACACTTGATGTAGAGATAAACTGCATTACAAACTATATGTTGATCTGCTTTAAAACATACTCGCATGCGTTACCAACCTTTGTCCCAGCAATGACATTGCGACACTAACCATTGCAACATAAGGCTTCATCTCCCACGCTTGTGTGTTTGTGTTGTCTATTATTATAGGGGTGAACATCTTCTCAAATGCTTCTTTGGCTGGAAGACACATAGGATTGTAATAAAAATAAAAGTAAAGATGGTGTCTTGATATGGATCCTGTAACCAAAAACTACTGAACTAGTTTAACTCATCTTCCATTATTTGTACACTTTTCACTATCTTTCTGCTATGATGTCTATTGATTATTTAGTCTGATTCTCAAAAACACATAATTAATTCCTTAATATTACATCTTTAAGCAATGAAGGCACTGAAGTGCTGTCTAATGCAAACAAAATGATCAAATAGAAAACTGTCATTAAAACTACATGATCACTTCATGCACAAAATGATCCTGTCTTTTGCAGAGAGTTCTTAGTTTCTAGAACACTACCACTGAAAGGCCTATTCAGCATTAGCCACACCAAACATGAAATATCATAAAAATCTATCACCAGGGCATGAACTTTCAGGTCTAATTGCTCTAGCTAAAGACAAAGTACACTTGCTAGACACCTGCTCACATGGGAGCAAACTGGTGAGGTGGGAGAAGGAATTAGTCCATCAGCATGTTCCTGGCTCATTTGTTTCCAGTGAACTACTCAGCTTCCTGATCTTGGATTGAATTAATGTTTTGTTTTTTCAAAATATTTGAGTGAAGTATAAATTTCTCTAGATTTTGTTTTTATTTATTTTAAAGTATCTGGACTTTTTCAGCTTGAAAAAAATTTAATTTTGCTTAACCATGCTTTGAACATTTTGTAAATGATGTGTCTGGGTGTCTTTGATGGACTTTGTAATTAAATACATACAGAAAATTTAGTCTGCTCAAAAGAATTTTTGCAATTTCAAATCCCACCACATCTACTACAGTGCTTGCTTCTCTTAAATATTCTTTCATAAGTTAGATGCTCAATTAAATTGATAATCTAAAGGATACCTTCTTGAGTTAATGCGAAAATAAGCTACAATGTTATAATGTTTTAATGTAAAATAGTCCGACCTCTAGTCATACATAAGATACATAAGAACATGCCATACTGGGTCAGACCAAGGGTCCATCAAGCCCAGCATCCTGCTTCCAACAGTGGCCAATCCAGGCCATAAGAACCTGGCAAGTACCCAAAAACCAAGTCTATCCCATGTTACTGTTGCTAGTAGTAGCAATGGCTATTTTTTAAGTCAATTTAATTAATAGCAGGTAATGGACCTCTCCACCAAGAACTTATCCAATCCTTTTTTAAACACAGCTACACTAACTGCACTAACCACATCCTCTGGCATCAAATTCCATTTGTTTTGATGTGAACCGATGTGATGTACGCCAACGAATGTCGGTATATAAAAGCAATAAAATAAATAAATAAATAAAGGTGGCTTCACAAACAAACTGACACAATGACCATTATTTAGTGTAATAACTGTGGGTTCTAGACCCAAGGTAGATATCTGCAGACAAAGCTTGCACCATCAGTCTGCAGCTCTCAAATAAAAATGGAGTTAATTCAGCCAGGAGAGGAATTGGCTAAAATGGAGAAATTACTTACCTGATAATTTCATTTTCTCTAGTGTAAACAGACTCAAAACCAGTGGGTTATGCTCCCATGCCAGTACATGGAGACGGAGCAAGCTGACATCACAGTATATATGCTTCTGCAGCGACCCCAGCCTGCCAGTATTCTCTTCAAAAACAACTGTGGACAGACTAGCAAAAAAACTTGATTAAACACAGGCAACCATAACTGCACGCAACAAAAAAACCCACTGAACTCACATAGAGTCCCGCACAGGAGGCTTGTGGGTAAAATGAGAAGCTTAGGAGTGAGTGCCGAGGTGGTGGCCTGGATTGCAAACTGGTTGACGAACAGAAGACAATGTGTGATGGTAAATGGAACTTACTCTGAAGAGAGAGCAGTGTTAAGCGGAGTGCCGCAAGGTTCGGTGTTGGGACCGGTCCTGTTCAATATCTTTGTGAGCGACATTGCGGACGGGATAGAAGGTAAGGTTTGTCTTTTTGCGGATGATACTATGATCTGCAAGAGTGGACACGCCAGAAGGAATGGAGAGAATGAGATGGGATTTAAGGAAGCTGGAAGAGTGGTCGAAGATATGGCAGCTGAGATTCAATGCCAAGAAGTGCAGTCATGCATATGGGGTATGGAAATCCGAAAGAACTGTATTTGTTGGGGGGTGAAGGGCTGATGTGCACGAAGTAGGAGAGAGACCTTGGGGTGATAGTGTCTAACGATCTAAAGTCAGAGAAACAATGTAACAAGGCAATAGTTAAAGCCAGAAGAATGCTGGGCTGCACAGAGAGAGGAATATTTATTTATTTAATGGTTTTATATACCGACATTCATCAGGGATATCACATCGGTTCACAACAAATGAGAAACTGCGCCAAAGGTGCACTTGACAATTAAGATGGGAACGAGAAACTGCGGATAAAATGCGGTTGACAAGTAACTTAAAAAACTGGTACATATTAAAACAGCTAAGATAATAGATGTCTCATTGCCTATAAAATAGATATGAAAGAGAGAAAAAATTGGAAATCGGGTACTTATGTACAGATATTGCGTAACTTATGTACAGAGCAGTTGAATTTTTTTTATTATAACTTACAGAGTTACTGAATTGTGAGGATTCGAAATTGAAGTAAGGGTGATGAAGTGGAAAAACAGGTGGGTGAGGGACTGGAGAGGAATATGTGTCTTTTAGACACACATAGCATTGATTTACAGAGCACCGCAGACAGAGACTCGTCCGCGCGCTCTGTCCTGCCAGCGTTCACTGTCTGACGCGGCTGTGACGTCACCGCCGCGTCAGACAGTATGCGCCGGCAAAGCGCGCGGGCCGTCGCTGTCTGCTTGCTAGCTGGAGGCCGAGGAGCCGCGGAGTCCCCGGAGCGCAAAGGGTAAGTAACAAGTTTGTTTTGCCGGTGCATTATCTATTTATTACTGGGGGGACGTCTGGTGCATTATCTATTTATTACTGGGGGGACGACTGGTGTATTATCTATTTATTACTGGGGGGCTGGTGCATTATCTATTTATTAGTGTGAACTAGGCCTAACAAGTCAACCGCTGAATGAATGGCCACATGAGGGAGGGTTTACATTGAATTTTCGGCTTCCGTAATCAAGCACATAATGTGTATGATCGGGAAGGCCCAAAGCATAGTAAGAAAGTTTTTTATGTGCGAGAAGCACTTTTTTTCTCTTTTCTTGATTAAATGCATTTTTTTATTATAAGCAGCAGCTACTAAAATGATTTTGCAACAGACTTTCTTTGTTATATAGAACACAGTTGGAACACGGCCTTATATTTATTTATTTATTTAGAGTTTTTATATACCGGCAATCATGAAAACATATCTTGCTGGTTTACATCAATACATAGTAAGCAGTTTATCATAGACCTTGATTACTAGCAAATGTTCATTATTTGTCTCTAGTAAATTCTGATAACCCCAAAGAATGTACCATCACAAATCTGGCTCTCAAAAACGGAAGCAGAAAAGAGAGCGTAAAGAAGAAGAGGAAAAGTTGAAGAAAAAAAAACTCATACAACAGTACTTTCAAAAGCCACAAAGTGACAGGGGAGATGAAGTTCAGGAAATGCAAACAGAAGCTTCTCATGAAACAGTTGAGCCGACTACTTCATCCTGTCAGGTAGCTGCACCTGTGAGCATTTCTTCAGTGATAGAAGAAGAGGCTGAAACATTGTGTAGTATGCCACCATGTGCAGTATCAGAAGACGATGCAGACACACGGTCCTGCACCTCGTCACCGAAAAGACCTGTCATTATAGATGAAGATTCGTCTTCAGACCAAATTGTGACATCCCGTGTTTGTACAGAGGTGGAAGAAGAAACACCTTCCTGCACAAATGCAAGTTCCTACCCTGAGAATGACGATGTTGCCCTAAACACAACTTCAATAGAACAGTCACACGAGGAAGAAATTGACTGGAAAGACCCAGCACTATGGCCAGATGTCCTCAAAGACAAAGAAAGAGAGAAGATTGTCCTTTCTGGACTTTTCAATGTCGAGCAATTAAAGAATATGGCACAATCACTACCTAAAGATGCTGACACTCGTTCTTTCAGTGATTTTCTTCTATATGCCAAGTCATCAAATGGACGTGAGAAGATTTTAAGAGATTGGCTGAGATGGAGTCCAAGCAATAAAGTACTGTATTGTGTAACTTGCATGGCATTTACTAATGACTCTATATGTAAAACAGGAAGCATGCTTAGTAGGAAGGATGGTTTTGATCCATCGAAGCACAAGTGGCATCGGTTGTACATAAAGTTGCCAGAGCATGAACACTCTTCACAGCACAGAAGGAACTACTGGAGGTGGAGAACACTTCAAAATTCTATAGGTGGTCATGGTGTTGACTATGAGATTCAAAGAAATTTGTCGAAGGAAGCCGATAAGTTTATAGCTCTTTTAGAAAGACTTCTGGATGTCACATTGCATCTGGCTTCAAGAAACATGGCGTTCAGAGGAAGTTCTCAAAGAATTGGAGAAATCCATAATGGCAATTTTTTGGGAACTTTGGAAATCTTGGCAAGATATGATAATTTACTGAGAGAGCATTTGGAAAAAGTCAAAGCTAGTCAGGAAAAGGGAAAGAAACTTTCAGCTCATTATCTGTCTTGGGCCACACAAAACGAATTCATTAATATTTGTGGAAAACATGTCCTGAATTCTATATTGTCAGAAAGGAAAGAAGCAATATACTTTTCAATAATATGTGATTCTACACCTGATTCTTCACATACGGAACAGAATGCAATCGTTTTACGATACGTTTACAGAAAGCCCCAAGACGGAAAATGGAACATTCGGGAAAGATTCATTGAATTTTTTGATTTTTTTCAGAAGACTGGAAAAGAAATTGCAGACATGATCATGTTTAGGTTGAATGAACATGCCATTGACCTTAAAGACTGCAGAGGACAGGGATATGACAATGGTGCCAACATGTCTGGCAGAATTAAAGGTGTAAGAGCCAAAATCCAGGAGACATACCCAACAGCTATTTTTTGTCCCTGTGCTGCACATTCTTTAAACCTTGTGGGAGTGCATGCAGCCGCAAGCTGCCCTGAAATGAAGACCTTTTTTGGAAGTGTTAACAGGTTATATGTTCTGTTCAGTAGCAGCCCTGCAAGATGGAACACATTGATTGAAGAAGTTGGAAGGTCCCTGCATGGTTTAAGTGACACTCGGTGGAGTTCAAGAATAGAGGCTGTACGTCCAATTGCGCAGAATCTGCCAAGCATTTTAAAGGCTCTGGAAAAAGTTCTTGCATCCAGAAAACTCACAAATGATGCGCATTCAGATGCCCAAGGTCTATATGACTATTTTTTATCCTTTCGGGCAGTGGTTTTAGCAACATTCTGGGTAAAAGTGCTTACCAGCTTCGAGGAGAGAAACAAAATACTTCAATCAAGGTCTATTTCTATGGAAATTGGTGTCGCTAACATTAAAGCTCTCTCTGAAGAGATGAAACTGCTTCGAGAAAAGTGGCCTGTTTTACTTTCTGAAGCTAAAGCTGTGGCAGATTGCATGGAGATTCCCAAGGAACTACTGAACCCTCAACAATTGCGGCAAATAAAGTCAAGGCATCATGATGCAATAGATCCTGAAGATCATTTTAAAGCTAATGTCTTCCTTGTGGCAATGGACACAATAATTTCTGACCTTCATCAACGCTTCCAGTCTATGGAGGAAGTCTGCAAGCTATTTTCTCCAATCTTAAAAGTGAGAACAATGAGTGAAGAAGATCTGATGGCATCGACTGAGGAATTGATCTCAGCATACCCTGAAGATTTTACATCATCTTTACTCAGTGAGCTGCAACATCTTCGGAAAGTGTACGAAGCTACATTTCCAGAAGACATGGGTCCCTTAGATTTGCTTAACTCAATCTACAAACTAGAGCTTCAAGGAATATTCGGAGAGGTGTGTATTGCTCTTCGGATTTTCACCACCCTCCCACTTTCAGTGGCGGAAGGAGAGAGGGCATTTAGCAAACTTTCATCAATCAAGAACTATCTGCGTTCTACAATGAGTGAACGTCTAAACGGCCTGGCAATTCTCTCTATTGAGCATGAGCTTGCCAGACAACTCAGTTACAAAGACTTAATTAAAGATTTTGCAAATCAGAAAGTAAGAAGACTGATTGCTTCATAAACATGAATTTGCTGTTATTTCCACTATGAGTCGAGATGGACACAATTCAGTACTCACACTGAACTGCTTTATTGGATAGAACCCACTGGATTTCTCAGATACTGTGCATTTATCTAAGTGATTTGAGTTTGTTGACTTGTTTTTATTTTTTTACACCTATGGTGGAGTTTACACATAGGTATAAACATTGTTGCATATACTTTATCCACTGAATGCTTGTGGCCCAGACATTTTGGCTGTATGGGGCCTCAAAATTCCTGATGGCGGCCCTGGGTACTGGTGTTGGTCTTGACGTCGACAGCGGCCTTGTCCCCGATGGAGGCGGTAACATGGGCATCGATACGGTAGTAGTCGATGGTAGTTGCGCATATATCAACATCGATGTGGTGATTATCCTTGGCGTCGACGTAGACTCTTCTATTGTTCTCGGCGTCACTGTGAACACCGGCATCGGTGGTCCCACCGGCATCGGCAAAGTTGCCGGCATTGATACTGGAAGCATCGGCATAGACGAGCCCATCGGAATTAGTTGTTCCCTCAAAGCCTGTGATATCGCTTGTCTGGTGATATCAGACAATTCCAGCGTTACAACTGATGGTACCAGAGCAGTTGTAAGCAGTGGCGAAGGCTGAGGCGTTGGATCCGCTGCAGGGCCCTGCAGGGGATCAGGTGTCGAGATCGGAGGATGAGACCCAGACCCCGAGGTTTCCTCTGAGCGTGGCCACTTTGCCGTCGATGGATCCTGGGACGCTGATTCAGTCGATGATCTTCGATGTCGATGCCTATGTTTCGACTTTTGCGGGTCAATGATCCCCCGACGGTCCCGGGGTGGATTTTTTAAGCAGCAAGCGCTTTGTCGCTCCGGCCGGAGACGATTTTGATGACGTCCAAGGCGATGGTATTAACTGAAGGTGGAACAAATGTTCCATCCAGTCGAGATTTTCTTGTTTTCGGCGTCATCTCGGCACATTGCGGGCAATTTTGTACGTCGTGTTTTTCACAGAGATAGATTACGCACTCGAGATGCGGATCGGTTAACGACATCTTACGGGCGCATACCGGGCATTTTTTTTTTAAACCGGTAGCCATATTGCGATCGACGGCCGTCAATGCAAAAACGGAAGTTTGTGAGAGAATTATTTTCTCCAAAAAAGAAGAAAATGAGACTGAGGTACTCACCAGCCGCTGAAGAAAAAACCCCTTGAGAGATTGTGACAGAGAATATCTGGTATATATGACTGTTAAGTCAAAGGACTGAGAATTCTCAATGGCTCCTACACCGCGATGCGAACTGCAGCGCGGAAAGACGAAGACTGAAGAGAGACACCTGTGGCAGAGAATATCATAGCATGCTGGGCATGCTCAGTGGCCTCACAGGGCCAGTCAAACGTTTCTAGAAACTTTGACAGAAAGCTTTCCCGCCTCAGGGCTCCGTCAGTGACGTCACCCATATGTGAGGACTAGCATCCTGCTTGTCCTGGGATAAAGGTTTTAATTTCTTTAGTTTGTGTAATTTGAAGAAACATTCTTTTAGGGTGTTAATGAATTTCTTGAGGTTGAATTGGTAGTCTATCATGACCCCTAGATCGTGTACCTGTTGGGAGAACGAGATGGGTGGAGATAGGGGGCGCAGCAGGGGGAGGGTGTTAGGTTGATTCTGTAGAGAGATAAGCATAATTTCGGTTTTCACCGTGTTGAATTTGTTGATTGATAATATCGTTGATTTCCAGGTGTCCATAGTCTTAGGGAGGTTGTCAGATAGTGGGATAAGTATCTGAACATCATCTGCATAAATATAGTGGGGAAGCTTAAGATCGGTTAGGAGATGACAGAGTGGTAGGAGGTAAACGTTGAAAAGGGTGGAGGATAACGAGGAGCCTTGCGGGACTCCTTGGTCGAGGGGTATAAGTTCAGACTCATGGTTACCTATTTTGACTTTATAGTTTCGATTACTTAGATAGGATTTGAACCAGTTGTGTGCAACACCTGTTATTCCAATTTCATAAAGTCACTGCAGGAGGATAGTGTGGCTGATTGTGTCGAATGCCGAGGATATGTCTAAGAAAGCTAGGATATATGATTGTCCTTTATCAAGGTCTTTGATGAGACGGTCTACCAGGGAAAGTAGGAGAGTTTCAGTGCTATGGAATTTCCAAAATCCATACTGAATTGGAGAGAGTAGGTGTGAGTCATCAAGGTATTCCGTGAGTTGCTTATTGATCACTTTTTCCAGAATTTTAGATATAAAGGGGAGGTTTGAGATGGAGCGGTAGTTGGATGGATCAGTGGGGTCAAGCTTGGGTTTCTTCAATATTGGCTTGACTATTGCTTGTTTGAGGGGGTTGGGTACTACATCTGAAGGGATAGAGGCATTTATAATGTTGGCTCTGGGCTGGGCTATAATGTCAGGGTGTTTAGTAGGTGTTTAGTAGGGATTGTGTCAGAAGGGTGGGAGGAAGGTCTGGATTTCTTAAGGAATGATTCGATTTCCAGAGCAGTTGTGTAGTCTAGGGAGGTCATGCCTTTGGGGGGCAGGGAATTTGGAAGGGCTGGATAAAATTCTTGAGGGTTTTGGAGGGTTGGGAAGGAGGTGGAGAAACGCGAGTAGTTTCTTGATTTTGTCTTGGAAGAATAATGCGAGTTCCTCACATTTGGTTTTGGCTACATCCTCTGGTATGCCTACGGGTGCAGATTTGGTTAACGAGGCAACGTAGTCGTAGAGAGCTCGCAGATTATATTGGAACTGGTGAATTCTGGTGGAAGAGTAATCTCTTTTGGCAATATTTAACCTTTCCCTGTAGCTATGCAGGGAGGTTTTGAATTGGGCAAGGAGTGTGGGGGTGGGGTCTTTGCGCCAGGACTTTTCTATTTTTCTAAGACTGTTTCATGTCTTTTAAATCTTGTGTGTACCATTTTTTGTATTGTGGGTTTGTGTGTTTAGATTGTATAGGGCAGATTTTGTTAGCTACCGTGTTAGTAATGTTGTGCCAGGATGATAGGGCAGTGTCTGCATCCGACAAGTCTAAGTTGTTTAGTGTGTCAGAGAGGGCTGAGATGAGGTCATTTCTTTTGCATGTTTTTTTGTAGTGTATGGTGTTGCCTGAGGTCAGGTTACTGGGAGTCTTCTGAACTGAGAGTGAGGTTTTTATAAGATAGTGGTCAGACCAGGGAACTGGCATGTGGGGGGGGTCTGAATGTATCAGAGTTGGTGAAAATAAGGTCAAGGGAATGACCCACTTTGTGAGTAGGTGAGTTGATGTTTTGTTTGAAACCTAGGGTGTTTAAGGAGTCAAGTATATTGTTGCATGAGGGAGTTCGAGGTGTGTTGTCAACGTGAAGGTTCATGTCACCAAGAATGATTGCTGGGGTATCAAGGGTGATGTTTTTGGCGATATATTCAATAAAAGAAGACGGGTTATTGTCAAGGGTTCCTGGGGGGGCATATATTAAACAGATTTGTAGTGAAGGAGATTTAAAAAGGCCGATTTCAAGTTTGTTTGGGGGAGTGATGGGATGGTGTATCATGTTAAGTTCCTTTTTTTTTTTTTTTTTTTACTGAGGAAGTGACGATCCCCTTGTACAGAGCCTTGGTGAGGCCTCACCTGGAGTACTGTGTTCAGTTCTGGAGACCGTATCTCCAAAGGGACAGAGACAGGATGGAGGCGGTCCAAAGAAGGGTGACCAAAAAGGTGGATGGTCTTCATAAAATGACTTTGAGGAGAGATTGAAGAACCTAAATATGTATACCATGGAGGAGAGGAGGAGCAGGGGGTGATATGATACAGACTTTCAGACACTTCAAAGTTTTTAATGATCCATGGTCAACAACAAACCTTTTCCATTGGAAAAAAAATCAGTAGAACTAGGGGTCACGATTTGAAACTCCAGGGAGGAAGACTCAGAACCAATGTCAGGAAGTATTTCTTCACGGAGAGGGTGGTGGAGGCCTGGAATGCCCTTCTGGAGGAAGTGGTGAAGACTAAAACCGTGAAGGATTTCAAAGGGGCATGGGATAAACACTATGGATCCATAAAGGCTAGAAGATAGGAATGAAGAGAAGAGCCATGGGGGTGGCTTGCTGGAATGGAGGTTACTACCTGGTGATTACTTCCCTTACTCAATAAGCCTTCACATGGTTAATGCAACTCCAAAATTGCTCTCTGCTTCAACGGCAAGGGGAAATGTGGAAAAGAGGATTTGCATTCAGAAAACAACCAACAAGAACTGAACTACACAGTCTGGGTAAACAAATAAGCATGGGGGTAGCTTGCTTATTGCGGCGGTTACTACCTTAAACCAAATAAGCCTGAATCTTCACTTTGAATGCATATACAGCATTGCTCTCTGCTTCAACAACAGGGAGAAATGTGGAAACGAGGATTTACATTCAGACAACATCCAACATGGATCTGTGCAGTCTGGGTAAACAAGCATCGGGATAACTTGCTTGATGCGGTGGTTACTACCTGTAACCATTAAGCCTTATGCTCACCTTTGATGCAACTCCAACATTACTCTCTGCATCAATGGCAGGGGGTGGCAGGAAATTTGAATCAAACAGTTACTAACAAGGGCCCTGAACTTGGTGGTCGGTGAAACAGATAACTATGGGAAAATAAGTGTGGGAGCTTGCTGGGAAGACTGGATGGGCCGATTGGTCTTTTTCTGCCGTCATTTCATTTCATTTCTATGTAAGATTCTAGGTACCCCAATCTAGGGACTATATGAACACTTACCAGCAATCCCTTGGGATCCAGAGCCTCACAGGATGACTGTTGACACACTTATGCGGCAGCCAAGGGCAGGAAGCTGAGTCCATCTGTCTACACTAAGGAAAATGAAATTATCAGCTAAGTAATTTCTCCATTTCTTAGCGTGTAGACAGATGGACTCAGAACCAGTAGGATGTAACAAAGCTAATCCCCAAAAGAGTGGGAGACTGCCTGTGGTCCAGTCAACACAGTACGTGCAACGGCTGCGTCCTCCTAGGCCTGCACATCCAGATGATAAAATCCTGGAAAAACTGAGTAAGGAGGACCTTGTCACAGCTCAGCAGATATCAACGGGAGACAACCATCAAACCTCTACCCATGACACTGCCTGAGCCCTAGTGGAATGAGCCCAAACCTGAGTAGGCAACGATTTCTTAATCCAGCGAGCTATTGTGGCCCATGAAGCTGGAACGCCCTGCTTACTTCTGCCATGAAGGACAAACAGGCGATCCATCTTCCGGAAAGGTTCTGAAACCTCCAAATACCACACAAGTTTCCTGATATCCAATAAGCACAAGAGGCGAGATTCCTCCGCATCCCTGACCTTATCCAGGGATGGCAAGGAGACAGATTGATTCACATGAAAGTCCGACGCCACTTTGGGCAAAAAAGATGACAGTACACAGCTGTAACGCCCTTGGAGTCACCCAAACGAATGGCTCCCAGAAAGACAAGGCCTGCAGCTCAGACATTCAACACACAGAACATATAGGCACCAGGAACACTGTCTTCAAGGTTAACAACCGCAAGGAAAGGCTATACAGTGGTCAAAACGTAGGGCCTGTTGTGATTACTGTGGTAGTGATACAGTGGACCCTTGGGCCGGACTGCAAGGAGGCTTCCTAAGCAGACCGGGAGGCGGAGTCTATGGGTCTGGCAGGGCTTCACCCGGGACCCAGATTCCCCCCGGGAGGAGCCCGTAGGATCCGGGCCCTTGGGACTTAGGCTGAAGGTGGGCCGCAGAGGGTATGGCAGAAGCAGGCCCAGGTTAGGTAGAGATCAACAAGCAAGTTCAGAAGCAGGCCTGGGGCAGACAGGCTGCTAGCCAATAGAGTACTGAGGCCGGACTGGGTCAAGACAGGTAGCAGGCAAACAGAGTTCGGAAGCGGGCCAAGGGCAGGCCCGGCAGCCAGTAGGCAGAGTTCTGAACAACCCGAGGTCGTGGCTGGCAGCAAGCAGGCAGAGCACTGAAGCAGACCGGGGTCGTGGCTGGCGGCCAGCTGGCAGAGTGCTGAAGCAGACCGGGGTCGAGGCAGGCAGCAGGCAGATGAAGAACTGAAGCAGACTGGAGTCGAGGCAGGCAGGCGAAGTACTGAAGCAGACCGGGATCGAGAACCAGGAAGACAATCGAGAAGTCTCTGAAGCAGGAACGGGAACGGAACCAGGGACCAGCAGAGTCCAGAAGGCAACTAGCATTCAAGGAACCTCGCTGCAAGGCGTCTACTAGGAGTCTGGACGCTGGTTAAATGCAGGCCCGGGATGGGATGTCAGCTCGGGGCTGTCCCGTACTTCCGGGTGCTGGACGCACATAAGGGCCTTCCTCGCGCGCGCGAGGCAAAGGGAGGGGCGGAGCTTCTGGCGGCCTAGACGGCGTTCTCCACGTGGGGAAGTCGTGACCATGCAGCCTACCGGACTGGGACCTTGGCGCGTCTTCTCATGGACCGGAGTGGAGGTAAGCGGACCCGACCGCGAACATGGAGGCGGCGGTCGGGACCGCAACAGGGCCTGCCAAAAATTCCAGCATCAAGATAAGACTCCACAAGGGAACCGGTAACCACAAGAGATGCCGAAGATGCTTCACTCCCCTCAAAAAACAGACCACATCAGGATGGGATGATAAGGAATCACCATTCACTGGGCCCCTGAAACAGGCAAGAGCCACATGATGCACCTTCAAGAAATTAAGGGCCAAACCTTTATTCAACCTATCCTGCAAAAAAATGCAGAATGAGCAGCACCTTAACTGAATGAGGAAGATCACGTTCCTCACACCAGGCCTCAAAAACTCTCCAAACCCGTATATAGGCTAAGGAAATGGAGAACCTTTGAGTGCGGAGTAAATTGGCAACCACTGCTTCAAAAGGCAAGCCCTCTCAAGGGGCAAACCGTAAGACAGACAGAGTTGAATCCTCGTGAAGAACCGGACCCTGCTGTAACAGATCTATGTATGGCGGATGACCAAGGGGAGTCTTCGCTAGCTCTGCAGATCCGCATACCATGGATGCCTGGGCCAGTCCAGCACCACCAGGAGTATTAGCCCCATGTGGCCTTTGATTTTGCGAGTTATCCTGCCCAGCAAAGGCCACAGAGGAAAGGCATAAGGCAATCTGTCTTCCAGCCAGACCTGTACGAAAGCATCATTGCCCAGGGACCACAAATCTCTCCTACAACTGTAGAATTGAGGAAACTTTCACATTGTGAGAAGTCACCAGCAAGTCTAGGAACAGAAGGTACCAGCGATCCACAATCAGCTGAAATGCCTCGGCTGACAACACCCATTCTCCTGGGTCCAGACTCTCCCTGCTGAGAAAGTCCGCTCTTACATTGTCTTTTCCTACAATGTGAGAGGCCGAGATCATCTGTAGATGTCCCTCTGCTCCTTCCATAAGATGGTCTATTTCCTGCGACACTTGCTAGCTCTTAGTTCCTCCCTGGCGATTGATATAGGCCATAGTCGTCGCTTTGTCCGACACTACACGGACCACCTGACCCTGCAGCCTGTGACCAAACTGCAAGCATGCCAACCGGACCGCCCGGGCTTCCAGGCATTTGATGTTCCAGCGCGACTCTTTGGCATTCCAATGCCCTTGGGCTGTCAGCTGACAGTGAGGGCCCCCCCCCCCAACCCAGGAGACTTGCATCTGTCATGAGCACCAACCAGGTCAGGGAGGACAAGGAAATTCCCTCTCTTAGATGAGCCTCCTGCAACTACCACTGAAGGCAAGAACTGATTTCCAGTGGCAAATGGAGAAGAACCGAATAGTCCTGAGACTGCAGATTCCAATGAGACAGTAGCGAGCGCTGAAGGGGACACATATGCACCCTCACTCACTGCACCACTTCCAGGCTTGCCGCCATCAAGCCAAGCTCCTGTAGATAAGACCACACCATTGGGCATATAGAGTTCACCAACTGATGCACCTGTCAACGGCCAACTTTCGATCAGTACTACAAGCATTAATATTTGCGAGCACTGATTATTGTAATGCACTTCTACTAGGTCTTCCATACACCTCACTAAGACCATTGCAGGTTCTGCAAAACTCAGCCGCAAGAGTTTTAACTGGCAAAAGTAAACGATCACATCACCGAAATACTGGCTCCCCATTGAACAAAGAATACAATACAAAACACTGTGCACCATACATAAGTTAATACATAACGAACGTGCAGACTGGTTAAATACAGCCCTACGTGTACACATCCCTAACAGAAACCTAAGATCAGCAAACAAAGCACTCCTAACCATTCCTTCAGTCAAAACTGCAAAACTAACACAGGTACGAGAGAGAGCACTATCACTGGCAGGACCCATACTATGGAACTCCATGCCCTTAGATCTAAGACTACAAAGAGACAGCAAAACCTTTAGAAAAAGTTTAAAAACCTGGCTCTTTAAACAAGCTTTTCAAAAAGAGAACGGAGAATAGAAACCAGGGACAGGCAAAGCACGATCAATATAACATCCACACACACTGCTGTATTCACTAAGTGTGTAGTCTTTAAAGGACAAGCCACAATTCTAAAGTTAATTCTGTAATAAAAACCGAGAGAGACATGGACATGATTAATTAATTTAACATTATTGATCACTAACTATGTTACCGAACCTTATGGCATTCTTGTAAATGTGCAAATTACAGTATCATTAATTTTCTGTGCCTCGATGTAAACCATTGTGATGGTCTCCTCCAAACGACGGTATAGAAAAGATTTAAAATAAATAAAAATAAATAAACAAATTTCTGAGTCTGAACTTCCGGCAGGAAAACTTTGTCCTGCACCGTATCGAACTGAACCTCCAGATACTCCAATGACTGGGATGGCTGAAGACTGCTCTAGGCCAGGTTCACCACTCAACCAAGTTCCTGCAACAAGGAGATCACCTTGTGAATCACCAGGCGGCTCTCTTCTTGAGAGCTGGCTTGAATCAGCCAGTTGTCCAAGTATGGGTGCACGAGAATCTCTTCTCAAGGCCACCGCAACTACCACCGTTACACCTTGGAAAAAGTTCTGGGGGAGGTGTCTAGAACAAAGGGCATGGCCCGAAACTGATAATGGCACCCCAACACTGCAAAACGTAGAAAACGTTTGTGTTCCAAACAAATGGGAATATGAAGGTAGGCCTCAGCCAGATCCAGGGAGGTCAGAAATTCCCCTAACTGCACTGCCATTATCACAGAGCATAAGTTTCCATGTGAAAATGAGTGACCTTCAAATGATGGTTGACCCTTCTGGGATTCAGGTTGGGACAGAAGGAAACCTACTTCTTGGGCAGAACAAAATAATTGGGAATATTGCCCCATACTTTCTTGAGACATGGGCACTGGAACCACAGCCCTCAACCTGAAGATCCTTTGAAGTGTAAACTCCACTGCCTGCTTCTTCTGCGGAGAGAGGCAAGGAGACACCATGAACGTGTTTCGAAGAATACTTAGAAATTCCACTACATATCCTTCTCGTATTACCTCCAGGACTCACTGGTCCGATGTGATCTCGACCCACCTCTGATAAAACAGAGAAAGGAGTCCCCCTCTCTCTTGTTCTCAAAGGTGGGTCGGCAAACCTTCATAGGGAAGCTCAAGAAGATCCGCCCCCCTGAGCCTGCTCCTCTCTTGGGCTGTCTCGGATGAAAGGACTGAGATCTACCAAAAGGCTGAGTCCTCTGAAAGTTCAACCCCCTGTAGGGACAAGGAACTAGAGATTCACCCCACTTACGGGTCAGTTTCTCCAACTCATTCCCAAACAAGAGCGAGCCTTTAAAGGGCATCTTTGTAAGATTAGCTTTGGAGGCTGCATCAGCTAATCAATTTCGCAACCAGAGTTGACGCCTGGCCGTTATCACTGAAGCCACTCTTCTGGCTTCAGCCTGCGTCTGCTAAAAAGAGGCAGCAGGTTCCATAACCACTCTGGAATTCCCTCCAGAGTCATCAACTTCCCGAAAGAGAAGCAGACAAGATTGCTTTCTGTTGCGCTCTAGTGGCACAATCTGTAAAGTCATCACCACTGCCTCAAAGGCTTGCTTAAGGATAGCCTCAATCCTCCTATCATGTACATCCTTCAAGGGCTCTCCTTCTTCCCAGAGGATAGTCGTCCACTTAGACAGCACAGACCAGGACATCCACTTTGAGAAAATGCAAACGCTCTCTGTCGGATCCAAGGGGTACAGGCCTTCCAATGTCCGACCCTCTTTAAAATTTGCCTCTGGAGTGTCCCATTCAAGATCAATCAATTCCTGAATGGCATCCATCACAGGGAAAAAAACAAGAGGCTTTATGCAAGGAAACCAAAATGGGATTCTTCTTCAGCTCCAACATGGCATTTGAACCAGGAACACCCAGCTGTTTCAAAGTGTGGGAAATAAGTGCCTGCAGTTTATCTCTATGAAACAACCTCAACATGGTTCGATACGATTCCAGACTTGGAGGAATTTCCCCATCTTCCAGGAAATCAGGTTCTACCTCATCATCAGTGTGATCCGGATTCCTGTCAGGAACACCCGCAGGGAGCAGAGGCGAGCTCCAGCACTGAAGCCTAGGACTGAAAGAGGGAGGAGCCACCAGCTGAGGGTCCAACCTGACAGGATTGGGTGAAGCTGAAGACTGCGTCTCAAGAGAAGCTTGTAAGCCTTGAAAAAATTCCACCCAAGAAAAGGCAGCCAGATCCAGAATGAGAGGAGCCAGCTTTAGAAAAACCCAAGACAACTCTCTGAGCATCTGAGCAGCGCTGACACTGAGAAGCCCTAATATGACAGGCAACACAAATAGGAAGATGCTTAGGCTTCTTGCTTACCAGCGCCATCGCGGCAGTAAGCATGTGTCGGAAAGGTTCGAGTTCAAAAAAGCATGCCCAAAAATTAAATGCCTAGAAGAAAGCACAGCCAAGCACACGCACAACTTGTGCACCCAGATTAGCGTGGAAAAAGTTTGTGCGCGTAAAAAGCATGCTCAAAAACTGAGCGCACTGTGCACATCGACTGCCTATAGAGGACAGCAGAACACGTACAAGAGCACAAAAACAACCACCATGGCCTACCTTGCAACGTGCAAGAATAAAGCCTAAGTGCGGGGCCTAGCCCACTGGGGGCCACTCAGCCTGCCCAGCTCCCCAACCGGAGCCGGAACGAACGACGGTACACACGCCAAGAACAGAGACCGAAGGAAGTCCTGAAGCCCCTCTGTGTCTGAATCAGGTTAAACTGTCTTTTTTTTTTTTTTTTTTTTTAAACCTTACCTGAGCTCAACGCTTTCTGACTGAGATGATCTACTGCTGCGGGGGGGGGGGGGGGGGGGGGGGGCATCTGTCATCACCGCCGCGCTCGGCCTCCTAACTAACAGCTGAGTCCACGCCGGGAAACCCAGCTACTGGACCAAGGCACATCTCTGAGGGACCATGGAAATCACCTCAGGAATTCTCAATTGGGTGAGGCACCTTTAGATATCACCGCAAGAGAGCAGGGCTTTCTTATCCTGAATTTAATATTTCAAATTTCTCCTTCCAAAAGGCTCTAAGCCATCCCCATAGCAAGATGCACGTCCACCATCTGCTGGAGACTGAGAATACTAGCAGGCTGGGGTCACTGTAGGGCTATATATACTGTGATATCAGCTTGCTCTGACTCCATCTGCTGGCAGGGGAGCATAAACCACTGGTCCTGAGTCCATCTGTCTTACACACTAGGAAACAATTTTCCTCCTCCAATTGAACCTTTGCCGAGCTCATATAATGTGTCAGTTGAAGATAAGAGAATCTATCCTGAGGGGATAACAAACTTATCCATAATATTAGCAAAACTCAGAGGCCTGATTTTCCCAAATATGCTTAAGATGGCATAACCTTAGCTCCTTCTATCGTTGAAATATCCTAGAATCAAGCCTGGGTGGAAAATATAAATTAATCGTATTTGAGTCCTAAAAACATCCTAAATCCCAAAGAATGATTCCCGATATCCCCCAGTTTCAAAGTTTGCCGAGTACAAAAGAGACATTGAAGTAATGGTCAACAATGACCTTCTAGGAACCCAAACTAAGGCTGCTTTAGGGACTGACCCCAGCATCACTAGCTCAACGTGAACCCACTGTTTGCCATCAACACTCCTATGCCAATTAACAATAGTTCTCATCTGGAAAGCCAGATAGTACTATTTTATATTCGGATCACCCAATCCTCCAGATAATTTAGACTGGTACAGAATTGTCTTGGCAACCCTTGGTGGCCTGCACCTACATATGAAACTAAAAATCCTTATTTGAAAACTTTTCAATATTTTATCAGGGAGGAAAATTAGTAGCATCTGGAATAAATGGCAGAGACAAGCCAGTAGGTTCATCTTTATTGCCGCTACATTGTCCAACCAAGATAAAGTAAATTGCTCCCACTTATCAAGACCTTTAGAGAGGACAGATAACATAGGTGAGTAATTGAATGGAAATAATTCACTCAACTTAGCCCCAATATTTCAATATCTCTTTTACCCACCTGAAGGGAAACTGATATTTCAAGTGTTGGATCAAGTTTTTGGAAAGTGAGATATGAAAAAAATTTCGATTTGTCCATATTGATTTAAAATTCAGACATCCTCCCAAAACTTTCAATTTCATTTATCAAAGAAACCTCAGGCCTAGATGACATAAATAAAATATATTTTGTAATGTACCCTACTTAACAGGATTTCCTAATTATCTAGACTCCTCCTGATTTGCTCAGGCTTCATGCTTAGGGTAAACAGTGGGGTAAACAGTGGAATAAAAAGCATCCATCTGGTGTCATGATGCACCTTGAAATTATTCAAGTAGCCCCCATTAATTATAATACATGCCTCAGTTGTGGCATACAGTTTACGAAAAGGAGAGCAAATTGTGTATTGCGAGAGTTTGGTGGTCTGAAAAAAATTAATAAAGTCCAAAATGAAAAGGTAATGTTTTTAATCAAGGAAAAGGAGGGCTATGTATACCAGCTTAGGACATGTGCAGGGGACAAAGCCGCACTTTATGTTAGCTATAAATTCATAGTAACTTGGATTGAAACCCCTCCTTTTCCTTAATAAAAACATTACCTTTTCATTTTGGACTTTATTAGAGTTTTTTCAGACTGCCAAACTTTCGCAACTCATAATTTGCTCTCCTTTTTCATATCTTAGTGTGGTTTGTGCTCCATTCCACATTTTTGCGTGATCTATACAATTTACAAAATCCATCCCACAAACTTCTCTCTCAAGATCCATTTTCTCCATAACTTTAAAAAAAAAAAAATTGCCACTGTAACCTGTCAAAAAGCCTTCTTGGCATCAACAGCAAATAGAATCAGATTCAGAATCTTTCAAAACATTATCCCAACTAGTCCTTATGCATTAATAGATGAAACACCTTGCTAAGCCATCCAAGCTAGGACCTTGGCCAATATCTTAAGATCAATATTTATAAGAGATATCAGATGGTACAAACCACACAGCATACATCTTTACTCTCCATAGCCAAAACCATATCTGCCACATGGTAAAAAGTTGACAATTCTCCACCCTTTAACAAATAATTTAAAACATTCAGGCCAAAAGGTTTGTAAAATTTAGCACAGAACCTATCTATGCCAAGTGCTTTTCCTACTTTCAAAATTCTAATTGCCAAGATAATTACTCATGAAAGTATCTTCATATTGAAATGCTCCCTCAACTCCAGGCAAACTACTGGAATGTTGAAACCAGCCAAATAATCAATATACTCCTCTCTAATCTTTTCATTCATAGCATAAAGGTCTTCATAAAACTGTAAACTGCATCCTAATTTTATCAATATCCAATGCAAAGTTCCCATTGTTGTCCTTGATTTTAACTATTTGCTTTTGAGTAAGCCTATTTTTTAACTTCTAAGCTAAGAATCTACTAGCTTTGTTAATTGATTCAAAGTAGACAACCTGTTTAACAAGCTCTAAATGAGCAATATCAGCAGACACAAGGAAGAGCTGACTTCTAGCAGACTCCAGCTCTAACAAAAACGTAAGACACTGGATTTTTCTTATGGAGAAGCTCTAACCAATTAACAGATTACAATAGGACAGTTTTACTTCTTTACCTTTTTTTTCTTATAGGTGAAACAAGGTATCAATTTCCTAATGAAGGCCTTAAGACAGTCCCAAAGAGAGACATGCATCTTATCAAAATTATCATTAAAAAGCAAATAATCCAAGATATCCATTCCACCTGCTGGCAAACATCATTGTCACTAAATTATTTATCATTTACTCTCCAGAAGCACCTGCCTCTCATTTGAAAACAGTAGAAAATCCCAAACTGGAGCATGATCTGACCATGTAATTAATCCAACATCTATTCTTGATGACAGTTTTTCCACTAAATTCTTTAATATGAGTTGTGAGGCTTCTAAAACAAAGAATAATTATGCTCAGAAGGATGAAGTACTCACCACACATCTACTAGACCCCATCTTTCCATAAATCTTCTAAAGTGTACTCTATGTGGCTTAGCCATTATTCCCACACTTGAGGAGTTATCCAATTAAGAAACCCTGGTCAGGATAAAATCTCCCTCCACAATTATTTGATCTTCGGAACATTCTAGTTCTCGATATTTCAACTGCTTTCGACACTTTAAACTACGATATTCTTTTTGCAAACTTACAATCTATAGGTATCAAAGATGTTGTCCTTCAATAGTTCAAGTCTTTTTTATACAATTGTCGCCAGTAAGTCAATTTAATCCTGCATTACTCAGACTGGTATACCACTATTTCTGGCATCCCACAAGGATCCTCACTCTCTGCCATTCCATTGAACATCTACTTACTCCCTCTTTGTCACATATTAGCTGGTCTAGGCATAGACTTCAAAATCTATGCCGACGACATACAATTTATCATACCATATACTTTATCCTGGTCCACTTTGTCCTTAATCAAACTGTACCTCAAAACTATTAACACTTGACCTCAAAACTATTAAAACTTGGCTCTCTCATAACAGTTTAAAACCGAACGCTTCAAAAACTATCTACTATTCATAATTCTTCCTGTCGCCCTCCATCTCATCTTATCTTTGAAAACTGTACTATTCTTGTCACAAACTGGGCATGTAACCTAGGAGTCATTCTGGACTCAATTTATCAATATCTGCTAATTTCTCCTCAGTCATAAAAACCTCATTTTATAAAAGTCATCTGCTAAAAAGATTAAAACCATTGCTATATCCTGTTGAATTTCGAATGTCTTACAAGCTGGATTAGACTGGATTAGACTATTGCAATTCATTATATTTAGGCCTCCCTGACACTACACTTCGTCAACTACAGTTAATACAAAATGCTTCTGCCCATCTTCTTGTAACACAAAAGCCAAAGACCACATTACCCCAATTCTATATATATTGCACTGGCTTCCTGTAAGGCACTGAATTCAATATAAGATCCTGACACTAATTCACAATTTCATTCATAAACCATCTGCTGTATGGCTCTGTTCCACTCTGTGTTTATATCAATTGCTGCGTCACCTCCATTCTGTAGACAAAAATCTCCTACAAGTTCTAACGATCAAAACTGTGAGGCTCGATTTAACTAGAAAGTGTGCTTTTTCAGTAGCAGGCCCTATTCTCTGGAATTTAGTCTCGGACTCGCTCAGGTTTTTGACAAATCCAAAGGAGTTCAAGAAAAACATTAACACACACTTATGCTCTATTGCATTTGGCAAGCTTCAAGTAGCATGACTATTCTTTTCTTCTTGAGCTTCCACTAAAACTATAATTTTCTGTCATGATTTTTTTTGTTATATTTTACCTGATTTGTCTGTTCTAACATTTAAACTATGCATGTTTTTATTTTTGTAAACCGCCTAGACCTACACATATTGTATAGCTGGTATATAAAAGATCTTAAATAAATAAAATAAATTCAAGCAGCACTTCATTCAAAGCCTTATTAAAAGATCCTTGATTCGTATTTGGGCTACAGAGATTTACCAAAATATAAATTTCAGAGTTTATAACTAAATGAACTTTAAGGAATCTCCCTTCTACATCTCTATATTGCTCTTTCAACTCTGCAGTAAGATCTTCAGACACAAGAATTCCTACTCCCCCATACTTATTCCTAGAAGAGCATGATGCTAAAAATATGGAAGGGTACTTCGACTACAACAATCTCTCATCACATTTCCAGAGATGGGTCTTCTGGCTAAAAAGAATCATGACCTTTAAAGAATCTGCCTCCTTAAACAGCATCTTTCTTTTAAAGAGAGAGTTGACATTTAAAGATACTATCCTAACTACTGTCACAGTCAAGTGTGAAAATAGGTACTATTTGCATGGACCCTAACTGGTACTAACAGCTCTGTTCAATTACCAGAAGAGTAACAATCCCCAGTCCAATAAAGAAAAAAAAATGTGAAGCTTGCTGGGCAGACTGGATGGGCCGTTTGGTCTTCTTCTGCCGTCATTTCTATGTTTCTATATACCCAATCCCCCCACTGTAAAATTCCCTATAGCCCACTATCCCTCTGCACATCAACAAATCTCCTCTCCAACAGTAAAATCCACCCACTATTCCATAAGCTGTCCTATCAAGTCCAGACCATTCTCTCCAAGAAGAATGGTGACACTACACTGACACTCAATGCCCCAAAACATATTACAGTCTAAAAGTTAAAGAAGAAACAGTCTCTTCTATTTAACCAAGCATGCAATAGCATGGAACTTGAACAAATACCCAACAGTTAAAAAAATTTGTAGAGTAAATATCCATGTAACCAGCCACTGCAACAAATAGCCTTAACAAGCTTACCAAAGAGAAAATAAAATTAAACCCTATGGACTGAAAGCCTGTTTTTGAAAAAAAAAAAAAAGTAGTCCAGGTCCTCAGGCTATTACTTTTACTTAGACAAATAATAACCAAAGTAAAACCAGAGGGTGAAAAAATGGAATTAGTAATCCATCACTTCCAAACTCCTTCCACTCACTCAGGAGTTTGCTTCCTTTGAAGAAACAGATCTTTCTGAGTTCTGCCATAGCTTTCTGCAACCTTTTCCCACTGACTATGATGTAAAAAAAAATTTGTAATTTATGTACTACTCACTTGATGTCTTAGATCTTTAGTTAATATGTATTAGAACATCTCAGTAGATTTATATTAATCCCTGTTCATGAACTGATTATAATGAAATCTAGGCCAAAAAAGAAAATCCATTGATAACATATTTTCTTCAAAACTGTAGTTATCACCCCCAATTCTTTTGCTTACTGTGAGAGGGGAAAGATCATTATAAATCCCAATACTGTGTCCATCCCAACTGACGAATCCCAAATTCCTCACTTATTTATTTTAAAAGGTTTTTGTATCCCGCACCCTCCAAAGTTTGGGGCGGGTTACAAGTAAACATACATAATTCAGTCTTAAACAAATAATTAAAAACTAAAATAATGTTAAAAAAAAAAACTTAGAGGGTCATTCTCAGTAGGATTTGCACACGATAGGGTGATCGGGGCGGAGTCATAGAAACATAGAAATGACGGCAGAAGACGACCAAACGGCCCATCCAGTCTGCCCAGCAAGCTTCGCACTTTTTTTTTTCTCATACTTATCCATTACTCTTGGCTCTTAGTAACCCTTTGGTTCTATTTCCCTTCCACCCCCACTATTAATGCAAGGAGCAGTGTTGGAGCTGCATCTAAGTGTAATATATAGCTTAATTAGTTAGGGGTAGTAACCGCCGCAATAAGCAAGCTTCACCCATGCCCATTTGTCTACCCAGACTATGCGACTCAGTCCCTGTTGGTTGTCTGTATATAGATCCACTTTTCTTCATTACACCTGCCGTTGAAGCAGAGAGCTATGCTGGATTTGCACGAAGTATCAGACTTCCTCCCCTGCCGTTGAAGCAGAGAGATATGCTGGATATGCATGTAGTATCAGACTTCCTCCCCTGCCGTTGAAGCAGAGAGCTATGCTGGATATGCATGTAGTATCAGACTTTCTCCCCTGCCGTAGAACATCAGCCCTTCTCCCCCCATCGAATACAGCTCATTCGGATTTCCATACCCCATATGCATGACTCTGCACTTCTTGGCATTGAATCTCATCTGCCATGTCTTTGACCACTCTTCTAGCTTCCTTAGATCCCGTCTCATTCTCTCCACGCCTTCCGGCGTGTCCACTCTATTGCAGATTTTAGTGTCATCCGCAAAAAGACAAACCTTACCCTCTATCCCTTCCGCAATGTCGCTTACAAAGATATTGAACAGGACCGGTCCCAACACCGACCCCTGCGGCACTCCGCTCAACACCACTCTCTCTTCAGAATAAGTTCCATTTACCATCACACATTGTCTTCTGTCCGTCAACCAGTTTGCAATCCAGGCCACCACCTTGGCACTCACTCCTAAGCTTATTTTATTCACCAGTCTCCTGTGCGGGACTGTATCAAAAGCCTTGCTGAAGTCCAAGTAGATGACATCGAGTGATCTTCCTTGATCCATTTCCTTGGTTACCCAGTCAAAAAAGTCAATCAGATTTGTCTGACAGGATCTTCCCCTGGTGAATCCATGCTGCCTCTGGTCCAGCAATTCTTCCGACTGTAGATAGTTCACTATTCCTTCTTTTAACAGCGACTCCATTACTTTTCCTACCACCGAGGTGAGACTAACCGGTCTGTAGTTTTCAGCCTCCTCTCTGTTTCCACTCTTGTGAAGCGGGATCACCACCGCTCTTCTCCAATCACTTGGCACCACTCCCGTTTCTAGGGATCTATTGAACAGGTCACACAGCGGACCTGCCAGTACATCTCTGAGCTCCCTCAGTATCCTGGGATGAACCTCATCAGGCCCCATGGCTTTGTCTACTTTGTTTCCCCAGCTCTTCCCATACATTCTGTTACGACTGGGCTCCGGTCAGGAGTCGTGAACACCACCCAGAAGGGTGGCTCCAGGTTGAGAGAGACAAGAATGGCTAGTACAGGGTCTGGGTCCAGGCTGGGTCAGGGCAGGCGGCAGATAGCAGTGTCTGGGTCCAGGCTGGGTCAGGGCAGGCGGCAGATAGCAGTGTCTAGGTTCAGGCTGGGTCAGGGCAGGTGGCAGATAGCAGGGTCTAGGTTCAGGCTGGGTCAGGGCAGGCGGCAGATAGCAGTGTCTAGGTTCAGGCTGGGTCAGGGCACAGTAAGCAGGACAAGGCAGGTCAGAAGGCCCGTAGGCCACACACACACAGAAGGCCCGTAGGCCACACACCGTAAGCGAGGCAAGGCAGGTCAGAAGGCCCGTAGGCCACTCACACACAGAAGGCCCGTAGGCCACACACCGTAAGCGGGGCAAGGCAGGTCAGAAGGCCCGTAGGCCACACACACACAGAAGGCCCGTAGGCCACACACCGTAAGCGGGGCAAGGCAGGTCAGAAGGCCCGTAGGCCACACACACACAGAAGGCCCGTAGGCCACACACCGTAAGCGGGGCAAGGCAGGTTAGAAGGCCCGTAGGCCACACACACACAGAAGGCCCGTAGGCCACACACCGTAAGCGGGGCAAGGCAGGTCAGAAGGCCCGTAGGCCACACATACACAGAAGGCCCGTAGGCCACACACTGTAAGCAGAGCAAGGCAGGTCAGAAGGCCCGTAGGCCACACATACACAGAAGGCCCGTAGGCCACACACTGTAAGCAGAGCAAGGCAGGTCAGAAGGCCCGAAGGCCGCGCAAGGCAAGGCAAGGCAAAGGCCCGAAGGCCGCGCAGGGCAAGGCAAGGAAAGGCCCGAAGGCCGCGCAGGGCAAGGCAAGGAAAGGCCCGAAGGCCGCGCAGGGCAAGGCAAGGAAAGGCCCGAAGGCCGCGCAAGGCTAGAGCAGGGAGCCCAGGAGAGCTCGATGCCGAAGCACCGAGGCAACTGTCAGGCAGGGTTATAAGGGCACACCCAGAACATAGAGTGGACAGAGGAGATGGACTGGGCCTGTCAGGAAAGCCAGCACTAGAGGGACCCCTGGTGGTGAGGCGGTTGCACTGCAGCCAAAACTGTAACACATTCTCTACTGTAAATGGAGTTACATCTACTCCATTCCCCTCTATTTTCTTGTTAACAAGCGACGGTCCTTCTCCAGGGTCTTCTTTAGTGAACACCGAACTGAAGTATTTGTTTAATAATTCTGCCATTTCTTTATCTGTCTCCACCCATTGATCCTTTTCACCTTTCAATTTCAGTATTCCACTTTGGACTTTTCTCCTTTCACTGATGTATCTGAAAAATGTTTTGTCACCTTGTTTTACCTCTTTGGCGATCCTTTCTTCCGCTTGAATTTTCGCTTTCTTGATTGCTTTCTTTGTCTCCCTCTGTTCCACTAGATATTCTTCCTTGTGTTCTTCTCTTTGGGATTCTTTATATTTCTTGAACGCTGTTCTTTTAGCTTCTATTTTGTCAGCCACCTCCTTTGAGAACCAGATAGGTCTCATCTTTCTCTTGCTTTTCTTTACTTTTCTAACATATATATTAATTGCCTTGGTGATTGCTCCTTTTAGTTTGGTCCACTGTTGTTCCACATCTCTCTCGTTCTCCCAGCCTTCTAGTTCTTCCTCCAGGTACTTCCCCATTTCATCAAAGTCCGTGTTTTTGAACTGCAAAACTCGAGTCTTTGTGCTACTTCTCCGGATCCTATTTGTGATATGAAACCATACTGTATGAATATCACTGGTGCTGAGGTGGGCACCCACCTGGACATTAGAGACGTTATCTCCATTAGTGAGAACTAAGTCGAATATAGCTCCCTCCCTCATGGGTTCCATTACCATTTGTTTGAACAGAGCCCCTTGTAGGGCATCCACTATCTCTCTACTACTGTTAGATTCTGCAGAAGGGATTCTCCAGTCTACATCCGGCATATTAAAATCTCCAACAATCACCACTTCTCCCTTCTTTCCCATCTTTTGTATGTCTTCAACTAGAGCTTTGTCAAGCTCTTCTATTTGATTTGGAGGCCTGTAAATCACTCCAATAGAGATGGAAGCCACATCATCTTTTTTTAGGTCGGCCCATAGAGCTTCTTTGCCCCATCTTCCTTGCAGCTCAGATGCTTGGATATTGTTTCTGACATAAAGAGCCACTCCTCCCCCTTTCCTGTCCTCTCTGTCCTTCCTTAATAAGTTATAGCCTGGTATTGCCGTTTCCCAATCATGAGATTCCGTGAACCATGTCTCCGTGACAGCAACAATGTCCAAGTCCGCCTCTATCATTAGGGCTTGCAGATCTGGGATTTTATTGACTAAACCACGAGCATTTGTGCTCATAGCTTTCCAGCTTTTCTCATTCTGGTTACAGCTTTTTTTGGATTGCTTTAGTGTCTTATTTAATTGAATTTTCTTATCCACTTCACCCTTTTCCTTTACATTTTTATTTGTATTTCGGGGGTGACATTTCTGTATGCATTGGGTTTCTTCTCTCTTTTCGGATATTACGTCAATCTCTTTCGCAAGATCTTTTTCAATAGCTAATACAGAGAAGACTTTTTGCACTTTTGTAACTTGATACAGTGTGTGTTTCTGCATCACAGGTCTGATTCTACCAGAGCCCACTGTAATTCTGTCTTTTGAGTTCCTTAATGCTCTATGTGAGTGAGAGGGTAATCTTGTGGGCTGCACAGCTGTCAAGAATGGGTGTCTGTGGGTCACAGGTCTTATCCTGCCTGAGCCCACTGTAAACCCCTTTTGTTTTGACTTTTGGTTTTTATGTGGTAATGTGGGATTAACTCCTGAATTATATAAAGTGGGTGAAACTTTCTTTATTGCTTCCAATTCAGCATTATCTTCAGCCAGCTCTTTTTTCAAGGAAGAAAGTTCTGAGCAATTAGGGCAAGCCCTAAGTTTCCAGATGACTTCCCTGACAATAAATGCTCCACAATGGTTACATTGGATAGTCCTCATTTTGTTAAATTTATCTGATGGATAACACCTAAGGAACAACCAAATTACCAATTTATCCTGTTGCCAATTGTATTTAGGTAGACTATATTAGAACAACAAACCTAGGGGTGGGTGGGAAGTAGACAGAATAGCAAAATTAAAGCTTTGTAAAAAGGCTTAATTTAAAGAATTCTTAGCTTAGCCAAGTAAGTTGGCCTGAAGTCTCTCCTCTCTCTTTCAAAGCAGACTGACTAGAAGCTGGCCTGATCACCTACTATGATGCACTAGTCACCTTTTAAGTGTCTGTTAAAAACTTCCTTTTTTTTTTTTTTTTGGTATATTTTATGATTTCTTTGAAACAGACTACCACCGGGGCCAACACAGCGGAGACATCGCTGACGGTGAAAGGTAAGGACCCTTATCGCCGCCAGTTTTGCACCAAATAACTACACCTTTTATGGGGTAGTTATTCGGCTTTCGCAGGCCCACCCACCCCCGGTACCTTAGTGACATAACATAAAAAATGAAGAAAAATAAAAATAGGACAAAATATACATCATGAAGCGCATACGTCTGGGAAGGCTTGTATAAAAATATGATGTTTGAGAGCTCTTTTGAAGTCTTTTTTATTGGCAAATAATCTTGTCTGGTGGTAAGGTGTTCCACAGAATAGGGCCTGTGATTGAGAAGGTCCGCTCTCTAGTCATAATTAGTCTTGTTTTAGGAGATGGAACTTGTAAAAGAAGCTGATTTTTGGATCTAAGACTTCTACAAGGAGTGTATAAGTGTAATGTGGCGGATAACCAGGAAGTGTTATTGTAAATCAAGTTATGAATAGTTGTTAGTTTTATATTAGATGCGCCATTTGATTGGTACCCAATGTAATTGAAATAGTACTGGAGATATGTGATCACAAGGCTTACTGTTGGAGAGAAGCCGTGCTGCAGCATTCTGTAAAAGTTGAAGTGGACGGGTGGTGGATTGAGGTAAGCCTAGGTACAAAGAGTTGCAATAGTCTAAGCCAGTAAAGATCAAGTATTTTGCAGAAATGGGTAGAATCGAGTAGCAGTTTATTGTGCTTGAGAAGTCGAAGTTTATAAAAAGTCGATTTAAGCAGGGCTTTATTATGTATGGTTAGATCTAACTTTGGGTCAAATATAATGCCAAGATTGCAGACCTGTTTAGTGATATTTATGGTTGTATTATCAACGAGAATGGATTCTAATCGGCCTTCCAGCTATCACTACCAAACCACTTCAAATGCTACAGAATTCCACAGCCAGGATCCTAACCAATTCCAGAGGAGAACACATCACTCCTATTCTTATGAACTTACATTGGCTCCCCATTAAATTTAGAATTCTGTATAAAGTGCTAACCATGATCCATAAAACTATTCACGCCCAAACCTCACTCAAATTAAATTGCCCTCTTCGACATCACACAGCTTCCAGACCTATGAGAACAAGGTACCTAGGTACCCTTTATGTACCCCCTGCAAAGTCATCACTCAAGAAACGTGCCTTCTCGATAGCCGGACCCACGCAATGGAACACTCTCCCCCCGGAACTTCGTCTAGAACCTTGTCTGCAGACATTCAAGAAAAAGCTGAAGACCTGGCTGTTCACAAGAGCCTTTACTTAAAGTCTTTATTATCTAATACTACAGCATCGTCCGCTACCCGTATTTATGATCTTATCACCTTATTGGACTAGATTACTCCCAGATCTAAGGTCACAGGCTAGAACTACTGTGGCAAAGGCCCAATTATATATGGGTTCCAGAGGATACTCTTTATACTCTTGATACTCTTTGCGTTTGAGCTGATGCTAGGCTTATTCTTATGTTTGGATGTTATGCCCTTCCGAGGTTCTCTTTAATCCTTATTATGTATTCCATGTTCAATGTATTCATTCATTTAATTTGTTTGCTGTAATTCCAATTGTTGGTTCTCTGTAAACCGAAGCGATATGTACTAGTACATGATCTTTGGTATATGAAAACCTTTAAATAAATAAAATAAATAAATTCTGGAATGTTACCAAATTGTGGGTTTCCTAAAATTATTATTTCGGTTTTTGAAAGGTTTAAACTGAGTTTGTTGTGTAATAGCCATTTTTTTCAGTGTAGATAAGGAAAGTTTGAGAAATTTCAGTGTAGTGTTCCAGTTGTACTTGGTTGGGAAATAAAATTGAATATCATCGGCGTAAATACAATATGTAACACCTAGAGTGGTTAGTAGTTGACAGATGGGTGTGAGATATATATTGAATAATGCTGATAGGACAGATCCTTGTGGGACACTTGTGCCATCACTTTCTCTTTCATCGTGAAATTATGGAAGCATGCTATTACATCTCGAGGAGCACTTCTTGGAACAGGCCTGAGTGCACAATGTGACCTATCAATTGTAACCATGGACTCCTCATCTGAATCTGCCCCAAAATTCAATATGGTCCTACCTATCTGTTGCACCACTAAAATAGGATTTTCATAAGCAGATGTCTCGGGGGGGGGGGGGGGGGGGGGGGGCCACGGAAAAAGAGTACTGACAGCACAGATTCTCAAGGTCTTCAAGCTTCTCTGATATGTCTATTAGCTTTCCTCTCTCTTCAAAAACTGGGTTTTGCTTCGAGTTTTTTTAAACTGCATCAGAGACAAGACCTAATTGTCAACGCATGCTTCAACCTTCTCCACCTGTCACCTGAAGCCAGAAAGCTCATTCAATAGTTCCATCACATTCTCAATAACTTATGTAATTATTTTCTTAAGTTCACGGAACAAAGTTTTAAAATCTTCATAGGGAAGATCACCACTTTTACTGCAGCTTAGTGCTGTACTTTCAGCACTATGGCCCAGCTCTGCCACCTCTCCCTCCATTAACTCATCAATATTGCTTTGCTCCTTAGAACATGGCCCACCTGATTCATAGGAGAACTGCCACAAATTCACCTGCTTCTTCTGAACAGACATGAGGGTTGCAATGTCCAAACTATCATAAGATCTATCATGTCATGAAGCTGGCTCAATCCTCTTCAGAATCGATAATGCAACAGGTTACAGTAAGGAGCTGAATTCTCTAAGCTGCCATACGGTGTGGTGATGTCACTTCCACCACATAACTTTGAAGATGGATACCCACTGGGCCCACCATGGAAAGGGGCCAACTCTCACTGGGACAATCTGACCCTGGCTCCACAAAAGGACTGAATCCTTCCCCGAAACGTGTTCATACTGGAAGAGTAATGTTTCCCCAGTCTGTATCTTCTGGCATTCTGAAATAACCATGGCTTCTGCCATTCTGGGAGACAGACTGGCCTCTATCTTTCTCTACGTCTCTGACCAGCTTTTCCAAATCCTCTCCAAACAAAACAAAACAAAAGCTTCCCTCTGAAAGAAGGCTTGCTAAGACAGATCTTGGATACTATTTCTGCACCCAGTGTCACAGCCATAACAATCTACTGGCTATCACTACGAAGATTACCGACCTAGAGGAGATCCTAATAAGATCATAAGATGCAACTGCCAAAAAGGTAGTCTCAAATTCTAACTGGGCTGCCTCCAGAGCCACATATTTCCCACAGATGAAGATCAGAAGTGCCAAGGCCACGGAAGCAAGCAAATAATTTAAGAGATTCAATCTTCCTATCCTGAAGACCCTTGAAGGCTGAGCCCCCTTCCACTGGAATAGATGTCTTGCAGGTGATAGCTGAAGCAAAGGCATCGACTGATAATAATAGGAAAAGAATTTCTGATCTCCCTTGGCGGGAGATCAAGCTTATTCATGGTCTTAACTATCTTGAGCCTTCCCCCCCTCCCTCAGGGAACTCCCATTCTTGAAAAAACAATGTTCTCTGCTACATTATAGAAAGGAAATGCTCTAGGTTAATGAACTCCCTGGAACATAGGATCTCCTCCTCAACTTTGGCATTTAACATCTGAAGGGATTTAACTATCTGGGAGATAAGGAAGGCAACTTCCTCACTATAAAATAAAAGACTGACAGAAAAGTCTTCTCCTTTTTCCATGGAACCTAAAAGACTGACCACTTCCAGTTCCTTCTCTGCCTCCAAATACAAAGCACACCTAGGAGAGAACACCTCTTCAAGTCAAACACTTTCTTCTGACCCTAGTTCTCTTAGCTGAACTCAGTTAGAGAAAAGGAACAGGGATAATCCCCTGTGCTCCAGCTCCTAAGGCCCTTTTTCCACCAGACCTCTATATGACAGAGAACATCTGGTAGAGAAAAGTAAAATATTCAGGTGAGAAACCACATTGATAGGAAAGGTAAGAACCCAGGAGAGACTGCCACCCTGCCTCCCCTATGGGGAATAGTAGAGGTAGACCAAAAACGCTGAAATCAGCACACTCCAAACAATCTGCAGGTAGGAACGGGCCACTCAGGAAATTCAAAATGGCAGCCGAAGGAAGTGACGTCACCCATACAAATGGCAGCTTAAGACCAGAGCTGCCAACCCTGATAAAATTGATTTCTCCAGCAGCAGGAAAATCTGCCTGATTTAATTCACTGGAGTGCGGCACTCTGTCTCCAGAACGACCCACGATGTCAGTGCACAAGAAAATTGCAGAGTTGAAACAATTTTCTTTCGAGGTGCCCATGACGAAAAAAGCTGGTGGTCAGACATAGGATGAAGATGAGGAACATGGCAGCGAAGTGTTGCATCAATTTGCAGGAGCAGCGCAACTGGACACAGCGCCAGCTGAATCATCGTTATCCTGTAAGGACTTTCAAAACTGGTTTAGTGAGCTACGGGATGGCATGGGATCTCTGAAGCAGGAGTTCCAAACAATCGCGGCTTAGCTGAGGAGGGAATATGATGAGCTGGGAGATCAGGTGAAGGCCATGACGCACAGGTTGGGTGAGAACAGGAGATGGCCCAGGAAGCACCCAGCAAGAGATCTAGAACCTGAAAGCAGATAATGCTGTATTTCAGGAATAGTTGGAGGACCTAGAAAACAGGTCCAGAAGGGGAAACCTGAAATTTAGAGGAGTTTCTGAAGAGGCTGCCTATACTGACTGTAAGTGGGTGGTCAAGGATATCAGCACTCTGATTTTGCGCACTTCTCATGGAGAGGACGCAGTTCCTAAAATTCACCTAGATAGAGCACATAGATCTCTGGTTTGCCCACGGGGTAATGCTCCCAAAGATATTGTGGTATGCTTCCATGAATATGCAGTTAAAGAAAAGATCACGATGCAGGCGAGGAAGCTTAATGATCTGCAGTGGCACAGGCACAAGATGGAGGTCTTTCAGGATCTCTCCCTGATCACAATTAAGAAACGTTGTGACTTCAGAGAGATTCTTCAAGTGCTGAGGAATGGTAATCACCAATATATATGGTTGTTACCCTCTGGACTACAGTTCACTATTAATGATGTGACCTCTCATGTCAAATCTGTGGAGGAGTCGGTGAAAATACTCCAGGCCGCTGGATTGATGAAATCCATAGGTCCTGCTGTGCGATCGTCCCATGCTGTGTTTTCACAAGAGAATACCTTCAGATGGCAGCGAGTGCAATCTGGCGGGAAGCGCCTGAGGAGACATTTGGGAGGTTCCTTCTCTTCAAAAGATGCAATGACTTGAGAGGCTTCTTGGCTCTGAGGGTCTTCACTACGATATGAGGACTAGTATCTCTAGCTAAGAAAAATGTTTTCCTGGGTCTGGGCTTTACTGGTCTTGCTGGGTTGAAGCAGTTACAGAGATTCTTCATCTCTGTTTTGATGGTTGGTTATGGTTAAGTTTTGCAAAAGGGGAGTAAATGTGAATTTTGTGAGCTGAAGGTCGGTGGGGGGTTCGAGAGCTATTAGGATGTGATGTGGGTTAATACTCCAGGTGGTGGTGTGATTTGGGGGGGGAAGGGGGAGAGGGGAGGAATACACTAGGGAAACTAGAAGATATATTTCTTTTTGGTATGAACACCAGTGGGGTAGAATAATGGAGTCTCTGATTCTCTTGCAGTCTTCGAGGAAGTGTGCCAATGATGCTACTTGTTTTCTAATTGGGTGGACTTCGTGGAGCATTTTGTTCGTTCAGTAACATGGGGGAATTAAAAATTGTGTCTTGGAATGTTAAAGGGCTGAATACATATACTAAGAGAAAAAGATTGTTACAGGATGCCCTAACTAAGCAGATAGATGTATTGTTCTGTCAAGAAACACATTTAAAGAAGAAGTATGAAAGGCTGCTGGCATCTAATCACTATCCCCTATAGTTTTTTGCAGCAGCTACGGTCTCGAATAAGTATTGTGGAGTGGGTATTCTTTTTTCCAAAAATATGGTAGTAGATGGGATTTGGAGGGTAGATTCATTATAGTCAAATTCAGGATGGGTAAAGAAGTCTATACTTTGGTGAATTTGTATGCAGCTAATACCAGGCAAAGGCAATTTTTACAGGAGCTCTCAAAAACTTTACAGCAATGGGTGGAAGGATATATTGTAATTGGGGAGGGACTTCAATCTTACAAGGTACCCATTTTTAGACAATAGTGGAGGGGGTGGGGGGTCAAAGGCCAACAGGAGAAGCTTGAAATCACTCATTGTAGAGTGGGATCTGGTGGATGTTTGGAGCCTCTTTCATCCCTCTGAGAAAATTTATACTTTTTATTCTAAAGCACATAGGGTCTATTTTCGAATTGACTTTTTCCTAGTAGACAAAGCCCTGATGAATAAGGAAGGGACCACAGAGATTGAGGCAATAACATGGTCAGATCATGTGGCCATCTGGTTGTCTTTTCAGGGGTTGGGGATTCAAATTGGAGAGAGAATTGGGAGATTAAATGAAAGTCTACTAGAGGATAGTGCACACAGTGAAATGAGGAGGGAAATGGGGCAGTATTTAGAGGATAATGAGAATAGTGGGGTGACTGCTGGTATCCTTTGGGATTGCTTTAAAGCAGTTGCTAGGGGTAAATTGATTGCTAGAGCATCTCACTTGAAGAAGGTACGGGAAGAGAGAAGAGGAGTTAGAGAGAATTGGCAAACTGGAGATTAGGCACAAAAGAAGAGCTGATCCCCAGCTTGGGGGAAAACTTCATAAATTAAGGGCAGAATTGAGAGCTTTGGCGGTGGGGGAGATTGTTTTACAGTTAGATACGGTTAAGTAAGAATTCTTTGAAGGTGGTAATAAAGGTGGCAGATTCCTGGCCAGGAGACTTAAGTCTAGGGTGGTTCAGAATCAGATTCACAAAATTAAGGATAGAAATGGAGAGATGTTGTCTGAATGTGCCAATATAAGGACTAGATTTACCCAGTTTTATCAGGAACTATACTCCAAACGGGAGGATTTTCTTAGAATGATATAGATGCTTATTTGTCAGGAATTACTATGCCCAGGACAGATAGAATTCAAAAAGATTGGCTCAATAAGGAAATATAAGAATTGGAGGTTACTCAAGCAATAAAATAATTAAAAATGGGGAAATCTCCAGGAATCGATAGGTTCTCAGCAGGCTTTTACAAGCAGTTGAGTTCGATAGTGGTATGACCTCTAATGGCCACTTTTAATGGTTTGTTATTGGGTGGTTGCATAGCCGATGATGCCAATACAGCAGGCATTACGATATTGGCAAATCCAGGTAGGAATGCCACTCTATGTAGCTCATATAGGCCCATCTCTCTCCTTAATTTGAATCTAAAAATTTTGGCTAAAATTCTAGCTAAAAGCTTAAGTGGGGTAGCGTACGAGTAAATCCATCCTGACCAGACAGGGTTTGTCCCTGGCAGGCTTGCTGTGGACAACGTGAGGAAGGTGATAAATCTAATGTGGTGGGTGCAAGAAAATAAGATACTGTTAGCCTTGCTTACAGTCTATGCTGAAAAAGCATTTTATTTGGTTCATTGGGACTATGTATTCTCTGTTTTGGATAAATTGAGAATGGGCGGAAATTTCTCACTTTAGATAAGGAAACTTTATAGCAATCTCAGTGCTTGTATTAAGGTTAATTGGAGTTATTCGAAGGCTTTTCCCATAGGGCGGGGCATGAGGAAGGAATGCCCGCTTTCGCCGCTTCTTTTTGCACTGTATTTAAAACCACTGGCAGTCTCTATTCGGAATTCCTTGACAGTGCAAGGACTTACACTAAGGGATCAGGAATATACGCTTTTGGTCTTTGCGGATGACATTCTTTTTACAGTAGCATATCCTCAGACCTCCCTATGCTCTCTAGTGGATGAACTGGCAAGATTTAGCGGGGTTTCTGGATATCAGTTAAATGCGAACAAGTCTGGGCTCCTGAATATTTCTCTCTCAGATGGGCAGTTAGGGGACATAAGGAGGAGATCTCCTTTCAAAATTGTGCCATAAGAAAATGTCATACTGGGTCAGACCAAGGGTTCATCAAGACCAGCATCCTGTTTCCAACAGTGGCCAATCCAGGCCATAAGAACCTGGCAAGTACTCAAAAACTAAGTCTATTCCATGTTACTATTGCTAGTAATAGCAGTGGCTATTTTCTAAGCCAACAATTAATAGCAGGTAATGGACTTCTCCTCCAAGAACGTATCAAATCCTTTTTTAACCACAGCTACACTAACTGCACTAACCACATCCTTCAGAGTTGAAGTATTTGGGGGTGAAGGTGGGCGCCAAACTGGATGACCTTTTTGTTAGGAATTATGAAGTGGTTTGGAAGAAGCTTTTAGAAGATTTACAGCATTGGGAGCAGGAAGATTTATCTTGGCTGGGTAGGATTTCAGCTATTACGATGAATGTCCTGCCCAGGCTTAGTTACCTATTCTAGACCTTGCCTATTCATGTCCCTGATGATTGTATCCATCTCTGGCAGCAAAACTCATTTTATCTGGAAACAATGGCCACCTAGAGTTAATAGTAAGGTATTATATTTGCTTAAAGACAGGGGAGGGCTGGGTGTCCCTTGTTTATTATGGTATTACGTGGCATCGCAACTTCGAGCAGTAACTGACTGGCACAAGGGTGGGATAGGGAAATGATGGGCTACACTAGAAACTTCTTTGTTATAGGGCGCATCCCCGGATGCTTTAGTATGGTTACAAGAGAAAGCTTGAGTTGTGCCAAGCTCCATTTCTCTGCCCATAGCGCTTACTCTAAAGGTGTGGGATAGATGGAAAGGTGGGTTGGTAGGTGACAGGAACTATTTCTATAGGTTGCCTATTTTTCTAAATAAAGATTTTCCCCCAGGGAGTTCCAGAGTACGTGCAAAAAGATGGGAGGGGAAGGGCTGCTACAGGCTGGAGCACATATGAAATGGGGGGAGGATGAGGGCATTTCCAGAAGCAGCGAGTAGGTATGGATTAGCTCACTCAGATTACTATTTTTATCTACAGGTATGCCATTTGTTTCTCAAAAGGAGATGAAGGCTGCTCTCATTTGGGGAAAATCTCTTTTTGAAGGCTTCTGTGATAAAGCATGAGTATTAACAAAGGGGGATCTCTAGAATATACAATCTGCTAAACAGGGATTTGGAATTAAACCCTGCACACACAGTGTGTTGAGAGAAGGATTTACATTGTATATTGGGTTTAAAAAAGTGGGAATTATGTTTCAATACCAATAAAAAGAGCTCCATTTCAGCAACAATAGTTGAACAAAGTTATAAAATGCTTTATCGTTGTTATCTGACTCCAGCTAAGTTGCATATCTTATATCCAAGTGTGGGAGAATCGTTTTGGAGGGGGTGCAGATTATCTAGTACTTTTCTGCATATATGATGAGACTGCCCTAAGATTATTCTCTTTTGGGACTCTGTTGTTCAATTGATGTATGACATTGTGGGAGAGAGAGTATTCCCAATAATCCACTGTTCTTTCTTTTAAATATTCCATACATTGAACCTGATACTGCTGTAGTGTTATTGGCACAACAAATAATATTAGCTGCAAGGGGGAAAATTGCTTATTCTTGGAGACTGAAGGATCCCCCACCCTTACAAAGTGTTATTCGGTAGTTGGCGAAGGTGTACTATCTTAGTAAATTAACCGCTGTTAAGTATAAACAAGTGGGCAAATCTGAGAAAGTATGGTAATGTTATCTCCAATGGCAAGCAAAGAAGTAGGATTACAGAGAGTTGAGTGCTAAAACTTGGTATCTCATAGGTGTTTGGAGATGCAATAGTGGACTGGGGGGAGTTGTGGGGATTGAGGGATTATATACAGATGTGGTATTCATCGAATATGCAACTCAGATTAGTATACAGTTATGGGAAGCTTTTATTTGTTGATAATGGGATAGACTGTTTTGGTCTGGTATGTCTCTATTGTTATTTTACTCTAGCTTTATGATATATTGTGAGAAATATGATTTCTGATTTCATGATACAAACTTTTTGAGGCCCATGTGATTATTGTATTCTGCTGCATAGTGCTGTATTCTTTTGTTCAACCACAAAAAAAAAATTTTTTTTAAATGGCAGCCATTCCTACCACCATGCAGACCTCAGCAGGGGAAGAGATGGCTGCTGCACCTGACCCTATAAGGGGCTCCAAAACAACTGGCTTCTCAGAAGTGGGGGAGCCGAAGACTTCCTTTGCTGCCTCTCCCGCCAAAGAATTGGACCCCCCCCCTTCCCCCGTCTCATGTAGAGCAAAAGAAGCTAGCTATAATACTTTACATACCAGTGGCCCTACTCTGACATATCACATATGTTCACAGGGCTAACTAGCAACATCTTGATTAAAAAAAAAAACCACCCCATAGAGAAAGGGAGCTTCGTATCAAACGTCTCTAGTGCCAGAAGGTGGGGGGGGGGGGGGAGGAGACATGGCCCCAACCAGCCTCATGCTGACCTTTGTTCTCATTTCCGTAAAAAGATGACAGTCAAATCAAATTACCGCCTCTTGCCTGCTGCTAAATGAAAAGGACTACTTCTCTCTCATCGAAGCCTTTTTTTTTTATGCCAACTTTATCAGGGAGGAAGCCAAAAAGCCAGAAAGAGAGAGAGAAGGGGGAATGTTTCAAAAGAAAAATCCTCAGAGAAACGATTCATGGTCAAGGATGTCATCCTGAGCTAATCCACTGCACACTAGAGCTCGACTAAGCCCTGAAGAAAAACTGAGAACAAGCAAATAGGGCTTGCACAGCCTAGCACAAATCTTAGAGAATCTAGCCCAAAAAAGCTCCAATTAGGAAACTGCAAACCAGAATCCCCTGGAGCTACAACCTGCTCCCACAAGTGAATGCTCTAGGAGTGAAGCTGTGAATGTATTCTACCAGGTGAGGGCATAGGCTGAAGCTTGGAAGCTGGGATACTGCTGTACCAATCCAATACATGCTACTTGGTGGAGAGAGAGAATACTGGCCTTTGTCTATGCTTCTCTCTCTCTCTAATTGGCAATAACGTCACTGGAAAAAGATGGTTCCTCTGTCTCCATCTGCTAGTAGACAGCGATAACCCATGCATCTGGAATATCAATGGCACACTGAAGAGGGGGGTTGGCAGGGTGGGGCAAAGCCCCCAGGCAGCAAGCTGTGGGAGGGCAATGACCAGCAAGGATGTCAACATCAATAATCAATACTCCTGCTGCTCAATGTATGCACATACCTGGGAAATCTTAACCCTTCCCTTTTGTTACCTACAGGCTGTCTGAGAGGGGGAGAAACAGGAGGAGAGAGGCTGAATTAGGAAGCAAATATTCCCTCTTTGCTCTGCCCTGGTCATGCCAAACTCATCCCCTTGCTCCCTGTAGGGAACAGGGGGGCAGGGAAGAGCAATAGGAAGAGGGGGCTTGATTAGAAAGTAAAGTAGAGTGGTTATTCTCCTATCTATTCTGTCTATTCTTCCAACTTCAATCCAAACCCCTCCCTTCCTGTTCCCTGCATGCTGCCTGGGAGGGTCTGGAGAAGAAAGCAGAGGGCTGATCTCTGTAAAGTAACATTCTTGCACTAGCCCTGTGTGTCATGCCTAGTCAAGAAAAGGTGCTAGGATCTGGGGAGAGGGTAGTCACAGGAGAGCATGCTGGGGTCAGGCTTGGGAACAGAGAAAAGTATGCTGGGGTCCTCCATGGATTGGGGGGGGGGGGGGGTAACGACGACTGCTTCTCCTCCCCAATGCAGCTCTCAGTGCTACCTGTGTGAACTGATGCTTCTCTGTTGAGCCCTCCCCTCTGCCATTGTGCCTCTCCCTACACCTTCCTTTAGTCCCTTTCTCTTTGCAGCTCACCATCCATAGCTTTCAGCCATACTCCTGTTTTCCCCCCCCTCTCCAGCAGCTGGCCAAAAATAGGATCTCCTTCCCCTAAATGTCTCTCACCATCAATATGGCCCTTGCTACTGCTGCCCAGGAGACATGCTGTATGGCTCCCATATATCAATACATCCTCTCTCCAAGAGGATGTGATATAATGGAGGTCAGTGACATTTGAAAACCCAGGGGAAAAAAAATGGAAAAACTCATACTTTTTTTCTGATTTTTTCCCGCAAAGACCAGAAAAAGAACAGTCCTAAAGTTCCCTTCTGTGTTTGTATTAATGTAATTTTTGATAAATTTACGTACTGTTACAAGGATGGTAGAGTTGGTAGAGTGTGTGCAAATGTAAGCATTGGCCCCCAGACAACAGCAATCCACAGTATGCCATGGTAGTCTGGTCTAGCAGGATAAGGAAGCAATGATTTCTCTATTGCCTCAGGTATAAACTTAGATTGTAAGCCCTCTGGGGATAGGGAAATACCTACAGTACCTGAATGCAATCCGCTTTCAAGTCTTGAACAAAGTGCAAAAAGCGGAATATAAAAATCTAAATAAATAAAAAATATTCTCATATGCTGTTGATAAGGCTGTATAATGCCCTATTTCCTTCTCCTAGATTTTTCCTCACTTCTTACCTTGCCTCCCCTATCATCCTCTCTCTCCCTTTCCTTTCTCCCCACAGCCTCTTTTTCCTATCTTAGGTCTGTTTATATTTTTCTTCCTGCCTGCCTTCTAGCTTTTCCTGTATGCAGCAGTGCAGTCCTCCAGATCTTCCTGACCTCCCCATTTGCTATCTTCCTCTTCACTGTTTTTCCCTCTGTATCTCTCTACACCTATTGTTCAGTCCTCTCCCCCATGCTTCTCCTCTTTCTCCCCTGCCTTCTTGTGTTGCAAACTGTATGCTTACTGGTGGCCTGTTCATACCAGCATATTAGAACAAACAGGCCACCAATAAGCATCTCTTAAGCATGGCTACTCCCATCTCTTCCAGCAACCTGTAGGTGATGAATGCTCTCAGTGATAACCCATAGGCAGTGGGAGAAGAATGAAACAGCAGTACCTGAAGGAAATACTTCCTGCCTCCCTTGCATACCAATAAGTCACTCACCAGCACTGAATTTCCAAATCACCACTGGCATGCTATTAAACTGGAAATTTTGTACCCTAGTATCACAGCAGAATATAAGAATAAAGTCAGAAATATAATGTATATCTAAAGAATGTTTGGGTAAAAATTAGTACATACTGGTTTTGTTGATGCTCAACTATAAAGCTAAATCCCTGTGTTGTTCTTTGAGAGTCAGAGCTAAAAAAGGAGAGGTACATAGTTTTTCTGGATTTCAGCAATCCTTTAAGTAGAACAGCTGACATTCAAATGTAATGCCTTACCTCGCTGTTGGTTCCATTCATGTGCTTCTCCTAAACCATTAATATCATACTGATATTTCCCATCTCTGCTGAAGAAATCATCAGAACTAAGAATGATTCCACTCGGGTTTTGCTCAAGCAAAGTCCTGCAAAGGCCAGGAAGAAAATGATAAAGCAAAACAAAAAACAAACAAAATAATTTCAATCTGTCCACCTACTAACAATGAATGGTCTGGCATAGAAAAAAATGTGATTACAACATTCATCTTCATTCGAAGCATGCGAACTAATGAAAAATATATCTCTTCTTCTGTCAGAGATGCAAATGAGGATTTTTATATTATATAAGGGATTTCATATAAATAGCACCACTTATGTATGAACACTTGGTACTATCAATTCATAGTGCCAAAATGTATAACACTGGGGAACACAATTTTCATTGAGTTACATCTGACACTTGTTTTTGACTAACTTTTGACATCTGAATCCAAAAATGACCCCAGTTTTTCTTTATCATACAAAATGTACATCAAAATGTACATACAAAGGAAATTTTAAAAAATTACCTGAATATACTGTTTAGAGTTATTTTATTCAGACAAAGGCTATATATAGTTACTGTAAGTCAAATTGTGTACAAGTAGTAAAGTTCTGCTACCAATGTTGAGATTAAGGAAAAGGAGATTATCAGGTAAGTAATCTCAACATTTCCTGGCGTGTAGCCAGATGGACTCAGAACGAATGGGATAGTATCCGCGTGCTAGCAGTTGGAGACGGATCTGACGTCAGCACGGGGTATATATATCCCGACAGGAAGCATAGCAACTCAGTAATCTTCCTTGCAAAAGCTGTTATAGATGTGTGTACTGACGCTCAGTGAAAAGGAAAAACAGGATTCCCCCTGACCGATTGATAGTAGCTGGAGAACGCCAGCAATCACAACCGGAAGGCGTTGACACCTGGTATAGTGTACGCTCTCATAGAAATAGATGACATGGCTTACCTTGCATCGGTGAAACCCATGTACACAGGCAGCTGGGCGGGATGCTGAGTCCATCTGTCTACACTAAGGAAAAGGAGATTATCAGGTAAGTAATCTCAACATTTCCTGGCGTGTAGCCAGATGGACTCAGAACGAATGGGATGTACAAAAGCTTTACTCCCAGCCGGGGCGGGAGGCTGCCTGAGGACCATGTAATACCGCCCATGCAAATGCTGAGTCCTCCCTGGCCTGGACATCCAGACGGTAAAACCTGGAGAAGGTATGGAGGGAGGACCAGGTCGCCGCTTTACAGATTTCCGCAGGCGACAGCATCCTGGATTCCGCCCAGGATGCCGCTTGTGCTCTGGTAGAAGGAGCCGTGACCTGTAGAGGCGGAGACTTCCCAGCCTCTACGAACGCTGCTCTGATAACTTCGTTAATCCAGCGGGCGATGGTGGGCCGCGAGGCCGCCTCACCTTGCTTCTTCCCGCTGTGCAGGACGAACAGATGGTCCGTCTTTCGTAGGTCTTGTGCCACTTCCAAATATCTGGGCAGCAATCTGCCAATGTCGAGATGGTGTAATAAACGCCCTTCTTCAGATTTCTTCAAACCCGCCGTGGTGGGCAAGGATATGGTTTGGTTAAGATGAAACTGTGAAACCACTTTAGGTAGAAAGGAGGGAACCGTATGAAGATGGATAGCCTCAGGAGTGATTCCGAGAAAGGGATCACGGCCGGACAGTGCTTGCAGCTCTGAGATGCGGCGCGCCGAACAGACCGCCAATAGGAATACCATCTTCAATGTTAGAGAACGGAGAGACAGTCCCCGAAGGGGTCCGAAGGTGGATCCCGCGAGGAAATCCAAAACAAGATTGAGGTTCCATAAGGGCACAGGCCACTTTAGTGGTGGACGAATATGCTTGACTCCGTGCAGGAAACAAGAAACATCTGGGTGCTTGGCGATAGTCTTGCCCTCCCTTCTGGGACCATAGCAAGACAGCGCAGCCACCTGAACCTTGATGGAGCTGAGGGAGTCCATCCTGCAGGAAATCCAACATAATAGAGATTGTGGTCGTATGTGGATTGGTGCCATGAGTGTCGCACCATGCTTCAAACACTCTCCAGATCCTGACGTAGGTGATGGATGTGGAAAACTTGCGAGTTCGGAGGAGTGTATCAATCACGGGCTCCGAGTAACCTCTGTACTTCAAGCTAGCCCTCTCCAGGGCCATACCGTAAGAGAGAATTGAGCTGGATCCTCGTGGAGGATAGGACATCGATGTAGAAGGTCCCGGAGAGGAGGCAGGGGAAGAGGCTCCCCTGCCAGTAGTCTTCTCATGTCCGCGTACCAGGGTCTTCTTGGCCAGCCTGGTGCCACTAGAGGAACTAGGCCCCGGTGTTTCTGAATCTCGTGGATGATGGCGCCCAGCAGAGGCAACGGAGGAAAGGCGTCTAACAGAGTCCCTGGAGGCCACGGCTGAACCAGGGCATCGATTCCGTGGGAGAACGGATCGCGCTTGCGGCTGAAGTATCTGGGCACGTGAGCAATGGGCTTGTCCCGAAGATTCGCCTCTGCCCAAACCATCAGTGGGGCGATCTCCAGAGATACTTGTCGGCTTCTGGTTCCGCCCTGACGGTTGATGTATGCCACCGTGGTGGTGTCTGACCTCACGCTGACTGCTCTGTTCTTCCGTCAGTGCGCAAACGAAGGCAAGCCAATCGGACTGTCCGAGCCACTAGACGGTTGATGTGCCACGCTGACTCTTCACCACGCCACCGCCCTTATGCGGTGAATTCTTCGCAGTTTGCTCCCCAGCCACTCAGGCTGGCATCTGTGGTGAGCAAGGTCCACGTGGGTGATGACATCTTCAACCCCCTGCTCCTGTGGTTGGACTGCAACCACCACCGTAACTGGGTCCGCACTCTGGCTGGCAGAGGAAGGCGTGTGGAAAAGTTCTGTAGACGGGGGCTCCAGCGAGAGAGCCGGGAGTGACGTAGAGGTTTCATATGGGCCCTCGCCCAAGGTACCACTTCCAGGTTGGATGCCATGAGACCAAGAACCTGCAGATAATCCCAGGCTATGGATCGACTGGCTCCCATCAAATGCGGAATACGCAGCTGAAGTTTCAACTGTCTCTTGGTAGTGAGACCGACTATGTCTACCCGAGTCTCGAACTGTACTCCCAGGTATTCCATTGATTGGGAGGGCTGTAAGCAGCTCTTGCTGAGGTTGACTACCCAGCCCAAGCTTTCCAGAAGGGGAGCACTCTGTCGGTTGCCCGAAAGCTCTCCTGTCGAGATTTCGCCCTGATCAGCCAGTCGTCTAGGTAGGGATGGACATGATCAGGAGGGATCGGGATATGCAGGTATGCCTCTGACAGGTCCAACGCCTTGAGGAATTATCCTGGCTGTACAACAGCAGTGACGGAGCGCAGAGTCTCCATGCAAAACCTCGGCAGCCGTAAGCAGCGATTGCCTGATTTGAGGGCCAGCACAGGCCGAAAGGTGCCTCTTTTCCTGGGCACCATGAAATGAATGAAACCGCGTCCAGAATTCGCTTTCCCAGGCAGGTACTGGGATGATGGCTTTCAAGGACCGGAGGCTCGTCCAGGTAGCTTCCAAGGCTGCCTTCTTGTGCATGTGACATGAGGAAAGGCCAGATAATAATCCTCCCGGATAATAGCGAGGACCCACCGGTCCGACGTAATCACGACCCATCTGGGGTAGAAGAGGGATAACCTGCCCCCTATGGCTCCGTCCTCCAGATGAATCGGCGGAGCCTCCTCCTGGCCTGAGAACGTGGCGCCTGGTAGCGACCCCTGGAAGGAACAAAACGCTGTGAACTCCTGCCCCTGGAGGGCCTTGGAAAAGCGCGCTGATCTCTTCTGAACCGATCTTCCGGCAGTCTATGCACCAGAGAGGCACCCCATGTACCGACCAGCCTAGTAAGGTCGCTGCCAAATAGGAAGGAGCCCTTAAAAGGCAATCTGGTGAGGCGTGCCTTGGAAGGCGCAGCAGCTGACCATCTCCGGATCCAGAGCTGCCTCCTGGCAGCTACGGAGGATGAAATCCCCTTAGCTGTTGTCCGGACCAGGTCAGATGCAGCATCCGTGCGGAACGAAAGAGCTGACTCCATGTCTGCTGCTGGAGCGTTGTTTCAACCTGTGACAAACAGGCACGCGTTACCACTGGGCAGCCGGTCGCGATCCGCAAAGAAAGAGCTGCCACCTCAAAGGTCTGTCTCAGAATGGCGTCCAGTCGACGGTCATGAGGCTCCCTGAGGGCTGTCCCCCCTTCAACTGGAATGGTAGTGCGCTTGACCACAGCACTAATCAAGGCGTCCACCTGAGGGCAGGCCAGCAGGTCCTGGATAGCCGGTGCCAAAGGGTACATGCTCGTCAGAGCCCAGCCCCCTTTGAAGGAAGCCGCTGGCGCCGCCCATTCTAAATCTATCAGTTGTTGTGCCGCCTGTAAGAATGGAAAATGGCGGGCTGTAGGACGAAGACCTTCCAACAGAGGGTTCTGCGCAGAGGGTACCGAAGCGCTGGGACCTGTAATACCCAATTCCGCCAGACACTGAGACACCAGGTCGGAGAGATCCTCCTTAGGGAAAAACCGCCTCATGGTTCAATATGGCTCAATCCCTGGTGGAAGGTCCCCCTCGTCTGGGAGTTCGGACTCGTCCGGTGAGACCACCTGGTCTGATTGATCCTGAGTGTCCAGCGGCGGGAGGTCCCGCTCACGATAAGGGCGGGAGGGTCCAGGAACAGGATCCGCAGGAGCCGCCACCGCAGCAGCAGCAGCCGCCGCGGTCGCAGCCACCGCAGGAACCACGGGAACAGCAGGAACCACAGGGCCTGGACGGGAAGCCGTTTGCATCTGGACGAAGGCATGAATCCCCTTAAAGAGATCCACCCAGGAAATTGAAGCAGCCTCTAATCGCCGGGGTACAAGATCCCCCGGGATTCCCGATTGGTCGAGACTGCCCGTTAAATCCGGGGTACTGTCAACAAACCGCGGCTGAGACCGGTCCTGGCCTGAGGGTCCCACGGCCTCCTCACATCGGGCAGATAGGGAGTCTGGCTCTTCACTGCGCTTGGCCCTAAGGTGGCATGAGGCAGCAATAGGCGCTGAACAAAACAAGCGCTCAATAATAGTAACATGCGGCAGCAATAGGCGCTTAATACAACAGGCGCTCAATAATAGTAATATGCGGCAGCAATAGGCGCTTAATACAACAGGCGCTCAATAATAGTAAAATGCGGCAGCAATAGGCGCTGAATACAATAGGCGCACAATAAGAAGAAGCAGCGGCAGCAAAACGCTCAATATGTGCTTAGCAATAGGCGGCCAAGAAACCAGCCTAATGGTATGCAATATGCACCCAGCAATATGCAGGTAGCAAGATACGCACTATGACTTTCCATAGGCTTTCAGCAATAAGCGGTCAGCAATATACGCTCAATGGCATTCAATATACTCACAGTAGTATGCGGTTAGCAATACACGCTTAATGGCCTTCAATATACTCACATTAATATGCGCTTATCAATACATGCTTAATGGCATTCAATAGGCTCACAGTAATATGCAGGAAGCAATACACGCTTAATGGCATTCAATATGCTCACTGTAATATGCGGGAAGCAATACACGCTTAATGGCATTCAATATGCTCACAGTAATATGCGGTCAGCAATACCCGCTGATTGGCCTGCAATATACTCCCAGTAGTATGCGGTTAGCAATACACGCTTAATGGCATTCAATACACTCACAGTAGTATGCGGTTAGCAATACATGCTTAATGGCATTCAATATGCTCACAGTAATATGCGGTCAGCAATACACGCTTAATGGCCTGCAAGATACTCACAGTAATATGCAGTTAGCAATACACGCTTAATGGCATTCAATACGCCCTCAGCAACCGGCGACTTAGCAATACATGCTCAGTGGCAGTCGATACGCTCTCAGCAACAGGCGGTTTAATAATACACGCTCGGTGCATATGCTCACAACAAGAAGGCAATATAAGCACAAGGAGGAGTAAACCTGCGCCCATTACCGGCGCCCTACCTGAACGAGGCCCACAAAATGGCGCCCTCCTTGGCGTGCCATGCCGCCGATTCTCTGTGTCATCGGAGACCTGAAACATGAGATGTACGCCGTACCTGATCCTCGGCTCTTCCCGGCTAAAGCCCGGGCGGTCTCCGGCTGCGGGGGGAAAGGGCCAGTACCTTCACCGCCGCGGTGAGGATATGCACCCGCTGCCTCGTCCACGCCGGGACTGAGGCGCCTCGAAGCCTCACCCGAACCTCGCCCGGGGGCTGTGTCCCTGCTGCGCTTCGGCCGGACCGAGGACTTACACGTCCGGGGGACCACGGAAATCACCCCGGGAAGCTCAACTGGGGGAGGGACCTTTGGGTATCACCGCAGGAGCGCGGGGCTCTAAAGTTGTGCAGAAAGTAGAATCTAAAACGATAAAAAAAAAGAGAAAAATTAAAGTAGTCTTGGAAAGCACGCTCAACTAGCGTGCAGGCACTCCAAACTGCTTTGGAGACGGAAATTACTGAGTTGCTACGCTTCCTGTGGGGATATATATACCCCGTGCTGACGTCAGATCCGTCTCCATCTGCTAGCACGCGGATACTATCCCATTCGTTCTGAGTCCATCTGGCTACACGCCAGGAAAACATACATATTAAGGTAAAAATGTATGCTTATAGCTTTTCCGGCAGTGTTCAATCTGTGGACAATCTCACCTGATGCTCCAACAATAGTCAGCCATCATATGTACATCCCCATCTACCCTGATACCATGCCTCCATGACCTTCAAATCTTGGTGGAATTGTTCACCTTGCTCGTCACTGACTGCACCAAGGTTTTTCGGGAAGTCAGCAAGATGGCTACGCAGAAAATGCACCTTGATGCTCATGTTGCAACGAAGCATTTTGAAGCTCTCCAAGAGTTTGTGGACAATTTTGGTGTAATTCTGTGCTCGTGTATTTCCAAGAAAGTCCTTGACAAGGTTTTTGAATGACAACCAAGCATTCTTTTGAAGTTACAACAATTCTGGCACTTACTGCAAAGTGCAAAAAAGTTATCGCAGTTTGCGGTAATACCTATGCGAAGTGCTAAGAAAGGCTGTTTATCGCAAAGTGTGCTATTACCATAAAACTCGCCCCTTTTCCTATCACATGCGATATTTAGTGCATTTTGATAAATCCAGGCCTAAGATAGGCTGTAGAGAAAAAAACTTGATGTGATAGAAGAAAACTAACTGCAGTTTTGAAATCATTCATCTGTTACAACAGTAACATCTCCTTCAATTCATACAATACTCACAAGAAATAATTTTTCTTCATTTAATCCGTTTTTTAATTTTATTGTTTAAAAGCCGCTGGACACGAATGTTCATTGTGTTATTAGTTTAAATGTTAGTTTTAATTTGTCTTTAATTGTTAAGTATATTCATTATGTATGTTTGGTTGTAAACCGTTTTGATTAATTCTTTTGAATTGTAAAAGCGGTATACAAACATTTTTAAATAAATAAATAATAAATAAATTTAAGTCTAAAACAGCTGAAAAATCGAACTCAACAGGAATTATGTTAAAAATTGTTCCCCAGTGTAATCATTAGTCCATACTATATTTTCTTTATTTTTTTATGCTTTTATCATGTTATTCAAAATAGGTGCAAAGTGCGGGCAACTATGAAAAAATTACTAAAATTGTTTGCATAGTCTTTTTTCTTGAAGATGTAATATCGTTGCTGTTATTTTATAATTCTTAATGTAGTCTCATCACGGCAAACAAAATGTGTTAATAAACTATTGGTCCCATCAACTACCACTGACGCAGTACTGCGTTTCGAGATACTACATTTAAAAATCTCCACATAAGAGAAAACAAAATAAAATGTTTTTATTTTAATGGCAGGTTATATATTGATCAAAAAAAACAAAAAGTAACTCCTCTGTGTATAATGCCACAGTTATAATGTCCATAATGTATATAATGACTTCAAAAATTCTCAAATCACACACCATGGTCAAACTTAGAAATTCAAAATGCGACCTTCATAAAAATAAGCTAATCGCATTGTGTAAGCTCTGAAAGTAACAAATAGTTAATAACCCTCGAATTTAATCAGTCTCGCAATGTAAAATGTTCCTGTTTTTATCTTTTTGTATATTTTTTTAAATATCTGAACATCGTCAGCGTAAACAAAGTGGGTGAGGTTGAGATTTTCTAGTAGCTGGCATAGGGGTCACAGATAAATATTAAACAGAGTTGGTGATAAAGAGGAACCCTGGGGAACACCTTGATTGGATTGGACAGGGTGGAATTCTTTATCATTTATCCGGACTTTGTAGTGTCTGTTGTTGAGGAATGATTTGAACCAGATGAGCGCCGATCCTGTGATGCCAATTTCTGCCAGACGATTAAAGAGTATTGAATGACTGACTGTGTCAAACGCTGCCGAAATGTCTAAAAGGGCCAGGAGGTAGGACTGGCCTTTGTCGAGTCCTGTCATAATTTTGTCTGTTAGCGAGAGCAGGAGTGATTCCGTGTTTAAGCGCTTCCGGAAGCCGAATTGCGAGGGGTAAAGAATGTTGTGAGAGTCTAGGTAATCTATGAGTCGGTTGTTGACAAGTTTTTCCATTAGCTTGGCGATAGAAGGTAAGTTGGCAATGGGGCAGAAGTTAGCCGGGTTGGCTGGATCAAAGTTAGGTTTTTTTAGTAGGGGTTTTAGTGAGGCTGTTTTTAAAGAGTCCAGGACCGATCCTTGCGTGAGGGAGCAATTTATGATGTCAGCCAGGTGTTTGGCTATGGTGTTGGGGATGGTAAGTAAAGGTTTGGTAGGTATTTGGTCTGATGGATGAGACGAAGGCTTCATTTTCTTGATTATAGATTCGATCTCCAGAGAGGAAGTGTGTTCGAGAGAATCTAAAGTTGGTTTAATGGTATCTGGGGCTTGGTTAGGGGCAGGTGGAGGCTGGGTGTTTGATGAGGTCATGGTTGTGAGTAGGTTCTTGATTTTGTTGTCGAAGAATAAGGCCAATTCTGTAGCTTTGTTTTGCGCTTCTTCTTCTGGGATGATTGGAGGAACAGGGGTGGTGAGGGATGCGACATGAAAAAAAAGAGTCTTGGGGTCATACATATAGCTGTGAATTTTTTTGGCATAGAAATCTCTCTTGGCACGTAGAATGGTGCTCCTATAGAGGTTCATAGTGGTTTTATAAGTGGCCTGGGCGGCTGGTGAGGGGTCTTTACGCCAGCGTAGTTCTTTATGTTGTAAGTCTTGTTTGAGCTTTTTCAGTTCTATGGTAAACCAAGGTTTTTTGTTGGGCTGGGCTGGATTGATTTCTTTCGACACCATGGGGCAGATTTTATTTGCTACTGAGCGAGTGATGTTTAGCCACGAAGTCATGGCAGAGTCGGCATTGGAGAGGTCCAGATTGGTTAGGTCTTTGGAGAGGCTGGTGGAGAGGGCGTCCATGGAACAGGATTTTCTGAACTGTATGGTAGATTTAGGTGAGGAGGGGGTCTGTTTTTTTTATTGCTAACTCCGAGGAAATCAGCGAATGATCAGACCAAGGGATGGGGGGTACAGGTGGGGGAGATGGTGGGTGAGATCGGTTCATTTATGAATATGAGGTCTAGAGTGTGGCCTGCTTTGTGCGTGGGTTTATGATTTGTTTAAATCCCATGGCGTGTAAAGAGGGTAAGAGGGCTTCACAGTTGCTTGAGGACGAAGGGGCATCCACATGGAGGTTGAAGTCTCCTAAAATGATAGCTGGGGCTTCCGTGTTGATGTGTTTGGCTATGATCGATGAGAGTAGAAGGATCAGATTCTAGGAGCCTGGGGGGAGCGTATATTAGACATATTTGTAACTGATTGGATTTGAATAATCCAATTTCTAGCTATCCTTCTATCATTGATCATTGTAATTTCCTCTCTCAGTTACCTGTAAACAGACATGATGTGTTTTACGAATGCCGGTATATAAAAGCTATAAATAAATAAATGTTATATACAAGCGCTGTATAAATATGTATAGCCATCTTCCTGAGGCAGGAAGATTCCAAAACATGACACGTGTTCGGGACATCAAGCAACACAATATACACTTTCAACGAGATAAGTGACTTTCTATCAATTTTAGTTTGTGCAGGTTTCAACATCCTCAGCGAGGGTTCAATTAAGGATACTTTTCAACATACAATGCTTTCACTTGCTAGGCACAAAAAAGTTTTCAGCAGTTGAATCTCTTTAATTGCATAATTTAAAAAAATATACAAAAAGATAAAAACGGCAATGTTTTACATTGCGGGACCAATGATTAAATTTGAGGGCTAGTAATTATTTGCTACATTCAGTGCTTGCAGCAATGCAATTAGCCCATTTTTATGAAGAACCCTTATCAAATTTCTAAGTTTGACCATGGTGTGAGATTGAGAATTTTTGAAATCATTATATACATTGTGGACATTATAACTGTGGTGTAACAACATAGAGAGGAGTTACTTTCGGGGGTTTTTTTTATATTTTTTTATTCTTTTTGGACTTCACTTACAGGCTAGGTTATATATTTATGTCACATCTCCATAAATTCAGCAACCAAAAATTAGCGTCATTATTCAGTCTCCAAGACCAAATGCTTCATTTCATATGATTCTTCCAATTCTCTCATCTCATCACTGCCATCAGTAATACTTCCTCCTTTTCAAAACCAGAGGAAATGACAGCAGGAAAACATGTCATATCTATAGTTTATGAAGACTGATATTATATATATATATATTTTTTTTTTATTATTATTTTTTCACAGGAACACACTCCAATCTGTTTTCACATTCAAATGAGTCTGATATCTAGTTTGTAATCAGAATATCCATTCTTGTTCCCCTATGACTTAACATCAGTTCCCAATCACCTCCTCTCTAATGAGCACGAACATGATCGATGACCAACCATTTTATTTCCTGAAAGAAAAGCAAGTTTGCTTACCGTAAACGGTGTTTCCGTAGATAGCAGGATTAATTAGCCATGCTGTTATGGGAGTCCCAAGCTGTCGATCATGCTGTCTTAGTAATTTGTCTGTTGAGCATGATCTGGATGTGGTGGTTGTCGACCGAGTTCTGTCGTTAATGAAATGCACTTCCCAGTGTGGCGTCCTCACTTGACTGTTGGTCTAGACAGTAATGGGATGTGAAAGTGTGTAATGAAGACCACGTAGCTGCTTTGCAAATGTCCACAGGTTGGACTTGACGTAGATGTGCAATTGAGGTAGCCACCGCTCGTACTTGGTGAGCGCTTGGGTGAGAGGTTAGTGGTAAGTTTTGCTTTTCGTAGCAGAATTGAATACATTTGTTTGTTTAACATTTTTATATACCGAAATTCAGGTAGCAAAATTACATATCACTTCGGTTTACATTATAACAGTAACAAGCATGTAAGAATGCGATTACAATAAACAAGGGAAGTAAAACTTGTATCAAAGAAACTGGGGAATGAAGAAAAACGAATAAATAATAAGATTCTTTTGTGGAGCCAAGACTAATCTGGCTAAAGTTCTAGGTGCATACTGGATTAATTTAAGGTAAGGGTACAAGGAGCAAATTGGATTGATCGACTGCAGAGTTGGAGTGAAGTAAAGAAATCATTCGACTAAGAGAAGTGAGAGCTCCTTGTTGAGACTGACTTCTCATGAGCCAGTCGTCTAGATATGGAAAGACATGGACAGTTTGTTTGTGCAAATGTCCTGCTATTACTGTCAGACATTTTGTGAATACTCTGGGAACAGAGGCTAGTCCGAATGGCAGAACTCTGTACTGGAAATGTTGATGGCCCACCATGAAGCGCAGGTACTTGCGATGAGGAGGGAATATTGGAATGTGAGCGTAAGCATCTTGAAGATCCAGAGAACAAAGCCAATCTCCTGTTTGAAGAAGTGGAAGCATGGTGCCTAGAGATACCATCCTGAACTTTTCTTTCTTTAGAAATTTGTTGAGATTTCTGAGATCTAAGATGGGACATAGGCCTCCGGTTTTCTTTGGAATGAGGAAACAATGGGAGTAGAATCCTCTGCCCTGCTGAGTCCGGGGCACTAGTTGTATAGCCCTGGCTCTCAGAAGGATGGATAATTCTGCTTGTAGATGAATTAGCTGAGATTCTTGCTGTAGAAAAAAATCTCGGTGGAGATTCTGGTGGAATTGAGAGGAAATTGAGTTTGTAACCTCGAGAGACTATGGAGAGTACCCATTGGTCTAATGTAATTCTTAGCCAATGATTGTGAAAATAGGATATTCTGCCTCCTACTGGTAGGTCTGGTCGAGGATTTAGGAGATGAATTTGTTCACTGGTTTGTGTTTCAAAAACCCGCAGCTGGCCCTGTCTGTGGAGGAGGTTGCGGGCAGTAGTTCTTGGTTGTCTGGCCTGGGAACGTTGTTGCGGCCTAGTGGACCTGCCCCTGGATGCTTGGGGGTAGTACAGTCTTTGGCATCTGGGTTCTTTACCGTATGGGCGTCTGGGTTCTCGCCTAGGAGGACGAGGAGGCGGCTGTGTACACGGTTCTTGTGGGACCAGGGACAATTGACGTAAGGTCTCTGTATGTTCTTTTAGTTGTGCCACAGCATCCTGGACCTTTGAACCAAAAAGGTTATCCCCAACACATGGCAAGTCAACCAGTTTATCTTGGACCTCAGGCCTAAGGTCAGAGGCCATAAGCCATGCCCATCCTCGAGCACTAATCCCAGCAGCTGTGGTTCTGGAAGCCGTCTCGAAATTATCGTAGGCCGCCTTGACTTCATGTTTCCCTGCCTCTAGGCCTTTATGAATTATGGCCTGTGCTGCTTCCTGAAATTGTAATGGTAAAGATGTGGTGAATTCCTCCATCTGCTTCCACAGATTCCTCTGATATTGTGGCATGTAAAGTTCGTAAGAGGAAATATAGAGGCTATATAAATAGCTGATATATATAGCATATATATATATATATATATATATATATATATATATATATATATAGCCTCTATAGCCTATATATATATATAGCCAGCCCCTCTCTCTCTCTCTCTCTCTCTCTCTCTCTCTCTCTCTCTCTCTCTCTCTCTCTCTCTATATATATAGCCTCTCTCTCTCTCTATATATATATATATATATATATATATATATATATATATATATATATAGCCTCTCTCTCTCTATCTATATATATATAGCCTCTCTCTCTCTCTATCTATATATATATAGCCTCTCTCTCTATCTATATATATAGCCTCTCTCTCTCTCTCTATCTATATATATAGCCTCTCTCTCTCTCTCTATCTATCTATATCTATATCTAGCCTCTATATATATATATATATATAGCAGATCTCGGAGGGTGACAGCATCTTGGTTTCTGCCCAGGACACTGCCTGGGTAGAAACCAAGATGCTGTCACCCTCCGAGATCTGCTATATAGGCTATATATATAGCGGCTATATAGGCTATATATAGATATATATATAGCCTCAGTCTTCATAATGGAGAAATTACTTACCTGATAATTTCGTTTTCCTTAGTGTAGACTCAGGACCAATGGGTATAGTGTACTCCTGATAGCAGTTGGAGACGATCAGATTTCAATCTGATGTCAGTTCTAGTACATATACCCCTGCAGGAAATGCAGCTCTTCAGTATTCTCCTCGAAAAGCATTGTGGATATATGTGACTGAATAACTTGGTTAACTTGATAACTTGGTTAACTTGATAACTTGGTTAACTTGATAACTTGGTTAACTTGATAACTTGGTTAACTTGATCTGGTTGAATTGGCTATAGCTGGAGACCACCAGTGCCCTCAACCGAGAAACATCGACACCCGGTAGGGTGGGTGTCCTAGATGAAGGAAAGCATGGCTTACCCGTGAATCACTCGCTCCCGGGGATGTCCCCCGAGAATTCCATAAGTAACGGCAGCCGTGGGTGGGATGCTGAGTCCATCTGTCTACACTAAGGAAAACGAAATTATCAGGTAAGTAATTTCTCCATTTCCTAGCGTGTAGCAGATGGACTCAGGACCAATGGGATGTATAAAAGCTACTCCCGAACCGGGTGGGAGGCTGCCCGTGACCCATTTAGTACTGCTCTTGCAAATGCCTTCTCCTCCCGAGCCTGAACATCCAAGAGTAAAACCTGGAGAAGGTGTGGATGGAGGACCATGTTGCCGCCCTGCAGATCTCGGAGGGTGACAGCATCTTGGTTTCTGCCCAGGACACTGCCTGGGCTCTAGAAGAATGGGCCTTGACTTGGAGAGGCGGTGGTTTGCCTGCTTCTACGTAGGCCGCCTTGATGACTTCTTTGATCCAGCGGGCTATGGCTGCTCGCGAGGCCGCTTCCCTTTGCTTCTTCCCGCTGTGAAGGACGAATAGATGGTCCGTCTTTCGTACGGATTCCAACCTTTCCAGGTATCGGGCTAGGAGCCTGCTGACGTTGAGCTGGCGTAGACTTCGAGCCTCGTCCAAATTCTTATGATCATCTGGCAATGGTAGCAAGATGGTTTGGTTGAGATGGAAGTGAGACACCACTTTCGGGAGGAACGACGGAATTGTGCGTAACTGGATGGTTCCCGGGGTGAGTGAGGAACGGCTTCCAGCAGGACAGAGCTATATACGATATACGACGGGCTGAACAGGCTGCCAGCAGGAAGGCTGTCTTCATAGTTAATAGTTGGAGAGACAGGCCGCAGAGAGGTCTGAAGGAGGTTCCTGCTAGGAAATCTAGGACCAGGTTGAGGTTCCAAAGAGGCACCGGCCACTTTAGGGGTGGACGGATGTGCTGGACTCCTTTCAGGAAGCGGGAGACATCCGGGTGAGAGGCTATACTGCCGCTCTTGCTCTTGGTTCCGTAGCATGACAATGCGGCCACCTGTACCTTGATGGAATTGAGGAACAATCCCTTCTGTAGGCCGTTCTGTAGGAATTCCAAAATCGCAGGAATTTTGACTGAGCGTGGTATGATGTCTTGGTCCTTGCACCAGGCTTCAAATACTCTCCAAATCCTTATGTATGTTAGGGATGTGGAGAACTTGCGTGCTCGGAGTAGGGTGTCAATTACTGCCCCCGAGTATCCTCTCCTCCTTAGGCGAGTCCTCTCAATGGCCAGACTGTAAGAGAGAATCGAGCTGGATCCTCATGGAGGATCGGTCCATGTTGGAGCAGGTCTCTGTGTGGAGGTAGCGGCAGGGGGTTCCCCGCCAGCAGTCTTCGCATGTCTGCATACCACGGTCTTCCTAGCCAGTCCGGGGCACTAGAAGTACTGGTCCTCTGTGGTGTTCTATCTTATGGATGATTGCGCCCAATAGGGGCCACGGCGGGAAGGTGTATAAGAGTCTCCTGTGGCTAGGTCTGTACCAGGGTATCGATTCCCTAGGACTGGGGTTCCTGTCTGCGGCTGAAGAAACTGGGTACTTGGGCGTTGGACTGGTTTGCTAGTAGGTCCATGGTTGGTGTTCCCCAACGGTTTGCTATCAATTGGAATGCTGTGGTTGACACTTTCCATTCTCCTGGATCTAGACATTCTCTGCTGAGGTATTCAGACGCGACACTCTTTCCCAGCAATGTGGACAGCCAAGATCTCTTGAAGATTCACTTCCGCCCATGACATTAGGAGGTCTATTTCCAGAGACACCTGTTGGCTTCTGGTTCCTCCCTAACGGTTGATGTATGCCACTGTTGTGGCATTGTCTGACATTACTCTGACCGCTTTGCCTCTGAGTCTGTGACCGAACCTTAGGCAGGCTAGTCTGACTGCCCGGGCTTCTAGGCAATTGATGTTCCATCCTGACTCCTCTTCGTTCTATTGCCCTTGGGAGATTAGCTCCTGGCAGTGTGCTCCCCATCCTCGTAAGCTGGCATCCGTGGTGAGTAGGATCCAGGTTGGGGAGGATAGTCTCGTTCCCTGGCTCAGATGGGATTCTTGTAGCCACCATTGTAGTTGGGCCCGAACTCTGTCCGGGAGCTGAAGCCGTATGGTGTAGTTCTGGGACAGTGAATTCCATCGAGATAGTAGTGAGCGTTGTAGGGTCTCATGTGAGCTCGTGCCCATGGGACTACTTCCAGTGTGGATGCCATGAGGCCGAGAACTTATAGGTAATCCCATGCTGTGGGGCGAAGTTCGCTCAATAGGGTTTGTAACTGGGTAATCAGTTTTGATCTCCTTGTCGGTGTCAGGATGACCTTGACTTGTTTGGTGTCGAACCGGACTCCCAAGTATTCTAGAGATTGGGAAGACTGAAGGCAGCTCTTGTTTGTGTTGACCCCCCACCCAAAGTTCTCCAGTACAGTTTTGACACTGTTGGTCACCTGGTGGCTTTCCTCTGGGGATTTCGCTCTGATCAGCCAATCGTCTAGATAATGGTGCACGTGGATTCCTTCCTTCCTCAGTATTAATGCCACCACCACTATGATCTTGGTAAACGTCCAGGGTGCAGTGGCTAACCCGAAAGGTAGTGCCCGGAACTGGTAGTGACGGTCCAGGATCGAGAAATATAGAAAACGCTGATGCTCTTTGATGGATCGGAATGTGTAGGTAGGCTTCCGACAGATCCAGGAAGCTAAGAAACTCTCCCGGTTGTATCGCCCTTATTACTGAGCGTAGGGTTTCCATGCAGAAGAGAGGAATCTTCAGGTAACGGTTGACCGCCTTGAGGTCCAGGATAGGTCTGAACATTCCTTCCTTCTTGGGAACGATAAAATAGATGGAATAATGGCCAGTATTTATTGGTTGTGGGGGCACCGGTGCTATAGCCTCTAAGGCTAGTAATCTGGTCAGTGTAGCTTCCACTGCCATTCTCTTGGAAGGGTCATGGCAGGGAGATTCCACAAACTTGTCCGGAGGGAGGTGGTGGAAATCCAGGTAATATCCCTCTCGAATGATGCATAGGACCCACTTGTCCAAAGTTCTCTCGACCCATCTTTGGTAGAATAGGGCCAGTCTGCCCCTGATGGCTTCTTCCTTTGGATGGGTTGGCTGATTTTCACTGTGGGGTGCGGCTGGGGCCGAGCTGGCTCCCCTTTTATTGTGCTTGTTCTGAAAGGACTGGCTCCAGCCTGATATGAGCTTGATATGAGCTTCTATATGGGTTGAAGCGCTGTTATCCTCTGCCCCTGGAGGTCCGGAGGAAGGATCGCTGGTTTCTCTTATTCCTGTCCTCCGGTAGCCACGGCAGTGGAGACTCGCCCCATTTGTTGGCTAGTTTCTCTAGTTCGCTTCCGAACAGGAGTGTTCCCTTGAAAGGCATCCTTGTGAGTCTCGTTTTGGAGAATGCGTCGGCTGACCAGTTTCAGAGCCAGATTTGTCTTCTGGCTGCCACGGCGGATGAGACTCCTCTAGCTGCCGCGCGTACCAGATCCGAAGCGGCGTCTGCAAGGAATGATACAGCTGGTTCTAGGGCTTCCCCTGGAGTGTTGTTCCTGGTCTGTGATAAGCAGGCGCGTGTCACCACGGCACAGCAGGCCGCGATCTGTAAAGACACAGCGGAGACGTCAAAGGACTGTTTGAGGATAGATTCCAGACGTCAGAGCCAAAATGATGACGGCGACCACGTGAACAATATGGCGACCACCTCGGAGGGTCTCCACGTGGGAGGGCCCTCTGATCTGACCGGGGTCTAACCCTGCTAGGGCTGATCAACCCAGTGGCACTAGTCCCAGCTGATGACCTGTGAGTCTCCTCGAGCTTCGGAGATCGGAGACTTTTAAATAGATTTCTACCTTACCTTGTCTCGGTGCTTCCCGGTTTCGTTCCAGGCAGACTCCGGCTGCGGGGGAAGAGGGAAAATACATTCAGCGCCACGCTCGAGGTTGCACCCGCTGCCTCTCAGCCTCACCCGATGTCGGGGGCTAGGTCCCCGCGGAGGGTCGGCCGCCGGACCGATGCTTACCTCCGAGGGATCGCGGAAATCACCTCGGGAAATCTCAACTGGGGAGGGACCCAACGGGTGTCACCGCAGGAGAGCGGAGCTCGTCTGTAGACGTAAGATTTTCTTAATTTGGTTTTCTTTGGTAAGATTACTTTAACGTTGTGCTAGCGTGCATTGAGTCCCGAACTGCTATGGAGACGGAAAATACTGAAGAGCTGCACTTCCTGCAGGGGTATATGTACTAGGGCTGATGTCAGATTGAAGTCTGATCCATCTCCAACTGCTATCAGGAGTACACTATACCCCATTGGTCCTGAGTCCATCTGTTACACGCTAGGAAAACTATATTTATGATATCACAAGTTGTGCCGATGTTATTTCCTCTAGTTTTGAAAATGAGGAAGTATTGCCGGCGGCAGTGATGAGATAGAATTGGAAGACTAGTACCAGGGGAAGCGTTTGCTGTTGGAGACCAAAATAATGACTAATTTTTCTGCTGAATTTATAGAGTTGTGGCATCAATATATAACCTGCCTTTAAGATAAATACATTTTATTTTATTTTCCCTTACGCAGAGATTATTAAGTTCCAGAATCTCGAAACATAGTACTGTGTCAATAATAGCTGATGGGCCCAACAGTTTTAGTTATTAACGCATTTTGTTTGGCAGTGAAGAGACTACATTAAGAATCATAAAATAACAGCAATGATATTACATCTTTAAGCAAAAGAACTATGCAAATGAAAAAATTTTTAAAATAAATTTATAAGTGGTTGCACATACTTTGCACCTATTTTGAACAGCAGCATAATAAAAGCAGAAAAAGGAAAAAATAGTATGAAATAATTATACATTTTGGCACCGTGAATTGATAGTACCAAGTGTTGGTGCATGGGAATTGGTGCTATTTTTATGACAGCTCCAATCTATATAAATAAAAATGTTAAATAGTTTGTACGTCGTCGCTAATCTCGCCAACCGCTTAACCGAATGCGTTCAAATTTGCACACAACATTCACTTCCCATACGGGAAGGATCTTATACACTTACATTACATATAGGTCACACCTGTGACAGGTAATACAAGTTTAAAAATTGCTTACACAAAACAGCGACATCTGGTGGCCGTCAGCGCAAGCGCAACCTCTTACACCTTTCACACACACACACCACACCCCACCCCCACACAGGGCTATTGTCTTTCATTCACACTCCCTCATAACACACAGAAATCCACACTCATCACACCACACACACCCCCACCCACACGCCTGCCAATGTCACTTACTTCACCCACCCTCCCAAAACACACCAAAACACGAATTCCTGGCTGCTACATTGGGAAGCCACGCATTTCACACACCCTCCAAATTTAAATTAAAGTACCCTCTTCCCCCCACCCACGCACTGCACTCCGATCACACACTACACCTGATACAAGTCCGTGCTTCTCCGCCGGCACCACAGGAACGGTCCGGGACACATCGCATTCAGTAGGGCCGTCAGATGCCAGCAACCAAAATGGCGCCGGCGAACCTTGCCCTTACTATGCTATATGGAGACACCAATGACGTTGGTACACCATGTGACATAGTAAGGGCAAGAACCCTTCGGCGCTACATCCTCAGCGGATATTTGCCCTTACTAGGTCAGGAATCCTGACGCACCTCTTTCACCGGTGAAGTTTTGCGACATGGCAGCCGGCGGAACAAACCCTAGCCCACACCCTCGCCATCGGCTGGCAGTTTACACATGTAGCCGGGGAGGAGCACGGTGAGGAACTGTTCTTATTTTCCGCCACGCGTTTTTCACAGGGGGGGTGCCACTGATTCTCCACATCTCCCGAGAGGGGGGCTATAGCGTGGGTTGCTCTATTTCGCCGGGTGGGGGGGGGGGGCGGGCCCAGGAAGGCGTGCTTGCATATTTAAACTATTCTTTGCTGGTGCTGTTCATTTGGGGTAAAAAAAAAAAAAAAAACACAAACTGTAACCTTCACTGCTCTGTTCTTTCAACTTAACCAGGCTCAGCTACTGCACCAATTGCTTTCAAATTTGGACACAACCTTGCTTTCACTTTCAGCAAGGTTCTTCTCTATCTAGATTACATAGATGTCACACGGTTACAGAAAAAAAATGTTTTTACATGTGTGTGGGGAAAACAGCGACATCTGTTGGACAGACATGCAACACACGCTATCTACCTTGGGAAATGAAGCTGCTGTACTGCGCATGCGCGGGCGGGAGCACACGTCGGGCACAGCGGGACCAACATGGCGCTGGGAGGAGCAGCAGCAGCAGCGGCGGCGGACCGGCGGCAATATCGGGCGTGGTGGTGTCAGCCGGCCGAAATTAGACACCTGGGAGGAGCTGCGGCGGCGATCTGGTACGGCTCACGTGCACGACAGGGAGGGATCCTCGCTGACCTCACGTCTTCGGGAGCGGGCCACGCAGAACCGCACAAGAGGGAGAGGGACGTGGGGGGGGGGGCAGCTGGGAGGGCATTGCGAGCCAGAGGGGATCAGAATCAGGGAAGGAGATTGAGAGAGGGTGCGGTGTCACTGACAAAAGGGTAGGGAGTAGGTGGGGAGAGGTGACAGTGAGGGGAGGGTGAATGAAGGGGGCAATGAGTGTCAGTGGAGAGACACAGAGGGGAGAGGTGAGTGTGAGGGGTGAGAGTTGGAGTGGGGACAGTGGAGTGAAGGGGGGGTTAGTGACAAGGGGGAGGGGTGAGTGTGAGGGGAGAGAGCTGGAGTGGGGACAGGGGAGGAAAGGGGGGGTGAGTGAACAAGGGGGAGGACGATGTGTGACTGAGGTATATGAGGAAGGGGGAGGGGGGGAAGAACCTGACTCTGCCACTGCAACGCGTGGCTGGGCACAGCTAGTTTAGTATAAAATTTCTTGTTTGCACCGCTGACATAAGAATATATATTTTTCGTTAGTTCGTATGCTTCAATTGAAGGTGAAAGTTTTTGTAATCAACATTTCCATACATTCACATTGAATGCTTTTTTCTGTCTTGCTAGGGAAAAAATTCAACATCTTTAGTGATGGGTATATACTTACATTAATACTTAAAACAATATAATCCATATCTGTGCTATGGGTATATAGTAGTTGCCAGGGGCATATTTACAGACAGTTTCATAAAAAAGACAATTATGACAGGCATTTCAGCATCAATGTTAACTTATACCATAACTACACCAAACATCCACAAAAAGGGAATATTTTCCCAGCTGCGGTTTGAATTAATTACAGGAGTTGTTCTCGAGGCTGACTCATGATCTCTGCAAAGCCTCTCAGAACATCAGTGTGGAAGTGGGTAGTTCCCTCACATTCTTGCAGGGGGCTTACAGAACTGCTGATGTGGTTCCATAAGCACTCTCTCTGCAAGACCTTGGAGTAGGACCTATGCTGGTTGGAAAAAGTACAGATGGGTGTGGCAAAAATACCATCCCATTTACAGTGGTTTGTTTGGATGGAACTAGAAAAAGTGGACAAGGCTATGGGGCCAAATGAGATACATCACAGGATACTAATAGAGAGGTGCTGGCGAGTCCGCTGAAGTACCTGTTCAATAGATTATTTGATTCAGGAGTGGTACCACAATATTGTGGAAAGGCAGTTGTGGTCCCACTTCACAAAAGTGGTAGAAGAAAAGCAGCTGAAAACTACAGGCCAATTAGCCTTTCCTCAGTGGTAGGAAAATTAATGGAGACTCTGCTGAAGGAATTAGTGTTTGGGCAATTGCCAGGTTCTTGTGGCCTGGTTTTGGCCTCTGTTGGAAACAGGATGCTGGGCTTCATGGACCCTTGGTCTGACCCTGCATGGCAATTTCTTATGATCTTATGTAAAGGATAGTAAACTCTCTACAAACCAATGGGTTGCAGGATCTGAGGCAACATGATTTTACCAGAGGAAGGTTGTATCAATCAAATCTGATCAATTTTTTTTTTGATTGACTACAGCAGAGGCTCCTAAACCTGTCCTGAGGGACCCCCAGCCAGTCGGGTTTTCAGTCTATCCACAATGAATACGCATGAGATAAATTGTTTATGCTATGAGGCAGTGAATGCAAATTGATCTCATGTGCATTCATTGTAGACAGCCTGAAAACCTGACTGGCTGGGGGTCCTCCAGAACAAGTCTGGGAACCACTGGACTAGAGAACTAGATCAAGAGCAGGTACTTGATGTAGTTTACTTGGATTTCAGCAAAATGTTTTTATATGGTTTTGCAAAGGAGGCAGTCTAGGAGTGGGTCACAAGGTAGTGGAAGAGATTACAGAAAGTGGGTGAATGACAAAGCAAATGTTGCTTACCTGTAACAGGTGTTCTCACAGGACAGCAGGATGTTAGTCCTCACATATGGGTGACATCATCAGGATGGAGCCCAATCACGGAAAACTTCTGTCAAAGTTTCCAGAACTTTGACTGGCCTCCACTGGGCATGCCCAGCATGGCACTAACCATGCAGCCAGCAGGGGTCCCCCTTCAGTCTTATTTGATAGCTACAGGCAGTGCCGAAAAAATAAAACAAAACGTTACGAACCCAACACCGCGGGGCAGCGGGCAGGTTTCGTGAGAACTAACATCCCGCTGTCCTGTGAGAACACCTGTTACAGGTAAGCAACATTTGCTTTCTCACAGGACAAGCAGGATGGTAGTCCTCACATATGGTTGAGTACCAAGCTGAGGATGTCCGAACATGCACCAAATGTACCCAACAGCGTGCAACAGGCACAACAACTGTGGTGGAATTTGGTAGAGGGCATCCTGAACCCCACCGGGCAGGCGGAAGGGTGTTGGTACGTCACGTTGGAAAGAGGTTACGCAGGACAGATTGGCCAAAGATGGAATCTTGTCTTCCAGCTTTGTCCAAGCAATAGTGGGCTGTGAAGGTTTGGAGTGAGCTCCAGGTGGCAGCCCTGCAAATGTCAGGAAGCGGCACTGATCGTAGGTGTGCTACTAAAGTCGCCATGGCCCTTACAGTGTGCGCTTTAACACGGTCTTGAAAAGGAATGCCTGCTTGCTGATAGCAAAAACATATGTAGTCCGCCAATCAGGAGGAGAGAGTCTGCTTACCCACAGGCTGCCCTAATTTATTGGGATGGAAGGAGACGAATAGCTGAGTGCTCTTCCTGTGGGCAACTGTACGGTCTAGGTACAACGCTAGAGCCCGTTTACAGTCGAGGGCATGCAGACCCTGTTCTCCTGGATTGGAATGGGGCCTGGGAAAGAAGGTAGGTAGTATGATGGATTGATTAATGTGAAACTCCGAAACTACCTTAGGTAAGAATTTAAGGTAAGTGCGGAGTACCGCCTGGTCCTGCAGGAGTTTAGTGTAAGGCGGATAGGTAACTAGGGCCTGTAATTCACTAACCCTGCGAGCTGAAGTGATAGCTAGAAGGAAAATCACCTTCCATGTGAGATATTTTAGGTCGCAGGAGTGAAGAGGCTCAAATGGAGGTTTCATGAGCCGACCAAGAACCAGATTAAGGTCCCAAGAAGGGGCTGGAGGCCGCAAGGCTGGCTTGATATGAAGCAAGCCTTTAAGAAAACATGTTACGAGGGGTTGTACCGATATAGGGACATCCCCGACACCTTTATGGAAGGCGCCTACCGCACTGACATGCATTCTGATTGAGGAAGTCTTTAGACCGGATTCCGATAAATGCCAGAGATAGTCCAAAAATCTCGGGATTGGACAGGAAAAGGGATCAAGGGCCTGAGAAGAGCACCATGACGTGAACCTATTCAATTTGTAGGAATACGATTTTCTCGTGGAAGGCTTCCATGAAGCAATCAAGACACAGGAGACTGGATCAGAAAGGTTAAGTGGCTGAAGGATTAACCTTTCAACATCCATGCTGTTAGGGACAGAGCCTGAAGATTGGGGTGGCGAAGGCACCCGTCGTTTTGAGTGATTAGAAGCGGGTCTGTTCCCAGAGGAATGTGCCTGCGAATGGAAAGATCCTGAAGAATAGGAAACCATACTTGGCAGGGCCAGTGGGGTGTGATCAGGATCATGGTTCCCTTGTCCTGACATAACTTCAAGAGAGTCTTTGAGAGAAGCGGAAGTGGAGGGAATGCTTATAGGAGAGCGGTTGACCATGATAGGGAGAACGCGTCTCTTGGTGGAAAATGTTGGCTGCGAGTGAGAGAGCAGAAATTGCCTACTTTGCTATTCTGGAGTGATGCAAAGAGGTCTATTTGAGATAACCCCATTTTTGGAAGATGGAGTTCACTACTGAGGGGTTTAGAGACCACTAGTGCAGTTGGAAGTTGTGACTCAACAGGTCTGCCAACACGTTGTCCACTCCCGGCAAGTAGACGGCCCTGAGGTACACTGAGTGGGAGAGGGCATCCGCCCATATCTGTGCAACTTCCTGACACAGAAGGTAGGATCCTGTCCCTCCCTGTTTGTTGATGTACCACATGGCCTCCTGGTTGAACATCTGGATCAGGATGACTTGATTGAACAGGTGATCCTGAAATACTCGGAGAGCGTATCTTATTGCTCGAAGCTCCAGGAAATTTATTTGGTATTTGGCTTCCTCTGGAGACCAGGAACCTTGTGTCTGGAGATCGGCCACATGGGCTCCCCACCCAAAGTTGGAAGCATCGGTGGTGAGAATTATTTGAGGGTTTGGCGCTTGAAAAGGCAAGCCCTGGAGAAGATTGATGTGTTTCGTCCACCAGGCGAGAGACAAACGGAGTGAGTCTGTGACGTGGACAATGGTCGACAGGGGCTGAATGGATTGAGTCCATTGTGACCTTAGAGTCCACTGCATGACTCTCATGGCCAGGCGGGCCATTGGTGTGACCTGAACTGAGGACGCCATGTGTCCTAGAAGGATGAGAAAACTATGAGCAGTCGTCGAGTGTTGAGACTGCAGCTGTTGTGCCAGAGACACGATAATGAGGGCTCATTGTCGAGGCAGGAAAGCCTTTGCCTGTAAGGTGTCCAAGTCTGCCCCAATGAACGATAAGGTTTGAGGTGGGACTAAGGAGGATTTGTCGTAATTGACGAGAAATCGGAGTGAAATTAGAGTGTAGGGATGACAAAGCAGATTGCTGAGTCGGAGCCCTGATTAACCAGTCGTCCAGAGAGGGGTAGACGTGGACACCTTGAGTCCTGAGAAAGGCGGCAACTATGACGAGGCATTTTGTAAATACTCGTGGTACAGATGCTAGGCTGAATGGTAGCACTTGGTATTGATAGTGCTTGGGGCCTACGAGAAACCTCAAGAATTTGCGATGAGATGGAGTTATTGCAATATGAGTATGCGTCCTGAAGGTAAAGAGAGCAGAGCCAGTCTCCTCTTTGAAGAATAGGAAGCAGGGAGCCCAAGGTTACCATCTTGAACTTTTCTCTCTGAAGGTACTTGTTGAGGGCTCATAGATCCAAAATTGGACAAACGCCTCCCGATCTTTTGGGGATTAGAAAGTACCGGGAATAGAATCCAAGGCCTTGCTGTTCCAGGAGCAATGAATGGTCGGATGTTCTCCACGTCATTAGAGGTGGGGAATCCGGCGGGATGGAGAGAAAGTTGAGATGATAGCCTTGAGCAATTATTACTAGGACCCAGTGGTCCGAGGTGATTGATTGCCATATGTTGTTGAAATGGCACAAGCAGCCTCCCACTGGGATATTCGGTAATGGAATCTGGTCTCTATGCGAGAGTCAAAAACCAGAAGCAGGGCCTGGTTGGGGGGCTGTCTGTGGCTTTTGCTTTCGAGTTTGACGAGACTGTGATTTGAGGAATGGTCTCGCAGAGCAGCAGCTGGCGGGTAGGACTTCTTTGGTCTATAAAAAGACTTTTTAGAGTCCTTCCGGAAAGGCTGTTTAGAAGGATAATCTGAAGGGAACAGAGAGAGCTGTCTGAGAGTCTCATGATGGTCCTTTAGTTCAGCCACTGTCTTTTGAATCTGCTCGCCAAAACGATTGTCTCCAACGCAGGGGAGGTCTGACAACCGCCCTTGCACTTCTAGACGAAGGTCTGAAGACTTAAGCCAAGCCCATTGTCTTGCTGAAACAGCTGCTGCAGACACTCTGGTTGCAGTGTCAAAGATATCATAACATGATCTAATCTCACGTTTGCCTGCCTCCAAACCCTTATTAAGTAGGGTGTGGAACTTTTCTGGAAGTGACTAAGGCAGGGGTGGGCAATTCCGGTCCTCGAGGGCTGCAAACCAGTCGGGTTTTCAGGATATCCTTAATGAATATGCATGAGAGAGACCTGCATACACATTGCCTCAGTTGTATGCAAATCTATTTCATGCATATTCATTAGGGGTATCCTGAAAACCCGATTGGTTTGCAGCCCTCGAGGACCGGACTTGCCCACCCCCCTGGACTAAGGCATGGAGGTTGTCAGGTCTTGAAGTTGCTTAAAAATGACTTTATGATATTGGTTCATATATAGTTGGTAAGCAGCAATTCAGAGGATCAGCATTGATCCCTGATAGACTCAGCGACCAATGGTATCCAAAAATTTTTGTTCCTTGCCAAGGCGAAAGGAAGTTTGAGTTTTGGACCTTTTTGCTTTCTTTTGCGCAGATTCAACCACCACAAATTGGTGATCCAATTGAGGCTTTTGAAAGCCTGGAGCTGACTGCACCAAGTAGGTAGAAGTCAGTTTTTCTGTGGACTGGTGCAATTGAGCCAGGATGTTCCCAGTTCTTTTTGAGAAGGTCAAGAAGATCTTGATGGATGGGGATGGATGGGGATGGAGGTGATTTCCTTGGGTGCGTCCAGGAATTGAAGCAACTCCATCATCTGATGTCTGTCGTCCTGTTCCGTTTGTAACTGGAAGGAGACTAATTCAGACATGCCCTTCACAAAGTTTATGAAAGAAAGGTCCTCTGGAGGAGAATGCTTTCTACTTTCAGTAGGTGAAGGTGGTGAAGGTAAATCATCGGTGTCTGGTGAAGAATCATTGGTCCAGGTATCATAAGGATCCACACCTGTGTCTCCAGGGACTGTAAAGGGACGGGGGGTAGTTGGATACCTGAAGGTCCCGGTTTAGGCTTCAAAGGAATAACCGGAGGCACCAATGAAGGCAATGAAGGCCCTGGCTCAGGCATCGAGGGCATCGGTGGATGGTTCAATGGTGATGGGGGCATCGATATTGATCTCGATGGCTGAGGCAGTACTCCCGAAGGAGGGATGCGGAACGGTGTTTCTCCTCCCGATGATAAAGTCAGCAGGGATGGTAACAGAGCCATCGGTGACCCGGGATCCACCGGTGGAAAGGCTGCAATAAGCGCTTCCATCCTCGATAGCAGCGGTGCCAATGCTGCTGGAATCGGGTCGGTGCTCGGTTCCACTATCGGTACCGATATTGGTGCCGGGGGAACCTGGAGTCAATGCATCTCCTTGTCAATGGCCTCCTGAACCATCCAGTCCAGTTCTTCTCGGAGACCTGGAGCAAGCAGCCCCGGCTCTGGAACAGAAGAAGGAGGCAGAGGCATAGCCGGAGGGACCACCATTAAAGGCGGAGTCGCGGCTCCCGACGCCCTGTCGGGTGAGGATTGCCTCGGTGACCCAGTCGCCGAAAAGGTAGGTGCCTTTTCTGGATGGGGTTTCTTCGGTGGCGGCTTGGACGATGGCGAGGCCCATGGCTTCGATGCCTCGATGGTCCGAGACTTTCAGTGCCGATGTTTCTCCTTACGATCCCCTCGGTCCTGAGGGGAAGAAGAGGATGTCGAAGGCCGGGAAGTGATCGACGCCAGGCGGTCACCGGTCCGAGGACGATGCTGGCGAGACGTTGACGGTGCCGGCTCCGATGACATCTATGCAATGGACGGAGTCGGGGTTTGAGCACGGAAGAGAAGTCCCATCTTCTTCTTTCTGGCCTTGTGACCTTTTGGTGTCATTAGGGCACATTTGGTGCAGTTCAAGACATCGTGCTCTCGTCCAAGATACAATACACAGACTTTATGCGGGTCTGTAATGGACATGGTACGAGTACAGTCCAGACACAGACGGAACCCTGACGCCATGGCCATAGAAAAATTGAGCCGCGGTACGGTTGACGGCCAGTAGGCCGCGAGGGCCAAACGCGACGGTAATCGATAGAAAACGGGTAAAAACTTACCGGAATACCACGGACTGAAAAAAGTTAACGGAGAGATCCCTGTGGGGCAATTTAACTTTAAATAATTCCGTGAGGAAAATTCCTTTCAGCAATACTTGCAGAGCGCCTTAACCGCGTGCCAACTGCTGCGTGGAAAAAAGAAGACTGAAGAGGGACCCCTGCTGGCTGCAGGGTTGGTGCCATGCTGGGCATGCCCAATAGAGGCCAGTCAAAGTTCTAGAAACTTTGACAAAAGTGTTCCGTGATTGGGCTCCATCCTGTGATGTCACCCATATGTGAGAACTACCATCCTGCTTGTCCTGTGAGAAACCCCTGAAGAGAAGAGAATGAAAAGCGAGATAAGAAAGCTTGAGGGGTGGTTGAAGGTTTGGCAGCTAGGACTCAATGCTAAGAAGTGCAGTCATTCATTTGAGTGCACAAAACTAAAGGAGCTGTATGTGATGGAGGTTGAGAGACTGATATGCATGGCCTAGGGAATCAGGAAACAGGTATCACTAGATTGAACAGTCTCTAATTCCTTTTCCTCCTCCTCCCCCACTCAAACAGCAACTGCTGTATCTGAAGCTCTTTCAGCCCCCAACATCCCCTTTTAAGTCTGTGTACTCAAGACTCCTTCGTTCACAGTGATGCAAATTACACATTAGCAGGCCAATTCAGTAAAGAATGCAGGAGAACAGGTGCTCGGTGTTGAGCGCCCGCTCTCCCAACATGCACCCAGCCACCTTCTCCTGGGCACATCCTATATTTAAATGAGGAGTCACACTAAAAGGAGGCACTAGTGCCTCCTTGGCCCAGGAGAGGTGACTGTCAGCAAGTTCAGGAAACCAACACTCAATTTTATGAGCGTTGATTTTCCGAATCCACTGACAGCAATTGGTTAAGAAAATGGATGCCGGTAAAATTGAGTGTCCGTTCTCCTAACCAGAAGGCAGGGGGTTCTTTTGTTTACATTTTTGGTTCCTTCGACTTAATATCACTAGGATACTAAGTCAGAGGGTGTACAAAAAAGCAGTATTTTCCGGTTTTCTGTACACTTTTCTGGGTTGCTTATAAATTAACGCCTACTCTTAGGCAGGCGCTAATTTATGAGCATAAAATGTGCAGATTGGCCACACATTTTACTTTTTGAAACTCGGGTGAATGACTAATAGGCTCATCAACATGCATTTGCATGCTATGAGCTCTATTAGTTTTCAAGAGGTTTGGCTGTGCGTTTTTGAGGCACTGAACCCTTTAAAGTATAAGGGGTAACAGACGCCCCCTCGAAAAAATGTGGCAAATGCGTATTGAACAGTGCACACAGCAGAGCACACTTTACAGAATCGGCCCGTAAGTGAGCCTCAAAGATAAGTGATTCTTAACATACAACTGCCTTACTACAAAAAGCTGTGATAGCACTAGGGTCTAAATATTAACTAGTCTTTCTGTTCTAACTTTTTTTAAATTATGATTTTATCACAGCCATACAATATATTATGCCCTACCTTGCCAAAGTAGATTTTCCTGAGCCAGGAACTCCTCTGAGTAGCATAAGTATTTTTCCTATAAGTGGCATCTTTCTTTTCACATTCTGAACCACAGGAAGGTTGAGCACCGGGCTAAACTGTGTTCTTTTGCTTCCATCTGATTCTCCCCATTCCTTCGGCAGAAAGGTGCCACCATTGTGCCAGGCACTTGAAGAAATTGGATGAGGAGCAGGAATTCCCATCCCAGAAAATCTGTCAGACGCAGGATTCCACTGCACAGGACTAACTGCAATTGGCGTCACAAAGCTGTAGCATCCACTAAGTGGATAAAACTCGCTGGCCAGGGGATTCCAGTTAGTCCACGGCACTGCAGAAACCTTGGTATGCTGTTCCAGCTGTGAATGGCATTCGTCAGCACGTACCGGTGATTTGATGCTGGACTCCATATTTCTCTGCAGATCACTGGCAGTCATTCTACCACTCTCTCGCTGAAGCTTCTGCAAGCTTGGATCCTCACATGTCTCAGTCTCATTACTGGCTCTGCCCAGATCTACTTGCCAGGGCTGAGATGGGAGACCCATGAGGTTTGAAGGTATGTGCACAGTACCATCAGAATTTCCACTCACTACCTCCAAGTCTCCAGGCTTTCCAAGTCCTGAAATCACATTATGAACAGAAACCATCACAGCTGGATTACTCCTATCCAGTTCATCTGCAAAGACTCCAACATCAGCTAACATGCTGGCTCTAGTCTGCATAGTGGTGCCACCTGGATCTGAGAAAGAACCTGTGTGTTTGGGGTTTGCTGCAGAGGGAATAAACGGCAACACATTGTCATCTGTCTGGCTCTGTATCACAGGAAGCAGAGCATTAGAGCTAGGTTGTATCAAATCCGGTGGGTCGCAACTTTTACGGGTGTTGTCCAAAGCTGTGAACTGCGGCACAGAGTCTAGACTATGGTGATAACAGCTATCACTCAAACTGTATGTCTCATAAGCATTCTCTATCAAGGAATCCAACTCAGCAGTAAGCAGCCCTTCGGGAGGCAACAGGTTTTCCTCTGCATGTGTTTTCCTTTCTGTGGCTTTGCTTCCAGTAGAGATTTCCTGACTAATATCATCTAGAGAAGCTGCTATGGAATCAAACCCAAAATTTGAGGAAAATGATGCTACTGCTCCTTTAGCAGCTGTCGACAGCTCCAGCAAATAATCCATTGCATTATTAACTGTTTATAAAAATAAAACAAAATACAAGTCAGCAAACATTGGCTAAATAGTAAATAATTGTATTTTCAGTCTACCTAGTTTTTAAATAATTTTTTTTGCTACATTTTTGAAAAAAAAAGATAAATATATAAAAATACATCACATCAATATATCCAGACAAAGCAAAAAGTATATAGTCAGAAATTCAAATTGCTAAACAAAGGTTCATTTTTCTACAATATACTATGGTAAAAAATCTATTCTCACACTTTTGCCAATACACTTTCAGATTTACCCAATATTAACAGTGGTTAGAGCAGCAGCCTGATAACCAGGAAAACCAGCATTCATAACATAAGAACATAAGAAAATGCCATACTGGGTCAGACCAAGGGTCCATCAAGCCCAGCATCCTGTTTCCAACCGTGGCCAATCCAGGCCGTAAGAACCTGGCAAGTACCCAAAAGCTAAGTCCATTCCATGTTTCCATTGCTAATGGCAGTGGCTATTCTCTAAGTGAACCTAATAGCAGGTAATGGACTTCTCCTCCAAGAACTTATCCAATCCTTTTTTAAACACAGCTATACTAACTGCACTAACCACATCCTCTGGCAACAAATTCCAGAGTTTAATTGTGCGTTGAGTAAAAAAGAACTTTCTCCGATTAGTTTTAAATGTGCCCCATGCTAACTTCATGGAGTGCCTCCTAGTCTATTATCCGAAAGAGTAAATAACCGATTCACATCTACCCATTCTAGACCTCTCATAATTTTAAACACCTCTATCATATCCCCCCTCAGTCTTCTCTTCTCCAAGCTGAAAATCCTAACCTCTTTAGTCTTTCCTCAAAGGGGAGCTGTTCCATTCCCCTTATTTTGGTAGCCCTTCTCTGTACCTTCTCCATCGCAATTATATCTTTTTTGAGATGCGGCGACCAGAATTGTACACAGATTCTGATTCTGTTTCTCACACTGATGCTTGGGCAAGTCACTACACCCTCTGTTGCCTCAGATACAAACTTAGGGCCTGATTTAACTAAGTCTTTTCTCCCATTCTGTGTCTGTGAAAAATGCTTAGTAAATGAGGCTGTTAGATTTTAAGCCCTCTGGGACATAAAAATATATGCGTGTGGATTACAAATGACATTTACATAGATTGTTCCAGATACTATGCATACTGCAAATCAGCATATTCAAAGTACATTTTCAATGTCACAAATCATTATTTCTCTGAATTTTTTGTAAAATAAAATTAAAAACTGAAAAATGCTGCTTAAATAAATATTCAATCCCTGTGCTGTGGAAGCTCCAAGTTTACACAGATGAAAGATACTGCCCTAACAATTGGCTTACAACTGGCCTCTACCTGTGAATCATGAAAAAAAGGTCTGTTTTTATGGATTAAAAAACCCTCCTAATTCCACTACCATTGGTCAGACTGAGAATCTGAAGGAAAGCTGTGAAAATGAAGACCAAAGAGCATTCTAAGGAAATTAAAGTTATAAATATGCACAAGATAGGAAAATAACATCCAAATGCTTAGATATCCCAGTGAACACTGTTGGATCAATTGTGAAGAAATGGAAGTTGCATCATACCACCTAGACACTGCTTAGACAAGGCTGTCCTTCAAAACTCAGCATCAGAGCAGGAAGGAGACTTATAAAGGAAGCCAAAGAAAGGCTAACAATCACTTCTGAAAGAGCTATAGAGTTCAGTGGCTAATAGAGTGCAGGTTCACCAGTGAAGCATATCAAGAGCTCTACATACAACTAATCTGCATGAGTGGGTAGCTAGAAAAAACCATTACTGAAGAAAACACACCTCAAAGTATGACTTGAGTTTGCCAGAAAGCATCAGAGTGACCCCGTTAAAATGGAGGATAATGATTTTGTCAGATGAGACAAACATGGAGCTTTTTGGCCAAAATCCAAAACGCTATGAATGGCACAAACCTAACACTGCCCATGTCTCAGCAAATACCATCCCAATAGTAAAGAACGGGGGAGGCAGCATCATGTTGTGGGGATGCTTTTCCGTAGCAGGCACTAGGCATCTTGTTAAAACTGAACAGCAGATGTATGGTGCAACATACAGGGAGATACTGCAAGACAACTTGATTCAGTCTGCTAAAAAACTAAAACTTGGAAAAAAGTTCACCTTTCAGCAGGACAAAGATCCCAAGCATAAGGCCAAAGCAACATAGGAGTGGTTGAATAACAAAAAGGTGAATGTTCTACAATGGCCAAGTCAAAGTCCAGATCTCAATCCAATCAAGAATCTGTGGCACTATTTGAAAACTGCAGTCCATAAGCATCATCTAACCCAGTGGTTCTCAACCTTTTCCCCATCGAGACACACCTGACAGGCCACAATCACATGTGTGACAATTCACGGCGGAAATAAAAAGTAAAGGTCCGGTAATTATTTTTATTGTTTAAAATGACAAGGAAAAGATACGTATTCTGTCTGAACAGAAACTGCATAAATAGTAAACATCCCACACCAAAACAGCACCAATTTCCAGCACTTCAGTAACCACCTTACCTAAGAAAAGGCAACACTGATAATATTACACCAGGCCTTAAGACACCAATACATCTCCTATTAGGAAAATGGACCAAGTCAGGCTGCTATAGAGCCCTACACAGAAACTACACACCAGCAGAATACCTCACCTCAGTCACATGTGCTGACCCTCACCTAACAAGGAATAAAGAGACCAAAACGCATAACTAGAAGCATGCAGAAAAAACTGAATTGGAAACTGCAACAAGCCAGAGTCTCTGTATGCAGTGCAACAAAGGAAAAAAAGAAACATCACCCATCCTTATAAAACAAATCAAGAAATATAAAATCAGTAGCAGTAAAACCATACTAACAAAAAGAACAGATTATTTCGAAACAGCTGATGAGTGGAATATCCAATAATTAAAAACTCATAAAAAATTCTAGATACCAAAAATTTTTTTCAAAATAGCAGACACAAAGACCCAAGTAATGAAAATGTTGAGATTACTTTCCTGATAATCTCGTTTTCCTTAGTGTAGACAGATGGACTCAGAACAAGTGGGTATAGTGTGCTCGTGCTAGCAGTTGGAGACGGATCTGACGTCAGCATGGGTACATATACCCCCACGGGAAGTGAGACAATTCAGTAATCTTCCTTGCAAAAGCTATTATGGATATATGTGTACTGACGATCAATGAAATAGTGAAAACAGGATTCCCCTGACCGATTGATAGTAGCTGGAGACCGCCAGCATTCCCAACCGGAAGGCGTCGACACCTGGAAGAGTGGACGCACTCATGGAAGAAGTGAAAAGGCTTACCTTGAATCGGTGAAACCCCTGTATACCGGCAGCCGGGCGGGATGCTGAGTCCATCTGTCTACACTAAGGAAAACGAGATTATCAGGTAAGTAATCTCAACATTTCCTAGGGTGTAGCCAGATGGACTCAGAACAAGTGGGATGTACAAAAGCTACTCCCGAAGCGAGCGAGAGGCTGCCTGAGGACCGCCCTCACAAATGCTGTGTCCTCCCTGGCCTGGACATCCAGACGATAAAACCTGGAGAAGGTATGGAGGGAGGACCATGTCGCCGCTTTACATATTTCTGCGGGTGACAGCATCCTAGACTCTGCCCACGATGCTGCTTGGGCTCTGGTAGAATGAGCCTTGACTTGTAGAGGTGGTGACTTCCCGGCCTCTACGTAGGCCGCTCTGATAACTTCTTTAATCCAGCGGGCGATGGTGGGCCGAGAGGCCGCTTCTCCTTGTTTCTTCACGCTGTGCAGGATGAACAGATGTTTCTGTCATTTCCAGATATCTGGGCAGCAATCTGCCGATGTCGAGATGGCGTAACAAACGCCCTTCTTCTGATTTCTTCAGACCCGCCGTGGTTGGCAAGGATATGGTCTGGTTGAGGTGAAATTGTGAGACTACCTTAGGCAAGAAGGATGGAACCGTGCGAAGATGGATAGCCTCTGGAGTGATTTTAAGAAAGGGATCACGGCAGGACAGCGCTTGTAGCTCCGAGATGCGACGTGCTGAACACACAGCCAGCAAGAACACCATCTTCAACGTCAGAGAACAAAGAGACAGGCCCCGAAGGGGTCTGAAGGTGGATCCCGCGAAGAAATCCAAAACTATGTTGAGGTTCCACAGGGGCACTGGCCACTTCAGTGGCGGACGAATGTGCTTGACTCCTTTCAGGAATCGAGAAACATCTGGGTGCGTGGCAATAGTCTTGCCATCCCTCCGGGGACCGTAGCAAGACAGCGCAGCCACCTGAACCTTGATGGAGCTGAGGGAGAGACCCTTCTGAAGCCCATCCTGCAGGAAATCCAAAACAATAGGGATTGTGGTCGCATGTGGATTGGTGCCATGAGTGTCGCACCAAGCTTCAAACACTCTCCAGATCCTTACGTAGTTGAGGGATGTGGAGAACTTGCGAGCTCGGAGGAGTGTATCTATCACCGGCTCCGAGTAACCTCTTTTCTTCAGCCTAGCCCTCTCAATGGCCAGACCGTAAGAGAGAATTGAGCCGGATCCTCGTGGAGGATGGGACCCTGACGTAGCAGGTCCCTGAGAGGAGGCAGGGGAAGGGGCTCCCCTGCCAGTAGTCTTCTCATGTCCGCGTACCAGGGTCTTCTTGGCCAATCTGGTGCCACTAGAAGAACTAGGCCCCGGTGCTTCCGAATCTTGTGGATAAGGGTGCCCAGCAGGGGCCACGGAGGAAAAGCTTTTGCAGGGTCCCTGGAGGCCATGGCTGAACCAGGGCGTCGATCCCGTGAGAGAATGGATCTCGCTTGCGGTTGAAGTATCTGGGTACTTGAGCATTGGACCTGTCCGCTAGTAAGTCCATGTCCGGAATCCCCCAGTGATCCACAATCATCTGGAAGGCTGTGGGCGACAGCTGCCATTCCCCCGGATTTAGGCTTTCTCTGCTGAGGAAGTCTGCCGCGGTGTTGTCCCTCCCGGCAATGTGGACGGCGGAGATATCCTGAAGATTCGCCTCTGCCCAAGCCATCAGCGGGGCTCTCTCTAGGGACACCTGTCGGCTTCTGGTTCCGCCCTGACGGTTGATGTATGCCACCGTGGTGGCGTTGTCGGACATCACTCTGGCTGCTCTGTTCTTCAGTCTGTGAGCAAATCGAAGGCATGCCAATCGGACTGCCCGGGCCTCTAGACGGTTGATGTTCCACGCTGACTCTTCTCTGTTCCACCGCCCTTGTGCGGTGAGTTCTTCGCAGTGTGCACCCCAGCCGCTCAGGCTGGCATCTGTGGTGAGCAAGGTCCACGTGGGTGAGGACATCTTCGACCACCTGCTCATGTGGTTGGACTGCAACCACCACCGCAACTGGGTCCGCACTCTGGCTGGCAGATGAAGGCGCGTGGAATAGTTCCGTAGCCAGGGGCTCCAGCGAGAGAGCAGGGAGTGTTTTAGAGGTCTCATATGGGCCCTCGCCCAAGGCACCACTTCCAGGGTGGATGCCATGAGACCAAGAACCTGCAGATAATCCCAGGCTATGGGCCGACTGGCTCCCATCAAATACTGGATACGCTGCTGAAGTTTCTACTTTCTCTTGGTAGTGAGACTGACTGTGTCTGCCCGGGTGTCGAACTGTACTCCCAGGTATTCCAGTGACTGGGAAGGCTGTAGGCAGCTCTTGCTGAGGTTGATTACCCAGCCCAAGCTTTCCAGAAGGGCGATCACTCTGTCGGTTGTCCAAAGGCTCTCCTCTCGATATTTCGCCTTGATCAGCCAGTCGTCTAGGTAGGGATGGACCAGAATCCCTTCCCGCCTGAGTGCCTCTGCTACCACTACGACCACCTTGGTGAATGTCCGTGGTGACGTGGCCAACCCGAAGGGCAGAACCCGAAACTGGAAGTGGCGTCCTAGAACCTTGAAGCGTAGGTAGCGCTGATGATCCAGATGGATCGGGATATGCAGGTATGGCTCTGACAGGTCTAATGCCGTGAGGAATTCCCCTGGCTGTACTGCGGCCTTGACGGAGCGCAGAGTCTCCATGCGAAACCTCGGTACCCGTAAGTATCGATTGACTGACTTGAGGTCCAGCACAGGCCGAAAGGTACCCCCTTTCTTGGGTACCATGAAATAAATGGAATAGTGTCCAGAATTCACTTCCCAGGCAGGTACTGGGATGATGGCTTTCAAGGACAGGAGCCTCGCCAGGGTAGCTTCCAATGCTGCCTTCTTGTGTATGGGACATGAAGATTCCACAAACTTGTCCAGAGGGAGATGATGAAAGTCCAGATAATATCCCTCCCGGATAATGGCGAGGACCCACTGGTCCGACGTGATCTCGACCCATCTGGGGTAGAAGAGGGTCAACCTGCCCCCTATGGCTCCGTTCCCCAGATGAATTGGCGGATTCTCATTGAGAGGCGCGGCCGGGACCCGAGCCCGGGCCTGCTCCCCTCTTGTGCTGCTTGGTCCGAAAGGACTGATTCCTGGCCTGAGGACGTAGTGCCTGGTAGCGACCCCTGTAAGGAACAAAAAGCGCTGTGAACTCCTGCCCCTGGAGGGCCTTGGAAAGGCGCACTGGCCCCTTCTGAACCGATCTTCCGGCAGTCTAGGCACTGGAGAGGCACCCCATGTACTGGCCAGTTTATCAAGGTCGCTGCCAAATAGGAAAGAGCCCTTAAAAGGCAATCTGGTGAGGCGTGTCTTTGAAGGCACATCAGCTGACCATCTCCAGATCCAGAGCTCCCTCCTGGCGGCTACGGAGGATGAAATCCCCTTAGCTGTTGTCCAGACCAGATCTGATGCAGCATCCGTGAGGAACGAAAGAGCTGACTCCATGTCAGCTGCTGGAGCGTTGTTCCTAACCTGTGACAAACAGGCACACGTCACTACTGTGCAGTAGGTCGCGATCCGCAAAGATAGAGCTGCCACCTCAAAGGTCTGTTTCAGAATGGCATCCAGTCGCTGGTCATGAGGCTCCTTGAGGGCCGTCCCCCCTTCAACTGGAATGGTAGTGCGCTTGACCACAGCGCTAATCAAGGCGTCCACCTGAGGGCACGCCAGCAGGTCCTGGATAGCCGGTGCTAATAGGTACATGCCCGTCAGGGCCCGGCCCCCTTTGAAGGAAGCCGCCGGTGCCGCCCATTCTAAATCTATCAGTTGTTGTGCTGCTTGCAAGAATGGAAAATGGCGGGCTGTAGGACGAAGACCTTCCAGCAGGGGATTCTGCGCAGAGGGTACCGAAGCGCAGGGACCTGTAATATCCAACTCCGCCAGACACTGAGACACCAGGTTGGAGAGATCCTCCTTAGGGAAGAACCGCCTCATGGTTCTATATGGCTCAATCCCTGGGGGAAGTTCCCCCTCGTCCGGGAGTTCGGACTCGTCCTGTGAAACCTCCTGGTCTGATTGATCTGGACTGTCCAGCGGCGGGAGGTCCCGTTCACGATAAGGGTGTGAGGGTCCAGGAACAGAATCCATAGGAGGCGCCACCGCAGTGGCAGCCGCAGCCACCGCAGGAACCGCAGGAACAACAGGAACAGCAGGGCCTGGACGGGAAGCCGTTTGCATCTGTACAAAGGCATGAATCCCCTTAAAGAGATCCACCCAGGAAATTGAAGCAGCCTCTAATCGCCGGGGTACAAGATCCCCCGGGATTCCCGATTGGTCGAGACTGCCCGCTAAATCCGGGGTAGCCCCTGGGGAACTGTCAGCAAATCGTGGCTGAGACCGGTCCTGGCCTGAGGGTCCCACGGCCTCCTCACATTGGGCACATAGGGAGTCTGGCTCTTCACTGTGCGTGGCTCTAAGCTGGCATGCAGAGCAGAGGCCAAGGGCTTTAATGCCTGAGGCAGGCAGCGCCACCGCTGAAGACGCTGCGGCGTTCTGATCCATGGAAAAGTATGCGCTGAATGCTTAAAGAACAGGCGCACAATAATTATAGTAGGCGGCAGCAATATGCGCTTAATACAACAGGCGCACAATAACAACAATATGCGGCAGCAATAAGCGCTTAATACAACAGGCGCACAATAACAACAATATGCGGCAGCAATATGTGCTTAATACAACAGGCGCACAATAATAACAATATGCGGCAGCAATAAGCGCTTAATACAACAGGCGCACAATAATAACAATATGCGGCAGCAATATGCGCTTAATACAACAGGCGCACAATAATAACAATATGCGGCAGCAATATGTGCTATATGTGCTCAGCAATAGGCGGCCATGAAAACAGCTCAATTGTATGCAATATGCACTCAGCAATATGCAGTTAGCAATACACGCTCTATGGCTGTCAATAGGCTCTCAGCAATAAGCGGTCAGCAATACACGTTCAATGGCATGCAATAGGATCACAGCAGAAAGCGGTTAGTAATACACGCTCAATGGCATTCAATAGGCTCCCAGCAATAAGCGGTTAGCAATACACGCTCAATGGCATTCAATAGGCTCTCAGCAATATGCGGTTAGCAATACACGCTCAGTGGCATTCAATATGCTTTCATCAACAGGCGGTTAGCAATACACGCTCAGTGGCATTCAATATGCTTTCATCAACAGGCGGTTAGCAATACACGCTCAGTGGCATATGCTCACAGCAATAAGGTAATATACGCACAAGGAGGAATAGAGCTGCGCCTATTACGGGCGCTCAATACCTGAACCAGGCCCACAAAATGGCGTCCTCCACGGCGTGCCACGCCGCCGATCCTCTGCTCCTCGGAGACCAGAAATAAGAGATGTACGCCTTACCTGATCCTCGGCGCTTCCCGGCTGGAACCCGGGCGGTCTCCGGCTGCGGGGGGAGAGGGCAAGTACCTTCACCCCCGCGTTTGAGGAAATGCACCCGCTGCCTCGTCCACGCCGGGACCGAGGCGCCTCGAAAGCCTCACCCGAACCTCGCCCGGGGGCTGTGTCCCTGCCGCGATTCAGCCACCGGACCGAGGACTTACACCTCTGGGGTGATCACGGAAATCACCCCGGGAAACTCTACTGGGGGAGGGACCTTAGGGTATCACCACAGGAGTGCGGGGCTCGATGCTATAGAAGTTTTATTAAGTAGAAAAAGAAAAAGAAAAAGTAGATTTGGAAAACACGCTCAGCAAGCGTGCAGGCTCTCCAAACTGCTTTGGAGACGGAAATTACTAAGTTGCTACGCTTCCTGTGGGGATATATATACACCCCGTGCTGACGTCAGATCAGTCTCCAACTGCTAGCACGTGGATACTATCCCATTCGTTCTGAGTCCATCTGGCTACACGCCAGGAAAATTGAATTAACAACCTTTACCAGAGACCTTGGTATTTTCTTAGATAGCGAGCTTAACCTGAAAAAACACATTGCCCTAAAGGTGAAGGACAGATACCACAAATTATTAACCTTGAGACGTCTAAAACCTCTACTCCCACAAATGATTTCAGAACCGTACTACAACTCTTAATCTTCGCCAATACTGACTACTGCAACTCCATATTACTTGGCTTGCCCATCACCACTTTACGTCCCTTACAAGTTCTACAGAACTTAATGGCAAGACTGCTAACAGGAAAAAAGAAAATCGACCACATCACACCCGTTCTGATATCACTACACTGGCTCCTGATAAAACAGTGGATCGAATTTAAGGTACTGTGTTTACTTCACAAGATCATTAATGGAGAACAAACAGACTAGTTAAACGCAGCAATTAGGCTTCACATCCCTGAGCGAAACCTCCGATCTGCCAGTAAAGGTTTGCTAACAATTCCGTCCGTAAGAACAGCTCACCTATGTGACGTTCATAACCGAGCAATTTCCTTAGCAGGCCCCAAAATCTGGAACACATTACCACAATCCCTTCGAACACAACCAGACGCTAAACTTTTTAGTCTACACCTGAAAACCTGGCTTTTCACCAAAGCATTCGAGAACACCACACAGATAAAATCTGAAATATTAACAGATGTCCAGGCCTCCTGCCCCAGAACATTTATAATTATTTTAGCACTGTTTTAAGTTTTAATTTACTTGTATTACTCTGATTTACTGTATTAGCTTATGTTCTATTAACTTGTAAACCATTGTTATGGTCCAACTGAATGACTGTATATAAAATGAATAAAATAAATAAGTGTAGAAACAAAATTCCTGGATGGAATAAACGACTGCTTCATGGAGCAATTTGTTCAGGAACCAAAGAGAGGGAGCTATTTAGATTTAATTCTTAATGGAATGCAGGATTTGGTGAGAGGTAACTGTGGTGGAGCCACCTGGCAATAGTGATCATAACATGATCATGTTACGCCCGGTCGCAGACGGCTACGACCTCTCATGCTCACCTCTTTTTTCCCTGCACTGTCAATCCTAGCAAGAATGGCGGCCTCCGCCAGCCAACACCGACCTCCCCAGCATCCCCGGGACGACGTGGGCGCTACCGGCCGCCATCTTGTTTCCAGAATCACCTAAGATACGCGCGAACAAGGGCCTCCTTTGTACAAGTCATGGTGGGAACCTCAGGGGTGAACCCTCCGGATGATGTCAACTCGCTGCTGTACTTAAGATGACCGGCCCGTTGCTCCTACGAGTTAGCAAGGAGTTCCCTCGTTGCTGAATCCGCTCCATTCTTCAACTTCAGTTCCAGATTCTCTCTTAGCATGTGAATGCTCTGGGTACCCACTCCTCAGGGGCCCTTCCGTGTTTCTGGCTATCCGCTCCTCGGAGGGCCTTCCTGCCTTGGACTTCTACCTGTCCTGCTTCTCGGGACACTCTCCTGGAACTACCTCTTCTGAGTAAATTCTACAGATTTCTACGATACCAGCTTACTGAAACTTCTCTACGGCATACCCCATTGCTCCAGGCCACTACCGTCCCCTCTTCAGCAGACGTTGTACCCGCATACCCTGTGTCGCAGGGTAGCGCCGTTCCAGCTACGAGATCCACTTCCAGGTTCCTGCACTTCTGACTACCTAACACCATCTTCAGTACAGACATCCTCGGCATACCCTGCTCTGCGGGCCACAACCGGACCTTCACATCAGTCGCATCACCCTGGATATACCCCATTGCTCAGAACTGTATTTATTTGCATCTCCCACTCAACGGGCTCTGTGTCCTGCGCTGCTGAGACCACGCCTGCTGATGGTGAGGCTTACAGGGCTCCTCCCTGTGGGTGGAGACACCTCTCACCTCGGCCCTGGGTTCACATTCTTACAAAAACATAACAGATCAAATTTGAACTAATGACTGGAAGGGGAACAATACGTAAATCTACAGCTATAAAACTAAATTTTCAAAAGGGAAACTTTGACAAAATGAGAAAAATAGATAAAAACAAAAAAAAACAAAACTGAAAGGTGCAGCCACAAAGGTTAAAAGTATACAACAGGCATGGACATTGTTTAAAAATACACTCTTAGAAGCGCAGTTCAGATATATTCCATGCATTAAGGTGGGAGAAAGGCAAAACAATTACCGGCATGGTTAAGAGGTGAAGTAAAAGACTATTTTAGCCAAAAAACTTCCTTCAAAAATTGGAAGAAGCATCCATCTGAAGAAAATGGGGAAAAGCATAAGCATTGTCTAGTTAAGTGTAAAACATTGATAAGGCAGGCTAAGAGAAAATTTGAAACAAAGTTGGCCATAGAGGCAACAACTCAAAATAAAAAACTTTTTAAAATATATCCAAAGCAAGAAACCTGTGAGGGAGTCGGTTGGACCTTTAGATGACGAGAAGTTAAAGGGGCTCTTAGGGAAGATAAGGCCATTGCAGAAAGACTAAATGAATTCTTTGCTTCTGTGTTTACTAATGAGGATGTTGGGGAGATACCAGTTCCAGAGATGGTTTTCAAAGGTGATGATTCAGATGAACTGAACTAAATCACTATAAACCTGAAAGATGTAGTAGGCCAGATGGACAAGCTAAAGAGTAGCAAATCACCTTGCTGCTTTAAGAAAACTGCCCCATGTTGACTAGTAACTGAAATAAAAAGGTCATGGTCAGCCCAGAAATAGAAAAAAAAAAAAAAGAAATGAAGGCTGTGTGAGAATGTGAAAAAGAATGGCATAAGCAGAGCGAATGTGAGATAAGAAGGTGCCAAAATAAGAAGCTACAAGAACAAAGAACTACTGAATGAGCAAAATATGTAACATCTGAGGGGCGCATGAAGGAAAATTACCAGCAAATGTAGGGATGAGAAAGAGGGGGTGTGCAAGCCATGCTAGCAGTGCTTAAAAGACAAAGACAAAGACAAATTTAAAACGATGAGTAGACTGGCACTGCCTGGGGTACAGTTAAATTCTGTGATACCTGGCTCCGTTTACTCCCTTAAGGAAACAATCTTGATGTCCTTGCAGTTTCCTCTATTTTAACTTTGTATGCATGCAATAAATAATCCTGCCAGCTCTTATAGATCTCTAAGCTACTTAATAAATGTTGTGTTTTGAAACTGAAAAGCAGTCCCATCTTTGGCTTTGTGCCCTGTCTGGGGAAGAGTCCAGACAGGGATAGGTTTCAACAACCTGGACTGAATGGTTTGCACTTCAGGGTTCGGAAGGAATTCAAAAATGAAATTTCAGATCTATTAGTTAAAATGTGTAAACTATCATTAAAATCATCCATTGTTCCTGAAGACGAGGGTGGCCAATGTAATCCCAATATTTAAAAAGGGTTCCGGTGCGATCTGGGAAACTATTGACCAGTGAACCTGACTTCAGTGCTGGGAAAAATAGTGGAAACTATTCTAAAGCTCAAAATCACGGAACATATAGAAAGACATGGTTTAATGGAACACAGTCAGCATGGCTATACCCAAGGAAAGTCTTGCCTCACAAATCTGCTTCATTTTTTTTTGAAGGGGTTATTAAACATGTGGATAAAGGTGAGCCAATAGATGTAATGTATTTGGATTTTCAGAAGGCATCTGACAAGTCGCTCATGAGAGGCTTCTAAGGAAACAAAAAGTCATGGGATAGGTGGAGATGTCCTTTCATGCATTACAAACTGGTTGAGATACAGGAAATAGAGAGTAGGATTAAATGGTCAATTTTCTCAGTGGAAAAGAGTAAACAGTGGAGTGCCTCAGATCTGTACTTGTACCGGTGCTTTTCAATATATTTATAAATGATTTGGAAAGGAATACAACAAGTGAGGTAATCAAATTTGCAGATGATACAAAATTATTCAGAGTAGTTAGATCACAAGCGGAAATTGCAGGAGGACCTTTGAGATGGGAAGACTGGGCATCCAAATGGCAGATGAAATGTAATGTGGACAAGTGCAAGGTGATGTATATAGGCAAAAATAATCCATGCTGGGGGAAGTGACGTCAGCCCTACCGCATGGACGCTTGAGGCGATAGCTCCGCTTCCAGCCTCCCAATATTAAGCTCTCCCGGTGTCGTTGGGGCGAATTTTTACTTCTGGACTGCATCGGAGGTTGTCTAATATCTTAAAGATGCACCCCAGGAAAAAATCTACAGATTTAAAGGTTTTTTCATACGAGCCGGGAGGTTCGAGATTCGCGGCCCTCAGTGAAGAGCCGGACCCGGGAGCGCGCAAAATGGCGGATGAGGCGCCTCTGCCGGGGGACGCGGCGACCGGTGGAGAGTTAGACGGCAGCGAGGGCGGTAGGCATGGAGCTGCGTCTGAACCCACTAAAGGAGATTTTCAGCACTGGTTTCGTGAGATTCAAAAGGATATAAAATCCATCAAAACTGATATGCAGGCGGCGCTTTCGGAGTTTCGGACTGAGCTTGGGGATTTTGGACGACGAGTGGAGGATGTGGAGAGCATGCTGGAAGGACAGGCGGTGGAAGCATCGGGGATCCGGCAAGATGTTACAGCGCTTCAAAAGTCAAATGAGGAGTTGCTGTTGAAAATTGAAGATATAGAAAACCGCTCGAGACGTTCTAATATCAGAGTGCGGGGAATACCCGAAACGGCGGAGTATGGTGATGTGACTACTGTAGTGCAAAAACTTTGCAGAGCTGTGTTAAACAGTAGGGAGGCACCTGGGGATGTGCTTGAGAGTGATATTATACTGGATAGGGCGCACAGAACTCTGGCAGCACCCCGGTCAAACGTCCCAAGAGACATTATAGCATGCCTGCATAGCTATAGATTGAAGGAAGCTATCATGCAGCAAGCCCGTAAAATGGGCACTATTCAGTGGGAAAGCCACAGCGTTACAATCTATAATGACCTGGCTGCTGCTACACTGAAAAAACGGCGGGATTTTCAAGCAGTCACCGCGATTCTTCGGCGGGAAAATTTGAGATACCGGTGGGTATACCCCGCTGGGCTTGCGTTCACAAAGGATGGAAGAACCCGCTTCATTAAGATGGCAACGGAGGCAACCCAGGTTCTAGCGGATGCGGGACTTTCTTTGCCGGCTGGAGAGGTCTGCGAAACCAAGAAGTTGGCGATGGACAGACCCAGGTGGCAGAGGAAAGGACTTTCGGGTTCCCGATTGCAGCGTAACTCTAACGGGCATGTGGAGAGTTTGCCGGGAGCAGCAGTCATGGCGGATACCTGATTCTGATTTTTGGTTGTATCTGTTCTGCTGGATGGGCCTTCCACCAAGGATCCTCACCCGCAGAAGGGGGATCTTAAGGGGGCTCTGACGTGCTCTTTTGGGAGTATAGAGTGCTGTTTATTTCTTCTTGCCGGGAACGGCTCAATATGTTACAGTATGCTGTTTCATGTTTCTTATATGTTGTTACATGATGTTTATTGTTGATCGGAACACGGGATGTTTGCGAACTTATGTTCTTTGGGAAGGTTGGGGGGGGGGGGGACGTCACTTCACTCCACTGTTTTTCCTGCCGATGGAGATCTGGCGGGAATGTTATTTGAGGGAGGGGGGGGTAAGGGGAGGGAGGGGAAGAACAGATGGGGGGGGGGGGGTTCGGTTTTATACTAATGGGAGGTTTTGTCCGAGGATGATACAAGGGAGCTGGAATGAGCTTGGGCGGAGTCAGTTTTCTGGGAGGAGGAGGGGAGATATGCTATGGGAGAGAATTCGGAGAGGAGGGGTATTATGCGCCTATGTTGCCTCTTAAACTAGTGTCCTTGAACGTAAAGGGCCTAAATCACCCAGCAAAGAGGCATAGCTTGTTTAAAGATGCAATTAGAATGAGGGCGGATGTCTTGTTTATTCAAGAGACACATATGAGGAAAAAATATGAGGGTCTACTATACCATGCCTGTTTTCCAACATCCTTCTTGGCTGCTAGTACGCCTCGGTCTAAATATACGGGAGTTGGGATACTGATATCCAGGGACATAGCGGTCCAAGTGGAGTCCGTTTTTAGGGACCCTGAGGGACGATTCCTAATAGTGTCTCTCTATATACAACAGGTATTATATACCTTGGTCAATATCTATAATCCGAATATGCTGCAGAGGGAGACGCTGCAGCGTATAGATGACCAGTTGCTCCGGTCCACTTGTGGGAAACTGATTATGGGAGGTGATTTTAATCTGGTCTGCCACCAGAAGGTGGACTGTTCTACCGGGAGGGGGCATTATGCTGCAGTGGACAGTAGAGCCCTTCATACGTTTCTTACAAAATGGCAGGTGTCGGATGTCTGGAGGGACAGACACCCTATGGATAGGGATTACTCCTATTATTCCAAAGCACATGATGTTTACACCAGAATAGACTATTTATTTGTTGATAACTCTTTACTTGGGTTAACTACTGAGGCATGTATTGGGCAAATTACGTGGTCGGACCATGCCCCTATCTGGTGGTCCTTTAACGCCTCCTGTACAGATAGTGGCCGTAGATTTTGGCGTTTAAATGATTCCTTAATTAAAGATAAGAAGGGCGAACAGGATATTCGGACTGCTATTCAGAATTATATGACCGATAATACAAAGGCAGAGACCACCCCGATGGTGTTGTGGGACTGCTTAAAAGCAGTCATTCGAGGGAAGCTGATTGCTTTGGCTTCTCATAAGAAGAAAGAAAAGGCTAGAACAAGTCAGGACTTGAGGGAAAGATTGGCGATCGTGGAAAAAGATCATAAATTACATTCCTCTAGGGGTCTTCTGCAGGAGTTGGGGGATCTCAGATGTAAATTGCAACAGATTGATGCTGATGAGAGGGCGCATCAGCTGGATTTGACGCGCCAAACTTATTACGAACATGGCAATCGGGCTGGGAAATTATTGGCACACTCCCTGAGGTCTCAAATAGCTCAATCCCAAATTACTAGAATCAAATCCCCGGAGGGGACAGTGGTAACAGATGTGGACGGGATCCGAGCGCAATTCAATCAGTTCTTTGCTGCTCTGTATTCTAAGGCGGAACTTGCTTCTGGTGAAGATATACAAGCTTATTTGGCGGATATAACGCTACCCTGTTTAGAGGAGCCTATAGCCAAAGGAGTGGGGCAGGCCATCTCAGCAGCGGAGGTATTGGCTGCTATCGCTGAATTGAAACCCGGCAAGGCGCCAGGGTTGGACGGCTTCACCCCTCTTTTTTATAAGAAATTTAAGGATGTCTTAGTGAGTCCCTTAGTAGCTATGTTTAACGCCTTACGCTCTGGGGACCATCTATTACCGGCAGCGAATGTGGCTGGTATCACGATTCTTCCGAAACCTGGGAAGGATCCATTGCTATGTAGTTCTTATAGGCCCATTTCGCTTATTAACATTGACCTCAAATTGCTTGCAAAAATCTTGGCGAACCGCCTAAAGTTTGTTATTCCCCTACTAGTGCATGATGATCAGGCAGGCTTTATGCCCGGCCGGATGGCGGGTGATAATATAAGGAAAATAGTCAATATTGTTCACTATGCCAAGAGGAACTCCATTCCAGCTGTGCTCTTCGGAGTGGACGCAGAGAAGGCCTTCGATAGAGTTCATTGGCCTTTTTTGTTTCAAGTGTTGCGAAAGGTGGGCCTAGGGGGTGGCTTTCTTACGTGGGTTCAGGCCCTTTATCGACTGCCAGCTGCTTGTATAAAGGTCAATGGGAGATATTCGGATAACTTTGAGGTGCAGAGGGGGACCCGGCAGGGTTGTCCTCTATCGCCCTTGCTATTCGCTTTGTGCTTGGAACCGCTCGCAACCAAAATACGGGCGGAAGAGGGGGTTCAGGGGATCACTATAGGGGACAAAATCTATAAGTTGGCTCTATATGCAGATGATGTGTTATTTACGTTGGCTAATCCTAGTTCTTCCTTACAGGGCTTACTTCCTCTGTTGGAAGGCTATGGGAAAGTGTCGGGATTTAGGGTAAATAAGGAGAAGTCGGAAATATTGCCGATTGTTCTCTCCCCGACACAGATATCGCAACTAAAATCACAATTTCCCTTTGTCTGGGCAAAGGGTACAGTGAAATATCTAGGGGTGTTGCTGGGGGCAGAGTATAATGATCTGTTTAAATTGAATTATTTGCCCTTACTTAAGAAACTGGAGAGGGATATGCAGACGTGGGACAGGTTGACTCTCACCTGGTTGGGAAGAATTGCGGCAATCAAGATGAATTTTCTCCCCCGGATAGCATATCTGTTTCAAACTTTGCCTTGCCTTATCCCATCATTGGTGCTGAAGAAGCTCCAGGTAAAGGTGTTTTCTTTTATCTGGAAGAGACGGCCGCCGAGGGTGGCAAGGGCTGTCCTCTATCAATACAAAAAGGACGGAGGGGTGGGGGTCCCCAATTTTTTGAAATTTTACGTAGCTTCTCAACTGCGGGCTTTGGTGGATTATCATAACCAAAAGGAAATGAAACAGTGGGTACAAATAGAGAAAGATCTGGTGGCGAGTTGGGATTGGATATGGGGTGCGAACCTGGCCCCGGTAGACTTGGGGATTCGATCACCTTGCATGGCTACGACGTTGCTCTTATGGCAGCGCTGGCGAAAATCACTTGTGGGTGATCGAACTTATTTCTATTCCACAAAAATTAGGGGGTGTAGGGCGTTTTCTCCTGGAGGTGACAGTAAAATTCTTCGGGTGTGGGAGACAAAAGGGATTCAGACGTTTGGGCAGTTGTGGTTTGATACGGGTGTGAAGTCCTTCACAGATTTACAGCAGGTGTATCAGCTGGGCTCCTCCGATTATTATGCGTATCTGCAGGTGAGACATTTACTACTCTCACAGGCGGTGAGAGCGGATTTGTTAAAGGGGAAAACTCTTTTCGAGGGCTATTGTGATAAAGCACATGCAGTGAAAGGGGTAATTTCTAAACTTTATGCCCTGTTAAATGGAGCAGTGACCCCAACTCCCTGGCATATTAAGGCCTGGGAGCGTGATCTGGGAGGACCCTTGACGGAAGACGACTGGGAAGTTTGTTTCTCCGCTATCGGACGATGTTCCACTTCCGCCTCTATGGTGGAAAATGGGTATAAGATGCTGTACCGCTGGTATATTACACCTTATAAAATGCATCAGATGGGGCTACGGACGGATTCTTTGTGCTGGAGGAAGTGTGGGGCGGAGGGGGATTTTTATCATATGTGGTGGGAGTGTTCGGTTATTAAACAACTGTGGGGGCAGGTGGAAAAATGGTTTGGGGAGGTGACAGGGGTACAGGTCCCATTCACACCTAAAGAACTTTTGCTTCATATTCCGGACGATAACACTCCGTCTGAGCACAGAATCTTTCTGAGGGCAGTGGCACAAGCTGTGCGAGGGGAAATAGCACGCAGGTGGAAAGATCAGGGAGCTCCACCTCTGGAGGCTATCTTACAGAGGGTGAAATGGATATATTATATGGAGTATCTGACTGCTTCCAGACGGGATTCAATGGCGAAGCTGCATAAGAACTGGCGATTTTATCAACAGTGGACTGACCTCATTGGTGGTTGAGTTACGGATCTGGGGGAGGGGGGGGGGTAGGGGGGGGGGTTCTAATCTCTACCATATTTCTGGAAAACGTTGTAGAACCTATTTCTAGAGATGTACTGCTGGGGCTACATGTATATGTTCTATGGTTTTGTATTATTTGCTGTTGCACTTGTTGGCAGTCTCTGTTTGTGTGAGTATTGGTTGTACAATTAATAAACATATAATTACAAAAAAAAAAATAATCCATGCTGTAATTACACAATGTTAGGTTCCATATTAGGATCTACCACCCAGGAAAAATATCTAGGCATCATAGTGGATAATACATTGAAATAATCAGCTCAGAGTGCAGCAGCAGTCAAAAAAGCAAACAATGTTAGGAATTATTAGGAAGGGAATGGTGAATAAAACAGAAAATGTCGTAATGCCTCTGTATCACTCCATGGTGAGACCGCACCTTGAGTACTGTGTACAATTCTGGTCGCCGCATCTCAAAAAAAGATATAGTTGCGATGGAGAAGGTACAGAGAAGGGTGACCAAAATGATAAAAGGGATGGAATAGCTCCCCTAATAGGAAAGGCTAAAGAGGTAAGGGCTGTTGAGCTTGGAGAAGAGACAGCTGAGGGGGGGATATGATAAAGGACTACAAAATCATGAGAGGTCTAGAACAGGTAAATGTGAATTGGTTATTTACTCTTTCAAATAATAGAAGGACTAGGAAGCACTCCATGAAGTTAGCAAGTAGCACATTTAAAACTAATTGGAGAAAATTCTCTAAACGCACAATTAAGCTCTGAAATTTGTTGCCAGAGGATGTGGTTAGTGCAATTAGTGTAGCTGGGTTTAAAAAAGGTTTTGATAAGTTCATGGAGGAGAAGTCAATTAACTGCTATTAATCAAGTTGACTTAGAGAATAGCCACTGCTAAAACTGGCACCAATAACATGAAGTCTACTTAGTGTTTGGGTACTTGCCAGGTAAATGTAGCCTGGATTGGCCACTGTTGGAAACAGGATGCTGGGCTGATGGACCCTTGGTTTGACCCAGTATGGCAACTTCTTATGTTTGCCATCTGTCCTAAAATTGCATGGCCCACAAAACTATTGGAGGCCATCAATTTGTCAAGGTAGCACTGTAATGTGAAAGTATGACCAAGGACTACATTGCTGCCTTGCAGATGTGTTCGATAGTAACATTGAGAAGGTGTGCTACTGATGCTGCAGTGACTCGGACTTGATGCACTTTTATTGCGCCTGATAAATGCAATGATTCTGAAGTATAGCATTATTGCACAAAGTAGGTAATCCAAATGACCAAGGTACTTTTTGCTACTGCTAACACCTAGGTTATTGGGGCTGTAGGATACAAACGGCTGAGATGATTGTCTATGGCCCTGTGTTCTCTGCTTATAGTAAGCCATGGCCCTTTTACAATCCAGGGTGTGCAGAGCTTTTTCCCTTTGATGCTTGTGATTTTAGGTAAAAAGTAGGAAGAGTGATCAACTGGTTGAGGTGAAAACCCGAAACCACTTTTGGGAGAAATCTCGGGTGCATTCTCAATACGGATAAACTGTAGTTACTGTGGAAAGTGAACCAAAGCTTGACATTCTCTTACTCTTCTTGCATACATTATAGCCACCACAAATAGGGCCTTCCACATGAGGAACTTTATTGATACTTCTTCTATAGACTCAAATGGAGTCTTCATTAAAGCTCTAAAAACATTAAATGTCCTATGGGACTGGAGGTTTTTGAATTGGAGGGCAAATTTGAATAAGGCCCTTCATGAAACGAGATAAGAGGGTGTGAAGAAATTGTTGTTCCCTGGATCTGATTGTGATAGCCTGCAACAGCACTCGAACCGATGAGGTCGCCAGGCCCAACTTAGAAACATAGTGCAAGTAAAACAACTGATGAGGCCCACAAGTGAAAGGATCAATAGAATTAGAGATGCACCAGGCCGAGAAATGCTGCCACTTGAAGGAATAGTTGTATCTAGTAGATGATTTCCTGGCAGAGATGAGAACATAGAAACATAACATAGAAATGACAGCAGAAAAAGACCAAACGGCCCATCCAGTCTGCCCAGCAAGCTTTCACACTTTTTTTTTCTCATTTTTATGTATTACTCTTGGCCCTTATTAGTAACTTTTTGGTTCTATTTACCTTCCACCCCTGTCATTGATGTAGAGAGCAGTGCTGGAGCTGCATCTAAGAACATAAGAACATGCTATACTGGGTCAGACCAAGGGTCCATCAAGCCCAGCATCCTGTTTCCAACAGTGGCCAATCCAGGCCATAAGAACCTGGCAAGTACCCAAAAACTAAGTCTATTCCATGTTACCGTTGCTAGTAATAGCGGTGGTTATTACTTAAGTAGCAGGTAATGGACTTCTCCTCCAAGAACTTATCCAATCCTTTTTTAAACACAGCTATACTAACTGCACTAACCACATCTTCTGGCAACAAATTCCAGAGTTTAATTGTGCGTTGAGAAAGAAAGAACCTTCTCCGATTAGTTTTAAATGTGCCACATGCTTACTGTGTACGTTCACGGGGGGGGGGGGGGGGGGGAAGTTGAACTATTGTTGGGTTGTTTGTCTGGGGAGAGATTGAGTCCACTCTCTCTTGTACTGTTTATTTTCAAATGCAAAAACCCAATAAAATTGTTTAAACATAAATGTGCCACATGCTAACTTCATGGAGTGCCCCCTAGTCTATTATCCGAAAGAGTAAAAAACAGAGTCACATCTACCCGTTCTAGACCTCCCATGATTTTAAACACCTCTATCATATCCCCCCTCAGCCGTCTCTTCTCCAAGCTGAAAAGTCCTAACCTCTTTAGTCTTTCCTCATAGGGGAGCTGTTCCATTCCCCTTATTTTGGTAGCCTTTCTCTGTACCTTTCTCCATCGCAATTATATCTTTCTTGAGATGCGGCGACCAGAATTGTACACAGTAATCAAGGTGCGGTCTCATCATGGAGCAATACAGAGGCATTATGACATTTTCCGTTTTATTCACCATTCCCTTTCTAATAATTCCCAACATTCTGTTTGCTTTTTTGACTGCCGCAGCACACTAAACCGATTTCAATGTGTTATCCACTATGACGCCTAGATCTCTTTTTTGGGTAGTATCACCTAATATGGAACCTAACATTGTGTATATATAGCATGGGTTATTTTTCCCCATATGCATCACCTTGCACTTGTCCACATTAAATTTCATCTGCCAATTTGATGCCCAATTTCCCAGCCTCACAAGGTCTTCCTGCAATTTATCACAATCTGCTTGTGATTTAAACTACTCTGAACAATTTTGTATCTGCAAATTTGATTACCTCACTTGTATTTCTTTCCAGATCATTTATAAATATATTGAACAGTAAGGGTCCCAATACAGATCCCTGAGGCACTCCACTGCCCACTCCCTTCCACTGAGAAAATTGTCCATTTAATCCTATTCTCTGTTTCCTGTCTTTTAGCCAGTTTGTAATCCACAAAAGGACATCGCCACCTATCCCATGACTTTTTATTTTTCCTAGAAGCCTTTCATGAGCAACTTTGTCAAATGCCTTCTGAAAATCCAAGTACACTACATCTACCGGTTCACCTTCATCCACATGTTTATTAACTCCTTCAAAAAAGTGAAGCAGATTTATGAGGCAAGACTTGCCTTGGGTAAAGCCATTCTGACTTTGTTCCATTAAACCATGTCTTTCTATATGTTCTGTGATTTTGATGTTTAGACCACTTTCCACTATTTTTCCTGGCACTGAAGTCAGGCTAACCGGTCTGTAGTTTCCCGGATCGCCCCTGGAGCCCTTTTTGAATATGGGGGGTTACATTAGCTATCCTCCAGTCTTCAGGTACAATGGATGATTTTAATGATAGGTTACAAAGTATCCAGCTTAATTGGTTAGGGGTAGTAACCACCGCAATAAGCAAGCTACTCCTACCCTTATTTATTTACCCAGCCTGTGCAATTCAGTCCTTGTTGGTTGTTGTCTGAATATAAATCCTCTTCATTCCCCCTGCCATTGAAGCAGAGAGCTATGCTGGATATGCATTGCAAATGAAGTGTGAGGCTTATTTGGTTTGGGGTAGTAAACTCTGCAACAAGCAAGCTACTCTCCTGCTTTTTTTTGTGAATGCAAATCCTTTTTTCCACATTTCCTCTTGCCGTTGAAGCATAGACCAATGTTGGAGTCGCATTAACCGTGTGTATGTTTATTGAATAAGGGTATTAATCTCCAGATAGTAGCTGTCATTCCCGCAAGCCTCCCCCATGCCTCTTCTCTTCATTCACATCCTCTAGACTTTATGGATCCAGTGTTTATCCCATGCCCCTTTGAAATCATCTTGAATTGATTCTAGTAAGTTCCATTGAGCTAGAGCAGTGCGCTCAACATCCATGCCGTTAAGTGTAGGGATGTGTGAAATGGGTGTAGCAGTGACCCCTTTTCTTGGATCAACAGTTCTAGGTTGTTGGATATGGCTATTGGATCCTCAGTTCAACAACTGTACGAGATATACATATCATGGTTGCTTCACCCAACCAGGAGCTATTTATTAGTTTCATCTTTACTCTGTCCTGTATGCACTTCAGCACTGTTCTGGAAATTAGCGGAATCATGGGAAAGGCATAAACTAGCTCCTCCAACCAAGATAACAGAAAGGTATTTTGTGCTTCTCTGTTGGGGCTGGGCTGAAGCGAGCAAACCTATTTTCCTATTCTATTGCAAAAAGGTTGATCCATGGTTGGCCCCAGTGGCAAAAAATGTCAGCTACTGTTGGGTCGAGGGCCTGTTCATGCAGGTGAAAGATTCTGCTGAGTCTGTCAGCCTCGGTATTCACTATCCCCGCTAAGTATGCAGCCTGGAGGGAGATTGAATGAAGGTTTGCCCAGTCCCAAATCTGAACAGCTTCTCTGCAAAGAGTCCATGAGCTGGCTCCCCCTTGCTTGTTTATATAGGACATGGCCCCTGATTGTCTGTGTGTATGACAACGTATTTGTCTTGCAGTATGTGGCGGAATGCAACAAGGGTGTTCTGAATCACTCTTAGATCCAAAAGTGATTTGGTAGAGTTTTTCTTTGGTAGACCAGAGACCTTGTGTCTTGTAATGGAGCATATGAGTACCTCATTACTGCAATGAGACATCCATCATGAGGATTAGCTGATGGGGAATTGGTTAAAGATATGCTCCTGTTTCTAACATGTTCAGCGCTAGCCAACAAACAATGTCCTGTTTCGTTGACGCAGACAGGAGAACCCTGATGGACAGGGGTTGTCAATACTGGGACTACTTATTCTTGAGCCACCACTGTAACCATCACATATGAAGCAGAGTTCGGAAAACTACATCAATAGCCACTGCCATTTAGCCCAGTAACACCAGCACTTTGTGTACTGTCAAAGACTTATGAAGGAGCTTTGATGAAAGGTTTCATAATTCCTGAGCCCTGTTGCTGGGAAAGAAAGCCCTTGACTGAATCGTACTTAATTGTGCTCCTATGAAGTGCAGAATCTGGGTTGGTTGGGGCACTAACTTTTTGTAATTTATTAGGAAGCCTAAACTTTCTAGGCACTGAATCTTCAAGATTGCTTCAAAGCAAACCCTCTTCCAGGGAAACTATGAGCCAGTCATCCAAGTAGGGAAATATTCTTACGCCATTCAACATTTCATGAAGATTCTGAGGGCAAAAAGAGAGTCCAAATGGAGTAATCTGCATTGGTAATGGCTGGATCCCACTTTGAAACAAAGGTACTGTCAACAAGAAGGATGCATTGGGATGTGAATATAGGCATCCTTGAGATCGAGGACTCACATCCAGTTGTTGGGTAGGCTGAAGGATAGTATCATGCTGAGAGATGTCATCTTGATGTTTTCCCTTTATAGATGCTTGTTGATAGCCCTGAGATCCAAGATGGGATGGAGGTCCCCAATTTTGGGGGGGGGATTAGACAATATTGTCAATAATTGCGTTGTAACTTGGGTATCAACCATATGGCCCTCTAGGCTATTAGACACTGCATCGCCTGCATTAAAAAAAGGCAGGTGAAAAGGGCCGGATGAGGGCATGGCCAGATGTGGAATGGTCCGGTGTGTGATTAAAACCCTGACTTATGGATTATCAGGACCCACTGGTTGGTTGTAATTTGGGACCATACTCTAAAGAAATTCTGAATTCTGCCCCTGACTTGAATGGGTGACTGTGGCTGATCAAGAACCTTGTTGTGACTTATCTGGCAGCTGCTGCGGTTGCTTCAGAGGCCTTTGGTCTCTCTGACATCTCTTTGATGGAGTGGACTTACCCTGTTGTCGGGTCTGTTGGTACGATGGTTGGCGATAGGGTGAAAACTAAGGTTTGCAAGGATAGATGGGTCACTTGTACTGTGAATAAAACAGTCTGGATGTTCCTGGTGGTTGGGTGAAGTAGTTAAGAATTGTACCACCATGTTCTGTTTTTGATTTGGGAGACTGTATCCCTTAACTTATTTCTGAATAGATTATCGTCCTAATATGGAAGGTCTGATAGCTTCTCATGAATATCCTCTTATACTGCTAGCCCTTAGCCATGCTAATCGATGGGCAGCAACTGATGTTGCTGAAGCACGGGTCATATCATCGAATACTTCACACACGAATCTGGGAAGGTCTTCTAGATCATGTAGCAGTTGAGGTGTTATTTCTTCTCCCATGTCCAATCATATGAAAGATTTTAACTTTTGCACACACTCGTATAAGTCCTGCACCATAAGGAAATGGTGTTGGTCAATCCTTGAGATAAGCATTGACCCCGTGAAAGCCCTTGCAGCCGAAGTCATCCAGTATCTTGTGATCTTTTCCAAGTGGTGCATTTGAGTGCAGTCTAGTCTCCTCCTTTTTCATCATCTCCTCAACCATCAAGGCATGTGATAACTGTACTATACCATATCCTGGTGATTTTTTTTCTTTAATGAAATTTCAGGTCTATTTTACAACACACCACTATTCCAGAAAAGAGGGACTCCCATGTCTTCATTAGGATCAAGTCCAATACAGCATGTGAAGGAAGGGCCATGGGCTCTAACAGAATATCCAAGATTTTCAATGTATCTAATACCTCTGAGCATGGGTCTGGCATTCTTTGGACTTCTACATTTAAAGTTGTTCTCAGTTTCTCCACAAAGTGGGAGTATGTGAGGTCCTTTGGTGGAGAAGTGTGCTTAGGAGGCTCTTCTGGTGGATCCGATAGAATTCCTTAACCATTAGAAGAGTTCTCTGGTTTTTTTATCAGGTGGGATATCAGACTGTGGAGAGAGGATTGGGCTAAGTTCCCCAATAGGAATAAGCGAAGGAGATAAATCGTCCAGAACCCAGGATTTCGGATGGCAGACATCTGGGATATGGCGTCAGGAAAAATTGGAAGTTGTATCTAAGGATGTAGTGATATAAAGAAATTTCTAAAGATACATGTAATTTGCTCCATTATCTGTAAACCCAGGTATCTGGGGAGAGTGGTGGAACATGCTCTTCCGGTATCGTATTCTGAATCTTATCCCTTGATGGTGGCTGTGTCCTCAAGGGTGTTTTCTAGAAGGGAAAAGGATCCCCCAAAGCAGGGGTGGGCAAGTCCGGTCCTCAAGGGCCGCAAACCAGTCGGGTTTTCAGGATACCCCTAATGAATATGCATGAAATAGATTTGCATACAACTGAGGCAGTGTGTATGCAGGTCTCTCATGCATATTCATTAAGGATATCCTGAAAACCTGACTGGTTTGCAGCCCTCTAGGACCGGAATTGCCCACCCCTGCCCCAAAGGGTGGTATACAGGTTATGGGATAGTGGAGGGTAGACTCCTTGGATACAGAGGTGGTGGCACTGCTGCTACAGTATAGAAGATGATATAGACAAACATTGAGAGAGTTTAAGATTTCAGACAGAACTACTTGCGTCTGGGCTGTAGCTCTTGAAGATGGGAAAAATCCCTCTTTCATGGAGAAACTGTGCAGAGTCCGGAAAAGACCTGCCTACCAGTCTGGGATGAATCAGAGACAGTGCTGGATTAAGGTCTCGCTGACAATGGACAAAGTAACTCCTGATCAGACAGCATATTCCATTCTTGAACTTGTAGGGAATGAAATGGAAGGGTGGGCTGAGAAATCTTTTTGTATGTCTTGGTCTTTTTCAGTACTGGTGGAACTGCTAGTGATGTTTGTGGTACCAGGCACTTTGAGGTCTCTGAAGTTTTGACCTCATTTGCTGTCAATGCATCTTCAGAGCCATGGCCAGCTTGCTGTGAATCTTGCTTCAAGGGATATGTCGTCTGCGTCGTACCGGCTCCCTTCTGTGTTGGTGTGTCTTGCACAGAGTGTTCTGATGTGCTGTGAACCTTCAGCTTCGAAGCAGCGTGTGTCATCTGATTTGGCGCACCGAGGGAAGAGTGCTTCAGTGCATCACCTTGTACCTGCATCGGTGAATCATGCACTGTTTGCTTCAGAACATTGTGTGCTGTGCACTTTGGCACTCATTTCCCACGCCTTTCGGTACCTCATCACTCAATGCATCTTGTGTGTCGAAGAAGCCTGCGTGCCTTTTTGAAAAGGCAGCGCTGTCACCTTCTTCTGCTCCACCGTACCTATCTGAAGCTTAGGATGCTGAATCAGACTGTGCCAGCGCCTCTGGTGTGCCCGTTGACGCGGCGAGGTCGGAATGGTATACCTTAGGCCCCAGGGTGGACAGAGTTGATCCGCCAAGCATGTTTTCTGGAAGATGGAACAAAACCCTGTGAAATGGAAGAAGTTTCCTGCTCCCCTGCCGATGCTGGTTCTGCTTCCCTTAAGCTGGCAATTTTCTAGGCATGTTGCTTCTGGGCCTATGGAAATATTCTCCCACAGTCCTGACAGTTGGCATGGTCATGGTTGGGGCCCACACAGAGGTAGCAATATTTCTGCCGTCCACGAGACATGATGTGCCCACATGAGCAGTACTTGAAACTAGGCCTCTGACATTGTAGTACATAGAAGTTGGAGGATCGCAGACACAAAGAAAACATTTTTTGAGGAGATCTACTGAAGAGAGAGTCTTTCACACATCCATATGCAGTGCAGAAAAATTAACTGAGGAGATCTAGCTACAAGCAATCGCGCGGGAACTGTGGCACACACTTACCGGAGCAAAGCTCTGCTAGCTTGGAAAGACAGCTCCGCCCTGTATCTTCAGATGATGTCACCCACACAGTATGGCTAATTCAGCCCACCTATCGACAGAAAAGATCAACTTTGACGTTGATGGCCAGGTTAAGAGTCCACCCCTGCTGATGATGTCATGGGGCACAGCCAATGTTGCATGGGCAGGCTGAATAGCAGGGAAGTCAGAAAAGTCTCAGCAGCTATGTCGGGATGAAAGAGCAGGGGTAAGTGCAGTCTACAGTGTCTTCTAATGTGCAATAGTATATAAAGAGAGAGGCCACACATGACCTTTTCATATCATATCTTATTGACCAAGGATGTGTCACACTGATTTGATAAGCAACTGCTCATTTGATTCTAACCCAGGTGTTTCCAACTTGTCTTCATGGGCCAACATAAAAAAAAAAATAAAAAAACTTAGATACACTTGAACATTACTGGGTCCCAAGAACTGCAGAAACTGGGGTCTGGTTTTTTGTTTGTTTTTTTAAACACTGTGGGGCAATGGATGGGACCTGTAACTCTTTGGCCTGTCTTTTCCTGCATAAAGTTAGCAAAAGATCATACCCCCACCATTGCTAAACAAAGGAAAGTTCTGCAGACAAGTGGAACTTTGATTTGGTCTTGAATATTGGAAGAAGGCAGAGCCAGGAAGGAAAGAGAAACCACTGGCAGTGATATCGTTTTTCAGTTATGAGGTGCTGACTTTTCTCATTGTGAGCCAAGGAATAAGCGGAGGAGACTCTACTTATATGCATAAATGTAATTATTAAATAATACTTCTGCTGTGCTTCCAATAAACTAGAGGCAAAAGACCTGGAAGATTACTGAAAAACCTTTTGAACCTGTGCAAACCTTGCATCCATTAGATGGCACCATACATTACATAACTGAGATGATTATACCAATTTTCAATCAATATCAGATCAATATACTGATGTCACCAGATAGGGGTGTAGCAAATTTCCCAACTAGCTACCTTGTAAGGACAACTTATAACCAGGGCCCCTGGTCTCCTGTGATTCCACAGCAAGGCCTGCAAAATATGCCCCTTCCCGCAAAATTTGCAGGTCCCTGCAGAATCGCCAAAGGAGACCAGGTTGCTGGGTCCAGTCTAGTTGGATTGGATAGGGTGAGAAAGACTAAGACCTGATGTCCCATTAGAGCTTTTAGTCACCAAACCCCTTCCCGCATCCCCCTCACCTCTTCCCACATGTGCACTGATCCTGTACCAGGAGCAACAGTTTAGGCCTGGCCAGCAGAGGAACATAACATGCTGCTGCTATCCTCTTCCTTCTCTCCTTGTAGCATAACTTGGGCTGGCAAGATGGGGTGGGAAGAAGTTATATTAGAGTGGCTGGAGGTGGGGAGGGGGAATAAGGGAAAGAGATAAAGGGGCTGTGCGAAAAAGAAGCTGAGGAGATAAGGGAAAGAGGAGATGGAGGTGTGAAATAAGGGATGAGAGAGTGTGACAGAAGTTGGAAGGGTTATGGGAAAGGGGGTGGGACATGTGGTGTGTGTGATGGAGAAGCTGGGGGCAGACGTACAACTAGAGGAGATGAGGGTTGTGTGACAAGGGACTAGGGAATTAGGAAGTGTGTGAAAAGGGAGCTAGGCAAGGGTGGATAGGTGTGTGTGTATGTGTTTGTGTAGGTGGGGGGGGGGGGGGGGGGGGGGGGGGGGGACAATGAAAGAACTAAGGATGGAGAAAGGAAAGAAGGCAGTATTTGGTGGGAGGCAGAGAGAGAAATAGAGGGTAGGGACCGGGGGATGGAAGAGAGGACAGGAACCAGGGATTGGGGTATGAGAGGGAGCAAGAATAGAGCCAGAGAAGGGACACTTCCCTCTTCTCTCTCTGAATCTCCCCCTCACCCAAAATTCTCAAGATTACCCTCCTTCCTGTTCTTATATCACTCATCTCTGATCTTCCCTCCTTCTCCACCCCATATGCCAAGCCCTCCCTCTTTTTCCTCCTCCATCCTAATCCCCACCTTTCTTCTCCCCTTCCTATCCCTGATCCTTCTTCCCTCCCCTCCTCTCATTCTTTCCTTATCCTCAATTCCCTTATCCTCTCCTTCCTTTGTGCTATTATCCTCCTGCCTGAGATCCCGTCTTCATTTCCTCCTTCCGAGATCTCTCTCCCCCCATTCCTAGATCTCTTCATCTAATAAAGAACCAAATAAATTAACTGGACAAAGAAATGTCAGAATTTGACTGTTTATAAAGTAAAAATAAATTAAAACCAGCATGAATATTTTCTTCACTCAACGCACTATTAAGCTCTAGAATTCATTGTCGGAGGATTATGATAAAGGCAGTTAGTGTAACTGGGTTAAAAAAAAGGTTTGGACAAGTTCTTGAAGGAAATGTCCATAAACTGTTATTAACCAGGAAGAGTTGGAGAAAGTGACTGATTATCCCTGGAACTAAGCAGCAATGTATCTTACCAGGTACTTCTGACCTAGATTGGCCACTGCTAGAAACAGAATTCTAGGCTTGATGAACCTTTGGTCTGACCCAGTATGATGGTTCTTATGTTTCTTAAATACATTTAATATTCAAATATAGGCAAAATTATGCAAACTTGCCACATAATGTTGAGATTACTTACCTGATAATCTCCTTTTCCTTAGTGTAGACAGATGGACTCAGAACGAATGGGTATAGTATGCTCGTGCTAGCAGTTGGAGACTGATCTGACATCAGCACGGGTATATATACCCCCACAGGAAGCGTAGCAACTTAGTAATCTTCCTTGCAAAAGCTGTTATGGATGTGTGTACTGACGCTCAGTGAAATAGTGGAACAGGATTCCCCTAACCGATTGACAGTAGCTGGAGACCGCCGTCCAGGTGGCAAAAGGGGGACCGCCGTCAACACCTGGCAAAAGGGGGACGCTCTTATGGAAACAGATGACATGGCTTACCTTGAATCGGTGAAACCCATGTACACAGGCAGCTGGGCGGGATGCTGAGTCCATCTGTCTACACCAAGGAAAAGGAGATTATCAAGTAAGTAATCTCAACATTTCCTGGCGTGTAGCCAGATGGACTCAGAACGAATGGGATGTACAAAAGCTTTACTCCCAGCCTGGGCGGGAGGCTGCCTGAGGACCATGTAGGACCGCCCTCGCAAATTCTGTGTCCTCCCTGGCCTGGACATCCAGACGGTAGAACCTGGAGAAGATATGGAGGGAGGACCATGTCGCCGCTTTACATATTTCTGCAGGCGACAACATCCTGGATTCTGCCCAAGATGCTGCTTGTGCTCTAGTAGAATGAGCCTTGACCTGTAGAGGCGGAGACTTCCCAGCCTCTACGTAAGCTGCTCGGATAACTTCTTTAATCCAGCGGGCGATGGTGGGCCACGAGGCCGCTTCACCTTGTTTCTTACCGCTGTGCAGGACGAACAGATGGTCCGTCTTTCGTATTTCTTGTGTCACTTCCAGATATCTGGGCAGCAATCTGCCAATGTCGAGATGGCGTAATAAATGCCCTTCTTCAGATTTCTTCAAACCCGCCGTGGTAGGCAAGAATATGGTTTGGTTAAGATGAAACTGTGAAACCACTTTAGGTAGAAAGGAGGGAACCGTACGAAGATGGATAGCCTCAGGAGTGATTCTGAGAAATGGATCACGGCAGGACAGTGCTTGTAGCTCTGAGATGCGGCATGCTGAAGATACAGCCAGTAGGAACACCATCTTCAAAGTGAGAAAACGGAGAGACAGGCCCCGAAGGGGTCTGAAGGTGGATCCCGCGAGGAAATCCAAAACTATGTTGAGGTTCCACAAAAGCACTGGCCACTTCAGTGGCGGACGAATGTGCTTGACTCCTTTCAGGAAGCGAGAAACATCTGGGTGCTTGGCAATGGTCTTGCCATCCCTCCTGGGACCGTAGCAAGACAGCGCAGCCACCTGAACCTTGATGGAACTGAGGGAGAGACCCTTCTGAAGTCCATCTTGCAGGAAATACAACACAATAGGGATTGTGGTCGCATGTGGATTGGCACCATGAGTGTCGCACCATGCTTCAAATACTCTCCAGATCCTTACGTAGGTGAGGGATGTGGAAAACTTGCGAGCTCGGAGGAGCGTATCTATCACGGGCTCCGAGTAACCTCTTTTCTTCAGTCTAGCCCTCTCAATGGCCAGACCGTAAGAGAGAATTGAGCTGGATCCTCGTGGAGGATGGGAACTTGACGTAGAAGGTCCCGTAGAGGAGGCAGGGGAAGAGGCTCCCCTGCCAGCAGTCTTCTCATGTCCGCGTACCAGGGTCTTCTTGGCCAGTCTGGTGCCACTAGAAGAACTAGACCCCGGTGTTTCTGAATCTTGTGGATGATGGCGCCCAACAGAGGCCACGGAGGAAAAGCGTATAGCAGAGTCCCTGGAGGCCATGGCTGAACCAGGGCATCGATTCCGTGTGAGAACGGATCGCGCTTGCGGCTGAAGTATCTGGGTACTTAAGCATTGGACTTGTCCGCTAGTAAATCCATGTCCGGAATCCCCCAGTGATCCACAATCATCTGGAAGGCTATGAGGGACAGCTGCCACTCTCCCAGATTTAGGCTTTCTCTGCTGAGGAAGTCTGCCGTGGTGTTGTCCTTCCCGGCAATGTGGACGGCGGCGATGTCCTGAAGATTCGCCTCTGCTCAAGCCATCAGTGGGGCGATCTCCAGAGATACTTGTCTGCTTCTGGTTCCGCCCTGACGGTTGATGTATGCCACCGTGGTGGCGTTGTCGGACATCACTGACTGCTCTGTTCTTCAGTCTGTGAGCAAATTGAAGGCATGCCAATCGGACAGCCCGAGCCTCTAGACTGTTGATGTTCCACGCTGACTCTTCTCTGTTCCACCGCCCTTGTGCGGTGAGTCCTTCGCAGTGTGCTCCCCAGCCGCTCAGGCTGGCATCTGTGGTGCGCAGAGTCCATGTGGGGGAGGACATCTTCGACCCCCTGCTCGTGTGGTCGGACTGCAACCACCATCGTAACTGGGTCCGTACTCTGGCAGGCAGAGGTAGGTGCGTGGAATAGTTCCGGAAACGGGGGCTCCAGCGAGAGAGCAGAGAGCATTGCAGAGGTCTCATATGGGCCCTTGCCCAAGGTACCACTTCCAGGGTGGATGCCATGAAGCCGAGAACCTGCAGATAATCCCAAGCTATGGGCCGACTGGCTCTCATCAAGTACCGGATACGCGTCTGAAGTTTTAACCTTCTCTTGGTAGTGAGTGACTATCTGCCTGGGTGTCGAATTGTACTCCCAGGTATGCCAGCTATTGGAAAGGCTGTAGGCAACTCTTGCTGAGGTTGATTACCCAGCCCAAGCTTTCCAGAAGGGCAATCACTCTGTCGGTTGTCCGATGGCTCTCTTCTTGTGATTTCGCCCTGATCAGCCAATCGTCTAGGTAGGGATGGACAAGGATTTCTTCCCGTCTGAGTGCCGCTGCAACCACTACGACCACCTTGGTGAAGGTCCGCAGTGACGTGGCTAACCCGAAGGGCAGAGCCCGGAATTGGAAGTGGCGGCCCAGAACCTTGAAGCGTAGGTAGCGCTGATGATCCGGATGGATCGGGATATGCAGGTAGGCTTCTGACAAGTCTAAGGCCGTGAGGAATTCTCCTGGCTGTACTGCAGTCTTGACTGAGCGCAGAGTTTCCATGCGAAACCTCGGGACCCTTAAGTATCGATTGACTGACATGAGGTCCAGTACGGGCCGAAAGATGCCCCCTTTCTTGGGTACCATGAAATAAATGGAATAGTGTCCAGAATTCACTTCCCATGCAGGTACTGGGATGATGGCTTTCAAGGACAGGAGCCTCACCAGGGTAGCTTCCAATGCTGCCTTCTTGTGTATGGGACATGAAGATTCCACAAACTTGTCCGGAGGGAGATGATGAAAGTCCAGATAATACCCCTCTCTGATGATGGCGAGGACCCACTGGTCCAACGTAATCTCGACCCATCTGGGGTAGAAGAGGGTTAACCTGCCCCCTATGGCTCCATCCCCCAGATGAATCGGCGGATTCTCATTGGGAGGTGCGGCCGGGACCGGAACCTGGACCGGCTCCCCTCTTGCGCTGCTTGGTCCGAAAGGACTGACTCCTGGCCTGAGGACGAGGCGCCTGGTAGCGACTCCTATAGGGAGTGAAGCGCTGGGAGCTTCTACCCCTGGAGGGCCTCGGAAAGGCGCACTGGTTCCTTCTGAACTGATCTTCCGGCAGTCGAGGTATGGGAGAGGCGCCCGATGTGCTGGCTAGTCTATCCAGGTCGCTACCAAACAGGAAAGAGCCCTTAAAGGGCAATCTGGTGAGGCGTGTCTTCGAAGGAGCATCGGCTGACCATTTCCGGATCCAGAGCTGCCTCCTGGAGGCTATGGAGGATGAAATCCCTTTGGCTGTTGTCCGGACTAGGTCTGATGCAGCATCTATGAGGAACGAGAGGGCTGACTCCATGTCTGCTGCTGGAGCGTTGTTCCTGACCTGTGACAAACAGGAAGGTGTCACCACTGGGCAGCAGGTTGCGATCCGCAAAGATAGAACCGCCACCTCAAAAGTCTGTTTCAGAATGGCGTCCAGTCGCCGGTCATGAGGCTCCCTGAGGGCCGCCCCCCCCCTCAACTGGAATGGTAGTGCGCTTAACCACAGCGCTAATCAAGGCGTCCAACTGAGGGCACGCCAGCAGCTCCTGGATAGCCGGTGCCAGGGGGTACATGCCTGTCAGGGCCCGACCCCCTTTGAATGAGGCCGCTGGTGCAGCCCATTCTAAATCTATCAGTTGTTGTGCCGCTTGCAAGAATGGAAAATGGCGGGCTGTAGGACGAAGACCTTCCAGCAGGGGGTTCTGCGCAGAGGGTACCGTAGCGCTGGGACCTGTAATATCCAACTCCGCCAGGCACTGAGACACCAGGTCGGAGAGATCCTCTTTAGGGAAAAACCGCCTCATGGTTCTATATGGCTCAATCCCTGAGGGAAGTTCCCCCTCGTCCGGGAGTTCGGACTCGTCCGGTGAAACCTCCTGGTCCGATTGATCCGGACTGTCTAGCGGCGGGAGGACCTGCTCACGATAAGGGCGTGAGGGTCCAGGAACAGGATCCGCTGGAGCCGAAACCGCAGCAGCAGCCGCCGCAGTCACAGCAGGAACAGCTGAAACAGCAGGAACAGCAGCAGGGCCTGGACGGGAAGCTGTTTGCATCTGTACAAAGGCATGAATCCCCTTAAATAGATCCACCCAGGAAATGGAAGCGGTCTCTAATCGCCGGGGTACGAGATCCCCCAGGATTCCAGATTGGTCGAGACTGCCCGCTAAATCCGGGGTAGCCCCTGGGAACTGTCAGCAAATCGTGGCTGAGACAGGTCCTGGCCCGAGGGTCCCACGGCCTCCTCACATTGCGCACAAAGGGAGTCTGGCTCTTCGCTGTGCGTGGCTCTAAGCTGGCATGCGGAGCAGAGGCCGAGGGCTTTAATGCCGGAGGCAGGAGGCGCCCCCGCTGAAGATGCTGAGGCGTTCTGTTCCATTGAAAAATATGCGCTCAATGATATGCGGCAGCAAAATGTGTTCAATACAACAGGCGCACATTAATTTGCGGCAGCAAAATGTGTTCAATACAACAGGCGCACAATAATACGAGTCAGCAATATACGCTTAATACAACAGGCGCACAATAATATGCGGCAGCAATATACGCGTAATACAACAGGCGCACAATAGTATGCGGCAGCAATATACGCTTAATATAACAGGCGCTGAATAATATGCGGCAGCAATATACGCTGAATAATATGCGGTCAGCAATATACGCTCAATAGTATTCAATACACTCTCAGCAATATGTGGTTTAGCAATACACGCTCAATAGTATGCAACATGCTCTCAGCAATATGCGTTTAGCAATACATGCTCAATGGTATTCAATATGCTCTCAGCAATATGCGGTTAGCAATACACGCACAATGAGGTATATAATATGCGCTTAGTCAGAGACATGCGCCTATCACGGGCGCTCAATACCTGAACAAGGCCAACAAAATGCCGCTCTCCACGGCGTGCCGCCTACAGGCCACGCCGCCGGTCCTCGGAGACCAAAAGTAAGAGATGTACGCATTACCTGATCCTCGGCGCTTCCCGGCTGGAACCCGGGCGGTCTCCGGCTGCGGGGGGAGAGGGCAAGTACCTTCACCGCCACATTTGAGGATATGCACCCGCTGCCTCATCCACGCCGGGACCAAGGCACCTCGTGCGCCACACCCGAGCCTCGCCCGGGGGCTATGTCCCTGCCGCGATTCGGCCACCAGACCGAGGTCTTAAACCTCCGAGGGATCGCGGAAATCACCCCGGGAAACTCTACTGGGGGAGGGACCCCAAGGGTATCACCGCAGGAGTGCGGGGCTCGATGTTGTAGTAGAAATTTAGTAAGAAAAAAGTAGAAAGTAGAAAGTAGATTGGAAACACGCTCAGCGAGCGTGCAGGCTCTCCAAACTGCTTTGGAGACGGAAATTACTAAGTTGCTACGCTTCCTGTGGGGGTATATAAACCCGTGCTGACGTCAGATCAGTCTCCAACTGCTAGCACGAGCATACTATACCCATTCGTTCTGAGTCCATCTGGCTACACGCCAGGAAATTACTGAGTTTTGAAAAATCTGCCACAATTTACTAACTCTTGCCACAGAATCTTGAAAAATCTGTCACAGGAAGCCAGAGCTTATAACTAGGAAGAGATAATATATAAATTTGTGATTTATGCCTATATAATATACAACAGAAAAAGGACTCTCTCTCTATTTTTGCTATCTTAACTTTTGCTTTACTATTTGCTGTAACTGATAAGTTACTATAACAAGAGCTGCACTTATTCTACCAAGAAAATCTCCTTGTGATATCCTGGGCGCTGAAGCCCGTCGGGGCAAGGCCTAGTTTTAATTCGGGGCACTCACCTCCGGGGCTCCAGCTCCGGCCACGCGGCTCGTCCCGGCACTCCTCCTCCTACTACGAGGCAGCCTATCAGCGATAGGCAACCAAGCACGTCAGCAGATGAGGTAAGCGGGGGATTTAAATCCCTACCGCCCCCCCCCCCCCCTCGGCGTCGCGCAACAAAGGGGCCAGCCCCTTCGTGCGCAACAGTTTAAAAGAACTGCTCACAGATCCTTCCCAGCACTCAGCATCCAAACAGCTTTGGACTTGACCTCCTTGACCTCCTCCGTGACCTCCTCCTTGACCTCCTCCTCCTGATTTTGCTTTCTACAGCAGCTGATCATAACTAGACCAACGATTATCACCATGAACACCTTCCACATTCCAATTCTCAAATACTCAAACTTCACCTCCAAAATTATGAGAACTAACCTTAACACCTCTTACTACAATTCACTCATTCCATTTATGACTTCTCCCATCACTCAAATCATAGGATTAATGACGTTCTCAATCCTACTTCTCAATACACAATCCCTACTAAAAAAGGCCACACTATTAGGTGATATACTTTCTGATGAGTCCCCCGACATATGTGCAATCACAGAGACCTGGCTAAAAAGCACAGATGTCTCCATAATAAATCAACTACCTACAGACTTATACAATATTTTCACTATTCCGAGACCTAAAAAGAAAGGAGGCGGACTTCTACTGGCTGCAAAAAAGAAATTCAATTTAACGCTTCAACCCACCTCTTCACAAGATTGAGATTGGTCTCTTTAAATCAAAAGACCTACAAATTTGTCTAATCTATGCCCCCCCCCCCCAACCCGGCATATTGGAAAAAAAACCCTTCACCTCTGACTGAATACATTACCAAACATATTGACATCAACATACCTGCTATCATCCTAGGAGACCTAAACCTCCACTTTGACCGCTCCCCACTTACTCCAGCATGTGAAGCCACACTTTCTACTCTAAATGCCCTCAGATTTAAACAAATGGTCTCGGGCCCCACACACAAGGCAGGACACACCCTAGATATTATTTTTACGAATTCGCTCTTACGCACTGACAACCCCCAATGCACCCCCATACCTTGGTCAGACCACTACCGAGTTGACACACGCTGCACATTCAACTGCAACCCCCACACACCACTACCTAAGAAAAGAACCATCAATTTCAGAAAAAAATGCAAGACTGAAGACATCATTGATGCTCTTACAGAGGATCTCCACAAATTAGACCTCTTTGATGCCAACTCCGCCTGTTTCTCCTGGCATCTAATTACCAGCAACATTGCATATCGACTCTGCCCTCTACTAACGAAAGATATCTGCCCTGAGAAGAAAGATAAAAAACCCTGGTACACCACAGACCTCAGAATAATGAAACTTGATCTCCGCAAACTAGAAAAGAAATGGCGTAGAAACCAAGATCCAACACTACTACAAAAATACAAAGCTCTACTCCACCAGTATCGTAAAACCACAGATGAAGCAAAGAAAAACTATTACACAGCAAGAATACATCAATACCAGTTCAACCCGCGTGCCCTCTTCCAATATGTGTCAAGTATAATAACCCCCCCTATAAACATCAACCCAAACAACGAGGACGAAAACAAATGTGAGAAGATAGCTACCTACTTCCACGAGAAGTTGGCTAATATCATGGCTCGCTTAACTACTCCCTCTCCATCAGTACCCCTATTGTCCACTAACACTATGATCACCTCAGCCATTCTCTCAAATTTCGAAACAGCATCAGAAATTGAAGGAATCCTCAAAAAAATTAAACCATCATGCCAACAAAAACACTACTCTCCATACCTACAAGGATTGCCTCTCCCATTACTAACATTATCAACAAATCCATATCGTCTGGTGTATTTCCAACACAACTCAAGCACGCTATTATAAAGCCTACACTCAAAACATCTGACCTGGATCCCTCTGAACCTGCCAACTATCGTCCAGTCTCGAACCTCCCATTCTTATCTAAAATCATGGAGAAAGTCATCAACAAGCAACTCACAACCTTCCTAGACGAAAATCTATTACTCTTCCCATCTCAATATGGCTTCCGTAAGAACCACAGTACAGAAACCCTTCTAATAATACACTCTGATTCTATACTAAAAACCCTCGACTCCGGTCATTCTTACTTACTGGCTCTTCTTGATATTTCTTCGGCATTCGACACAGTCAACCACAACCTCCTGTCCCGCCTCTCACAAATTGGCATTACAGGCACTGCCCTATGCTGGCTCCAATCTTTTCTGATGGACAGGACATACAGTGTTAAAACAGGCTGCCATGTTTCGAAACCCAGAAAACTAGCTCAAGGTGTTCCACAAGGATCCTCTCTTTCTTCTACACTTTTCAACATATACCTATCTCCTCTCTGTCAACTTCTGGTGAAACTGGATCTCCCACACTTCATTTACGCAGATGATATACAGATCCTCATCCCCATCAACGACTCACTACCTAATGCTCTAAAAATCTGGGATACAGCTCTGGTGGAAATAAAAAATCTACTTACTGAAAACTTCCTAGCAATAAACACAACCAAGACAGAGCTCCTCATCATCACATCACACAATAACTTCTCCACTAACCCTACCCTACATGCACCATCAGACTCCCTCAATTTACAGCAAGTCCGCAGCCTTGGCGTTATCGACGACAACCAATTCTTATTAAAGAAATTCATCACGGCTACAATCAAAAACGGATTCTTCAAGCTACACACTCTAAAAAGAATCAAACCGCTTCTACATCCATATGACTTCCGAACAGTATTACAAGCAACAATATTGTCAAAACTGGATTACTGCAATGCCATACTACTAGGTCTCCCTAAAAACACCATACAACCATTACAGATGCTTCAAAACGCGGCTGCTCGCTTACTCACTAATACCCACTGCCATGAACACATTACTCCAGTGCTCATGTATCTTCACTGGCTTCTTGTAGCATCTAGGATTCTATTCAAAGTTCTCACCCTCATTCATAAGTCGATGTATAACCAAGATATGCAATGGTTCTCCGATCAATTCATCTTCTGCACTTCAAAGAGACCAATAAGAAAAATACACCAAGCCAAACTCGCGTCTTCTTCACTTAAACTCATCAAATACGTTGCTACAAGAGACCGCTCATTCACTATTGCGGGAACCAACATCTGGAACAAAATGCCCACAGACCTACGTCTAGAACCCTGCCATAAGAAATTCAAGCAGAACCTCAAAACTTGGCTGTTCGAACAAGCCTACTCTCAATGATCTTTTCCATTTTTCTGAAATGCCAATTACTTGTTCTTGTATCTCTGATCGATTATGATTATCATTAATTTGTTAGTTCTTAATTTTGTTCTTAATTGATTTATTATGTACACCTGATTTCTCTCTCATATTGACTGTAAAGCTTGTTGCTGATTTACTGTTTATTTGAACCGAGGTGATGTTATTAACGTGCCACGGTATATAAAAACTTACGAAATAAATAAAGGAAGGAAGAAAAGGAGCCTGGCAAACAAAATCCAAGGTTCAGGGGATTTCCAACTCACAGGACATTCTTCTAGTATGTCTATAACAAAAATTCAGATGATACATTTACATACACTATGTCTAAAAACTGGCTTAATTTTCAGATTTTGGTTATTCCGGAAAACAGAGCCATCTGAAGTCTTTGAGGACTGGAGCTGAGAACATCTGCTGTATGGTTCTGATTAGAGATGCAGGTTACCTTTAAAATCAGACTCTGAGAGAACCATATACACCACGCTAGGGTCCAAGTCAGAGAACATCTCCGAGAGGCCGCTAAAGAGCTCTTCCTTATTGGGGAGTGGCTGGGATGTAGCTGCAGCTCCTGGAGGTGATGCCATGTTAGTGACAGAAAAGGATACAACCTTCTCACAGTCCAAATTCTTCCTGGAAGGGCTCACTGAGGCAGTTTTCTTTTTCTTCGGCATCTCTTTCTAGTATCAGGTGACCTTTCATTGTCATCTTCATATGGTTCCCATGCCAACAGGGTGACATCAAGCAAATGGAAAGCAGAACAAGCTCATTGCTACCGATCATCAGTCCTAAGAGGGAGAAGAGAAATATCTTAAAATACACTGAGGTAGCAACATCAGCGCTTTCAAATCCACCTAAGAGGAGTATGAGATATGAAATATATTACTCATTAAAAATTAGGAAGAGAATTTTGTCATTTCCCAGTATTCCGATTTATCACCTTGTTCAGGGATAGCGATTAAATCAATGAACTGCTGTCCAAAGCTTAGACCATTTTGGACACTTATTCAAAAGCTCTGTTCATCCCTTTTTACCACTATGGTCCCAAATGGTCCAAAAATATGGCTGTTTGCCAAGCAATCTATACTGCTTGTGTGGCTTTCCCCAGACCCTCCTACTTTTAAGCACTGGTCCCGTAAAATGACAAGTTTATTAACCCAAGAATATCTGTCCACTAAGACTTCTTCCCCAAGTAAATGTGATATGATTATCCAAATCTGGTCCCCATTCGTTTGACAGCAGCCCATAGAACTTCAACAATACCTTATTACTGTATGTCCTCAGATTAAAAATGCTGGACAGTAAAGTAACTTTTCATACACTTAATAGCATAACTCTCGATTCCTGATGCTGGTTCCCTTAATTGGTTCCCTATGTAGGTGTCATTGCTACTACTCAGCATATTTATTTCTAACTATATCTTCTTCACATTGGTTGTTCTATTTGGAGATACTATCTACCATTGCAACCTTTGTCAATTTACAAGTTAGGGGAGGGTTTTAAATGATTTCGAAGAAACTTCTATACAGTAGATTTCACTGGAGTTACTTTCTTTATGTGCTTTGCATTTTATTTTCTCATTTCAATTATTACTCAGTTCAACTGTAACCATTATTTTAAGGTAGTTTCCTCATAAGTCCAGAACTGTTTGTAAGGATTATTAAAGATTAATACAAAAAAAAAAAAAAAAACAAACCCAATGAACTATAAAACAAGGGAAACCAGGGTTCAAATCCCACTTCTCCCACTGACAGTCCTTGTAATTCTGGGGGTAAGTCACTATCATCTCATATTACCTCAAGTACCTACTTATATTGTAAGCTCTTTAACCAGAGGACTTATACCTGAAAAAAAAAAAAAAGCTGTAAACTGCTGTCAGCTAAAATTGGAAAAGGCAGACTAGAAATATTATTCATATTCTAATCTGTGAACTTTATTTCATCCTTTCCACCCTGTTTCTCGGTTCAGGATGTCAACTCTCTTAAGTGAAAAGTAGTTAGTCGGTTGTACAGGAACAGAAAGGGGAGCTCATGTATCAAACTTTTGCACTGGTGCCACCAGGTTTACATCACACACTGCTGAAGTAAAAAAAAAGACTGTGCTCATACATCAACAGGGTGAATGTGCTTTATGGCCAGATTTGAGTGATCGTTAGAACCAGGATTAAAATGCACCAAAACAGAAGCATGGTTTCATTATATTGTGCATATCAAAACATGGCAACCAAATTTCAGTGTACACAAAGAAAAATTGAGGGATGTGATCAACCTAAACCTTAGCATTAATTTAATATACTAATACAATTAAACTTTGCAAAGGCTGAAAAATTAGCACCCATCATTGAAAACTCCAGGCAATTTTCAGCAAATAATTTTTAGAAGGTAAAACTGGATGGATACTTGGCTTTTTCTTTAGAAACAGCAGTGATATCTAGTTGATGAAAATCACAAATATTTTTATACAAGACATTATAATTTATAAACTCACCTAACTGTAAGACTTGTAAGATATACACATACATACAGTAAAAACTAGGTGAATTTATCCTTGGATACCAATTCCAGGTGACTGTGGCATATTGGTAAGGCAAAACATATTGGGTGACTGGCTTCGTTTTTTGATTTGACTTGGTCCATCCCACTTTTCTAGATGCCAAGCAAAGTCTGTAGTTTGAGTGCCCATTGCATTGGCACTCTTTTACAATGTTTACAAGATTTTCCACTTATTAATTTGCTATTTTTTTGTATTGGTAAAACACAGTTGCCTTTTTATTTTTTTTGCAATACTGAAAACATTTTTAAACATGCCCTTCCATGGCAATAAAAATGCACAACAATGTCCCTTTCTAGTACCACATTGTAAAATTATCAGGTAAGATATAATTTAATTTCCTTGACTACTGCTAGACCAGTCATCAATTTAGGGATTCCCTTTTCTACCACCGAGACAGAGACCACACCTCCTCAGACTTGAGTGTGACGTCAGGTCCACTATAAGAGAGGAGTGGTTGGAGGAGTCATCCAGTAGTCTTTTGCCAGAGCTGACCCATGCCCAGCTGCCTTGGAGACCGCACAGCAGTAAATAAGTGAAAAATAAATGAAACAGTGTGGCGAGAGAACTTAATTCTTCAGATTGTGGCCTATAGGCCACTTGACTCTTACCCCTTCAGGACATGTCTCTGGTTTCCTCTTTGTCGAGCTTGTCAAAACAACTGCTTGAAATGTACTTAATTATTTACATCTACTTTTCCTTCCCCCTCCCTGTTTGTTTTTGTTTTGCCCCTCTAACACAAAGAAAAGCATGTTTGCTTACCGTAAACGCATGTGAAAGCTAGTGTGGGGGACGACATAGATAGATGGTGCCATGTGGCCAAGGACCGTCAGGATCTGGCGGCCAGGGGCAGTGGTGGCCATCAAGCGATGTCAGGGCGAGGGCCCGGACTTCCGGGAGAAAAGCCCTGTCCCGAATGGTGTCGATATGAGCACCAATGAATTGCAAGACCTGAGTGGACTGCAGGTTGGATTTCTCATAGTTGACCAGCAATCCCAGGTTGTCCAGACATGATATGGTTGCTAGGAGATTGGTTTGTAGGGCGGATGGGTTGGGGGCCACCAACAGCCAACCATCCAGGTAGGGGAATATTTGAATACCCCGTCGTTGGAGGTGAGCCACCGCTACTGCTAGCCATTTCATAAAAACCCTGGGGGTTGAGGATAGGCCAAATGGGAGCACCTTGTATTAGAAATGGCAGCCATTGGCCATGAAGCACAGGTACCGCCAGGATGTGGGTGCATCGGTATGTGCGAATAAGCATCCTTGAGGTCCAGTGAACACATCCAATCATTGGCTCGAAGGAAGGGAAGTATGGACTTGAGTAACGTCATTTTGAATTTCTCCCTCATCAAGTGTCTGTTGAGAGGACGCAGATCTAGGATGGGTCGTAACCCACACGACTTCTTGGGGGATGAGGAAGTATTGGGAGCATAAGCCTTAGTGGAGCTGTGTCGAGGGCAGCTCGCAAATGCACTGTTGGAATAGGTGGTTTATCTCCTGTAGCAGAGGTCCACAGTGTCCATTCAGGTGTCTCTGGCACACCAGGTGTGGCACGGATGGGATAGATTGAAAGCTGAGGGAGTAGCCTTCCTGTATGATTTATAAAATCCAAAGGTCGGATGTGATCCACCTTCCACTGGAAGCGGTAGTGGTGGATTCACCTGTTCTAAAAACCCTGAGGGGGCTTGGAGTCCTGAGGTGGACGAGGCTGCCGAGAAAGGCGTTGGCGAGCACCTTGTTGTTGGGGAGGCTGAGGGTAACTTGGTGTATATTGAGCAGGCCTATAAAACGGGTAAGGCCGGTAAGGACAACGTGGATAATACGACTTCTTATAGGAGGAGAAGTATAGTCTTGATGAAACGGTATCAGAAGGAGTGGCCAGAGACATGATGGCCACCTTCTGTTCCTTAAGCTGAGCTACCGTCTCTCTCAATTTGTCACCAAAGAGATTATTCGGGAGACAGAGAAGGTCCGCAGGTTTCTCGTGCACGTCCTCGCGAATGGCGCTTGCTTGAGGTCATGCCAAGCGTCAGGCAGCAACGGCGTCAGCCATGGACTTAGCTGAAGTATCGAACCCTTCATAAACCATTCGGAGGAGGTGCCATAATCCTTCTTCTAAGTCATGGAATTGTTCAGGTGGTCAGTGGTCCAGGGTTGCTTCCTGAAGCAGAGCTTTAGAGACTGTAGACACTCATACAAGTACTGAGTAATGTAAAACTGATGCTGTTGAATTTTTGCATTCAGCATGCCAGATTGGAAAGCCTTTTTGCCAAAGTTATCCAAGTATTTGGAATCCTTTCCAGGTGGAGTATTAGAGTGTAGATGTGATTTTTTGGCCTTCTGCATAGTGTACTCCACTACTACAGAGGCATGAGGTAATTGCACCATGGAATAAAATGGGGACTGAAGCATACGGAATTTTAAGTCCGTCTTGCGAGAGGTTGGTGGTTCCACAAAAGGAGATTCCCAGGCCTTGGTCATGACAGCGTCAAGGACAGTGTGAGAGGGCAAGGCTGTGTGCTCTGAAGGTGAATCAAATATTTTAAGGATACCCAGGACTTCCTTTCTCGGGTCAGGAATCTTCCGAGTCTCAACATTGAGACGTTGCCCTACTTTTTCTATGAACTTGGAATAAGACAGATCTTCAGATGGAGACACAGGCCCTGGTGGCACTTCCGCAGGGTCAGAGGAGTACCCTGTGGAGGATCCCGGTAAAGTGGACGGTGGGGTGGGGGGGGGGGGGAACATCCCCAGGAAGAGAGGTCGGTAGAGGTAGACCAGGAGGAGAAGGATCTGGACTGAAGCTCTCCTGTGGCGATGGAGGGGCTTGTTGTTCAACGGTAGTAAGGAATTGCGAAATTATGAGGGAAATCTGGGACACTGCCTGAGAGGCAAAGGTGTCCTGAGGAATCAGCATAGGCTGTCGGTGAGTATCTCCGGGTTCTGGTCTGGGCTCCCTGAGTGCACCGCTGGGTGGTACTGCAGCCAAAAGATCTCTGTATCGGGACCTCTAGGTTGAAGTGGGTCTGGCAGAGGCCGGTGTCTCTTTTGCAAGGGTTCCTGGAGGCCGGACTTCTTCCTGTGCTGAGAGGCAGTGGACAGGTCAGAGTAGCCCCTGGATGAAGCCAAGGAACTGTGTGAGGTGGCTGGAGAAGAAGGTGCCACGTCTGAGTCTACCACCAAGAGTCAGGGAACATTCCCTGGGCCATTTGTGCCCTGAAGAGTGCTTCTTCAGTGTTTTTGAGGCACTGTATCGATTTGCTTTGGTGCATTGTTTTGTGTTTGTGCGTCGGTGTTGAGTGGTGCGGTCAGCTCCCGGAGTCAGACGCATCGGTACTATGCCCCGTATCGAAGACGACCATTCCAACGACCCACTCAAAACCAAAATAGACGGGGCCACCCTCGCTCCCAACGCCCGCAAAATCAGCAACAGCCATCCTCAAACAAGCCGACTCAGTCTTTTTAGAGCTACCTATGCCACCATCACTAAAGGTATTCGCAGGAGGCATTACATTCCACCTTCAACAATGGGAATCCATCACCTCAGACCAATGGGTCCTGGAAGTGGTACGTCGAGGGTACCGAATCCCGTTCCACAAACTTCCAACCCTTCCCCCATCTGTCGAGTGGGGGAACTCGATCCAGTTCAGCTCGGCTTGAAGAGGAAGTGACTACCCTGTTACAACAAGCGATTCACCTTCTTCCACAGTCCTCACAGAACAAAGGATTTTACTCCCCATATTTCCTCATTCCAAAAGAAATCTGGGGACCTCCGCCCGATTCTGGACCTCTGGGACCTCAACAAATTTATTATCAAAAAAAAATTCAAGATGGTATCTCTCAAATCCATCTTGCCCCTCATCCATCACAATGCCTGGATGTGCAGCTTAGACCTCAAGGGTGCCTATTCTCATATTCCAATGCACCCTTCTTCTTGGCGATACCTTTCTTTCCAAGTCAGCAGCCTGCGCTTTCAATACAAAGTACTTCCCTTTGGACTGTCAACAGCACCCCCGAGAAAGCCCCAAAAGAATAGAACTGTAACAGTTTCATCAGTGAGCAAGGGGGATCTGTTAAAAAGACCAATATATCAGCAGCAAACACTGGGTATTTAAAGATGGTGTTTTGGAATTTAATCCCCCTCACTTCAGGGTTGGCTTGGATAGAGAGGTGGAGAGGCTCCAGAGTTAGGATAAAGAGTAGCGGTGAAAGGGGGCAACCTTGCCTCGTCCCTCTATGTATGGGGAAGGGGTCTGACCGCAGACCTTTCGCAATAAGAGAGGCCATCGGCCCCCTATAAAGCAGAGCAACCGCCTTATAGAACATCCCATCGAACCCTATATCCCTCAGGCATTGAAATAAATAGCTCCACTCCACTCTGTCGAACACTTTCTCAGCGTCGAAACTAACGACCAGGTAGGGCGCAGCCACCATGGTACAGAGCGCCATGGCATTGAGAACTAGCTTAATACTAGTTGGGGCATAACGTTGTCTCACAAAACCCACCTGACCTGGGGCAATCAAAGGGGGCATTATATTGGCCAAACGATCGGCCAATATTTTGGCCATCAATTTTTGGTCGAAATTCAACAGGGATATGGGCTGGTAGGAGGCCGGAGAAAGGGGATTCTTACCCGGTTTGGGTATGAGGGTTATGTTAGCTGAATTAGTGTGCGCAGGGTATTCGATCCGGTTGATCAGTTCATTAATCGCCAGCGCTAAAGGGAATCCTAAGGTGTCCAGCAAGGTCTTGTAAAACTCAGCAGAGTACCCATCCGGCCCCGGTGCTTTGAGGCAGGGCGCACGGCGAATAGCCCCCACAACCTCCTCAACAGTAATGGGCTCATTCAAATATTCTCTCTGAGCAGGTGTTGGACACGGCAACAACAAGGGCGCACGAAACGTGGGAAAGCCCTCCCCTGCCCTCCATTTGCAGTATACAAAACTGAACAGTATTCCCAAAAAGCGGCCACGATGGCTGAGGAGTCATTAACCACGCGACCCACGGAGTCACGTAAGGCAGCCACGCCGATCTAACCAATTCCCCAGCATTTTCCCCATTTTGTTGCTATTCTGGAAAAGCTTAAATTGATAATAGGCCAGACTTTGTGTCCTTTGATGTATCAAGGTGTTCAGAGCCACTTGAATGGATAAGTATCACTCTCTATTCTCCTTGGTGTGGGCCCCCTGAAGTGCTTTTTTGGCGTGCTGCAGCTGCATGCTTAAATCTAACAAACACTTATCCAAAGTTCTTCATCTATGAGCCAAATAGGAGATAATGTCTCCACAAAGAACTGCCTTAGCAGTATAAAGAACAGTACTGGGGGTATCCATGCAATTAAACGCCGCATATTCAGCCCACTTAGAGCGCAAAAACTCTTGAAAGGAGGCATCCTCAGCCAAAAAATGGGGATATCGCCAGTGGGGACTCAACCAAGGCAGGGACAGATCTAAAAAAATCGAGCCAAACCGGCACATGGTCAGAGATGAGAATGTCCCCAATACCTGCTTCCGCAACTCTAAAAAAGGCATGCGCACTAATCAATAGATAATCAATCCGGGAGTGCAACGAGTGGGCCCTAGAGATATGGGTGAAGTCCCGATCCATGGGATGCAAAGTCCTCCAAGCGTCGACCAACTGAAGGGACTGCTCAAGAAATAAAATCCCCCTGCCCGGCCGACGCTCCTAGGATTGAGACTGGGAAACATCCAAATCAGGATCCCTGACGGCGTTGAAATCCCCCACCAGAGTGTGAGAGGCAAAGGGCAGTAATATACCATACAGGGTCTTGTAGAAGGCTTGATCATAGGTATTGGGAGCATATAGATTACAAAAAACCAAAGGAACCTTATTGAGTTCTGCAATCAGCACTAGATAACGGCCCATGGGGTCCTTGATTACCTGCTGGACTGTGAGTGATAATTTTTTTTTTTTAATAAATTTTTATTGACCCAAGGAAACAATTATATATACAGTAAGACATGGAGGTCAAAACAATTTCCACTGAGAGAACTTCAGTAATCAAGTTGCATATGCAAGTAACACATCAACGTCTCTTGTAACCCCTCCCCCACCCCACCCCGTCTCTTATCTCTATCCAAAGTCTATGACCTAAGCAGAAGATTGTTCAGTATGCTGATGATGCTGTATTGTCTGTGCAGCAGGTCATTAACAGCACAGCTACGATCTGTTGGAGCTCTATGAAAAATAAATCTCAAAGATTTATTTCATGTGTTTACTGTTACGCTTGGGCTCCGGTCAGGAGTCGTGAACACCACCCAGCAGGGTGGCTCCAGGTGGAGAGAGACAGGAAGCTAGAAACAGTGTCAGGTTCCAGGCTGGGTCAGGGCAGGCGGCAAGTAGCAGTGTCTAAGTACAGGCTGGGTCAGGGCAGGCGGCAGTCAGCAGTGTCTGGGTCCAGGCTGGGTCAGGGCACAGTAAGCAGGGCAAGGCAGGTCAGAAGGCCCGTAGGCCACACACATACACACAGAAGGCCCGTAGGCCACACACCATAAGCGGGGCAAGGCAGGTCAGAAGGCCCGTAGGCCACACACATACACACAGAAGGCCCGTAGGCCACACACCATAAGCGGGGCAAGGCAGGTCAAAAGGCCCGTAGGCCACACACCGTAAGCAGAGCAGGCAGGTCAGAAGGCCCGTAGGCCACACATACACAGAAGGCCCGTAGGCCACACACCGTAGTCAGGGCAAGCAGGTCAGAAGGCCTGTAGGCCACACATACACAGAAGGCCCGTAGGCCACACACCGTAAGCAGAGCAGGCAGGTCAGAAGGTCCGTAGGCCAGGTAAGAAAAGCGAGGAAGAAGGCCCGAAGGCCGCGCAAGGAAAGGCCCGAAGGCCGCGCAGGGCTAGAGCAGGGAGCCCAGGTGAGCTCGATGCCGAAGCACCGAGGGAACTGTCAGGCAGTTCCCTCGGTGCTTCGGCATCGAGGGAACTGCCTGACTCTATGTGGACAGGGGAGATGGCCTGGGCCTGTCAGGAGAGCCAGCACTAGAGAGACCCCTGGTGGTGAGGCGGTTGCACTGCAGCCAAAACTGTAACATTTACCTTTGGGGCTACGGCGAAAGTTGGATAATGTAGGGCCTATTTACTGGCCTCTAACAGCTGATTGAGCTGTAATCCACTTGATAAAGGGTTCCCACATCCATTGAAAAGTGGGTGTTTTATCTCGTCGCACGGCGGTGAGGTAAGCCATCCGATAGCATAAATGCAGTCTGTGAATCACAGCAGGTAGAGATGGTGTAAGTAGGTAGTTTCCAAGCTCTAGCTAGTTCACAGCAAGCCGCTATAAATATATGTGAAACAAAGGCTTGCATTGGAGTATCCAGATCAGCGCAGGGGAGATTCAGTAAAACTTGGGCTGGGTATAGTGTGATGTCCAAAGCAGTCAATTCCCTCAGCCAACCTCGTATGCTATCCCAAAAAGGGATCACTACAGGACATGACCACCATATGTGTATATATGATCCCACTTGCCCACATTGCTGCCAGCATTTAATCAGCATTTAATCAGCATTTAAAGCTCACTAGAAGAATCATCACTGCTACAACAATCAAAGAGTATACGGGTTTTTCTTGCGAATATCCAGCCCTTGAAGAAGGAGTTAGCCTCCGAAACATCTGGGTGTCGGCTGAGGCAAGACCCATAACCTTTGAGATAAGTGACATTACAAGCAGTACGTATGTGATCATTCTAGCTATTTGTTTACAGTGGTCCGTGAACGTCACAGGAAAGTGCATTCAAAATACCAACTGGGGTACCTAATGATTTTTGAAACCTATACACAGGTTTTACAGTCACGATAGCTTTATCAGCATCGTATGAAGGTACATCCAGATTCCATATGATTTTGATGACATTCATATAACAGGTCTTTCTTCCTTCAGCATTTAATCAGTGACATGAGGATACATAGTGTACAGTCATATCGGGGTTAAGTGCCACCTATAGAGTAACTTATAGCAATGCTCTTGAATGGCTGCAGAAACAGAACATTTCGCTGTCCTCTGAAAGACAATGTCCCAGTCATCTTCTGTTAATGCATCCCCCCAACTCACCCACCCAAGCCCGTATATGCGAAAATACATAGGGAGAATGTGTATTTAAAAGTGAGTATAGTTTAGAGATAACCCCCTTGATCTTGTCAGCATGGTCACAATAGGACTCAAACAAGGTTTTAGTAGGGCGGACCACCCAGGTATCGCTAGTCGTCTGCAAGAAGTGGCGAACCTGTGCAAGCCCCAAAAAATCCTGTAAATCTCTTGTAGAGCGTGAGATGACATTAAGTCGCCCTCTTGCCAAAAGTGGCTAAGCCCTTAGTTGCTCATTTATAAAAAAAACCCCGGAATGAAGGCCGACTGGGAAGCAGATATTATGGAAGAGATGCATTAACTAGTAATATGTGAAGGAACCCACCATTGGACCCCTCCACTGAGACCAAACGTTAATCGTGGTCTGTAGAGCAACCGGTAAGTAATCTAGAGGTCGCCAGGTAGGCTTAGGTTGCCAGAATAACGCCTGCAACGGCATAGCTCCTATCATTGCTTGCTCTAAGCGGACCCACTGCTTAATGTCAGTCTTATGGTATGCATCGATAATGGCTCGCAAATGTGCTGCTCCATGATACAAATGGAGATTCGGAACCCCCCCCCCCCCCCGACCCCTACTTTTACGAGGGAGAAAAAGTACTGCTCGTGCTACCATGGGAGGTCATCTTTTCCAGATATAATCAAAAAGCTTCTTTTGCCACACTGAGTATTGCCTTTGGCACCAGAATAGGTAGAGAACAATACAGTAACCTCGGCAGTATATTCATTTTTAAAATAGCTATACGACCCATCCAAGAAAAATGTTCCCTACCCCAATTATGAAGGTCACGTTCAATTGTTTTCCAAAGCAGAAGATAGTTAAAAGCGAAAGAGGTCCGGTAACCGGGCACCATCTGGACCCCCAGATATTTAATAGTTTGTTTCGCCCATTGAAAGGGAAAAGCTGCCCCTATACGGTCTACTTCCAACTGAGGTAAATTAAGATTCAACAATTCAGATTTATCGTGACAGACTCTGAATCCAGCCACTTTATGAAAGTCCTCTAACTCCCCTACCACCGCTGCTAGAGAGTCATATGGTTGTGTCAGGGTGAAAAGGACATCGTCCGCAAAGAGAGACAGCTTACAGTGTATGCCCGGGAGTTCCACCCCGGTCACCCTAGGTGAGTGACTGACTTTTGTGGCTAAAGGCTCCAAAAAAAGAGCAAATAGCATCGGGGAGAGTGGGCACCCCTGTCTAGTGCCCCTCTGAATGGGAAAACTAGAGCTGTAACCCCCCATTAACCTTCACCCTCGCACTCGAGGAATCATATAGTGCCTGTATCCATCTATGAAAATATTGGCAAAAACCCATTTCTGTGAACACCTTGAATAGAAAAGGCCAATGAACAAGGTCAAAGGCCTTTTCTGCATCAATAGCCAGCAACACCGCGGGGATCTGCTTACCCTGAACCCAATATCTATGACCTTGAGAATATTATCACTAGCCATTCAGGATGGGGACAAAGCCAACCTGATCATCGTGGATCAAGCCAGGCAGAATAGCCTTTAAGCGTTCCGCTAGGATTCGCGCAGGAGCTTGAGATCAAGATTTATCAAAGATATTGGTCTGTAGGAGCTGCAAAGCTCCAGATCCCTCCCAGGCTTTGCCAAAACAGTAATACCCGCGACATTGGCATGGGCGGCTAGAGCTGCAGATCCCCGCAGTGCGTTGAACATACCTGCCAGAGAGCCAACCAGGATGTGCACCAATTTTTTTGTAATAAACCCCTGTGAGACCATCCAATCCCAGTGCCTTTCCCGCCTTCAATAATTTAATAGTGTGTTAGACTTCCATTTCCGTCATGGGCTCGTCAAGCTGGGCTTGCTGTTCCGATAGCAGACATGGTAATGCCACCGAATCCAAATACCTATCGACATCCCCATCTGTTATAGTTTGTCCCGCCCCATATACGGAAGCATAGAACTCGGTGAAGCAGTGACAGATATCGTCAGAGGTCGTAAGAACTTCACCGCTCACACCTTTAATTTTAGCTATGTTATTTTGGGCTAAGACTGTCTTAAGGTGTCTAGCCAGAAGGCACCCTGCCTTATTTACTTCCTCATAATACTGTTGCTTCGTAATTTCTAAGGCCAGGGCGATCGTTTCTGCATCCAAAAGGTGCAGCTCGGATCTCGCCTGTTCTAGCTGCCAATAGATTCTGGGACATTGTTGAGTTTGATGTTGCCTGGACAGCTGGGTAATCAATGCATGTAAGATAGCTCTCCTTTCCCCTTTCTGTTTCTTACAATATGTAGCTTGAGAAATAAGCAACCCCCTAGCCACGGCTTTGGAGCATTCCCACACCAAGGGAGGTGAGCTGTCTGGGGAAGCATTTAAATTTAAATGACTGTAATTCTTGCCCTAATCGCAGCAGAAATGCCTCGTCAGTGAGTAATGTTTCGTTAAGTCTCCAGAACCTTTGACCCAGGTGGGAAGTATTGATCTTGACTGCCAGACTAACCGGCGCATGATCCGTCCAAGTAATGGAATTTATTCCCACCTCTATCACTCTGTTCTGCAACAGAGTATCAACCATGAAAAAATCAATCCTAGAGTAGAATCGGTGGGCATTAGAATAATACGTATAGGATCGTGTATTGGGGTATTTATACCGCCAAACATCAATTAGACCCCACTTACCCATTAGAGTTCAAAGAAGTCCTCGCTGCTCTAGAAGCAAACAAAGCCTGAGCAGAGTTGTCAACAGAGGGGTTAAATGTAATGTTGAAATCTCCACCTAGGAGAAGAGATCTATCGGCATACTGCAACAATAAGTTGTCAATATTATTAAAGAAGGGACCTTGGCCCATATTAGCGGTATAGATAGTTACCAGAGTCCAAATCTCATTACCTGTGCGGATCTTCAATAAAACATACCGCCCCGAGGGATCAGGGATAAAGGCAAGAACTTCATGAGTAAAATCTTTGGCTAGCAAAATCCCCACCCCTGGTACTTAGAGTCCTTAGTACTGGCTGCTAAGTATTTATAAGGAAATTGCCTGTATGATAAAAGTTGCTCATACCGCTTACAAATATGAGTTTCCTGAATGAACCCTATAGAGCAGAGCTTTCCAAACTGTGTGTCGGGACAAGTTAGTGTGTCGCCTGCAGTGTGCAGGTGTGTCGCGCAAGCCCGGTCAACTCTGATGCGAGTTTGGGCTTTTTTTTTTTCTAGAGATTCACTTTTTTTTTTCAGTTTATGGGTTGCTTATTATTGGGTGATTTTTGCTGTCAATCGCATTTTTTGGGGGGGCTTGGTGGGTGGAACGAGTCCAGCCATCCTTGCATTGGCTGCTGCTGCCGATGAGGCCTGGCCATGAGGAGTACTGACTGCAAGCAGCAGTGTCTGGTGATCATGGAAGGGAGTGAAGCACTTAACTGGCAACAATCAAAAAGACGAGGTACATGAGTGTGGGGGCCAGACATGTGCTGGGAGGAGAGAGATGAGTGAGTGGGGGGCAAACATGCTGGGGGGACAGACATGTGCTTGAGGGGGAGAGATATGAGTGTGTGGGGGCCAGACATGTGCTGGGGGGAGGAGAGAGATGAGTGTGTGGGGGACAGACAATTTGTTTTATTATTGTTTCTCATAAATTATAACAATAACATGAATCTTGGAATATATATTTTTAATATAAATTTAAGGTTTTTATGAGATAGGTTGTGTCGTGAAACATTTTATTTATGTATATATTTAAGGAAACATACATAAATTGTCGAAATATGTTTCGTTCGTTTAACCTTTAACCTCTGGTTTACTAGTAGACTGAATTACCGTGTCGTGAAATTATGTTTGTCTAAAAAGTGTGTCACCAACATGAAAAGTTTGGAAAGCTCTGCTATAGAGGCTCTGCTAGCCGATAACTCTCGCCCCAGAAGAGAGCGTTTGTGATGATGATTGAGCCCCTTCACATTCAAGGATATCACCCTCAAGATATCAGACATAGAATAAAAGAAAGGAATCCTGCACTAGATTGAGGCCCATTCCCCCTAATGCCCATATACTGACCCCCTCTATCCAAGTCCGCCGAATCATACATTGAGAAGAGAAGCCCTGTTCCCCACCACCCCCCCATCCATCCTGTTAATAGGATGGCAAACACCATAATCAGGAGTGCCCCCCAAGTAGTCGAGGAAGGCCGCCATCGGTGTCTCCCCTCCCAGATCGTTGGAGCATAGAAAATAAAATATAATCAACCGGTAACTATGGTAAACAGACATAACCAAATAGGAACAAATGGTTCCCGCTGTCACCACTGCGGACAGGCAGTGGGACATAGGATATTAATGGCAGATATCCATCCTGCATAGAAACACAAATGCCACAGTAAAGACCTGAAGTGCCAAGAAGAGGCTGGCTCTGCAGCCTGTCAGCCCTGATCGGAAAGTGCCGCTATGGAATCCTCGGAATGCTGTCTGAGCCTCCTGTCACCCTTGCCCACTCTGTGCCATCTCGGGTGGGTGCAGGTTTGACAGGGGCTATACTGAAGCTAAAGCCAGCCTTTCCCAGAGCCTCAACAGCTTCGCTCTGTGTTTTGACTCGATGTGATGTTCTCTTCACAATAAACGGTAATCCAAACAGAAGAGTCCACCTGTAGCTGATGTTTTCATTTCGTAGAAAGGAGGTTATTTCTCTCAAATTCATACCTCTTTCGTAGTGTTGACGAAGCTAGATCCTGATATTTATTTTTATTTATTTAAATCTTTTTCTATACCGTCGTTAAGGTGGGTACCGTCACAACGGTTTACAGTAAGGCACATGAAAGTAATGATACTAAACTCTGTCAGTTTACACAGGTGCCATAAGGGCTATATAGAGTGGCCCTCCCACATCCAGACATTTTATTTTCTTGCGGCATCTAGAAGTTTTTTGGGTGAAGCTATGGAAGCAGAGTACTGTGTCTCTCGGTTTGGCATTGGTTCTGGGTCCTAGGGCTCTATGCGCTCTCTCCAGCATTCTGACTATATGTTGCTCCTCCGGCCCATTGTTAGATATTGTGCCTCCTTTCAGTATGAAGTTGCAGATCTGCTCAGCCACTTCAGATACATTTGAGTAAGCAGGGGATTCAGGTACTCCCCCGTATGTGAATATTGCACCTCCTGTTGCGATGTTCTAGGTTTTCTAGTTTATCCTCCATCACGGAAAATTCAGTTTCTAAGTGATCCTGTTTGTGTAAGGTGTTCAATACAGCCGCGTGATTCTCGGTTCTAAGATCCACCTCATCGACTCTGTCCAAGCACCGCAAAATCCTCACGCAGATTGGATATGGAGGCCAAGAGTTCCTTTTTATGCGTCTTAAGGCCCACCCGAAATTCCATAAACCATCCCCGAATTTCATCCCGCAGTTGCGTGATGTGCGCAGGAGGCTCGATTTCGGCGCTTGCATGTGCTTCGCCAAAATTTACCTCGGGGGCCCTCCGTGGCCTGCTCCGGCCTGTCCACGGGCTCTTCCGCCAGCTCTGGAGGTAGTTTGGAGAAGGAAAACTGCTTCAAATCTGCAGTTTTCCATTTCGCTGCCATAGTATCTGCTGTAGGGACAAATTATCTCTAAACCTGGAAAATCGCGGTGTTTCAGGCTGATTGAAAGCTGCAGCAATTAGATCTGGGAGGGAGAGCCCAATTTTATGTGGCCATCACCGTCGCCGGCAGAACAGAGCCCCCGAGTGATAAATTTTTATGAACCAGAATGGCAACCCCCGCGGATTTAGTGGTAGCCGAGGCGAAGTAAACTACACCTACCCAACCCTGAGAGAATTTTCTAAGTTCCACGTCAGTGAGATGCGTTTCTTGCAAAAATGCTTTCTCTGCAAACTTCCTCTTAAGAGCAGTTAGGACCTTAGCCCTTTTAATAGGCGAATGTATGCCACACATTCCAGGAAATTATACGAGAACCATTCCGCATCATCTATTCACCTGAAGACAGGCAAGGCCTGTTGCAAAACATTAATGAATCAGAAGGAAGACCCTCACCACAGGGGTCTCCCTGTCAGACAGGTGAACAGCCACAACCCGGAACGCAGACCATTGCAAAAACAGAATAAATGCGCAATTTTACAGAAAAAGAGTAAGCATATTTCCCCCCAACCCTCCCCCCTCTTATCCCCTATACCCCACTACCATCAGGATATCCTTTATGAGTATCAGAGATCACCCCCAAACGTGCATAGCTCCATCCCGGGACCCAGCCCAATCCTTAACTGTAGCATCAGAGCTTCATTCACACACAAGGACGACACACATGAAGCCAAACCTGGCCCCTCTGAGAAAAAAAGAAACCTGGGAAAGTAGTATTACAAGTGGGGCTCTAGCGGCAAACAAAACAGTCAATTGGGCCACCCGCACTGAAACCAGGGCCACCAAGCCCGTCCCCCGAACTCAAAGCACAGAGGGCAGTAACAAAGAGTGGTAGACATCTCAGCCCAGCTAAAAAAAAGGCCGGGTGCCACAAGCGGGATTGGATTCAATGCATGCCAGCCATAACAAGGCATCAGGTCCACACACTGGCATGACTCAGCCCTAAAGGCACTTGCCCAGGCCACTAGAAGAAATGTTCAAATTTCCCTCTACAGCCAGCGAAATCCAAAACTGCGATAAGTTTGGAAAGCCAGGAGATGTGAAAAAAAGAAGAAAAAAACAAGAAAAAGTAAACATCCACGCCAATACTAGGCCTCGCTGAGCCGGACCCGGTGGGCTGTTCTGATTTTTCCTGCTCCTTCACGAACTCCCAGAGGTCCTCCAGGCCCGCGAACCAACGTACCCCTCCTGGGGTCTGGACCCTCACTCTAGCCGGATAGATCACAACGGCCCGGAGCCCAAGAGTAAACAATTTGCTGCATAAAGAAGTGAGGGCATGCCACTGCACTGCAGCGAGACAGAATAATCTTGGAAAATCAGGATCTTATTTTGGTAGGACAACGACTTCCCCTCCCGCAGGAAGTGCAGAATCTAGGCCTTGTGCGCAAAATTTAATATCTTGGCTATGATAACCCTCGGTCAACCTGTCGCAGATCTCAGAGGCCCCAGCCTGTGCGTGCGCTCCACACAGTAGGACGCTCGCCGAGGAGAGGCCCAGCTCCCTTTGCAGGCACTGTTCTAGAAACCGGGAAAAAGTCTCCGGCAGTCCCATGAATCGCAAACTCGAGCGGCGGAAGCAATTTTCCAGGTCTTCAAGCCACGTATCACATTTTTTGCAGCGTTGTTTTTAGCTGTGCAATCTCGGATTGGACCGCCACGAGGCCATCTTGATTTTCCGAGATGCGCTGCTCCACTTCCCTGAAACACGCCTCGCACCCCGTCAAAGTACCTGACAGGTCTGAGAGCTGAGCAGAGATCTTTTTCAGCTCGGGTGCAAGAGCCTCCACGACCGCAGCCTGGATTTTGCGGGCCACTGGAGCCGCGTCGGACGGCCCTGCCTAATCTTCCGGTGGAGAGGTATCTGCGGAGTGGGCCCTGTCTCTCTCTTGTTTCACCGCCCTAGCCGCCACTGGAGCCAAAGGTAAGTCCCTCCGAGTGTACTTACACTTGCAGATTAGCCCACATTAAAAAATGGTTAAAAGATGACCTTGGAAGGGGCTGGATGCACGAAACGCGGCCAGAGGAGAGTCCTCCTCAGCACATCACGTGACCTCTTATGAGTTTTTAATTGTTGGATGTTATTCTGTTCATCAGCTCTTTTGTAACATTTATTAGTATAATTTTACAATTATTTCTGTGTGGGAATCTATAGTAGCTCGACTTGTTCTGTTTTTCTAATAGGAGGTGTATTAATGTTTATGGCCTGGTTAAATATTTGTAGTGTTGCCTTTTCATAGATAGGGTTGTTACTGTTTGAGTGTGTTCCATAATACAGGTGTAACTTTGTGCGGGTTAGTTTGTGTACATTATTGCAGATCCTGGGACTATGTTAGGTGCTGTATTTCTCTTTCCATTTCTCCAGGTTTGCACTGCATGCAGAGTGGCTATTTTGGTTTTCCATTCCAGTTTGTCTCCATATTGTTGAGATTACTACCTGATAATCTCCTTTTCCTTAGTGTAGACAGATGGACTCAGTACAAATGGGATAGTATCCGCGTGCTAGCAGTTGGAGACGGATCTGACGTCAGCAGGGGTATACAGCCCCACAGGAAGCGTAGCAACTCAGTAATCTTCCTTGCAAAAGCTGTTATGGATATGTGTACTGACGCTCAGTGAAAAAGTGAAAACAGGATTCCCCTGACCGATTGATAGGAGCTGGAGACCGCCAGCATTCACAACCCGAAGGCGTTGACACCTGGCATAGTGTACGCTCGTATAGCAATAGATGACATGGCTTACCTTGCATCAGTGAACCCCATGTACGCAGGCACCTGGGCGGGATGCTGAGTCCATCTGTCTACATTAAGGAAAAGGAGATTATCAGGTAGTAATCTCAACATTTCCTGGCGTGTAGCCAGATGGACTCAGTACAAATGGGATGTACCAAAGCTTTACTCCCAGCCTGGGCGGGAGGCTGCCTGAGGACCATGTAATACCGCCCTTGCAAATGCGGAGTCCTCCCTGGCCTGGACATCCAGACGGTAGAACCTGGAAAAGGTATGGAGGGAGGACCATGTTGCCGCTTTACATATTTCTGCAGGCGATAGCATCCTGGATTCCGCCCAGGATGCCGCTTGTGCTCTGGTAGAATGAGCCTTGACTTGAAGAGGCGGAGACTTCCCGGCCTCTACGTATCAGCTGCTCTGATAACTTCTTTAATCCAGCGGGCGATGGTGGGCCACGAGGCCGCTTCACCTTGCTTCTTCCCGCTGTGCAGGAGGAACAGATGGTCCGTCTTTCGTAGGTCTTGTGTCACTTCCAGATATCTGGGCAGCAATCTGCCAATGTCGAGATGGCGTAATAAACGCCCTTCTTCAGATTTCCTCAAACCCGCCGTGGTAGGCAAGGATATGGTTTGGTTAAGATGAAACTGTGAAACCACTTTTGGTAGAAAGGAGGGAACCGTCCGAAGATGGATAGCCTCAGGAGTGAATCTGAGAAAGGGATCACGGCAGGACAGTGCTTGCAGCTCTGAGATGCGGCGCGCCGAACATACTGCCAATAGGAACACCATCTTCAAGGTGAGAGAACGGAGAGACATGCCCTGAAGGGGTCTGAAGGTGGATCCCGCGAGGAAATCCAAAACAAGATTGAGGTTCCATAAGGGCACAGGCCACTTTAGTGGTGGACGAATATGCTTGACTCCTTGCAGGAAACGAGAAACATCTGGGTGCTTGGCGATGGTCTTGCCATCCCTCCTGGGACCATAGCAAGACAGTGCAGCCACCTGAACTTTGATGGAGCTGAGGGAGAGACCCTTCTGAAGTCCATCCTGCAGGAAATCCAACACAATGGGGACCGAAGTCGTATGTGGATTGGTGCCGTGAGTGTCGCACCAAGCTTCAAACACTCTCCAGATCCGTACGTAGGTGAGGGATGTGGAAAACTTGCGAGCTCGGAGGAGCGTAGCAATCACGGGCTCCGAGTAACCCCTCTTCTTCAATCTAGCCCTCTCAAGGGCCATACCGTAAGAGAGAATTGAGCTGGATCCTCGTGAAGAATGGGACCTTGACGTAGAAGGTCCCAGAGAGGAGGTAGGGGGAAGAGGCTCCCCTGCCAGAAGTCTTTTAATGTCCGCGTACCAGGGTCTTCTTGGCCAGTCTGGTGCCACTAGAAGAAGAACTAGGCCCCGTGTCTCTGAATCTTGTGGATGATGGCACCCAGCAGAGGCCACGGAGGGAAGGCGTATAGCAGAGTCCCTGGAGGCCATGGCTGAACCAGGGCATCGATTCCGTGTGAGAACGGGTCGCGCTTGCGGCTGAAGAATTTGGGTACTTGAGCATTGGACTTGTCCGCCAGTAAATCCATGACCGGAATCCCCCAATGATCCACAATCATCTGGAAAGCCGTGGGTGACAGCTGCCACTCTCCTGGATTGAGACTTTCCCTGCTGAGGAAGTCTGCTGTGGTATTGTCTTTCCCGGCAACGTGGACGGCGGAGATGTCCTGAAGATTCGCCTCTGCCCAAGTCATCAGTGGGGCGATCTCCAGAGATACTTGTCGGCTTCTGGTTCCGCCCTGACGGTTGATGTATGCCACCGTGGTGGCGTTGTCGGACATCACCCTGACTGCTCTGTTCTCCAGTCTGTGAGCCAATCGAAGGCATGCCAATCGGACTGCCCGGGCCTCTAGGCGGTTGATGTTCCACGTTGACTCCTCTCTGTTCCATCGCCCTTGTGCGGTGAGTTCTTCGCAATGTGCTCCCCAGCCGCTCAGGCTGGCATCTGTGGTGAGCAGAATCCACGTGGGGGAGGACATCTTCGACCCCCTGCTCGTGTGGTTGGACTGCAATCACCACCGTAACTGGGTCCGCACTCTGGCTGGTAGAGGTAGATGCACGGAGTAGTTCCGGAAGCGGGGACTCCAGCGAGAGAGAAGGGAGCTTTGTAGAGGTCTCATATGGGCCCTTGCCCAGGGTACCACTTCCAGGGTGGATGCCATGAGGCCGAGAACCTGCAGATAATCCCAAGCTATGGGCCGAATGGCTCCCATCAAGGACCATAGACGCGTCTGGAGTTGTAACCTCCTCTTGGTAGTGAGACTGACTTTGTCTGCCTGGGTGTCGAACTGGACTCCCAGGTATTCCAGTGATTGGGAAGGTTGTAGGCAACCCTTGTTTAGGTTGACTACCCATCCCAGGCTTTCCAGAAGGGCGATCACTCGGTTGGTTGCCCGATGGCTCTCCTCTCGTGATTTCGCCCTGATCAGCCAATCGTCTAGGTAGGGATGGACCAGGATTCCTTCCCATCTGAGAGCCGCTGCTACCACTACGATCACCTTGGTGAAGGTCCGCGGCGCCGTGGCTAGCCCGAAGGGCAAAGCCCAGAATTGGAAGTGGCGTCCCAGAACCTTGAAGCATAGGTAGCGTTGATGATCCTGATGGATCGGGATATGCAGGTAGGCTTCTGACAAGTCTAAGGCCATGAGGAATTCTCCTGGCTGTACTGCGGTCTTGACTGAGCGCAGAGTTTCCATGCGAAATCTCGGGACCCTTAAGTATCGGTTGACTGACTTGAGGTCCAGTACGGGCCAGAAAGTGCCCTCTTTCTTGGGTACCATGAAATAAATGGAATAATGTCCAGAATCCATTTCCCATGCAGGTACTGGGACTATGGCTTTCAAGGACAGGAGCCTCACCAGGGTAGCTTCCAATGCTGCCTTCTTGTGGATTGGACACGGAGATTCCACAAACCTGTCCGGAGGGAGATGATGGAAGTCCAGATAATACCCCTCTCGGATGATGGCTAGGACCCACTGGTCCGACGTAATCTCGACCCATCTGGGGTAGAAGAGGGTTAACCTGCCCCCTATGGCTCCGTCCCCCGGATGGATCGGCTGATTCTCATTGGGAGGCACGGCCGGGCCCTGAACCCGAGCAGGCTCCCCTCTTATGCTGCTTGGTCCGAAAAGACTGGTTCCTGGCCTGAGGACGGGGTGCCTGGTAGCGACTCCTAAAGGGAGTGCAGCGTTGAGAGCTTCTGCCTCTGGAAGGCCTCAGAAAGGCGCGCTGGTTCCTCTTGAAGCTATCTTCCGGCAGGCGAGGTATTGGAGAGGCACCCCATGTGCTGGCCAGTTTATCGAGGTCGCTGCCGAACAGGAGAGAACCCCTAAAGGGCATTCTGGTGAGGCATGTCTTCGAAGGAGCATTGGCCGACCAATTCCGTATCCAGAGCTGCCTCCTGGCAGCTACAGAAGATGAGATCCCCTTGGCTGTTGTATGGACTAGGTCGGATGCAGCATCCGTGAGGAACGAGAGAGCTGACTCCATGTCCGCTGCTGGGGCATTGTTCCTGACCTGTGACAAACAGGAACGCGTCACCACTGTGCAGCAGGTTGCGATTCGCAAAGACAGAGCTGCCACCTCAAAAGTCTGTTTCAGGATGGCGTCCAGTCGCCGGTCATGAGGTTCCTTGAGGGCCGCCGCCGCCGCCCCCTCCCCCCCCCCCCTCAACTAGAATGGTAGTTCGCTTGACCACCGCGCTAACCAAGGCGTCCACCTGAGGGCACGCCAGCATCTCCCTGATTGCCAGATCCAGGGGGTACATGCCCATCAGGGCCCGACCCCCTTTGAATGAGGCCGCTGGTGCAGCCCATTCCAGATCTATCAGTTGCTGTGCAGCTTGCAAGAAGGGAAAATGGAGGGCTGTAGGACGAAGACCTTCCAGCAGAGGGTTCTGTGTAGATGGCACCGTAGTGCTGGGGCCTGTAATAGCCAACTCTGCCAGGCACTGAGATACCAGGTCGGAGAGATCTTCCTTGGGAAAGAACAGCCTCATGGTTCAACATGGCTCAATCCCCGAGGGAAGTTCTCCCCTCCTCGGAGGGTTCGGACTCGTCCTCTGAAACATCAGGGTCCGCCTGAACCGGACTGCCCGGAGGTGGGTGTTCTTGCCCACGATAAGGGCGCGAAGGTCCAGGGGCAGGATCCGCTAGAGCAGCAACAGCAACAGGGCCTGGACGGGAAGCTGATTGCATCTGTACAAAGGCATGGATCCCCTTAAAGAGAACTGTCAGCAAACCTCGGTTGAGACTGGTCCTGGCCAGAGGCTCCCACTGCCTCCTCATATTGGGCACAAAGGGAGTCTGGCTCCTCGCTGTGCGTGGCCCTAAGCTGGCATGCTGAGCAGAGACCGAGAGCTTTCACGCCGGAATCAGGAGGCGCCGCCGCCGGAGACGCCTGGGCGTTCAAATGTTCCATTGCGCGCTGAAAAATATGCGCTCAATAATATGCGGCAGCAATAAGCGCTCAATACAATAAATGCTCAATACAATAAGCGGCAGCTATATACGCTTAATACAATATGCGCTCAATAATATGCGGTCAACAATATACGCTTAATACAATATGCGCTCAATAATATGCAGTCAGCAATATACGCTCACTACAATATATGCTCAATAATATGCGGTCAGTAATATACGCTAAATGATATACAATATACGCTCAATAAGAAGCGGTCAGCAAATATGCGCTTAATACGATACAGGCGCCTATCATGGGCGCTCAATACCTTAACAAGGCCGACAAAATGGCGACCTCCACGGCGTGCCGCATACAGGCAACGCCACCGATCCTCGTACCTCGGAGACCAAAAGTAAGAGATGTACGCCTTACCTGATCCTCGGCACTTCCCGGCTGGAACCCGGGCGGTCTCCGGCTGCGGGGGGAGAGGGGAAATACCTTCACCACCGCGCTTGAGGAAATGCACCCGCTGCCTCTAGGTCCACGCCGGGACCGAGGCGCCTCTCAGCCCGACCCAAGCCCTTCTCGCTCGGGGGCTAGGTCCCTGCTGCGATTCGGCCACCGGACCGAGGCCAAAACCTCCGAGGGATCGCGGAAATCACCCCGGGAAACTCAACTGGGGGAGGGACCTGAGGGTATCACCGCAGGAGTGCGGGGCTCGTTGTTCTGTAGAAGCTTAGCAAGTAGAAAGTAGAAAGTCGATTGGAAACACGCTCGGCGAGCGTACAGGCTCTCCAAACTGCTTTGGAGATGGAAATTACTGAAGTGCTTCACTTCCTGTGGGGGTATATGTAACCGTGCTGACGTCAGATCCGTCTCCAACTGCTAGCACGAGCACACTATACCCACTTGTTCTGAGTCCATCTGGCTACACGCTAGGAAAATGACGATTAAAGTCCAATAAGGCTCTTAATTGTGAGGCAGCATAGTACTTAGAAAGGTTGGGCACCCCTAATCCACTCTGTGACTTGGGAAGGTATAGCACATGTCTAGAGACAGGGCGTCGCTTCCATATGAAGTTGAATACCTTCTTCTGCCAGCTAAGGCGTATTGGTGCAGGTATATACACTGGTAATATAAAGAATAGATAGAGAAACTTGGGTAGTACATTCATTTTTATGCTTGAAAACCGTCCTAGCCATGAGAACTTACCTCTATCCCATTTACTGAGGTCTTTATCAATATTTCTCAGAAGGGGGATATAATTAAGCTCATACAGGTCTGTTACATGGGAACCTAAGTAATTCCCAGATATTTAATGCTAGATTTGGCCCATCTGAAGGGGAAAGCCTCTTTAATCGCCTGGACCTCCGAGGAAGGCAAGTTAATGTTAAGCGGGTCCGATTTCTCAGTTTACCTTGAACCCGGATACCTTACTGAAGGACTTTAGCTCGTGCTCAACCCCCTTCAGAGACTTCCTCGGAATTGTGAGTGTAAACATTATATCGTCTGCAAACAATGATAATTTAAAGTTATTAGAACCTAAACTCACACCTTGTATATGGGAAGCCGAATGAATCCTGGCCGCAAATGGTTCAAGGAACAAAGAGTAAAGGGAATAGTGGGCATCCCTGCCGAGTGCCGTTGCCGATATCAAATGTGGTCCCATATCCCCCATTGACTTTAACCCTGGCTTTAGGATTGTCATACAATTTCTGAATCCACTGGAGGAAAAAAAGACCAAAGGACATTTTCCTGAGTGTTTGAAATAGAAACATAAGAACATGCTATACTGGGTCAGACCAAGGGTCCATCAAGCCCAGCAGCCTGTTTCCAACAGTGGCCAATCAAGGCCATAAGAACCTGGCAAGTACCCAAAAACTAAGTCTATTCCATGTTACCATTGCTAGTAATAGCGGTTGTTATTATCTAAGTCAACTTAATTAATAGCAGGTAATGGACTTCTCCTCCAAGAACGTATCCAATCCTTTTTTAAACACACCTATACTAACTGCACTAACCACATCCTCTGGCAACAAATTCCAGAGTTTAATTGTGCGTGGAGTAAAAAAGAACTTTCTCCGATTAGTTTTAAATGTGCCACATGCTAACTTCATGGAGTGCCCCCTAGTCTTTCTATTATCCAAAAGAGTAATAACCAATTCACATCTACCCATTCTAGACGTCTCAAGATTTTAAACACCTCTATCATATCCCCCCTCAGCCGTCTCTTCTCCAAGCTGAAAAGTCCTAATCTCTTTAGTCTTTCCTCATAGGGGAGCTGTTCCATTCCCCTTATTTTGTAGCCCTTCTCTGTACCTTCCCCATCGCAATTATATCTTTTTTGAGATGCGGCAACCAGAATTGTACACAGTATTCAAGGTGCGGTCTCACCATGGAGCAATACAGAGGCATTATGACATTTTCCATATAATTCACCATTCCCTTTCTAATCATTCCCAACATTGTTTGCTTTTTTGACTGCCGCAGCACACTGAACCGATTTCAATGTGTTATCCACTATGACGCCTAGATCTCTTTCTTGGGTTGTAGCGCCTAATATGGAACCTAACATTACGTAACTATAGCATGGGTTATTTTTCCTTTTATGCATCACCTTGCACTTATCCACATTAAATTTCATCTGCCATTTTGATGCCCAATTTTCCAGTCTCACGAGGTCTTCCTGTAATTTATCACAATCTGCTTGTGATTTAACTACTCTGAACAATTTTGATTATCTCACTCGTCGTATTTCTTTCCAGATCATTTACAAATATATTGAAAAGTAAGGGTCCCAATACAGATCCCTGAGGCACTCCACTGCCCACACCCTTCCACTGAGAAATTGTCCATTTAATCCTACTCTCCGTTTCCTTTCTTTTAGCCAGTTTGCAATCCACGAAAGGACATCGCCACCAATCCCATGACCGTTTACTTTTCCTAGAAGCCTCTCATGAGGAATTTTGTCAAACGCCTTCTGAAAATCCAAGTATACTACATCTACTGGTTCACCTTTATCCACGTTTATTAACTCCTTTAAAAAAGTGAAGCAGATTTGTGAGGCAAGACTTGCCTTGGATAAAGCCATGCTGACTTTGTTCCATTAAACCATGTCTTTCTATATGTTCTGGGATTTTGATGTTTAGAACACTTTCCACTATTTTTCCTGGCACTGAAGTCAGGCTAACCGGTCTGTAGTTTCCTAGATCGCCCCTGGGGCCCTGTTTAAATATTGGGGTTACATTAGCTATCCTCCGGTCTTCAGGTACAATGGATGATTTTAATGACAGGTTACAAATTTTTACTAATAGGTCTGAAATTTCATTTTTTAGTTCCTTCAGAACTCTGGGATGTATACCATCCGGTCCAGGTGATTTACTACTCTTCAGTTTGTCAAATCAGGTCTACCACATCTTCTAGGTTCACCGTGATTTGATTCAGTCCATCTGAATCATTGCCCATGAAAACCTTCTCCAGTACGGGTACCTCCCCAACATCCTCTTCAGTAAACACCGAAGCAAAGAAATCATTTAATCTTTCCGCGATGGCCTTATCTTCTCTAAGTGCCCCTTTAACCCCTCGATCATCTAACGGTCCAACTGACTCCCTCACAGGCTTTCTGCTTCGGATGTATTTTTTTAAAGTTTTTACTGTGAGTTTTTGCCTCTACGGCCAACTTCTTTTCAAATTCTCTTTTAGCCTGTCTTATCAATGTCTTACATTTAACTTGCCAACGTTTATGCATTATCCTATTTTCTTCTGTTGGATCCTTCTTCCAATTTTTTGAATGAAGATCTTTTGGCTAAAATAGCTTCTTTCACCTCCCCTTTTAACCATGCCGGTAATCGTTTTGCCTTCTTTCCACCTTTCTTCATTTGTGGAATTCATCTGGACTGTGCTTCTAGAATGGTATTTTTTTTAACAATGACCACGCCTCTTGTACTTTTTTTTTTACTTTTGTAGCTGCTCCTTTCAGTTTTTTTCTAACAATTTTTCTCATCAATTTTTCTCATTTTATCAAAGTTTCCCTTTTGAAAGTTTAGCACGAGAGCCGTGGATTTGCATACTGTTCCTCTTCCAGTCAAATTCAAATTTGATCATATTATGAACACTATTGCCAAGCGGCCCCACCACTGTTACCTCTCACCAAGTCCTGTGCTCCACTGAGAATTAGATCTAAAATTGCTCCCTCTCTCGTCGGTTCCTGAACCAATTGCTCCATAAAGCTATCATTTATTCCATCCAGGAACGTTATCTCTCTAGCGTGTCCCAATGATACATTTACACAGTCAATATTGGGGTAATTTAAGTCTGTTCAATCCCAAAGAATATTCCAATATGGTTAAGTTGAAAGATTTATTGATTCAATATGGCAACTCCACTGTCTTATACAACGAGCATCTTAAAGGCGTGCCCCGACACGGTCCCGTGTTTCGCCTCAGGCTGCATCAGGAGGGCACGCCAACAGGAATTCAAAGCAGGAACTGTAAACAAATGTATATGCATCAGGACAAAATAAATGGACTTATTGCCGAACATTGCAAATAACATGAGTATATAAGGGTACACAACATACCTGACTGAAGAATACATTCACATCTGGCAGGGAGCACGCTTCCCCTAAACACTGACAGGTATTGGAACCCAGCAGAAAGGCGCCAAAACTACAGGTGAACAGGTCACATGGTTCCGGGGAACCAATCTCATTGGTTCCAGTTCCTGGAGCGCACCTAGCAGTCACTCAGACAACCATAACACACTTAGTCTTGATTAGGTGAACAAGAACCACTCTATTTCCCGATTGAGACCTTTAAGGGAGACTGTATCAAGAAGAAATATCCATCTTTGTTCAGTCCGACCTAACTGCTCAGCGTAATTACCACCCCGGGGGGACCGGGGAACTACCTCGAGTACACAGTAAACAAGATCTGAAATGGTGTGTGATTTCTGTAACCAGTGTTCGACAAGGGGTTCATTATCCCGAGTATGGCGGATATTAGAACAATGTTCTATCATTCGGGTTTTTACCATACGGGAGGTTTTTCCCACATATAATAGCGAGCACGGACAAGTGATAGCATATATAACACCAGAAGTAGTTCAGTCAGAATGTGATTTTAAAGGAAAAGGTTTGTGAGTGCCTGGATGGGTAAATGTAGAGACCGATGCCGTGTGACAACACATGGCACAGTGACCACATGGATGATGTCCGGGTGCAGAACCAGGATCTCGGGAGGTAGGCAAGTCCGTATGAATGAGTTTCTCGTAGATTTTTACCTCTCCGATAGGTGAATCGAAGAGGACCAGGTAACAGATTGTTTAAGGACAAAGACTGCCAATGTCTACGGATGATCGTGGTAATTTGATGACTGAGGGTAGAAAAGGGTAATATGCAGTTAACTGCATCTTCAGTACGAGCGTGTGAAAGAAAAAGTAAATCACGGTTTATGAAAAGTGCACGTTTCATAGCATTCTTTACCACCCGCAAGGGGTATCCTCTAGATCAGAGCTTTCCAAGCTTTTCATGATGGTGACACACTTTTTAGACAAACATAATTTCGGGACACAGTAATTCAGTCTACTAGCAAACCGGAGGTTAAAGGTTAAACGAACGAAATGTATTTCGACAATTTATGTATGTTTCCTTAAATATATACATAATAAAATGTTTCACGACACAACCTATCTTGTGAAAACCTTTCATTTATATTAAAAATATATAATATTCCAAGATTAATGTTATTGTTCTAATTTATGAATAACAATAATAAAACAAAGTTATTGTGTTATTCAATTTACCTCTTTAATGAAGCTCTGTTAATGTTCTATGTAATTGCTTTCATTTACCGAAGCACTGTTTCTGTTCAATGTAAACCGAACTGATTTGTAAACCATTACAAGAATTTCGGTATATAAAACTGTTAAATAAATAAATAAAATATATATGAGCTTGATGGGATGAACACAGATTTTGAATATTTGGTGTTAATAAGAAAGCCCAAAGGGTCTTCTGCATAATTTTAAAAAGCTGGCCAGTTTCACACTATATAATTATTTGATAGCCTCATTCAACTAATTCTATTTGGCTATGAGAGTGAAGTCTGGAATTTATAGGAAGGGACAGAATGTCAATACAAATCCTGCATCTTCAGTTCTCTAACTCTGTGCATCCACTGAAATTCCCCCAAACAAAGGAGCTTGGATGTTTCCCTTACAGCTCATCATAGTAAAAGATATTTTCAAATGCTGGTGTCACCTCACAGTAACAGCAGCACAAACACCTTCCTCTGCCAGGCACATTGTGAACTAAAATAAAACCTCGCAAAAAAGACACTCAAATCTATACTGCAATCCCATTGTAACATAACAGTAATAACACCAAGGACTCAAACAACAATACCCCTACCTGTGAAAACGCAAAGGTAAATATTACACTGGGTCCTAGAATACCAATACACCACCTACTGAGGAAACAAAACAAACCCGATTGCTATAGATCCCTATGCTAGCAGAATCTCTCATCATGGTCACACACACACAAAGCAGAGACAGACCCTCACCAAATACAGAATACAAAATAAAGGAGCACAAATTAAACAAAAACTGAAATGGAAACCCCAAGAAGCCAGATTCTGTGTATTAACAATGGAAAAACAGAACCACCATTCCTCATAAAACAAATAAAATCAAAAAACATAAAGCATCAGTTATAATAGTAAAACCATACTAATAAAAGAATATTTTAAAACTACTGATAAATAGAATTTATATTAATTAAAATCATATACATTTTTTACAATTTCCCAAACACCAATAAAAGAATTCAAAACAGCACATATATCAAATAACACCCAATAATTAAAACTAATAAGGATTTTAAAAAGCCCCTGCTGTCCATACGTGGGAGCTCTTGATTTCCAGTCACCCTGATATTGTCCAGGATTAGGATGTTATCCTCTCTCACACAGACTCACATGTCCATTCTCTCTCACACATACACTGTCACATACATACACATTCATGCTCTTATACCCACCATAACCTCTCGCTCTCACAGAAACTGACACACTCTCAGGCTCTAAGACACTCTCTCCCCCTCCACACACAAACTCTTACTCCCCTGGATTTTCTCATACACACTCGCTCTGGCTCCCTCACATACACACACACCCAGGCAAGTTCCCAATCATTCTCACACACTGAAACTGACCCCCAGGCAGGCTCCCATTCATTTTCACACCACTCCCTCACCATCCCCCAGGCATGCACACATTCATTCTCACACACACACACACACACATACACCACACAGAGGCTGGCATCTATTCTCACACATACAAACCCCAGGAAGACACCCATACATTCTCATGCACTGACACACCCTCAGGCAGGCACCCATGCATTCATACACATACACCCCCAGGCAGACTCCCATTCATACACATGCACACACTAAAGGCAGACCCCCTCTCTTTCTTTTGCCAGCAACCTCGGAGCCTCTCTCATTCCTCTGCTGCCACTGTCACTGCTGCCACATGGCTATTTGGGAGGCGCTGATTGCTGCTATTGGCACTGAAGCCCATTCTGCTGCCTCCTCTGTGCAGGCCCCGTGGGCTTCCACTTCCTCCATGTTGATCTCGTAGATTGTGAGATCCGCATGGAGAAAGTGCTACTCTTGCACATTACCAAAGATTACATGTGCCAATCAGTAAAAAGTAATTTGTTTGGTTTTTTTTTACCTTTGCTGTCTGATCTTAGTTTTCTAATCGGTTGGTCACAGGCTTTTTTTGTTGCACCTCCCCTTTCTTATTTTTTTGCCAATTCCTTTCATATTGTCTTTTTTTTCTATTTCTTTTCTCTCCATCTATCTTCTTCCCTCATACATTCAGTCAGGTTCTCATTCTCACATGCTTTCTCTCTCACACACACACACACAGGCTCTCACATGCTCTCTCTCATACCATCATTCATACAGTCTCTCTCTTGCACATGCTGTCTGACACTCACACACCCAGGCTCTCTCACTCCCACATGCTGTCTTGCTCAAGCACAGGCTCTCACTCCCACATGCTGTCTTGCTCAAGCACAGGCTCTCACTGTCACATGCTGTCTTGCTCAAGCACAGGCTCTCACTGTCACATGCTGTCTTGCTCACACACACACACACACACAGGCTCTCACATGCTGTCTCTGCAAACACTCAGGTCCTCACTCCCACACCCAATCTCTCAACTCACCTCATACACAACTCATCGGGCCCTCAGCTTCTCTCTTACCTCTGGGCCTCCTCTTCACAGGTTGCTGCAGGATGGGCTCTGCAGCGGCCCTGATCTTCTCCGGCCGATCGCGGTGACTCTGATCTTCTCGGGCCGATTCACGGTGGAGACCCTGCTACCGGGCCTCCTCCTCTTCTCGCCCGCTGCAACAACGCTCCTCCTCTTCTGCACGTGGCTGATGCTCCACCTCCTTCCTGCCCGTACGGCTCCGGCAACATTTTTCTTCCGGGGCCGCGCGGGCAGGAAGGAGGCGGAGCACCTGCTCTTCCTGCTTTCTGCCCGCGCGGCTCCGGCAACATTTTCCTTCCGGGGCCGCGTGGGCAGGAAGGAGGAGGAGCACCTGCACGTTTCGATGTGACCTTTTTCTTCTTCGGGCTGTGGCGAGGTGAGCTCTACCACGGTCCTACCGATCTTCCTGCTGTGTGTCTCTGGCACACAGCACAGCGATATTTCACTGCTCAGCCGCCAGTGGGATGAGCTCCACCGGCGGCTGCATTGGCTCCCACTTGCCGGTGTGTCACGTGCACCAGGCTTGCGAGACACACCGGCACACTGCAGGCGACACACTAAAATGTCGCGACACACACTTTGGAAAGCTCTGCTCTAGATACAAATCTGGATGTCATTATACTAGCTTGTTCTATAAAATCACCCCTAGTGGAACATAGCCTACGTAGCCTAAGAAATTGTCCAGTGGGAATGTTCCTCCTAAGGGTTCGAGGGTGACAGCTTTGGAAAGATAGCAGCGTATTTCTGTCAGTCTCTTTACGGTAGATGGTGGTCGAAAAACGGCCGTCATCTACCGAAATGAGAATGTCCAAGAATGCTATCCAAGACATATGTATGCAAAAATTAAACTGAAGGTTTGGGTCACATGCATTAAGCCAGTCTAAAAACATAAAAAATTGTATATCCGTCCCTTTCCAAATCAGAAAAATATCATCAATATATCTCAGCCATGACAAAATGAATTGGAACCATAAAGAGGGATATACAAAGGACTCTTCAAATTCAGCAACAAAGAGACAGGCCAAACTTGGTGCCATTTTGGCACCCATTGCCGTCCCCTTTATTTGAAGGTAAAATGTGTCATGGAAACGAAAAAAAAATTTTGTGAGAGCCAGCCGGGCTAATGTAACTAACGTTACATTAGCCAGCCGGGTTAATGTAACGTCTGACCTAATTGCTCAGCGTAATTACCACCCCCCGGGGTGGTAATTACGCTGAGCAGTTAGGTCAGACTGAACAAAGATGGATATTTCTTCTTGATACAGTCTCCCCTAAAGGTCTCAATCGGGAAATAGAGTGGTTCCTGTTCACCTAATCAAGACTAAGTGTGTTATGGTTGTCTGAGTGACTGCTAGGTGCGCTCCTGGAACGGGAACCAAAGGGATTGGTTCCCCGGAACCATGTGACCTGTTCACCTGTAGTTTTGGCGCCTTTCTGCTGGGTTCAAATACCTGTCAGTGTTTAGGGGAAGTGCGCTCCCTGCCAGATGTGAATGTATTCTTCAGTCAGGTATGTTGTGTACCCTTATATACTCATGTTATTTGCAATGTTCGGCAATAAGTCCATTTATTTTGTCCTGATGCATATACATTTGTTTACAGTTCCTGCTTTGAATTCCTGTTGGCGTGCCCTCCTGATGCAGCCCGAGGCGAAACACGGGACCGTGTCGGGGACGCCTTTAAGATTCTCGTTGTATAAGACAGTGGAGTTGCCATATTGAATCAATAAATCTTTCAACTTAACCATATTGGAATATTCTTTGGGATTGTACATTCTTTCTGCACTTTGTGTTTGATGACATTATCTTAAGTGCAGCAGTGCTCTGTTGTGTTTTCGGTAATTTAAGTCTCCCATTATTACCGCACTACCAATTTGGTTAGCTTCCCTAATTTCTCTTAGCATTTCACTGTCAGTCTCACAATCTTGACCAGGTGGACAGTAGTATACTCCTATCACTATAGTCTTCCTGACACACAAAGGATTTCTACCCATAAATATTCAATTTTGCATTTTGTCTCATGCAGGATGTTTATCCTGTTGGACTCTATGCCATCCCAGACATAAAGCGCAACACCGCCTCCCGGGTGCTCCTCTGTCATTGTGATATAATTTGTACCCCGGTATAGCACTGTCCCATTGGTTGTCCTCCTTCCACCATGTCTCTGAGATGCCAATTAAGTCTATGTCATCATTCATTGCTATACATTCTAATTCTCCCATCTTACTTAGACTTCTGGCATTAGCATACAAACATTTCAAAGTTTGTTTTTTGTTTGTATTTTCATTCTGCTTTTTAATTGATAGGGATAAGTTAGAATTTTTAGCTCAGGTGAGTTTTTAGTTACAGGCACTTAGACTAGTTTTCTTATTATTGGAACCTCACTGTCGGGATGCCCTAATTCTAATGCATCATTAGTATCCTTTGAAGATACCTCTCTCTGAACCACGCGCTGCTGAGCGACTGTCGGCTTTCCCCTTTGTTCTAGTTTAAAAGCTGTTCTATTTCCTTTTTAAAGGTTAGTGCCAGCAGTCTGGTTCCACCCTGGTTAAGGTGGAGCCTATCCCTTCGGAAGAGACTCCCCCTTCCCCAAAAGGTTCCCCAGTTCCTAACAAAAGGCCAATGGACTAGATCAAACGCCTTTTCAGCATCAATGGAGAGCAGTGCTGCACACAGTTGCTTTTTATGGACTCACCAAATCAAATTAGTAATCTTCCTAACACTGTCAGCTGCCATACACTGTGGGACAAATCCTACATGGTCAGAACGTACTAGATTTGGCAGATATCGATTAAGCCTCAGAGCTAACACTCTGGCCAACATATTCAGATCTAGATTTATAAGAGAAATGGGTCTATAAGAGCCACATTGTGTTGGGTCTCTTCCTGGTTTCGCAATAATCTATATCCCTGCTAAATTCGAGCACCCCGATATACTGCCATTTTCACGCAAGCTACTGAAAAAAATCCACTAGGGATCTGCTAGCACAATGGATTATTTCTTATAATAGTCACTAGAAAGGCCATCCAGACCCGGTGATTTGCCCGGTTTAAGAGATGCAATCACCTGCACTACTTCATGCACTATTATTGGTTGTGTATCAGTTAACGTGCAGAGCGTCATCCCTTGCAAATAATCACCAATTGCATCTGCATCAATAGTTGCATCTGCACTATAGGGATTTTGATAGAAGTTAGTGAAGGTGTCTCAAATCTCAGCCGCACCCGTGTGTATGGTTCTCTTAGTGTCTGATTTTGACGGGCTAACAATCTACCTGACTTATCACCTCCTTCGTAAAATGCTTGTTTAGTGGACTCAAGAGCGTGGAGTACCTGTTGATCATCTATCATGCGGAGGTCGGATTTGGCCACTAATAGCTTGTGGTTTGTTTTAGGCGATTGAGTCTTCATATGCTGCTTAGTCAGTTGGCTTATTGTTTCACAATGTCTTGGCTTCTAGCTCTTTTATTAGCAGCTGCTTTAGAGATAAGGTGCCCCCGGATAACTGCTTTAAAGCAATCCCACAGGGTCCCCGCCTGAGTAACAACATTGGAATTTAACTGGAAGTGAGGGAGCTTCTAGGAACCATACAAATTTATCATCTTGCAGCAAGGATTCGTTCAGCCTCCAAAGTTGGGCGCCTCTGTCGCCTATAACGACATTTAAAGCCAAATGCACAGGGGCATGGTCAGACCATGTAATAATATCTATCATAACTGAAGCAACTTTGTCCATTAAAGTTTTATCTACTAAAAAGAAAGTCTATTCTAGTGTAACTATCATGAGGGGCTGAGTAGAAGGTATAAGACCTTGAGGATGGATAGCGGTGCCTCCATGCATCCATCAGGTTCCAGTGTTCTAAAAGGGTATTAAGAGCCTCCCTGGCTTTTTGATGAGCCAATGCCGTGGATTTTGAGATGCCCAGGGAAGGGCTGGGTGCTAAATTAAAGTCCCCTCCTATAATAAGAAAGCCTTCTGTATGTGCCTCTAGCACATCACTTTCTGCAAAAAGATGTCTTGGTTAGGAGCATATAAGGAACGCAAAGTATATAATTGACCCCCTAATAAGGACCTTAAGCAATACATACCTCCTGCCTGGATCTATAACTTGCATTTGCAGCTCTAACATTAGATCTGCTGAAATAAGTATGCCCATACCGGTATATTTATGATCCTTCCCCACAGAGGCCAAAAATGAGTGTGTGTGTGTGGGGGGAAAGGGGGGGGGGGAATTCTTTGAAATTTACCAATTGCTTATGCCTCTTACGGACATTGGTCTCCTGCAAAAAGGCAATGCAAATTGTTTGTGCTACCAGCTCCCTATGTAGCCAAAGCATTTCTTATAGGTATTAAGCACTTACATTAAGAGACATTAAGTTAATTATGACTAAAGTAAAAACATTTAGGTGTTAAGAGGTTATGTGTGAAAGCAATGCCAGTAACTGACCAACAAAATATACCCTGTTGTAACTGGGAAAGCATGATAGCTAAGGCCGATGACTTAGATATGACCACATAGTATAAGTAAAAAGGACTCCCCAATTTCCCCCATAATTCCCTGATTCAAGATTCACTCTCTTCCCCTCGTGAATCCTGAGCCTTGGAGGGCATGCCCAGGCAACGAAATGAACCCCCATTGTGCCCCCACCCCCACATATTATTATAAAGTGTCTCTTCTGATAAACATGAAAATATAAGACCATCCTCGAACTATAATGCAATCATGATCAAAACTGCCTGACCCATTAGAAAAGGACCAGTAGAATAGCACTCCACATGATAAGCGTTAATAGCAGTGAGTCCAACTGCTCAAACTTCCAGATGTCATAAAATTAGTGTTCTCTTCATTAACTGCTGATAGCCTCGTGACTATGGGATCCCTTCATCCCTGATCTTCCAACGCGGCCTCAGGCTTCCCAAAATGGCGGAGCCGCCCTCTTCCAGATCCTACACATTGCCATTTTGGGGTTGGGTCATTGAAAGTTGGTACCGAAGGAGCAGGTGGAAGGGTGAATGATACTTCCATTCCTGCTTCCTGAAAGGCCTCTGCTGCTTCAGACAGCGTTTTAATCCATGAGTGATTCCTTTATGCTGAAACACTAAAGCAAAATGGAATGGCCAATGGTACCTGATTTCTTTTCGGCGAAGGGCAATTGTTACCTCTCGGAATTCAGCATACTTCTTCAGAGTGCTCAGAGCAAGGTCATTATAAATAGAAATGTCTATATCTCTCCACTGCCAGGAAGCCTTTGTGCAAGCTACTCTTATTATTTCTTCTTTCATGGCGTAGCTGTGAAAATTAATTATGTCGCGGGGCTGATTGTCGTGTCAGGGCCCTAGTGCCCTGTGTGCTCTCTCAATCTTAATTTGTGACTCTACTCTTGGCGATTCATCTGATGTTCCCTCTTTGTGTTGTAGCAAGGTGCGGCTTATTTCCATGGCGACAGATGCACAACCTAGGTAGAGATCAGTCTCTGGCACACCTTTTATGCGAATATTGGCCCACCTAGAGCGATTTTCAAGATCCTCTACCTTATCAGCCAATATTGTCATCTCGGGGCGTAGGGCACTGTTGTGCGTTGAAAGGGCTGTGATCATGGGGCCGTGGTTTTCTAGTCGGGAGTCCATATCATCTACACGATGCCCCATCACCACCAAGTCTTCCTTCAAATCCTCTATGGATGCTAGTAATTCAGATTTAGTTGTTGAGTTTTATATACCGTCATTCGGTAAAGCCATCATAACTGTTTACAAAATTTAAATTGTAACTCTCTTAACAACTGTGGAAAAAGTATAACAATGTGCATCTTAAACAGAGGTTAAACATTTCAAGTCCAGAAAGTATTATGTGGGAGGAGGAGGGATTGTTTGTTCTGGTTGGAGAGAAGTTATTTTGAGGTTTTTGGATGAAAGTTCGATTGGGAGTTAGGATGTTCAGAAGTATGAAGGTCAGTGTAGAATTTGCAAAACAGCAATGTTTTTAGGTCTTTTTTTAATTCCTCTTATTTTTTTAGGTCTTTTATGATTCCTCATGTCAGCCCTAAGCTCCAGGAATCATTCTCTTAGCTCTATTCATGTCGGGAAGTCTGGGGCTTCGCTGCTTGCACTTGGTTCCAAGGCAAGTAGTAAAGTGGGGCCTGCCATTTCTGCACCACCTTGGTCTCCCACGTTCTCCAGAGCCTGCTCGCCATCTTCTACAGGCAAGTTCTCTGCCAGTTTGGCAAAGGAGAATTGTTTCAAGTCTAGTGTTCTCTTTCGAGTGCACATGCTTGTTCCTTAGTCCAAAAATACTTTGGTGGGGGATTGTTAGTTCGAGGACAGACAATTGTAAAGCTTAAATTTTCAGAGGTGTGGACAGAGCTTTAGATTCAAGCAGCCATCTCGCAGCGCGGCAGAAGAGCGACCCCCTCCTTGAGGCTGATTTCTATGGGCATTTTCTTCAACTTGTGGCAAATATTCCTTAGTTATTACTGGCATTGTGGCCACAAGAATTTTAAGAACTTGAGAAATATCATTCTCAAAAAGATCTACAGGAGAAATCTATTTTATAATAGGAAAATTTAGAATCCTTAAATTGAGACGTCTCATCCTAAGAAATTTTCTCAAGTTTCTTAGGATGTATCTGTTCAGAATGAACCAAGGCTTGCTGAACTTTCTCATTCGAGACTACCCAAGTGCCCATAGCCTCAAACTTAGTTCCATGAGAAGAAATTAAGTTAGTGTGGCCAAAACTCAATGATTAGTATCCAAAGTAGCTTTAGTTAGAAAGGAAATAGAAGCTTTAAGAGACACTAAAGCATTCCAATGTGATCTTAGGTGGTTTGTCAAGCCCAAATTCTATAGCCGGAACGTTCAACACCGCACCACCACCGAATGAGGCCGATGCTGAAAGAGCAGCCACTCCAATAATCCCTAAAACAGGGCACTTATCTCCAGCAGTATTCAAAGCCACCATCACAGCAGATGAAACAAAGCTCCCAGCTTCCTCCACTGCCGCTCATTCCAAACTCAGCACTCCCTGACTCACTTCGAAAGAGGCCGGTCCAAAAGTACCAGCAAACTTTTGGGGGAAATGGTGCGATTGGCACACCAGGGCTAAGGGAGATATCTTCAGCCAACGGGGGCGGTGTTTGTTCAGTGTCAACCCCCACAGCAGCTATTGCTCCCGGGCTTATTGCTGGCGTTGCTGCAAAAAAAAAAAAAAAAAAAAAATACTTTGATCCGGGGTTGGAGTAAGTCTGACGAGGGAGAACTACGTAGTAGTGTTCTCCCTCAGCTTAGCTTTCCACTTTGTATGAGGCATAGTAAAGGAAAATTGAGACCCACACAGCAGGTAATCAGAGAGGGAAGGCTCTCACAGCATTTCTCAATCCGTGGTCATCTTGCTCTAAAGGAAATATTTTATTTGTTCCATCCAATTATCTCACTGTCACTGATATTAGCTTTGATTTAAAAAATTAATTCTGCATAGTGAAAATTTTTTCTAGCTACACTACTGCAGCTATACACAAGCATATATGCAGTATGAACGCATGCTACTATATTTCAGCTCAGTGCTTTTGTATCAATGGAGAACTTGTTCCACTGAAGATGTTTAATTGCTAATAGTACATAAGCAAACGTACCGACTGTGCTATCAGAAAATCCTTTCCAGGGTAGTAAACACATGAGAGCAATGCTTAGAGTGCACAGAAGACAAATGAAAAAAAAAACCCCCAAAAAACTGAACGGGTAACATTGTAAGAGGCTGAACAAGATTTAATAAAAGCCGAAATACAGATGATCCCTAGTTGGAAAGACATAAAGGGAAAACGAATCTACTGAGGCTTAACGCAATGCAACAGAACACAAACTAGGCAGACCTACCAGACTGGCATCACAGTCCTTATCTGCCTTACGGAAAGTCAAGTGATAGACATACGGTAGTAGGATAAAAAGGAGAGCAAAAACAGACTATGTACGGCGTTATATTATTCAAACCACATCATGCAATATCTAACATGCATGTCCCGTTCCATCCAACATTTATGCGAGTCAAATTATTAGGCTGTAGTAAAGCAGTCATAAAAGCACAAGCAAAAAAATCTAATTATCCCGGAGGCCGATCACCACAACTTCTCAAAGAAAGGAGTCTCAATCTTCGCCACTCCGAAAGCACATCCGACTCCTGTAGCGCAAATCAGGAAAGGCATTTTACGAGCTAGCAGAGCTGGACGTCTCCTCTGTGCTTGTAGCGCAGAAAAACCGCATTCCGCCCAGGCCGAGCTCGGGCCTATCAAGGTACTGCAGCAGCGGGGAAAGGGTAACTTTAGTACCGCACAGCCACTTTCTTATCTACTTAAGGAATTTAAACATATAATATACATATGCATCTATCGATCCCACCTGAATAAGGAGGCGCGTCACTGTGCACGTCCCACTTGTTTCTTCAACTTGGTAATCTGGGCTCGGGCCGGGCGAGAGAGCAGCAGCTCCAGAGGGGCGGTCAATGCAAGTATCCGGCAACGGCGTCAGGTACTCGCAAGCTCCCAGTACCATGCACAAAAACAGAACTAAGATGGAAACTGGATGGCGGCAGCTGCGCCTCTCTCGCCACCCAAACACACAGCGAACAAGACTAGACGACTCCCACAAATACTGGCAATGAAGGAGGCGACGGTTTCCCTTCCGAACTGTCGGACACTCTGGAATGGAACGTTCAGATACCGAGAGAGACGCAGGCACGCGAGGCCCCCTCACAGTCCGATCGCACGCGCGCACAGCGCCGCCAACCGACTGGCGCCAAAAGTGAAAGGAAACTGGATCCCGAAGAAGGGAGCCTCGCTGTCCAAACCTAGTCGCCACGAATTAAGTTTATCTAACAAAAGGCATCATTTAATTGGTAGGCAGAGCCGTAGCCAGGCCATTTGACGCATATGACGAGTGAAAAAGTGCACCCTCATTCTAAATACAATAGCAGAGTTGGAAGACTGGTAAACGGAGGGGGCTTTAATTTTCATTTTGACCCAGCAATTTCCTCGTGCTCTTTTGGACTTCCAGTTCATTCAGAATCAGTAGAGAGATCGTGGCACCATGAGCCTTCGTTCACAACTACCAGGGATCTTTATATTTTTTCTTCAGAACCCTGTAATCATAGGCTCCCAAATCCAACCACTAGATGTCACTGTTAGGTAATGACAGCAAAATAATGTGCGGCAAACAAACTGGACAATACCACTTTAACCAGAACACTAATATTTTAATGTGTGCACACGACAATAGTGCACAAAACTTAAATTGTAGAGTTCAAGGTAAGTAATCAAACGGAGCCCCGACACGGCCGTGTTTCGCGTCAGGGGGACCAATTCCAAACATTCTTAGAGGGGATGAGTCTGCAGCTCAAATTGTGGCGAAACCATGATTATCTTAATAAAGCTTTAAAGCGCAGAGTCCCGACCGGACTCTCTTACATGTGAGACGGTAAGGAGGAAGGGTTTATCTGCCCCAGGGACATCGCAAAAAACAGCAATCAACTTCTGGGGTCGGACCCGAAGGTCTCAAATGCTCAAGCTTCTGCAACGTATATGTGTGGGTTATGAACGGGCAGTCAAAACGATATTAATGCGCTTAAACCCGGCATTTTAAGAACCTACAGCGATGGAAGGTGTATTCACGATGTCCCAGGATGGTAATGACCATGAGGCCTTGGTCGCTGGGGACTGTGAACACTGTCGCCACAACATCCTCAGTCCCAGCCAACCCAGGGAGCAGATGAATCAACGCAGGAATCAACGCAGAGCTCTTCTGCAGGGCTGTGTACAGCACTACCGCCTGGGCCACCCCGGACTTTGTTTATTTAAAACATAGCATTATTATTACTTTTAAACTGAAGTGTGAACTGAGTCCCAAACATGTTGGTCTGAATGATGTGAATTTTAACCTCTATTAGAGCTGACCATTAACCTCTACAGCTGATTAGTAATTTCCATCTTGTTTATTTATATTTAAAACTGTGTTACTTGCTTCCTCAGATATTCAAAGCAACTCATTCATCAATACATAAATAATACATAAAATTACTGATAATAAATCCGCCCAACCCATACAACTAAAAACCTACTCACCCCACCCGTTAAGCAATAATAGTTGAAAGTGTGTCTGCCTTTGAGCCATAATATCAACCAGAGACCCTCAACAAATATATAAATGACATAAATTAAAAATATAGTCAAAAACAGAACCAAAAGCCTCAAAAGCCAGACTCTGCATGCCACGCAACACCAGAAAATAGAAACAAATACATTTCCTCCAGTATTGTGCAAATAAAAATATCATAAGCTGCAAATTCCCAAAGTTGATATATTCCATTTACTAAACTGAATTTTTTTTTTGCTTTTTGTTCTCTCTCGCTCATCTGCTTAATCATATATACACACATGCTTGTTTACTCTCTCTCTCTCCACAACCTGCTCAATCATACACTCACACACTCATATGCTTTCTCTTTCACATGCTCAGTGACACACACACATTCATATACTTTCACACATGCTTAATCATACACACACATATGTACACACCCTCTTTCACTTGTTTCCCCTTTCTGGAAGCACAGGGAGCGGCAACAGCCAACCCACCAGACTCTTCCTCTTCTAGTCTCCAGGTATGCTGTTCCTGCTCCTGATTTTGTGGAGGGAGAAATTTATGCTTCTTGCAGCCCCGCTGCTCCTCACTTCTGGGGCATGAGAGTGGGGAGGAGGATACTGATACTTGTTGTGGCCCTAGGGGCTACAATGTTCCTCACTGTGGGGGTGGGAGGGAGGAGGAGGTCAATCCTTGTTGCGGCCTTGTGGGCTGTACTGCTCCTCTCTATTGGGGCAGGAGTGGTGCGAAGAAGGAGGCCAGTGCTTGCCATGATAGACACTATCCATCAAGGGGCACTATGGCCGAGGCCATATCAGCCACAAGCTAGATACAGCTCTGGCCCCTAAGCAAAAATTTTGGAAAGAGCCCCCTCGCTGTGGATCCTCAAGGAGGGGGGTCATCAGTATTACAAGTAGATTTTCTTATAAGTACTGTATTGATCCTTAGTACCACTCCCCTCACAAAAAAATGTTTAATGACCTTTAACAGAAAAATCTTAGTATTTCAATTGCTAAATAACTAAAATATTAGTTCCATCAACTGATAGTCATTAGAACATACATAAGAACATAAAATCTACCATACTGGTTCAGTCTAGGGATCAATCAAGCCAGTATCCAGTTTCCAGTACCCAGTACCTAGAAGGATCCCAAATAGTAAATAAATTCTATGCTGCTTACACCCAGGGATAAGCAGTGAGTTTCCTCAAGTCTACATGATTAATATCAGTTTATGGACTTTTCCACCAGGAACTTATCCAAACATGGTTTCAAACCCAGCTATTTTAACTGTCTTTACCACATCCTCAGACAATTAAGTCCAGAGCTTAATTGTGTTTTGAATGAAAAAGTATTTTCTCTGATTTGTTTTAAATAACTTCATGGAATGTTCCCTAGTCTTTTTATTTTTTGAAAGAGTAAACAAATATTTTGTATTTACCCATTCCACTCCACTCATCATTTTATAGAACTCTATCTCCCTTCCGACGTCTCTTCTCCAAGCTGAAAAGCCTTAACAAATACCTCTCTCTCCTTGCCAGTCTCCCAAGCACCAGTGTCCCCTCTGCTGTACTTTCTCTTTCCCCTGCCCATAGTGCCTGTTAGAAGCGGTACTGCACCGTCTTAGAAAATTATATAGTGAACACAAAGAGTTGGTGAAACAATTTCTGCTCTTTATTTTACGAACTTGCATGTACAGGTGTCATAAGCAGACCCACCCACAAAGCAAAAATAACTTACTATTGTACATTCGCTTATCCTTTTACTCCTCCCCATCTCAGGATACTCAGCCTATCCAATGCCTTCATTTCAGTGTTACCCCTTTCTCAGGCATTTTCTCATGTATCTCAAACTTTGTTTTTCTTTATTTTGCTTAACCAATGTAGTTTAATGCCATGTTTCAACTTTCAAAGTTAACTTATTGTTTTCATATTTGCCTACACGCTGTTCTTAAATGGCTATTTATTTATTTATTTTTGTTAGTTTTAATGCTATGAGAAAGTCTTATTTCTCTTGTTAGTTTCTAATGCTATGAGAAAGTCTTTGTTAAAATCAGTTACAGAAAGGAATGTGGGAGTTTCATCCTTCCACATTCTTTTCCTATATGTGTCAGCCTTAGCACAAAGTATTATGCTGTGCAGGTTGTGTTTCTCAGCAAGAAGGGGGAAGGAGGGGTGGGGGGAGAGAAGGGGGGACTGGTTAGGGTTTAGCAACTCAGCCTGCTACAGCTAGAAATTTCTAAACATCTTTAAGGAATATAATTCTACTTCTATATTGTATTTACCATCTGTAATAGCAACACTAGTGAGCCCTAGCTCACAGTTTCTCCCTCTTTCTTTATCAACTTGTTGCTATTACATTCACAGTTTTTCAAAAGTTGCTTCTAAGGTCTCAAGCATTTGCTGAGCCTTCTGTATTTCTACTTCCTCAGTGTTATCTAGCAATCGCATTGCCTCAACATATGGAGGAGGTCCTAGGGGTATTTTCTTAGTAATTGCGGTTTCTATTAATCTTTGCACCAATTCTCGCACACATGGGATAATGCAACATCCTAATGCCACTAAAACTCCTATAACTACTATGAAGGAGGTGAATACTGACACAAATAAGTTTTTCCATTTTCCAAACCATGCTTCCAACCAATGCATGAATGATGTATCAACCCCAGAGTTTTCTGCCAGTTCATCTGCTAGGGTAGTGAGACCCTGTAAAGCTCGTGTAATTGTGCCATCTGGGCCAGTGTTATTGGGTATATAAGTGCAGCATTCTCCTCCTAACATTACACATACTCCACCTTTTTCAGCTAACATCATATCTAAAGCCATTCTATTTTCCCAGGCCATCCTACTAGTGGCATCTAATTGTTCTGCAATTCCTTTTATTGCCTCCTGTGTGTAATTAATACATCTCTTGGCACTCCTATCGAGTCTAAATATACCCTTTCATCAAAGGATGTCCCTAAACTACCCCTTTTTATTCTTTTGTACTCTTTATTTTCTTTTTTTTTAAATGCCAGGGTAAATGGAATTAAATGCCAGGGTAAATGGAATTGCCAATTGTACTACTGCACAAGTGCCAGTCCAATTAGTGGGCAGTGTAGGTTGTATCACTCTTCCTCTGCAGTACCACCATAAGTCTGCTCTAGCTACTCACAAATTAGAGTAGTTTCTGACCTCCACCAGTCCTGTCACATTCCATGTTGCAGTACAGGTATCCAATTTTCCTACTTGTTGATTGAATCCTCACCCCCGCCGTGAGAGGCAGGCAGTGTGGTTCCAAGTACTTGGGGAGAATACTGGAGGTACCTGCTGCTCTTTATGTGGCTTCAGGACTGGGAATTGTAGAGCCAGAGACTTACAGGTGGCGTTGTTCCAAGCCATTTCATCTTGATATAATGCCAGGATGCATTTCAGTCCTTCTGGGTTGTTGTTCCAACCAAAAGGAAATGGCACTATCTGTGCTGTAAGTTTCCCAGAAGCTCTTATTCAGGGATTTCACAGTTTATTCTATCCATTCTACCCAGGCATTTACTTCCCCATATCCTGTTTCTACTTCAGTGGTCTGGCTTAGGTCCTTTATAGTTATTACTTTCACTACCTTGGGATCATTTAATGGGTGTCTAAATGGTTGAATCTCAGGCATTATTGTGGGTCTAGTATCAAAGTTTGGGGTTTCTTCAATCAATATCTGAAAGCAGCAGGCTAATGGGTCCTTCCCATTTACTGCTATACCCATCCCAAACTTTTTAGTGTGTAGTTCCCCTCTTTTTGTTTTGGCCTTGGTGACTGCCAAATAAATTTGATTACATTTCTTGTCACAACATTGTGGATCAATTGTGCCTTTAACTATAGAAATTAACTGTCTCAATTCTCTGTCTCTGTATTCAGCTGACGATACTAGAGATAAGACGATCGATCACACGATTCACAACGATCGATTTCGGCTGGGAGGGGGAGGGAATCGGATCGTCGCAGTTTGGGTTTTTTTAATATCGTGTAAATCGTGTAAATTGAAAACCGGCACACTAAAACAACCCTAAAACCCACCCCGACCCTTTAAAATAAATCTCCCACCCTCCCGAACCCCCCCAAAATGCCTTAAATTACCTGGGGTCCAGAGGAAGGGTCCCGCTGTGATCCTTTACTCTCGGACCTCCGGTGCGTTGTAGAAATGGCACCTGCGCTACCTTTGCCTTGTCATATGACAGGTCAAAGGTAGCGCCGGCACCATTTTGGTTTTTGTCCCCCGACGTCAGGAGCGTAGGAGATCGCTGCTGGACCCCCAGGGACTTTTGGCCAGCTTGGGGGGCCTCCTGACCCCCACAAGACTTGCCAAAAGTCCAGCGGGGGTCCGGAACGACCTCCTGCAGTCGAATCGTGTTGCCGTACGGCCGGCGCCATTTTGCGCAAAATGGCGCCAGCCTTGCCGTGTGCGCGTGGCCTTCGGGGTCTCCTGCCTTGCCGTGTGTGCGTGGCCTTTGGGGGTCTCCTGCCTTGCCGTGTGTGCGTGTGGCCTTCGGGGTCTCCTGCCTTGCCATAAGGTTCTGTTGACCCTGCCTGGACTTTGACTCTGTTGCCTGCCGCCTGCCTTGACCCTGTAAATTTGTACATAATTCTTATCCTGTAAGCACCCTCTCCTGCTTTTGCCCTTCTTTCCAGTTAGAATTTGTTTAACCTATCTTTTCTCTAACAGCCTAGTTCCTCGTTCCCTGTTATAATGTAACTTTTGCTTTCTCTGTTAACTGGTTCCCCCTAGTTTATTGTAAACCGGTACGATAAGACCTGGTCTTGAGCATCGGTATATTAAAAAGAATTTAAATAAATAAATAAATAGTTTAGTGCTCTCTATTTTACGTTGATGTGTCATATTTAGTTTATATTTTATTCAGATTTAAATTTAGTTGCATTTCCTAAATTAGTTATTAGGTTACAGTCAAAAATATCAAAGAATAAAGAAGCTACACAACTTCTCTCTACCTCAATTGACAAAAAAAAAGAAGAAAACATACATCTGTGAGAGTATGGCTCCCTGTGCCCATTCTTTCAAAAAACTTTAAAGTTAACTGCAAGTTACTAGAATCTCACAATAGCTCAGGCAAAAGAACAATCCACTCTAAAGCACTACGAGTAACTCCCCCCTTCCTCCAAAAAAAAAAAAAAGAGAAATAAAGTACATATCAACTTCAATGCCACTCTTATCAGAAGCCGAAGTGCTGTCAAGCATATATGGCTACAGTTTTAAAAAAAAAAAACACACACACCATGTGCAATTGGCAAAAAAAAAAAAAATAAAATTCTGATAGTACTGATAAAAATACATACATCAAGAGAAGGTGTAAACATTGTAATGACTCAAATATGACTCAGCTCAAACCTATTAGACAGAAACACAGCGCAGGTCAATCGGTGCTGAAGTATAGTATGTCCAATCATCTTTGAGCTATGGCACAGACATAATTGGTACCAAAGCAGATATTGATTAAATAAAAGTGCTGAAAAAAGACACAGCCTGTGTATCTGCACCAAGGCATGGCACTACCGGCATAATGGCACCAAAGAATGGCACTCTTAGGGGCCGATGCAATAAAGTATGCTCAGTCTAGCACAGGGATGGTGAACTCTAGTTCTCAAGTTCCACAAACAGGCCAGGTTGTCAGGATATGAAACATAAAAACACAGAAATATAGAAATGATGGCAGAAAATGACCAAATGTTCCATCCAGTCTGCCCAATAAGTTTATGATAGTATCAGCTGTGTCCTGTAGGTTACCCCATGCTTATCAGTTTCTCAGATCTTAAACGTCAGGGCCCTCTTTGGTTGCTGTTTGTATCAATGCCCTGTTACCCCTGTGCTTATTAGTTTCCCACATTATAAAAGTTAGGGCCCTTGTTGATTGCTGTTGAATCAAATTCGCCATTATGTGTTGCCCTTGAAGCAGAGAGCAATGTTTGAGTTGCGTCAAAGTATCAGTCTTATTGGTTATGGGTAGTAACTGCTGCATCAGCAAGTTACCCACGTACTTGTTTCCCCAGACCGTAAAAGTCGGGGTTCTCATTGGCTGCTGAACAAATCCAATTCCCCTTCTCCGCCTGCCATTGATGTAGAGCAGGGGGGGGGGGGCAATTCCGGTCCTCAAGGGCTGCAAACCGGTTGGGTTTTCAGGATATCCCTAATGAATATGCATGAAAAAGATTTACATATGACTGAGGCAGAGTGCATGCAAATCTCTCTCGTGCATATTCATTAGGGATATCCTGAAAACTCGACCGGTTTGTGGCCCTCAAGGAGTAGAATTGCCCATCCCTGATGTAGAGAGAAATGATGGAGTTGCATCAACAGTATCAAGGCTTATTGGTTAAGGGTACTAGTTGTCACGCCATCAAGTTACTCTATGCACTCTTTTCTTCATTTCCATCCTTTAGCCTTTAGGGATCCACAGTATTTATCCCATTCCCTTTTGAATTCTTTCACTGTTTTGGTTTTCACTACCTCCTCAGGAAGGGCATCTACAATAAATATACATGAGAAAGATTTGCATGCACTGCCTCCATTGTATGCAAATCTATCTCACGCAAATTCATTGTGGATATCCTGAAAACCTGACCTGTTTGTGGCACTCGAGGAATGGAGTTCGCCAGCCCTGGCCTAGCGCATGGATCGTGTGGTTGTGTGTGAGTTTTGGGTACACTAGACTAGCACCTGATGGAGTAAAGATATTAGCATGCCCAAAATGCATGCTCTAACAAAAGCATAGCCGATAGTCCCCTTCACATGAAATTCCATGTAGATGCAGCTATTAGCTATTATCCCCTGATGTAGGAAATTGCAGGGCATCCATCACACACTTTTTAATGCAACAAATTTAACTCCAGCCTCGGAGGTAGCATAAAGTCAATTTGTGAGTCAAGGGCTCATGAAAAATAAAAAAAAATATGGTCCTCTATGTGTCCTCCTACTTAGTATCATTGTGACACTTAAATTAACTGCTTGCAGTTATGAAAAATAATTGCATATTGGCTTGATTAAAAAAATAAAATTCTTATGGTCAAAATTTAAACACCCATAGCAAGAGGATCTTAACTATGAGTGTCTTCAGCAACCTCAGCAAAATACAAAAATTGGCCTGAAGAAGTGGGATAAAAATGAACATTCATATTGAGCACCTGTTGCAATTGTGGGCACCCGAAGCATTTGAGCACTATGGATGCACTATTCTTTTCTCATGTGCCCCTTTTTGCACAGCCCCTCATTTAAATATTACATCAGGTGCCCAAGGGATGTGGCTGCATGCACGTTAGGAAAACTGGAACTCAGTACAAGCACCCATTTTCAGCCTGCATCTTATTGCATCGGTACCACATCAGCACCCGAAAAAAGGTGCAGCCAACGGATCGGTGAGTAAACGTCAACACAAATTGGCAATTGGCATCAAACTTTAGTTTAAAAAAAAAAAAAAAGGGAAATCTGATATTGAAGATTCTTCTTCATAGTCATGCCAATACTTCACACAACATCAAGAAGTAAACTCCTTCCTATTCTGTTACATCCAAGTACAACTCCTTTCAGGAAAAACTTTGGTCAGATGTTATGTACCATATTTTCGCACATATAATCTGCAGGGTATGCATGTTTTTACATTCAAGCAGTCGATGTGGGGTAAACAAGGAGGCAGGTTATACTAATTTTTTCATTACACGCATACCTCAGGCACTATAGTACACATGGAAATACCAGATGTTTATACATTTTACGCTTGACAGTTCACAGGTTGCTCCCGCAAACCGCTGTACTCCCCATCAGGACCAACCCTCAAGACGCAGCAGGATACTGGGCCAGACACGCTGCTCTTCAGCGGCAGCAAGATGCCACTAGCACAGCTCCCAGATTCACGCAGGACGCTGCTGGCATACATGCACCGCTCCTCTCCTTAGGTGCGCATGCTCACAGTCTCCCCACTTTTAAAGGAACCATGGTGGGAAAGTTCTCAGAGCCCTGGATTGATGATGTCAGTGCTTTGGCCCTATAAAAATGCAATGCTCCAAACACAACTTGCCTCAGCAACAGGCCCAACTACTTGCTAAATAGTGTGTTGCTTCCCCACGTCTCAAGTCTTCGTTCCAGCATTGCCTTCAGTCCTCATCAGCTGTCGCTGGTTTGTGGGTTGGTTTTTTTTTTTTTGTTTTTGTTTTTTTTAAGATTTAAGAACTTTTATTCTTTAAAAGGTCTAATACAATGTTTTAAACTTAAACAAGACAGAGCTTTATCAAAGCCATAGCCCAAACAAAATTCCAAGGAGGCACGCATTCATGATTGCCTTTTAAAGGCAAAACAATACAACACATCCTGTTGTCTCCCACAACAAAAAAACAAATATATTTTTTCAAAGTAATTTTTTTTTAATGTAAAAACATTTAATAGGACAGTTTAATATTTTTGAAACAGGAGTAAAAAAAAAAATAGCAGCATCTGACTAACCAAGTTTAATTAATCGGCATTTGGCTATATAATGATATCCAAATTTATAAGAATTTGGCATGCTAGAATTTTGTCCCATGTGAGGCACTGTGCTTAGAATTGCCCATAACTGGTTTAGCTAGGATACCTTGCCCCACAGCTTGTAAAAGTCAAAATTTGTTAATCTGACTTGCAGTGCTAGAGAACTACTGCTGTTTCTTTTTGGGGAGTCTTCTGCTGTTTGTAATATAGTATTTTTGCTATGCATGGTACTCTTTTGCGAAAGTCATTCCTGATACTGTTCAGGCTCATGTGACTTCACTTACAATCCGGTTTGTGTTCTGTCTTCATCCTCATTAGTTCCTGCCACGTTGTCCACCTGTTCTTGCCCTCGTCTACCCACCCTGCCTATCCATCCCTCTGCTTTTCTACTCAGACAGATACCTAGTTTGGCCTCAGCCTAGACCTTGGATATGCTTGACCACTGCCTGCCTCTGACCATTGCCTGGACCCCAGATACCTGTGACTGTTACCTGCTTACAACTCAACTTCTATGGACCTCTCCTGCCAGCAGCAGAGACCCCACCTAAGTCATGCCAACCCTGCCACACAAAGGCTTAACCAGTGGGGAATGAGGGCTGGTATAGATAAAGGTCCTGATAGGTCTCTGCCTCGCAAGGGTTCACCTGCTGATGGTGGGAATCTGCAGGGCTCCTCCCTACAGGTAGTGCCAATCCTGCCAAGGGGCCACAGACAACAATAAATGTGCATATAAAAAAAAAAAATACATGCATTTTGTTTTTTCCAGCAAAAAGGAAGAACCTAATGAACATCCCTAGATATTTTTAGCGATATATATAATCAAACAAATGCAGCTTTGTTAGTATGTTGTATAGGTGAGGGGCACATATGGGTACGGGTTATACATAGATTTACATCTGCTAGGATTACTTTTACATAGGGTATACACAGGTGCGGGGTTTACACAAAAATATAGTATATATGTATGGCAAGATGCCAAATTAAAAAAAAAAAAAAAAAAGCTATCAGCGTCAAAGTATTTAAACTGCATAGCGACTGCATTACCAAAGACAAGAAACATCTACCATATCCAATGTGTTACTCATTAGTGGAGAAACCTTGGCATTGATGTGGTGTCTGTACAAGTTGCCATTCCTCTTGAACAGTGAAGGAAACTGTTCAGTATTGGGGTGCTCAGACACACTGCACCCAGAAAGCTGGTACCTGCTTTAAAAGATGTTCATAACGGGGCAGATTTTAAAAAAGTACGCCAGATTTTAAAAGATACGTGTGCGTAAATCCGACAGGATTTACGCGCGCAGGGCTTTTAAAATCTACCCCAATACTCGTACTTAAGATGATAACATTACCTAAGATATTATATCCTCTTCAATTGCTCCCTTTTTTGGATTAGAAAGATGCGAGAGCTTTTAGGCCAGCAATTGTAAAGTTTATTTGGAAAGACAAAAGTTGCTAAAATATATTATGCTGATTTTGGACAAAAGTTTAGATGGTCTTAATATGCCAGAATTGAAGTGTTTTCAAGGACAGTAGTAGTCATGGGAAAGAGGGCTCCACCAACAGTATAAAATGTGTGTAGGAATGGTTGACAGTTTGGGTTGTTTAAATGGGACAAAAATGATTGGTATACATTGCAGTTCTGTTGGCAAAAGCTGTATTGACAGTTTGGGGGCAGGGTGCAAGCAAGTGCCAACTGTCACCTTATGGGTACAGTTTATTGTAAATTATTTACTAAATGATATTCTGTATTTCACAATGGAGAAATTTCTCAGATTTTCAATTGTAGAATAAATATAAAGGTATGCTTTTGATTTGCAATCTTCAATAATGTCCCTCTTGACTATGCTATGTTGACTTGTGATAGAACAGAAAAAGGTTAAATGTGGGTGCGTGTGAATGTGCCATCTGCAACCACTAGGGTCAATCAGGTGTGAGTATGTAAAAGGGTGAGGTTGGGATAAAAGTTAAAAATGGGACTACTGACAGTGTTCCGTTTATTGTCACAGTTGTCTGAATTTTGTTAATTGTTTTCTATTGGATATCGTCATTGTAGTCTTATCTAAAATAAAGATATATAAATACCTCCAAAGTATCAATGCATAGGAGGTGCACCTCTTCCAGTGGAGAATTAGGAATAATCTAGGGACATATTTCTTTACAGAGAGAATGGTGGATACAGGAAACAAGTCAGTGGAGGTGGTGGAGACAAGGATAGTATCTGAACTCAAGAAAGCATGGGATAAGAACAGAAGATTGGTGAGGGAATGGTAGGAATTATATAGCTGAGTAGGTGGGATGGTTGGGCAGACTTTTTTCGCTGTCACATTTCTATAAAATATATATATATATATATATACATATATATATACATATATATATACACACACACACACACACACACACACACACACATATACACACACATATACACACACACAAATCACATATGAGGATTCATACCAATTTTTCTCTTCTCAAATTTTTATTTTTTCTATTTCTCCATATTTTTCACATTCACATTTCTAGAACAGCCAGCTGAACAGTTTATTCCACAATTCTTCTAAAATCGAACATTACTTTTAAGAATTCACCACTTGAAAAGCTATTATTCCATTTCTCAATAATCTTCACAGATGTTATTCCCCACAACACATACTCAGATTTTTCACAAATTTTCTAATACGTATACACTAATCTTGTTCAGATGAGATTCCATATCCTATTCATAAATGAATTTCTCAATATTAACATTTAAATATAAGTTCCTCAATTCACACCCCAATGTTCATACAAATACACCATTTTTTTCAATAATGTTAACATTCAAATATAAGTTTTTCCATTTACACCCCACCGGTGTTCTCACAAATATACAAGGTTTTCACAAATGTATCACAAACACTGTCAAATAAAATACCGGAAAACCTGTCTCCTCACTTGAACAGGAATTGTATAAAAGACAAGGCCTCTATTTTATGCTTACTCAATATCATTAGTCATCTAATCTTTATTTTTCATTGTTTCATTTTTTTACCTTATAAACTGTATAAATATACCTTCAATAGACATCATTGCATTTAAAAACAACCACCATACATTCACTCATCCTAACTTATACCCCATCACACAAACCAACATTCAAACCCCGTATATACCTTTAACCCCCTAAACCCTTTAATCTCAAACTTCCTCAACTCACACTTTTTACAAGGGACAAAGCCCTTGCTTGAATGATGATCTTCTGCTCAGTCGTTTCAATGTGTCCTTTTCTTAACGCTATGACTGCATCGCCACGTCAATTTGGTGTTGTAATGTTCATTGCATTAAAGTTATAACTTTTTCAAATCACAGTCGTTCAAAACAACGAGGGCACCCGTTTCTCCGTTACCGTAGTGTCTTCAAAGTGCACTGTAATCTCTTTACCAATACCGAAAGCCGCCGTCAATTCTTCAGCGTTACCCACTTAAACTGTGTCCAAAGGTAATGGAATCTTTTCATATGAATTATGCGGCCACCTTAGATTTTTCAACGAACTACGTACTAAGTGGGTGACGCCAAAGAATTGACGGCGGCTTTCGGTATTGGTAAAGAGATTACAGTGCACTTTGAAGACACTACGGTAATGGAGAAATGGGTGCCCTCATTGTTTGAATGACTGTGATTTGAAAAAGTTATAACTTTAATACAATGAACATTACAACACCAAATTGACGTGGCGATGCAGTCATAGCGTTAAGAAAAGGACACATTGAAACGACTGAACAGAAGATCATTCAAGCAAGGGCTTTGTCCCGTGTAAAAAGTGTGAGTTGAGGAAGTTTGAGATTAAAGGGTTTAGGGGGTTAAAGGTATATACGGGGTTTGAATGTTGGTTTGTGTGATGGGGTATAAGTTAGGATGAGTGAATGATTGGTGGTTGTTTTTAAATGCAATGATGTCTATTGAAGGTTTATTTATACAGTTTATAAGGTAAAAAATGAAACAATTAATGAAAAATTATTAGATGACTAATGTCATCTAATATCTAATGTCAGCCTAATGTCAGCCTCTCCAGCATTCATCCAGCCTTTCCAGCATTCACCCAGCCTCCAGCCTCTCCAGCATTCACCTAGCCTCCAGCCTCTCCGGCATTCATCCAGCCTCCAGCCTCTCCAGCATTCAGTCAGCCTCTCCAGCATTCAGTCAGCCTCACCAATACTAAGCGCAGCATCTTCAATATAGCAACATTGCTCCCAACCAACTGAACCACAACAATGCACCTCTGCACCATACCCAAAATCTGGCACAATCTCAGAAAGCACACAAAACCTGCAATTCATCACATCGCACGACAACAAAGGCTTTTACCAATAATGATATCACCTATAACACAAATCCTAGGACTCTCTTTATTTACCTTAACTCTATTCAACGCTCAGTCTCTTTCCAAAAAAATGGACATCCTCAGTGACTATCTCATAGAAGTCAACCCAGATATCTGTGCAATTACAGAGACATGGCTAAAACACACAGATACTGTACTTACAAATCAGCTGCCCATTCAATCTTATGACTTATTTTCTGTCCCCAGACCCAAAAAAAGAGGTGGGGGACTCCTCCTTGCAGCAAAAAAAGGACTTAATATAACCTTACAACTTACCAACGCCTCCACCAAACTAGAATTCTCCCTCTTTAAATCGGATCAAATCCAAATAGCCTTAGTCTACGCCCCACCAGGTACCTTAGAACTGGATCCCTCCCCACTGATCGAACTTATAGCCAAACACATAAACACTGACAAACCTGCTATAATCCTCGGAGACTTTAATTTACATGTAGATGCTACTCCACAATCCATCAACTGCCAAACTTTTCTTTCCTTACTCAACCACTTGGGCTTCGCTCAAATTATCAACAGTCCTACCCACAAGGCAGGCCACACTTTGGACCTCATCTTTATTAACGAACCCTTCAACATTCACACCAACCCCACTTGCTTACCAGTTCCATGGTCTGACCACAGAGTCATCCACACAACCCTTAGGATCAACAACCCACCACCTCAAATCACTACCAAATCCACCATCCAATTCAGGAAACCTTGCTCTCTAGACATACTCAGTGAAAAGATGTCCGAAGCTTTAAATCAACTTGACCTCACAGACGCAACAACTGCTACCACCTCTTGGATCAATATTAACAATAAAATTGCAGATAAAATCTGCCCAACTACAACCAAAACCATACAACCTACATTAGACAATAGAAAACCTTGGTTTACAGCCGAACTTAAATCCCTCAAACAATCTCTTAGAAAAAAAGAACAAAGCTGGAGAAAAAACTCATCCACTTCGACACAAACCATCTACAAATCCCACCTCAACACCTACAGGAATACTATCCTTAGAACAAAGAAAGAATTCTATGCAAAAAAAATACACAACTTCATTTTCGACTCAAAGGCTCTTTTTTCTTACGTCTCCTCTTTAACCAAACCATCTCCTCCCACTATCCCAGACCACCAAGCGCTCAACAAAGCTAACGAACTAGCCAACTACTTCAAGACAAAAATCACTAACCTTACCCATTCAATTACATCCAATAGCCCCACCTTAACATACCATCTAACAACAGTACCGCAACAAAACACAAGCTTGGACTCATTCGAGCTCACTTCTTCACTGGAGATTGAAAATACACTAAAAAAACTAAAACCATCCTCACACCCATCAGACCCATTACCAACAAATCTCGTCATTACCATACCAAACACCATCTCAAAACCAATAGCAGAAATTATCAACACATCCCTGTCTCAAGGCTTAGTTCCTAACCAGTTAAAATTGGCAATCCTCAAACCGTTACTAAAGAAACCAAATGCTTCTCCATCAGACCCAGCTAACTTCCGACCTATTGCAAACTTACCATTCATCGCCAAACTGATGGAAAAAATTGTCAACAAGCAACTGTCAGAATATCTGGAAGATCATAACATTCTATCCCCAGCTCAATATGGCTTCCGAAAACGACTAAACACTGAATCTCTCTTATTATCGCTCACTGATACCATCCTCGTGAACCTGGAGAAAAAACAATCTTACCTGCTGGTTCTACTTGATCTTTCTGCGGCGTTTGATACGGTAAAACATACTACACTTATAGACCAACTAGCTAATATAGGGATCAAAGGCACAGCTCTCAAATGGTTTCACTCCTTCCTAAGCAACAGATTCTACAAAGTAAGGATAAACAACAAAGAATCGCATCCAATCCTTACAGAGCAAGGAGTCCCGCAAGGATCATCACTTTCTCCCACCCTATTCAATATCTACCTCCTCCCTCTCTGCCACCTACTCTCAAACCTCAAGCTTACCCATTACCTCTATGCAGACGACATTCAAATCCTTCTCCCGATTACAGAATCCCTTCAAAAAACCATCACTTACTGGAACGAATGCCTACAGCCCATTAAGGAATTACTCTCAAGCCTCAACCTAGTATTGAATGCCAATAAAACCGAAATGCTCATTGTCTCTCAGGATCCCCTCACAATCTCTTCTAGCCTCTCTCTACCAAACGCTAATAACATGTTCTCACCAGACGTCAGAGACCTTGGAGCATGGCTTGACAATCATCTTAACCTAAAAAAGTTCGTAAACAATACCACGAAGGACTGCTTTTACAAACTGCAAGTCCTCAAAAAACTTAAACCCCTCCTTTACTTCTCCGACTTCAGGCTGGTACTTCAATCCATTATATTATCTAAGCTCGACTATTGCAACTCCCTGCTACTAGGTCTACCCAACAACACGATCAAACCATTACAGATGGTACAGAATTCTGCTGCCAGAATTCTAACAAGCACTAACAAAAATGATCACATCACCCCAATCCTTAGTAACCTACATTGGCTTCCCATTAAACAAAGGATACTCTATAAGGTACTCACAATCATCCACAAAGCGACAAACAAAATAGCTCCCATCACGTTAAGCTTTCAACTCCAACCGCACACATCTTCTAGACCAATCAGAAGCGCTTACAAAGGAACACTGCATGCCCAACAAGTAAAATCATCTCTGAGCAAAAGAGCGCTATCCTTAGCAGGCCCCCACCAGTGGAACATGCTCCCCCCCAAATCTAAGACTTGAACCCAATCATCAAGAGTTCAAAAAAAGACTAAAGACTCTTCTTTTCCAACAAGCCTTCCCAGACTCACAATCCTACCAAGACGGAAAGTCTTCCCAAATAAGAAGTATCCCCTAATTATGGTCACCATACCAAGTCCTACCTTCAGGTCTCTGCAACTGGACAACAATCTTTGAGTTCTAAAAATTAATCTTATTATTTATATTTTCCTCTGCAACTGGACTACAATTTCTAAGTTCAAAAATTCATTTTATCTTATTATTTATATCTGGCATGGTTAATATGTCACTATATCCAAGTTAAATAGTTAAATTATACAGATTATATTACATAATTTTGTTAATTACAATGTTAAACTATACTATATTATTTATTATCATTATGTTAAATTGTCATCCAGTTATATTGTTCCATATGTGCCACTGTTCTATGTAAAGCCCCTTATCTCTGTTGGGCAGTTTATCATTATATGTAAACCGGAGTGATTTGTAGTCTCTATAAGAACCTCGGTATATAAAAATTAAAAATAAATAAATAAATAATGTATTATTGAATGAGCATAAAATAGAGGCCTTGTCTTTAATACAGTTCTTGTTTCACAGATGAATAACAGATCTTCATGTATTGACACTCCAACATTGAGGCCTCGATGTTTCACCGCCCAAGCGGCTTCATCAGGGGGATTCTAAACATTGTTTTTGGTGTCTTAAAAACAAAAAATATAATATATAGATTCAAACACCTATTACATAGTATCTCAATCCCCACATGTTTCACAAAATGTTTTTTACTTACATACAGCATGGCTTTCTTAATTCTAGCTTTACTCACTCAATCTCTTACAGTTCTGGCTTTACTCATTCTCAATTTCTTAATACAAGCGTAGTTAAATGACTCTACAATTTCAAAACAAAATACACCATAGATGCCTGAATCATATTACATCTCATACCGTAATTCAAAAGAGAAAGAAACCAATTTAACACAGAGCTTACCATTACTGCTTCTTAAAGAATCACCTTCATCATATTTGTAGTGCTATTACTGACTGCTTCAATCATTCCAAAGGAGGCATGAAACACCTTGGCTGCGCTATAGATTATAACCCCACCTAACCTCATCCGGGTCCTCCACGTCCTTCTCTCCCTTGGACGTGACCACTCCCACAACATCCGGGTCTTCAGGGATGAATAGTGTTTACGCCCTGCTCTATTAGCACAGTCTCTTAAACAAATTCCAGATCTCTCTCAAAAAAACCCAAAAAAAAAAAAAACTCAGTCCCTCCCAAATACAAACGCACATATATTAAATATCACCATTGGATCAAACATCACCCTTATTCATACAAGAGCTTTTCACAATAACTATCCCATTATAGCATTTTTGGCCAGAAAAATAGCCCATCCTTATACCCAGATCTCAATTGTGATTGACCCATTTTTTTCTTAATGGCATTCCCTTATTCCTCCATATAAAATACACCCTATATCATTCAATCCAGTGTATTCTCTGTTCATAGCTGTAACATATTCACCTTCCCACTAAACTTCTTTAATCCTCCCTTTCACATCCCCATATTCTATACTGAATATTTGATGTTCAATTCCAAAATGATTGTATTCCACATTGATTTTATCAATTCCTAGAAAAACACCTCCCATTCTATTGATGCATTTAAATCTGCAGGACTAACCGTACACCATCTATATATAAATTTCTGCTCTATTTGCTGGAGCATCAGAGAAATATCTCCCCCTCTCAGTAAAAAAACCTTTTGGATGACAAAAAACACATCCTCCACAGTGTGGTTCTGTGAAATCCAATGCTTTATCAGTGGTGATTCCAACCACTTCATCCTAATACAACTTTTATGCTGGATGATTCTAGTCTTGATGGCCAATTTAGTCTGTCCAACATAAAGCTTTTGACAAGGACATATAATTGCGTACACCACCTGGGTAGTGTCACAGTCATAATGTGCTCTCAGATGATACTTGATTTTTGATTGTAGATAAGTTGGTTTTGTTTTTTTTTTGGGTTTTTTTTGTTTTTTTTATCAGTGGCACATTTTGACATACTGTGCAATGGCCACACCTAAATTGTCCTGGACCTGTTCAATTTTCCTTATCCAAGGCATAGTCACCATTAATTTATCCCATAAATTTGCTCCCCTGGTTTTAGCAAAAATAGGATATGCTTCAAACTCTGCATGTATTTGTAAGACATGCCAATGATTCCTTATAATCCTTTGTATTTGATTCGAGAATTTTGAGAAGGGCAATGTGCACACCATTCGTTGAGTATCACGGCGAGTTTGTTTATTTAATAAGTCCCGGTTGGCAAAAAGCCCTTGTTTATAGGCCCGACGCACAGTCTTCCGAGGATAACCTCGGTCCAAGAATTCTCCATTTGTTTTGCCTTCGTTAGATTTTCTTGTGTTGTTCTACAGTTCCGTCTCAAATGCAGGAATTCTCCTACAAGTATATTGTTGCGTAGCTTACAGGATGGTAACTCATAGTGTAGAAGACTATTTCTATCTGTATTTTTTGTATAGATTGTAGAAGATAATTTATCACATCTCATAACCATGTCCAAAAAATTAACCTGTTGGCAATCAGATACAAAAGAAAAATGTAGATGTTCATTTTGTGCATTCACCCATGCAATAAACACCTCCAGAGTGGCAGCTGTCCTCTTTCAGATAAAATATATCTTCAATGAACCGGGTCAATAATATATTTGACCAGAACTCAGAACAGTATACATATGTCTCCTCAATCTTCGCCTCATAAATGCATGGCAGAGATGGGGCCATAGTGGCCCCCATCGCAGTTCCTTGTATTTGTTGATAGAAAGAATTGTCAAAGGAAAAAAAATGTTTCTTCAGAGCAATAACCGCTAAACTAACAACAAATTCTACAAACCCCTGGGAGAAATCATAGGATTTCATCAACACATGTTTTATATTCATCAAAGACTGATCTTGGAGGATGTCTGAATAAAAAGCAGTGATGTCTGCTGTCACTAGGAGATATGGTTCTTCTTCCAAGAATAGAGGCTCACTAATCTTGATGAAATGAGTGGAATCTCGAATGTACGAACGGGCCAACGGTACCATAGGCGTCAGGAAAGTCTACATATTGAAATAATGGTTCTAATATGGACTTAACGCCTGACAATTGGTCTAGCAGGAGGATCCGTCAGACTTATGTATTTTTGGCAGTATATAAAAAACTGGTACATGAGGAAAAGGTTCCAGCAAAAAGTTGATTTCTGATCCACTAATAAAATTTACATCGTACCCCTTCTTGTAATATTGCTTGTATCTGAGCCCTCAATTCTGCCATAGGGTCATCTTCCAGAGGTTTATAAAAAACTTTCCATCAGATAGCTGGCGACGAACCTCTGCATAATATGCATCAACATTCATAATTACGATCCCTCCTCCCTTATCCGCAGGGCGGATAGTTATCCTGTCATCCTGACGCAATTTTTCACAAGCTTGACGTTCATCCCAGGACAAATTATCAAGACTGTACTTCCATTTTGACTATCTCCTTAACTACTAGTTGTTCAAAGGTAGTAATTACAGGATCCGGAGGTCCTGGTGTTACGCGCCCCACCTGCGGTCATCCCGCGCTCGGGACCGCTCACCTTTGGGGTCACACAGCGGGTCCTGGTCTTGTCTCCTTCACGAGCCCAGCTAGGCCCCAGCGTCCTGCGGTCACCGAGCCTTCGGTCACACGCCAGGCCCCACGCCACGCCTCAGTGTCCCAGCAGATAGCCACGCCACTACATGCATGTGCGGACCGGCCGCCCTGATATATGTTCTGGGGGGGGGGCCTAGTTCTGCGGCACACCGATTGAATGGATGTTAAAAGGAAGTTCCTGGCCTCACTTCCTTGCCTTGGCAATGGGGTTGGTTTGTTCCTGAGATTGCCCTTGCTCATGTTCCTGCTTGTCTGTTCCCAGTCTCATTCCAGGATCCTTCTGTTCCAGTTCCGTTCCTGCTTCCTTGCCCTACTTGTTCCTGTCTTCGTTGTTAGTCTTCTTGGTCTTACCTCAGACTACCTTTCTGGTAAAGACCTCAGCTTGTTCCTGACCTGCCTGCCGCCTTCCTGCAACCTCCGCTTGTTCCTGAGCTGCCTGCGACCTCCGCTTGTTCCTGACCTGCCTGCCGCCTGCCAAAGACCTCAGCTTGTTCCTGACCTGCCTGCCAAAGACCTCAGCCTGTTCCTGACTCGTGTGCCTGCCACCTGCCTAAGACCTCTGCCTGTTCTTCGACCGTGCCTGACCTCTGGATCTTGACCCTTTCTTCGTTGACCACTCCTCGGACTTGACCTTGCTCGCCTGACTTTGTTTGATTCTGGCTCTGGCCCTATCCTTGTCACCAACACTCTTCTGGTTCACTTATCTCCAACCTGTTTCCAGCCTCGAACCCGATAGTGCTCTTCCAGTCCCTGTGGGCACACCAGACTCAGACTCTCCCAGGAGACCCTGCGAGGCCCACCTAAGTCCCAGCGGCCTGGCTCCCTACGAGCTCCGCCCAGGGGGACCTCAGGCTTTCAGTGGTGAAGATCTACACTGCCTCTGTCTCCTTCAGTGCTCCGCCCCCTGTGGTCAGTTCCCCTGTCTCAGGCTAGGGGTCCACCCCCAAGCACAACACCTGGGGGTATCCATCTGGATCTACGATGGAATTTCATCTCTATACCACCAGTAGTCGACTCAGCAAAATATTTATTTATTTTCAATAACAGGAAGAACTTTTGTAAAGACACCCGTGTGGTGAAGGAATCATAATTCAATGAGGGGACAAATGAAAGGCCCTTTTCCAATAAATTCAATTCATCCTGATTTAGATCGAGAGGATAAATTTAATATTACGTGCGATGTGATCTTTGCGATCTCATTGTCCTTTTGTCCCGATCAGATCCCCACACCTGTGTATATGGACTGGATGATATACACACCAGGGTTCTGAAGGAACTAAAAAATGAAATTTCAGATCTATTAGTTAAAATTTGTAACCTATCATTAAAATCATCCATTGTACCTGAAGACTGGATGGTGGCTAAAGTAACCCCAATATTTAAAAAGGTCTCCAGGGGCGATCAGGGAAACTACAGACCAGTTACCTGACTTCAAGTGGCAGGAAAAATAGTGGAAAGTGTTCTAAAGAGCAAAATCACAGAACATATAGAAAGACTTAGTTTAATGGAACCAAGTCAGCCTCACAAATCTGCTTCACTTTTTTGAAGGAGTTAATAAACATGTAGTTCTAGGTGAACAGGTGGATGTAGTGTATTTGGATTTTCAGAAGGCATTTGACAAAGTTCCTCACGAGATGCTTCTAAGAAAAGTAAAAAGTCATGAGATAGGTGGCAATGTCCTTTCGTGGATTACAAACTGGTTAAAAGACAGAAAATAGAGAGAAGGATTAAATGGACAATTTTCTCAGTGGAAAAGGGTATACAGTGGAGTGGCTCAAGGATCTGTAATAAGATCCGTGCTTTTCTATATATGTATAAATGATCTGGAAAGGAATGAGTGAGGTAATCAGATTTGCTGATACAAAATTATTCAGAGTAGTTAATTCACAAGCGGATTGTGATAAATTGCAGGAGGACCTTGAGAGACTGGAAAATTGGGCATCTAAATGGCAGATGAAATTTAATGTGGATAAGTGCAAGGTGATTTATTTTATTTATTTAGTTAACACTTTTATATACAGACATTCGTATGGTACATCACATCGGTTTACAGTAAAACAAGGATAGATGAGGAGGAAATGACATCATAACAGATTGAGAAACTGTTTTAACAATAACCACAGGTAGTAACTCTATATGATTAAAAAGCAAAATGGAGTTAGGAACGTAGTAGACCAAAATGAAATAGGAACAAGTAACAAGTGACAGGTAACAATTAACAATAATTATTGAGGATGTACCATGCATGACGGATGATGTTTTGGGAGTGAGGTGGAGTGGGAGGGAGGGGGGGGGGGGTTATTGGTAGGCTTGTTCGAAGAGCCAGGTTTTCAGTTTTGGTTTTTTGTGGGGTTTTTTTGGAGGTTTGGGTGTTGGGTTCAAGCCTTAGGTTGGGGGTGGGGGGGGCATTGTGTTCCAGATGGCAGGGCTGGCAAGGGAGAATGCACATACTCTTGTAGAGATGAGGTTGGTGAGTTGGGGGGAGGTTATAGGTAGAGTGCCATTATTAGCGGATTAGTTGATCTTCATGGGGGCTGGAAGTGGAAGGAGGTGTTGAACCAGTTTATATATGTTGGTTGTGTAGGTTTTTTTGTACTAGGGAGAGACTCTTGAAACAAATTCTGAGATGAATGGGGAGCCAGTGTAGGTGTTTTAGAACAGGGGTGATGTGTTCAGTTTTTTTGGTGTTTGTGAGGATTCTGGCTGTGGTATTTTGGAGCACTTGTAAGGGTTTTAGTGAGATTGCAGGGAAGCCTAGAAGTAAGGCGTTGCAATAGTCAATTTTGGATAATATGATTGCCTGGAGAACTGTTCGGAAGTCGTTTTGATGCAGGAGGGGGGTCTAAGTTTTTTTTAGTACATGGAGTTTATAAAAGCAGTCTTTGATGGTTGAGTTTATGAATTTTTTGAGGTTTAACGCGTGGTCTTTAGTGACGCCGAGGTTTTTGGCTTCTTTTGTGATTGGGGGGTTAGATTGGTGGGGGGGGGGTTCTCAGAGAAGATCATATTGGTGGATTTGTGGTTTATTAGTAGGAGTTCTGTTTTGTTGGTGTTAAGGGCTAGTTGCATTTGGTTGAAAAGTTGTTTGATGGAGGAGAGGTATTTGATGGAGGAGAGGTGTGTGTCCCAGAGATGTAGTGCTTTGGGAATGGAGTCGTGGATGGGAATATGGATTTGTACATCATCGGCATATATGAAGACGGTGAGTCCTAGGTCGGTAAGAGCTAACAGAGGGGGAGCATATAGATATTGAAGAGGATGGATGATAGGGAGGAGCCTTGGGGGGGGGGGGGGGGACGACACACGTTGCATGATTTTGATGGGGTCAGACTCAGTTTTGCCGATTTTAAACTTTGTACTGTCTGTTTTCGAGGTAGGAGGTAAACCATTTTAATGCGATGCCAGTTAACCCAATTTCTATTAGTCGGTCAATGAGGATGTTGTGGTTAATGGTGTCGAAGGCTGCTGATATGTCAAGCATGGCTAGGATGAAGGATTGACCTTTGTCTAGACCTCTGGGTCTAGACAAAGGCTGCTTGACATATCAGCAGCCTTCGACACCATTAACCACAACATCCTCATTGACCGACTAATAGAAATTGGGTTAACTGGCATCGCATTAAAATGGTTTACCTCCTACCTTGAAAACAGACAGTACAAAGTTTAAAATCGGCAAAACTGACTCTGACCCCATCAAAATCATGCAACGTGTGTCGTCCCATCCCCCCCCCCCCCAAGGCTCCTCCCTATCATCCACCCTCTTCAATATCTATATGCTCCCCCTCTGTTAGCTCTTACCGACCTAGGACTCACCGTCTTCATATATGCCGATGATGTACAAATCCATATTCCCATCCACGACTCCATTCCCAAAGCACTACATCTCTGGGACATCACTGGGTATCAGTGAGGGAGAGCAGTAATGTTTCAGTGCTGAAGCATTTACGGAAGCCATGTTGGGAGGGGTGTAGTACATTGTGTTTTTCTAAATAATCTGTTAGTTGAGTGTTGACTATTTTTTCTAAGAGTTTTGCAATAAAGGGGAGGATAGAGATGGGTCTGAAGTTAATTGGATCGGCAGGGTGATGCATATAGAGAAAAATATCCATGCTGTAGTTACACGATGTTAGGTTCCATATTAGGAGCTACTGCCCAGGAAAGGGATATAGGCATCATAGTGGATAACACATTGAAATATAGAAACATAGAAATGACAGCAGAAGAAGACCAAACGGCCCATCCAGTCTGCTCAGCAAGTTTCACACTTTTTTTTTCCCCCTCATACTTATCTGTTACTCTTGGCTCTTAGTAACCTTTTGGTTCTATTTCCCTACCACTCCCACCATTAATGTAGACAGCAGTGTTGGAAGGGCATCTAAGTGAAATATCTAGCTTAATTAGTTAGGGGTAGTAACCGCCACAATAAGTAAGCTACACCTATGTTTATTTGTTTACCTAGACTATGTAATTCAGTCCTTGTTGGTTGTTGTCTGTATATAGATCCACTTTTCTTCATTCCACCTGCATTTAAAACAGAGAGCTATGCTGGATATGCATTGAAAGTGAAGTATCAGGCTTATTTGGTTTGGGATAGTAACTGCCGTAACAAGCAAGCTACTCACCGCTTTTTTGTGAATGCAAATCCTTTTTTCCACATTTCCTCTTGCCGTTGAAGCTTAGAGCAATGTTGGAGTCAGATTAACCATGTGTATGTTTATTGAATAAGGGTATTATCTCCAGCCGTCATTCCTACGAGCCACTCTTCGTTCACATCCTCTAGACTTTATGGATCCACAGTGTTTATCCCACACCCCTTTGAAGTCCTGCACAGTTCTGGTCTTCACCACTTCCTCTGGAAGGGCATTCCAGGCATCCACCACCCTCTCTGTGAAGAAATACTTCCTGACATTGGTTCTGAGTCTTCCTCCCTGGAGCTTCAAATCGTGACTGCTGGTTCTGTTGATTTTTTTCTGACAGAAAAGGTTTGTCATTGTCTTTGGATCATTAAAACCTTTCAAGTATCTGAAAGTCTGTATCATATCACCTCTGCTCCTCCTTTCCTCCAGGGTATACATATTTAGATTCTTCAATCTCTCCTCATAAGTCATTTGATGAAGACCATCCACCTTTTTGGTCACCCTTCTCTGGACCACCTCCATCTTGTCTCTGTCTCTTTGGAGATACGGTCTCCAGAACTGAACACAGTCGGCTCAGTGTACTGTGGCAGTCAAAAAAGCAAACAATGTTAGGAATTATTAGGAAGGGAATAGTGAATAAAACGGAGGATGTCATAATGCCTCTGTTTCACTCCATGGTGAGATTGCACCTTGAATACTATGTACAATTCTGGTCACTGCATCTCAAGAAAGATAGTTGCAATGGAGAAGGTACAGAAAAGGGTGACCAAAGTAATAAAAGGGAATGGAACAGCTCCCCTATGAGGAAAGGCTAAAGAGATTAGGGCTGTTCAGCTTGGAGAAGAGATGGCTGAGGGGGGATATGATAGAGGTCTAGAATGGGTAAATGTGAATAGGTTATTTACTCTTTCAGATAATAGGACAGGGGGGGGGGGGGCACTCCATTAAGTTAGCATGTAGCACATTTAAAACTAATCAGAGAATTTTGTCATTCAACGCACAATTAAGTTCTGGAATTTGTTGCCAGGGGATGGGTTAGTGCAGTTAGTGTAGCTGGGTTTAGAAAAGGTTTAGATAAGCTCTTGGAGGAGATGTCCATTACCTGCTATTAATCAAGTTGACTTAGAAAATAGCCACTACTATTACTAGCATCAGTAGCTAGCATCATTAGTTTTTGGGTACTTGCCAGGTACTTGTAGCCTGGATTGGCCACTGCTGGAAACAGAATGCTGGGCTTGATGGAAATTTATGTTCTTATGGATCTGCCGCATCCAACTACATGACACCACAGCACAGAGCACCAGGGCAGAAACTACAAAGCTGATCTTGAAATGAAACTCCATCTTCCGATTCTGAGAGTCCTTAAGTGCTGCACAGCTCTCAACAGAGACAATAGTCTCTTTTGTAACTGCAGATATTAATGCATCCACCACCTTAGGCAACTTAAGATCTAGAACATCCTCTGGCAAGAGAAATAGCTTAGCCATGGACCTAATCTTCAGATCAGATTCACAATCATCCCTCTCTTTAAATACTAGGGTTTTAACTGTTCAACCAACAGGACACACTAAGGGTGGGGGGGGGGGGGGACCCTACAAAATTGGATCCTCTTGTTCATGCTCTCATGGCACCTGTTCTTAGATCCTGAGGTCTGGCCAGGACCTGTGCAATCATGGGTAACTCTTCCTCTTGAAGAGACTACTCTTGGTTCACCCCTTCAGCTACCAGCAGTTCCCCCTCTTCAAAGGGCTCCCTATCAGTCTTCATCCCCAAGCAGATCCTCTGGAGGGATACCTGGGAGATCAGCCCATCTACCCCCCCCCAAAATATCAGACTATTTTCTTTTTGGGTGATGAGAGTACAACAGCTCCACCTCCCCCAAGTCATTCTTTGGAAAGGGGTCTTTAACACCAGCTCTTTTCTTTAGAAAGGCTTGGTGCATCAAAAGCAGAAAATCTGCAGAAAAAGGTACCTCTAATTCAGAATCCTACATATTTAATTCAGAATCTTTTATACTGTTGCCCCATGGGACATAGGATCCTCCCGATCATGGGTTATAACTGTGAGGGAACATTACCCTCCTTGAGCCCACTTGGACCAGAGGGTGGGTCAACAAAATGGCAACTGTTTCCTTAGTTCCTGCATCTCCCAAAATGTATGCCTCTGCATCTCAAGACTCCTTTGTGTGTGCAGTCTTCATCTCACAGCAATGGAAGAAGAGGCTCCCGAACTGCCCTCCCCACTATCAACAAAAGCTGTGCATAATCACAAAGCCTGCAGCTTCCTCTTGTGATTGCTGCAAGGCAGGCACCGCTTCCAACACTCAGCAAGAGCAGCCATATTACAAGCATGCAGGCTTAAGTACACTGCACAAACCTTTGCAGCTCTTACTTCCCTCTCTCGCCATGCGCCACAGTCAGCCCTGAACTAACCCACACCGCCAGCAGAGGCCACTGAATGACCTGCATGTCCCACAGCTGACTGACGCTCACACTACTCTTCCCTTTCTTGTTTGCTCTTTTTGAAGTTCTTAAAGAGGCCAAACTCTTTCAAAACAAAAACAACTTTAAAAAGCAAAGAAATTGAACACACTTTCCTTTGGAGGGATCTTCAGGGGGCAGATTCAGCCAGAAAGTGTGTAAACTGAGGAAGAAATCCTGAGATAAGCAAGTTTGCTTACCGTAAACAGTGTTGCCCTAGATAGCAGGATGAATTAGCCATGCTATCATGGGATCTGTCAAGCAGGTCTGGGAGGCGGAGCTTTACAAAGCAGAGATCAAGATTTTAGCTCTCTGCAGCTGCGCGTGTGTTCCTGCACAGGAAAGTAGCATTATCCTCAGTCTGTGATTAAGCTGTAGGTTATAAAGACTGTGACTGCCAGGGAGGAGGGTGGGTCAGCATGGCTAATTCATCCTATCTATGGAAACACCGTTTACGGTAAGCAAACTTGCTTTTCCTCGTCGACAGCAGGGCTGAATTAGCCATGCTGTCATGGGAGACCCAAGCTCCCGCTCACGTTGGTTATGGTATATGTTTGTACGTGATCATGAACAGTGTGGCATTCACAGTGTACAAGAGGATAGAGATTGCAGGATTGCGTGTCCTATCTTCGCATCAGTGGCTGCTTGTTGAGCAAGACAGTAGTGCGATGTGAAGGTATGGAGCGATGACCATGTAGCTGCCTTGCAAATGTCAATGGGTTGTACATGTTTAAGGTGTGCCAAGGAGGTCACCACTGCTCTAACTTGGTGAGCTTTGGCAACAGAATGTAGCAAAACTTGATGCACTGTGCTAGCCAGCTGGAGATGGTGCGTTTAGCCACTGGTAGTCCAGGTGCTTTCGGGTCAAAAGAGAAAAGAGTTTAGACAGGAGTCTGAGTTTCTTCGCTCTTTGTAATATGCTAACGCTCTTTTGCAGTCTAGTGTATGCGTAATTTTCCCCTGTCATTTGCATGAGGTTTAGAGAAAAAGATGGGTAATTCTATGGTCTGATTAAAATGGAATTGAGACACCACTTTTGGTAGGCAGGATGGTGAGTTCAGAGAATCACTTTTTCGTAATGAAACTGTAAATACGGAGGATAATGGATCAAGGCCTGTAATTCACTGACTCGTCATGCTGATGTTACTGCTTCGAGGAATACCACCTTCCATGTGAGGTATTTAATGTGTGCAGAGTCCATGGGTTCAAACGGGAAAAGCATGAGCTGTTCAAGAACTATGGTGAGGTTCCTTGCAACTGGAGGCTTAGAGAGAGATCAGAGGGCAAAGGTGAGTTAACCCCTTGATGAAACGAGATAGTAAGGGGTGATTGGAAATAGGAATATTGTTAAGTGGTCTGTGATATGCCGCTATGGCACTGAGATGGACCCTAAAGGATGAGGTTGCCAGACCATGTGTGTACAGTGTATGTAGATAATCCACGAGTAACTCAGGCGAACAGTCTAAAGGTGGTACACCATTAGAAGTGCACCAGGTAGAGTAGCGTTTCCATTTATAGCTATAGTTTTTCCGCGTTGAGAGTTTCCTGGATTCTAACAAAATGGATTGTGCCAAAGTGGAAACTCCCTGTTCAGTTAAAAGGAGCCTCTCACTCTCCATGCTGTCAAATGAAGAGATGAGTGTAGTGGGTGTAGAAGCGTTCCTTGATCTTGGAAGAGAAGATCTGGGCAATTCGATCCTTGATGGACAGTCTGAGAAGGAAACTATACCACCGTTGCCTTGGCCAGGCTGGAGCTATGAGTATCAGTTGAGACTTGTCTACTATGCACTTCTGAAGTGTCCTTGTTATGAGTGGTATGGGAGGAAAGGCATACAGGAGGCCTGTCGTCCACGGAAGGAAGAGGGCATCTTAGGCAATCCTGAACTGACTTGGTCTTATCGAGCAGTAGTTAGGAACCTGAGCGTTGATCTCTGTTGCAAAGCGATCTATTGCAGGTGTCCACCATTGCATGAAAATGTCTTGGGCTACCTCCGAATTGAGTGCCCATTTGTGAGGATGAAAGATGCGGCTTAGCTTGTCCACCCTTGTATTTGCTACTCCTGGTAGGTAAGTTGCTTGCAGATGTATGCAATGTTTGTGAGCATGTTTGAAGATTGTCAGGGTCTCCTTGCAAAGAGGCCAGGAACTGGACCCTCCTTGCTTGATGATATAAAACATTGCCACTTGATCGTCTGTGTAGATCATGACTTTGCAACCCTTTAAGTAATCTTGAAACACTTGTAGCACATTTCGAATTGCTCTGAGCTCTAATAGATTTATCTGCAGGGACTGCTCGGAAATTGTCCATAACCCTTGGGTTTCGTGAATCTCGAGATGTGCTCCCCATCCCTTGCGAGACGGAGCTGTGGTTAAAACTGCGTTGTGAGGAGGACGACTGAATACTGCTCCTTTTGACAGGGTGGAGTGTAGGAGCCACCATGTTATGTCCTGTTTCATCTCGGAAGTCAACGATAGCTTCTGTGTCAACGGTGGTGAGTGTTTCCATTGACGTTTTAGTCCCCATTGCAGGGGTCTCATTTGTAGCCTGGTGTTGGGTACTGTGATGATAGCCACCGCCATGTGGCCGAGGACTACCAAAATTTGTCTTGCCGATGGCCTTTGAGTGTTGTTCAATGAGCAGAGAAGTTGACATTGTGTTATTCTCTCTGGTGGGAGATATGCCTGATTGGGAACAGTGCCCAGGCCTGCTCCTATGAACTGTAGTCATTGTGTTGGTTGGAGATGTGATTTCTGAAAATTGATCACTAACCCCAATTCCTGTAAGCACTGTATCACCCGGAGGTGATAGAGTAAGATCTCTGGAGTCGAGGCTATTAGGCAATCGTCCAGATATGGAAAGATGGTCATACTCTGTTGTCTGAGATGAGCCACCACCACAACCATGCATTTGGTGAAAACCCTGGGTGCAGCCAATAGTCCAAAGGGAAAAACCTTGTACTGGTAGTATTGATGGCCGTAGCAAAAGCATAGGTAATGCCAAGAGGATGGATGGATTGGAATGTGGTACACATCCTTCAGATCGATGGAACACATCCAGTCATTGGGTTGAATCAGAGGTAAGATAGATTTCAACGATACCATCTTGAATTTGTCTTTGGTCAGGAATTTGTTCAATTCCCATAGATCTAATATAGGGCGAAGTCCACCTGACATTTTGGGTATGAGGAAGTATGGGGAATAGAACCCTGCTTTTGGGGTTTTCAGGAAAATTCGAATGGCTTGCTGTTTGCCAAGTAAAGCAATCTCCTCCCCCACTTGTGGTTGGAAGCTTTGACTCTTCAGAGTGGAAAAGTTAGGAAGTATGGGTTTTGTGGTAAATTGGAGTTGATAGCGATGTCATACTATTTCTAAAACCCATTGATCAGTTGTTATTTTCTCCCAGGCTGCTAGGCAAGAATGAATTCTGCCAGGTGGTGCTTTATGTAGTAGTGGTGGCTGATTTATTAAAAAGATGGCGTTGATTTTACTGCAGCAGCCGGTTGTTGCGTTTGCCGTCTCTGGTTACGTGGTTTACCCCTACGTTGAGTTGTATTTTGTTGCGGTGGAGGACGCTGGTAAGATGGATATGTCTGTGTATGAAAAGACTGATAAGACCTGTAAGGTCTATGATCATAGGATTGTCTACGTGTAGATCCCACATAACGCATGGTCGAGTAGTGAGATTGTGACGTTAAGGATTGGACTGCTAGAGCTTCCTCCTTTCAATTTCCCAACTGTTTCTTGAAACAGTTCTCTGAACAGGTTGTCTCCTGTACACAGAAGGTTAGTCAGTTTCTCGTGTAAATCTTCTCTTATTGTACTAGAGGGTAACCATGCCATCCTACAGGCTGCTATATATGTCGCAGACGCCCTAGAAGATGTTTCAAATGCCTCATATTGATCATAGAAGGTGTTGAGAACACTCCTCCATATCATGAAGAGGCGGTGGTACCTGATCAGCCGTCGAGGAAAGCATACTTTTTGTGGCTTGTATGCACTCGAATAGGTATTGTACCATATAGAATTGATGGTGCATAATGCGGGCATTCAACATTGAGTTATGATACATCTTCCTGCCAAAGTCATCTAAACACCGGTTGTCTTTACCCAGTGGATACGAGGCATGCGATTTTGATTTTTTGAATCTTTGCATTGCTGACTATCACAATTGAAGCATGTGGTAATTGTGGTATAGAGTAAGGCGATGTTTTTCTCATACGAAGTTTTATATCAGTTTTATTGGAAACCGCTGATAGAGAATAAAATGTTTCCCATGACTTCTGCAAGACAGAATGTAATAATTCATGTGGTGGGAGAGATGTTGGTTCTCCCGGAGCATCAAAAATCTTTAGGAGACCAAAGGTTTCTGACCTGGGGTCTGTCTCCTTTTGGACCTCCAGCTGTAATATCGTGCCCAATTTTTCTAAAAATGTTGGGTATGTCAGATCCTCTGGAGGAGAATATGGTTCCTGTGGATCTGATGGGAATCCAGTAGATGACAATGGGGACGTTTCTGGAAATAGAGAATCTATAGGGGTATCTTGCTGTTGAATTGGTCGTTTCATCATTGGGGATGCTGGAGGCTCCACCGACAGTTCTCTAGAGGCATGTATATTGTGTTCCGGAGAACTCACAGATAGCTTGTTAGGCATCTTAAGAGATGATTGAAGAGTTTCATAAAACCCTGCCAATGATTGGTATATAACTGAAGAAGAAATGCCTCTTGAGGAGGCATTGCTGCACGACCAGATTGTTTTGGTAGTTCACCTGTTTTAGGTGATACTGTAGGAATTTTAGTGGAAGTAGCTGGTACGTCATACTTGTTCCTCATCTTGCCCTCTGTGGTCTTAACAGAAATATCTGAGGATGAAGATGCAGCAGAGGAAGTGATTTGTATTAATTGTCTATGAGATAGGGAAGCTACACTTCGTGGGTGAGATGACCTAGAAGTGGAAGGGCTCTCACTGCCCATGTATCTCTCCTATTCGCAGCTTTTTGATGTGAGTGATGTGATCGCCTATGGTGATGGTGCGACGATGATCCTGTATGGGTTCCATCTCCAGACAGTGATCGTCTGATTCATTTTGACTTCACCTCTGTAGAATTTGAGTCTGAAGAGGTGGAATGAGGTACATGTGGAGACTGATGACTTTTTTTTACCACCCCATGTGGTATTGAATGATGTATTTGTTTGGACTTTTGTAGTCCACTGTGCGATCTGTGTGTTGTCGAATGTGCTAATGCCTTCGGCGCCGCAGATTTAGGCGCCGTTGTTTCCTGCACCGATCACAGAGGCTTTTTTGGTCCTCTCTGATCCAAAGGCCTATGTCAGCTCGGTAAGTCCTTATCTCCAAGCCTGGAGGGGTTGAGGATTCCACGACGACACTTTTCTGTGACAGAGCTGCAGTCAACGAGGGACCTGGTGAAGAATGAGCCTCCGATGTCTCGGAAAACGTAAAAAGTTCAAACATTTTGTAGGCCCGTTGTTTTTGGGCTCTTGGGGACATTAGAGCACAAAAATCACAATTTTGTAAAATATGCTCTGGTCCCAGGCATTGGTAATGGCCATCTGTGACCGACATTACCTTGCCACAGGCATTAAACCCCGGCTTGTTTGACATTTCAATAAAATAAGAAATGCTGAGGAGAAGTCAGCCCCGTGTGCGATCCCGCTCATGGAAAAAAATAGACTGAGGAGAATCTGTTACTTTATTTATTTAATAACTTTTCTATACCGGCATTAGTAGGAGACATCATGCCGGTTCACATGACAACAAAAGAATGGAAAATACATTATAACAGGGCGGTGGGTGGGGAATATAACAACAACAGAGAAGGCAAGAAGATATAGGTCTGAGCAACTGGTTAACAGAAGCTAGGTAATACAATTCAACAGGTTATAAATTAGAGATGTGCTGAATGGGAAGCAGCACCAGTGGAGTATTTACAAAGGATCCGGGACGATCTGGGGGCGAGCATTTGGGGCAGAGGTAGGGAGGGGAGAGGGGCTTAGTCTGGGAAGGCTTGCTGGAACAGCCATGTTTTTAGTTTCTTCTTAAATTTAATTGGGCAGGATTCTAGACGAAGCATCGTGGGCATGGAGTTCCAGTGTGTGGGGCCTGCAATAGAGATAGCTCGTTCCCTGGTTGATGTAAGATGTGCTGTTTTTAAGGACGGGACATGCAGGGTTCCTTTGTGAACTGTTCTCGTAGGACGATTCAGTGAGACAGCGCTGAATGGTATGTCCAACCAGTGGGAATTGTGAGAGAACAAAGATTTATGTATGGTGGTTAGTGTTTTATAGAGGATTCGAGAGGGGATGGGGAGCCAATGTAGGTCTTTCAGGATAGGAGTGATGTGGTCAGTTTTCCCGGGTGTTGGTAATGATTCTGGCTGTTGCATTTTGCAACATTTGGAGGGGTTTGATTGTCACGCAGGAACATATGCGCAGCCGCAGAGCGCTAAAATCTTGATCTCTGCTTTGTAAAGCTCTGCCTCCCGGACCTGATTGACAGATCCCATGACAGCATGGCTAATTCAGCCCTGCTATCGACGGGAAAACCCACCTTATTATCCCAATTACAATAAAAACACACACTTATCAAGTACAGAAAAGAATGCACCCAAATTTTATTAGCAGAGTTTTCCTGAAACAGAATACAAGATGCATTTTTTTACAATTTTCCTGTTTAATTATTCCAGTAAAAACAAGTAAAGCTAGTAATGTCACTGAACATAGCAGGAGCTGCACACTTCCCCTCTTTCAGTGAAAAAAAGCCACAGTATACTATTCCAGGAGTTTAATACATTTTATATTCTTCCTCTTGCTTTATAGGTGTAAAAATCTCCTTCAATTGTTTGTTGGAAGTGGCTTTTTAATCTTTAGTCTCTCCATTTGTTATCCATTAATATTTCCATCTTTCCTATATAAAATTTGAGAACATGCCATTCTAAACTTAAAGTGAATAAACCCAGAAAACACAATTAAAAAGCCTAATCTCAAAATCTTGGATTCCTATTGCCCAGATTAATCTGCAGGTTAATTAGCTATAATTGTAATATCTGAATGGGCCGATCCTTAGTTGAACCCTCCACCTCCCAGGTTCCCAACTGGTGTACAGCTTAACCCTTAGTGGACCCATGCTCTGTAACAAAGTACAAACCAAACCAATTAAAGGCTATGTGATTCCCATCCTTTCCAATAACTCCACCGGCTCCAGGCTATCACTTAATAAATTTTGGGTGAATTCCTGTCTTAACAAAGCTTACCACCTAAAGTTAACCTGAGGCTGATTAGTTATCTGAAGATTTTTATCAGCTGAAGTTTAACTGCTTCAGAATTCTAGTCCAATCAAAATCTTTAGCAGGGAATGTCTGTGCTGCCAGGACCCTCTGTGATGTCTTGTGCTCTTAGCACTTCCTCTTGTCTGTTGTAATCTTCCTGGTTTAAACTTCTGTGCTGATTGTTTTGCTTGCAATCATCATAGGTAGAACTTAGCTTACTGTCGGTATCTGGTTCATAAATGGATGATGTGTGGTGCTAGACCTCTTTCATTGGTTAGCCAGTTAGACATCTGATTAATTGGGCATGACAGACTTATGACAATCAGGACACTGCAAATCATTATCAATCAACCAGAGTTTGTTTCAGATCTGATTGGATGGCAAGGATGTACAATTTTAGAGCTTATTTGGTAATCTTGGCCTTTTAAGCAAAAATTTCCAGTACTTTCCTGAGTTTTATATCTGCAATTACTTGTTCAGACATCTTCCTGTGCCATACTGAATTCTGGTACAGGTCCCATGCCCTTGTTTATCACATGCTGGCAATTCACACTCTGCTATAACACTTCTGCATATGATATATAAAGCATTTAAACTCAGATCTGTCTACTGACCCATTTCACCCCTCCCATTTCCTGCTTTTGCTTCTAACTTCTAAGCTAGGAAATGCCTCTATGTTCATATCATACAGGATACATTTATAAAAGGGCAGAAGTTAGCTGCCTATTTCTATGAGATAAAAATCAGTCCTTAAATTTACAGAGACAAAATATACATATAATAGAAACAAAGCATATATATCTTGCAAAGGATCCCTTACAGGTATACTTTTACAAGAGTAAAGACTAGGGAGTCAGCACCACTTGCTATCAAACCCTCCGAGGATAGGGGTCTATGTCATACAAGGGTCACCAACCCACCTGGTCAACCCTACTCTACCAGGGGAATGGTCCAACAACAGAACCTAACAACTCTGGGAGAAATTTAGTCTCTCAAGTACAACTGTAGGTGAGACACCTCTACCAGCTGCTGAAGACAAGTTACTGTGCCATCTGCAGTTAAAAAAAAAATACTGAGTAAGTACCAGCAGTACAGTAAAACTTTTCTTCTGTCTCCATCCACTGGTAGGGGAGAAAAACTTAATTGTCTCAAGTGGTATGGGAGACAATAAGGAAAGTGACGACTTTAAACAGAAAGACAGCGAAAAGCCTACTTACATCAGCAGTGCTACAACAAAAAAGTCAAGCATTCAAACACTCAGGGCTCTGGCCTAGTTACTGGATCTTCCTCCTCTCTTTCTGAGCCTGGGCTTTTATTCCCCTCCTTGCAGAATATTCTGTGGCCTGGATTCCCACTCTGGTTAATTAAGGTAGACTGGACTAAATAGCTAGTCCCTGTACTTTAAGGTGTTCAAGAGTTTTAATCTATACATCTTTTATAAGGACTCTCTTTATTAAGAGTCATACATTCTAACTCCACTTATTTTTTTTGGACTTGACATTAGCATATAATTTAGAGAGTTTTTATTTATTTATTTTTTTATTCACAAAATGCTTTTAGCAGTTGATACAGGTATTCAGAATCCTTCATGTTCGTCTGCTCTTTAATTCCACCTAGGCTATTTCGGTCTTTAGCACAAACTATCAGGCTATTTGAATTGACTTGTAATTCTAGTATCCCCTCTGACTCATGTGCTCCTTTCCTAAGCAACTGTCAGTTTTCACCCATGATTAAGTTTAGAAGCTGCTCTATGCTTTATTCTTCGTAAGCATGTGTTGTACATTCATTGCCATATTACAACTAAGTTTGAAACAGTAGGGGTGCATTGAATTAGTATTACATACAAAATGTCTTTGAGCCAATCTGTTTACCATCTGATTGATTTTTTTTGATTGAGTGACTAAAGAATTGGATTGAGGAAGAGCACTGTGTGATCTTCTTGGATTTCAACAGCTTTTGGTACAGTCCCACATAGGAGGATTGTAAATAAAATGATTAACTTGGGAGTGTGTGCCAAGGTGGTAATGTGGATTACAAACTGTTTGACAGACAGAAGACAGTGTAATATGGTAAATGGAACCTACTCTGAAGAGAGAGCAGTGTTAAACGGAGTGCCACAGGATCTGTTTTGGGACTGGTTCTATTCAATATCGTTGTAGCAACATTGAGGAAGGGATAGAAGGTAAAGTTTGTCTATTTGCAGATGATACTAAGATCTGCAACAGAGTGAACACACCGAAATGACTAGAGAATGAGACATGAATTAAGGAAGCTTGAACAGTGGTCGAAGATATGGTAGCTGGGATTCAATGCCAAGAAATGCAGTCATGCATTTGGGGTGTGGTAATCCAAAAGAGCTGTATGTGATGGGGGAATGATGGGCTGTTGCGCACCAACAAAAAGAGGGACCTTGGGGTGATAAGGTCTAGCAATCTGAAGTCGGCGAAGCAATGTGAGAAGGCGATGTTCTGGTCGTGGACCCTTGGACAGAGGGGGTAGTTGTCGCTACCTGTGGGGAGGAGCCCCACAAGTTCCCACTGTCAGCAAGCAAGGCTGGAGAAAAGAAGAAACCCCACTGGAGCTTCACCACTACCAGCTCATGTTCCCCTTAGGTTGAGCCCTCAGGTACCAGGGCCGGCTGGATTACGTAGGGTCTCTGCCGATATCCAGGCAAAAGTCAAGGCAAGTAGCAATACTCATGGTCGGTGTTCAGGCAAAGGCTCAAGCAGGAGTCAGTCCGAGGAACAGGAACTCAGAAAAACTCAGGAAACTTGCTGGAGCAAGGGACTTACAGAAGCTAGAGTCTTGTTGCCAAGGTACTGGCAGAGTGCAGGGACTATCCTTATATAGTCCCTGCAATATGATGTCATCCGAGAGGGCCACGAGGTTTACCCGCCACTGGCCCTTTAAATCAAAAGAAAACAGGGTGCACCTAGAGAACCAGTTGACGCTGGCATCGTGCCGCCAGCTGGAAGAGAGGCAGGCCAGCTGCAGGCTCTGGCCACGACCAGGGAGCCCGAAACCCAGTCAGCTGCGCTGTGGCAAAAGGTAAGCGGGATTGGACGCTGGGCAGGGCAGCCAACCCCCGAAACAGTACCCCTTCCCCTCGAGACTTGGTTTCCCTGGATGATCTGCATGGAATTGCCTAATTAGGCTCTAAGATGTTGGAAGCCAGTCCCCATGAATTCTCCTCTGGCCCGTATCCCTCCCAGGAAAGAAGGTACTCTCTCACTTTCGACTTAGTCTCTGAACATCTAGGATATCGCACACTTGATAGCGTTGCCCTCAGTGGCAAGCTGTGGTGGATCAGGAACTCTACGGGTGGGCCAGGAGAATGAGGGGCTTAAGAAGCGAGACATGGAAGGAATTACGAATCCTTAATGAAGGGGGTAGCCAAAGTTGGTATGTTACTGGTCCCAATTGTCTGAGCACAATTGGGACCAGACGCATTGGGCCAGACGCATAGATTAGGCGAATGTAGTGGTTGCTGAGCCAAACTTTCTCTCCTCATTGGAATTGGGGTGCTGGTCTGCGGTGGCAGTCTGAACCTCTTTGCCAACAAGCCTGCTTGCCTAATCATATGTTGGGTATGGATACACAGTTTTAACTTCTCGGCCATCAACTGAGCTACCAGAGATGAAACTGACAAAGGCAGTGGCTGTTTGCTGTAGACTATCTGAAACAGCAAGGCTCCTGTGGCCGTGCAGAAATGCGAGTTATGCAAGAACTCAGCTCAAGGTATGAGATCAGCCCAGTCATCTTGTCGAGCATGGACGTAGGTTCTTTCAAACTGCTTTAAGGAATAGTTAGTCCGCTCAGCCTGACCGTTAGCTTGGGGGTGGTAATCTGTCGTGAAGTCTAGAGCTATATTAAACTTCTTACAGAGGTTCTGCCAAAACCTTGCAGAAGACAGGGTACCCGATCTGAAGTAATGTGCCTAGGCAGCCCATGCAAGTGAAAGATGGCCCAACTCTTTGTGCAGCACAATTGGGGAGTCGAAAAGCAGTATATTACCACTCAGATGAAAGTCTTGCCCTGCGAGATTGGGAGATCCATGATGAAGTCAGTGGGTGTGTGTCTCGACAATTCCTCTGGGACCGGCAGCAGCTGTAACTGCCCCCCCAAGGACGTCCCACCAGAGTTTTCAGTTGTGTGTAGACTGGACAAGAGTCCATGTATGCCCAGAAGTCCTTGCACATATTAGGCCACCAACAGAACTGGTGAAGGCCAGGATCCTGGCATGTCCTGGGTGGCCAGCGATGCAGGAGTTATAGGACCAAGACAAAATCTTTTTCCGGAGTCTTTTGGGAACCACTGTTTTCCCCAGAGGGATGGTCTAAGTGGCAGAGAGATGAATTCGAGCTGATCAATGATGTGAGGTGAGGCTCAACAGCTTCCTCAGAGCTGAATGAGCGGGAAAGAGCATCCGCACAGAGGTTCTTGGCTGCGAGTCTGTAGTGAAGCTCAAAGTCAAAGAACGTAAAGGAGAGAGCCCAATGAGTTGGGTTGAGGTGTTGAGCTTGCTGGAGATGCTCCAGGTTTTGTGGTCCATATGGATGGTAATTCAGTGTTTAGCTCCTTCGAGCCACTGGCGCCACTCTTCAAATGCAAGTTTGATCGCTAGGAGTTCCTTGTCTCCAATAGCATAGTTCCGCTCGGCTGAGGAAAACATCTTGGAGAAGAAAGAGCAGGGGTGCAAGATTCCTGAGGAATTGTGCTGACTGGAGCACCACTCCTACTCCTTCGGACGAGGCATCAACTTCCACCTCGAAAGGAAATCTCTGATCCGGATGTTGGAGACAGTTTCTAAAGAAAAGCCTCTGAGAACTTTGAAAGCTACTACAGTCTGTGGGCCATTGCTTGGTTTTGGCTCCCTTGCATGTTAGGGCTGTGAGTGGCGCGGCCAATTTGGAATAGTTCCAGATGAAGCTGTGGTAATTCACGAAGCCCAGGAACCTCTGTTGGGCCCTCAAGCTGCTGGGTTGCGGCCAGTCCTGAATGCTCTTAAGTTTCGCTGGGTCCATACAGAAAACTTGGTTAGAAACTATGTGGCCTAGAAAAGGAAGGGCCTTTTCGAATACGCATTTTTCTATTTTAGCATACAGCCTTTGCAGCACTTTGGCAACATTCTCATGAGGAGACTGCAGATCCTTGGAAAATACCAGGATATTATCTAAGTACACTACTACGCAGTCGTAGAGGAGGTTGCGGAAAATCTCATTCATCAGGTTTTGTAAGACGGCAGGGGCGTTGTAGAGTTCGAATGGCATGACCAACACCAGGGTCGGCCACTACAAGTATCTGAACGCAGTCTTCCATTAGTTGCCTTCACATATCCGGACCAAAAATTGTAGGCCCCATGGGGATCCAATTTGGAGAATATTTTCACCCCTTGTAAGCGGTCAATCAGCTCGGCTATGAGCATTAGCTGGTACTGGTCCGTCATGGTGATTGCATTCAGGCCACGGTAATCAAAACACGGCCAGAGGGTACAGTCCTTCTTGCCGACAAAGAAGAAGATGGCCCATGCCAGGGAGGAAGACCGAATGAACCCTTTTGTAGATTCCGACATGGCACTGGTCTCTGGTAGGGATAAGGGGTAGACCCGTCCTCGAGGAGGTATGGAACCCAGCACAAGATTGTCCCTACATTGAGAGTACGACTGTGCCATCAGCGTGTCTGCAAATCTTCTTGGTGAAGATGTCTGCAAACTGGGAATATAGTGGAGGTAGGTCGTCAGGGACCAGAGTGGTGGAAAGCATGGTAGAGCAGTGGGCTTCTTCAAGCAGATCTTTTGGCAACCAGGGCCCCATTGGGTCAGCTGTAGCAAGGACCAGTCAAACTGGGGATTATGTAGCTGTAGCCAGGGAATGCCAAGCACCACCGGATGGATGGCCTTCCGAATGACAGAAAAGGTGAAATGTTCCAGGTAGTGTGGATTCGTGCAGAATTTCAGCGGAGTGGTGATGTGTGATCTTCCCTGGGAGAGGGTCCCCATGAATGAAGAGAGTCAATGGCACTGGGCAAGAACGAGTAGGAATTAACTGCTCCACAAGATCTTGCATCAGGAAATTCCCACCAGCTCCGGAGTGTACCAAGGCTAATGTGGAGAAGTCACGACCTCCCACGGAGAGCGTTACTGGCAGCATTAAAAGGGGAAAAGGTGTGGTCAAACCTAGGATCAATCCCCCTGTGAGTCCTAGGCCCAAGAGTTTACCGGTCAGGACAGGGTAGCAAACGATTAGATGACCGGGTTCTCCACAGTACAAGTAGAGTCCAGCCCGTTGGCACCTCTAACATTCCTCTGGAGACTAGCGAACACGGCCCAACTGCATGGGCTCTTCCATCTGCTTTTCAAGTGATTGAGGTGGACATGAGGTGGGAGAAGAATGTCTGGGGATGGTTGACTGCAGCCCCACACCTCCTCGGACCCTGTAGCTCGTGGGCTCTCTCCTGCAGGCATCTGTCGATCCTGCCTGTAACTCTATAAGAGTGTCCAGAGAGGCCGGAAGTTCACAGGCCGCCAACTCATCCTTCATTCTGGGCCCTAGCCCGTCCAAAAAAATAGACCGGAGGCAGTCTTCTCCTCCCCAATGGAGTTCAGTAGCCAGTGTAAGAAATTAGACTGTATAATCTACCAGGGAATGCCCGCCCTGGTGGATATGCAGGAGTTCAGATCTGGAAGCCAAACGACCTGGTTCTTCGAAGACCGTCCGAAAAAGGTCCAGAATTGGGGGAGATCCTGGAGAATGGGGTCTGAGCATTCCCACAAGGGGGAAGCCCAGGCTAGAGCCTTACCCTCAATTAAAGGACAGAATGAAGGTAGTTTTCGTAGTGCTGTCAGGGAACAGCGCAGCATGTAGGCAAAAGTGCATGTTGTACTGGTTAAGAAATCCGACATCACTGCAGATCCCAGCATAACAAGAAGCAGGAAATGAAATGACAGAGCATGTGGGAGGCGCCAGCATCGGAAGACTCAGTGTGGATGGGGTTGCACCTGCTGGTACTAATACAGTCAAGGTGGGCGCTGAGACACTCCATGGATGCCGCTAGTGCCTCCAGGACCCTTCTGAGCTAGAACTGGGTTAGCCTCTGCCGGATCCATGGCCTTGGCAATCTGTTCTGATGTTGACCCCTGGACCAAGGGGGAGTTCTCACTACCTGTGGGAGGAGCCCAAGTTCCCACTGTTGGCAGGCAAGGCTGGAGAAGAGCAGACACCCTGCTGGAGCTTCACCAATACCAGCCCACGTTCCCCTTAAGTTGAGCCCTTTGGTACCAGGGCGGCTGGACTTATGTGGGGTCTCTGTGGTCGATATCCAGGCAAGGATTGAGGCAGGTGGCGATACTCGTGGTTGGTGTCCAGGCAAAGGTTGAGAGGAGTCAGTCTGAGGAACAAGATGGGGGACAAGAACTATCAGGAAATTCACTGGAGGAAGGGACTTGCAGAAGCTAGGAGTCTTGTTGCCAAGGCACTGGCAGAGTGCAGGGACTATCCTTATATATAGTCCCTGCAATATATGTCATCATCTGAGAGAGCCGCGAGGTTTACCTGCCACTGGCCCTTTAAATCAAAAGAAATGGTACACCTGCTCGCCTAGGGAGCCGGTTGATGCTGGCGGCAGATGGCTTGCAGGCCGCGCAGAGTCAGCACAGGGCATCCCATCATGCCATTGGCTGGAAGAGAGGCAGGCTGGCTGCAGGGCAATGGCGGTGGGCTCCGGCTGCGACCAGGGAGCCTGGAACCCTGTCTGCTGCACTGCGGCAAAAGGAAAGCAGGATCAGACGGACAGGGCGGTTGACCTGCATAACAGCAATAGCTAAAACCAGAAGAATGATAGGCTGCATAGAGGAATAACCAGTAAGAAAAAGGTGACAAACCCCTTGTACAGGTCCTTGGTGAGGTCTCACCTGGAGTACTGTGTTCAGTTCTGGAGAACGTATCTCAAAAGGGACAGAGAATGGAGGCAGTCCAGAGAAGGGCGACCAAAATGCTGGGTGGTCTCCAAATGACTTATGAGGAGAGGTTGAAGGACCTAAATATGTATACCCTGGAGGAAACGAGGTGCAGGGGAGATATGATACAGATCTTCAGATATCTGAAAGGTTTTAATGATGCACAATCAACAAACCTTTTCTGTTTGAAAGAAAATCAGTAGAACTAGGGGTCACAAAATGAAACTCCAGGGAGGAAGACTCAGAACCAACATCAGGAAATATTTCTTCATGGAGAGGATAGTGGATGCCTGGAATGCCCTTCAGGAGGAGGTGAAGACAAAAATGGTGAAAGATTTCAAAGAGGCATGGGATAAACACTGTGGATCCCTAAATGCTAGAGGATGGAAATGAAGAAATGAGTGCATGGGGTAACTTGCTGTTGTGGCAATTACCTCCCTTAACCAATAAGCTTTCATACTGCTGATGCAACTCCAACATCACTCTCTGCGTCAACGACAAGAGGTAACTGAGAATTGGACTCAAACAGCAACCAACAAGGGCCCAGACTTTGAAGCTCTGGGAAACTGGTAAGTATGGGGGTGACTTATATGGCATGGCAGAAGCTACCATAAGCTTTCTGAGACTGGATGGACCGTTAGTCCTTTTCTGCCATCATTTCTTTGTTTCTGAACAAATCAGAAATTTGATATACAATTAAAAATTAGCAATGCAATACATTTAATTGAAAAGTCTAATCAAAGTAGTTTTTACATTGTTAAACTTAAACAGAAATGTACCATGTACACTCACAATGGGTTAATTTAAGGCATATTATGACTCCAGCATTGACTAGACCCAAGCAAAACAAACTAAAAAGAACAAATGTCACTTGTTCCAGACACACTGACATGCAGATGTTTTAACACACAAAACCCTGTTATAGAAAATGTTTTTAATTAGCATTTTTTGATACATTTTCTTAAATAAATGACAGGCTTCCATTTTACCTGGAAGAGACATTCTCAGAGTGCGGCTCACTGTCACCCAGATGACTTTTTTCATCATGATTAAAAGTTTCATAAATATTCGTCAAACTGCCATTCATTGAATGATCATCTTTTCGTAAGGATACAGGCAGGTTTGATATTGTAAAATTTACATCTTTGAAGGCATGCAATAAAAAGATCCCCACGATGATTGTAAGGAAGCCACTGAAGGTGCCAATGATATCAGCAGCAGACATGTGTTGCCATTCTTTGAAAAGAATAGCAGAACAAGTTAAAACAGATGTTGTAAAGAATACATAATATATTGGAGTCACTAGAGAAGTGTTGAAAATATCCAGAGCTCTGTTCAAATAGTTTATCTGTGTACTGACACACATTATAAGGCTCAGCAGCAGGATCCAGGCCAACGGATGGTTCAGTATAGACTTTCCTGCAAAAAGTTCCTTTATAGCAATACCCAAGCCTTTCACACAGGATACGGATAAGGCTCCAATAACAGAGCAGATTACGATGTAAACTAGAATGTTAGTCTGTCCATGGCGAGGTCCCACGACAAAAATAAGTATTAGGGACACAATAACAACAGCAGTTGCGAAGACCATAAAGCCTGAAATGGGAAACAAATATAAAGTTTAGTTTTTCTCAGATAAACACTTCACTGTTCTACATTTCTATACATTTTTTTAAATTCCAAATTAAATAAAAAGGAAACATTTCTTACCTGTTAATTTCCTTTCCATTAGTCCTGCTACACCAGTCCAGTCACACACAGGTAGACTGTTTCCTCTACCAGCAGATGAAGGCAAACACCACCATTTTCCTAGCATGACATCATCATTATTACTTATGGATGGTGAAGCTCAGAAGAAAACCAGTATGCAAATGACAAAGCTCCAAATCAGAGCAAACATTCATTAAAAATAGCTACTGTCCATCGAGGGACACAACTATGTACAGCTAGTTTGAAAAACACTGAACTAAGACTCCCACATAAAGAAGTCCAGCTTCCTGGGTGGTTCCTGGACTGATGTAGCAGGACTAATGGAAAAGAAATTAACCAGTACGAAATTTCTACTTCCACTTTGTCCTGCTGCTCCAGTCCAGTCATACTCAGGTGGGAAGTATGAAAGCCCTACTGACCAGGGTGGGAACCCTGAGAACCCCAGCCCCATAGGCAGAATCCTCCGACTAAAACAGAGGAATCTGTAATGCTTCACAGAAGTATGCAAGGAAGACCAAGTGGCCACTCTGCAAACGTCTGCAGGTATAAGCACCTTACCGCCACCCAACAAAGTGATTGTGCTCTCAGTGCGCTCAAACTCACTTGGGAGGCTTCTTACCACAAAGCACATAGGCAGAGACAACAGCCTTTTTGATCTAGTACACCAGAGTGGCCTTGGAAGGAGCTTCACCTTTCTGCAGCCCCCCAAATAAGACACAAAGTCTGTTGGACTTACAAAAAGCATTAGTTAGCTCCAGATAGTGAATCAGTAAACTACAGACATCCAGACACCTGAATACATTTCTGCACTCTTCACAACCAAGGCCAGAAGAGAGACAGTTTGATGTGGAATGTAGAGTTGGCTTTCGGAAGAAAGGAAGGTACCAAAGAAACAAGGAAAGTCATGGCAAGACAAAGCCCGAATCTTCAATATGAGGAGCGAAGCAGATAGCTATCAAAAAGGCAGCCTTTAGAGAGCGATCTTTAAGGGAAATGTGTTTCAGTGGCTCGAAGAGAGAAACTGCCCAAGACCCACAAAATTAGGTTAAGGATAGCACTGAGGAAAGAGGCTGGAAAGGAGGCCATAATCTTTTAACACTTCAAAGGAAACAAGACAACTGGATGGATTGCCACTAAACACCACTCAGCCACCTTCTGTAACAAGAGATGGCTACCATCTGCACCTTTAAAGAACTCAAGGCCAGGCCTTTATCCCTGACATCTCTTGAGAAAGGCTAGGTTACAAGTAATCTCAGACTGCTAGGGGGGGATTCCAAATGGCTCATATAGAAGGACAAACAGCAGACTTGGATATAGGCTAGCAAGGTGGAAGTCTTCTGAGCCTTCAAACGCATGGAAGTCACTGAGGAGGAGTATTCCCTTTTGAGCAACTACTGCCACTCAAGAGCCAAGAGACTGATTCTCCATGACTACTGGACCCTGAATAAAAAGTCCCGGCTTCTGCAAGGCACAGAGTACAGTATACCTGTAGCTACATCAAATCTATGTACCAAGGCCTCCAGAACCAATCTAGTACTACAAGGATGACCTGATTGCTTTCAACCTCCACTCTGCAAAGAACTCTGTCAATGAAGAGCCATGGGGAAAATATGTAAAGAAGCTCCTCCATGGGCCAAGGCATCAAAGCCTATGACACCTGGTTCCCTTTGCCAGCTGAAAAATTGATGGACCTAGGTGTTTCTTTGAGTCACCATCAGATCCATGTGAGGGAGGTCCCACCGCTGACTGATGAGGAAGAAGGCCTACTGACTCAACTCCTACTCCCCTAAATCCAGAATAGTCCTGCTGAGGAAATTTGCCTACACTTTCTCCTGTCCCGCAATGTGGATCACAAACAGTAGAAGACTCTCCCACCCATGAGAAGAGTAGCATCATCTCCTCTGATACTCCCTGACTCTTGGTACCCCCTTGTCCATTCACATAAACCACTGCTGTTGCATTGTCAGAGAGAACCCCAGACTGCCTTGCTTTTGAGAATGGGGAAAAGCATTGCAGTGCCAATTGGACTGCTTTGGTTTCCAATCTGTTGGACCACAAAGCTTCTTCCTGAGATCAAAATCCCTGAGCCTCTTGGTACTGACAATGAATGCCCCAACCAGTTAGGCTCGCATTTATCATTAACCAGGATCTAGGAAGAGAAGGAGAGACTGAGTCCTGTAGTAGCTGAGAAAGTACCAGCCTCCAGTGAAGAGAGTACAGCACTGCAGGCTGCAGAGGAAGCTGGATTCCATAGACCTACAAATTGAGGAGACCAGCGAGAGAAGGGAAAAGTTCAGCAATGTCATTTGCTCTGGCCCATGGGACCAGATCCAGTGGTGCTACCATTAATCTGAGAAGCTGTAAATAATTCCAATTCATAGGGCATGCAAAGCTATCAACTTCCATACTTGCAGAATCAAATTGCACACACTCTTCTGTGAGAAACACCTGGCCGATCTGTGGATCAAAGCGTGCCTCAAAACATTCCAGGGACTATATGGGCTGAAGCTTATTCTTCAGAAACTGATAACCCAGCTCAAGCCTTCTAAGATGTGGACCACCCTGATGGATATTTGATTCACTTTCTGATGGGACTTTGCCCAGAGCAGAGAGACCCAATATTAATGGATCATAATGACTTCACGTCTCAGAAATGCCACAACTACCACCATAACCTTGGTAAAGATTCATGGTATAGTCATTAATCTGAAGGGTAGTGCTTGGAACTGGAAATGTTCCTGCAGAATGCAAAAACCACTGTACCTCAGCCTCCTGTTGGACAGGAATGTGTTAATAGGCCTCTGTCACATTGAGAGAGCAAAAAGTACTCTGTCGGACTGCTTCAAATACACAGAGAAGTGCTTCTATGCAAAAGTGGATAACCCGCAGACTGTGGTTTATCCCCTTGAGATCTAGGATAGGTTGGGAAGGAATTGCCCTTTTTGGGTACTACAAAATAAGACTGAATACTAGCCCCGTCCTTGCTTGGAGGAGAGCACAGGGATCACTGCCTGCAAAAGTTGCAGCTTCAACAGTCTTGTTAAATGCGTGTTGCTCTCCAAGCGGCCTCTCACACTCACTCGAAGCTTCTTGTGTGTAAAAAGGCTAGATAAATGGCCCTCTCTCTGCCACCACATGCCTAATCCCACAGGTGCTGCAGACAACCTTCTCCATTGCCACTATCCCCACTGCTGGCACTCAGATCTCTATTGTTTCTCTACTGCCCTGACAGAGGGGGGGTTTTTTTTTGGGGGGGGGGGGGGGCCAGAAGATCTATCCCTCAGGAAAATCTCCAAGACAGACTTACAAAAACCACCAAAGCCCTTTTATTTATTTATTTATTTTTTTAGTGGAAAATGCCCCCCACCACCACCACCACCTTTCCTCTGGGTCTGGGAGCAATCCAAGGCGGCTCACACTACTGGCTGGAGCCAGTGACCTGGTGAAGATTCTGAAAGGAACTGGGATCCACTGAAAACCTGCTGCACCACCAAAACCTACCATCTGCAGAAGGCAGAAATACTGGTTTCCAAGCTGTAGCATCTAAGTAATGGCAATGATGTCACACTGGGAAACAGTGTTCTCTGCCTCCATCTGCTGGTAGAGAGAAACAACCCACCTATGTGTGACAGGACTGGTGTAGCAAGACTAAGTGGAAGTTAACTTTTTTACTCCATTTTTTTCAGCTTTTAAGGTGATTAAGTAACTTGACCATTTGTGTGTTTTTATTTATGTATTCAGTGATTGCTTGTGTGTGATATTACATATATTTTAATTCTATAAACTACTGCAATTTTTCAAAGCATGCAGTAAATTTAAACAAAAACACATTTTTGGACTAAATAGTTTACTATGAAATATATACCCAGAGAACCCTTATTTATGGCATAAACTGAATGTAATCTGCTTTGAAGTGCTGAAAAAGAAAAAAAAAAGTGCAAAAAGCAGAATATAAAAAATCTAAATAAAAATAAAGTAGGAGGAGATATTTTCAGTCTCTAGGAATATGGGCCAGCAAGCTCACTTTCAAAGCGAAACAGTGGGATGGTGGAGTTTTTTTGCCTACTCTTGACAAAAGAGTTCATGCTCTTTCAAACTGGCTGGGGATCGCCTGTGCAGAATTTCTATTGCATTCAGGTCTGGGCTCTGATTGAGCCACTTAAGCACATTCACTTCCTTCTTGCTGAGCCACTCTATTGTTGCTTAGGCTTTGTGCAAGATCTTTGTTCTACTGAAAGGTGAATCTTCTTTCCAGGCCTAGGTCTAAGGCAGACCAGAACAGGTTATCTTCCTCCAGGATCTGCCTGTACTTTCAACCATCCACCTCTCTCAGCCTTCATAAGCCACCCTAACCCTGCTGCTGCAAAGCATCCCTAACATAATGCTGCTGCCATCACCTGATTTAGCATAGAGAAGGTGTTAGCATGGTAATGTGCTGTGTTTGATTTCTGCTACACATTTACTTTATTTACTTAACGTGTTTTGTATACAGTCATTCGGTTTTGCCATCAGAACAGTTTACAGAATCATGCAACAGGTTGTATTACATTTAAGAATTCTATGGTAGGTCCGGGGCTGTATCATTTTTCTTTTTGTTGGGTTGCATGTAGAGATCAAAAAGTTTCACTTTGGTTTTGTTAGACCACAAAACCTTCTTCCACATGCATGGTGTCCCCTAAATGTTTCTTTGCGAATGCTATGTGGAACATCATGTCTTTTCTTCCACACTGGCTTCCTTCTTGCCACCCTCCCATATGTTTGTGGAGTAAGCTTGAAATTGTTGATGGTTAACATTTTCCTCCGTCTTGGCTAGAGACTTCCACATTTTTATTTTTTTTTTTTTAGTAATCTTAGACTTCAGTGAGCTTCTATAGCAGTTTCCTTAACCCACGGCTACTAACTTTGGAAGCATGGCCTAGTCGCAGCAGGGTCTTGTGGTGGCAAACTCTTTCCACTTTATGATGAACCTGACAGTTCCCAAGGATTATTCATCCACAATATTTTTATACCCTTCCCCCATGTTATCCCAGAGTTCTTTGGGAGCTCCTTGTTTGGCATATTTTGATCTTTGCTTCAGATTTACCTGATTACAACAAACAGCTTGATTCTTCATCCATGAGTATTTGAATCAACTCAATTACTTAAACACAGGTAGGCTCTACTTAATTCTGAGAACTGTTAAGGCAATTTTTATGAACCCGAGCTAATTTGGGTTTGCTATGACTAAGGATATAAAGGCTTTCGCAAGGCATTGTATGTACAAGCTGACCATTGGGAATCAGATACCTAAAGCTTTTTGGCAGCTTTGGTTAGGATAACTTATCAATTTACTAAGTTAAGCATTAAAATATCCAAAACAAATAATTGTACTTGCTTCATTCTACAGTCAATCAACTCATAAATGATTATTCTCTAATAGATCAGTCATCTCGTGACTAGTACAGACATTTACCTTACCTGGATCAACCAGTTTATGGGCCATTTCATTTAATGTTTCTATTTCTTCTTCTTTGGGAGCATGAATAACCATCACAGTCGATCCTAGTACACTTAGCAAACAACCAATTTTGCCATGGAGATTAAGCTTCTCATTTAGAAAGTAGGATGACAAAATGGCACTGCAAGAAAATATTGAGACTGCTGTAAATAAAACAGCATTCAGGTTGACTATTGCTATACTGAAAGGTAACACACACACACAAAACTTGCTACAAATACACTGTGCATGGCCCCATCTAGACATTTGGAAAATGGAATATTTTGGGTATCCATTCTCCAACAAGAGATCCAAATTTTGTAAGTTCTTGTCCAAGAGGCCACTGGGAACTTCTGTATAATTCAATATCACCCATGTTGGGTCTGCAATCTTTATAAAAAATATAACTAAAGGAGGATTTAACTACAATGCACAAACAACTGACTATACAAAAATCATGAAGGGCACTCTGCATCTTTACACTCCTTGTGACCTTGGGCAAGTCACTTCACCCATTCCTCAGGGAAATACTCAGATTGTAAGCTCTTTGGGGACAGGGAAATACCTACAGTAACCAAATGTAATCCTCTGAAGTATCACAAAGAGCAGAATATAATTTTTTTTTAAAACTATAGAACCTTAGAGGTCAGAGTGGGTCATGTGACTGTGCACTGGCTAAGTCTGTGAAACCCTGGTCTATGTACTATATTATAAAAACAGAAGATGGCAGAAAAAGACCAAATGACCCATCTAGTCTGCCCATCCACCCAATTAATTTAGCTTTATAATTCCCATCACTCCCTTAGATATCCCCTGTATTTATCCCATGCTTTCTTAAATTCAGATACTGTTTTTGTCTTAACCACTTCCACTGGGAGGCCGTTCCATGCATCCACCACCCTCTCTGTAAAGAAATATTTCCTAACATTACTCCTGAGTATACCCCCTTTCACCCTCATTTCATGACACTCGTTCTAGAGCCTCCTTTCCATTTGAAAGAGGCTCAGCTCCTGTGCATGGACATCTGAGATATTTAAATGTCTATCATATCTTCCCTATCTTGCCTTCCTCTAGGTGTACATGTTTATATCTTTAAGTCTATCCTCATATTTTAGAACAAAGGCCACTGAACATTTTAGTAATCACCCTCCGGACCAACTATCCTGTTTTTATATTTTTGAAGGTTTTGGCTCCAGAACTATACATAGTATTCTAAATGTCTCACCAGGCACCTATACAGATGTAATATCACTTCCCTTTTTCTGCTGACCATTCCTCTCTCCCTATACAGTCATGCATCTTTCTGGCTTTTGCCATTGCTTTATTCACCTACCTTAAGATCCTCAGATACTATCACTACCAGATCCCGCTCTTCCTTCGTGCTTAGAAGAATTTCACCTCCAATACTATACTTCCTCCCTTAGGGTTTTACATTCTAAATGCAAACACTTGTTTTTTAGCATTAAATCTTAGCTGCCAGATCATAGACCATCCCTCGAGCTTCGCAGGATCCTTCCTCATGTTGTCCACACATTCCTAGCTGTCCACCCTGTTGTAGATTTTGGTATAAATCGACAAAAAGACAAACCTTTCCTGACAATCCTTTCACTATGTCGCTCGTGAAAGTTTTAAACAGAAACATCTAAAAAAATCAATCCCTGAGGCACACTTTCCAGTAACACCCCCCTCAAAGAAACCTCCATTTACCATTACCCTTTGTCACCTCCTACTCAGCCAATTTCTAATCCAGTCAGTCACTCTAGGTCTCATACCAAGGGCGCACAATTTTATTTATAAGTCTCCTGTGCAGAACAGTGTCCAAGGCCTTTATGAAATCCAAGTACACTACATCTAGCGCTCTCCCTTGATCTAACTTTCTGGTCACTCAATTAAAGAAATTGATCAGATTCGTCTGACAAAAATTTACCTCTGGTAATACCACGCTGCCTAATACCTTGCAATCCACTGGATTCTAAAAACTGCACTAGCCTCTGTTTTAGCAGCAATTCCATTAATTTGCTCACCACAGAGATCAGACTAACCGGTCTGTAGTTCCCAGCCTCCTTACTTCCGCTTTTATGAATAGAAACCACTTCTGTCCATCTCCAGTCCTCCAGAACTACTCCCTATTCTAAAGCAGCATTGAAAAAGGTCAGTCAGTAAGGCTGCCAGGACAACACTAAATTTCCCTTAGTACCATCAGATGTATTCCATTTGGCCCCCCATCACCTTACCTATTTTAAGTTATATAAATGTTACAGGAATCAGAAAGGTATACTTTTGGTTCTACTGGTTTTGCAAAGAATTCTGCAAAATGTTTGTTAGAACATCTTACCTTACAAGTACACTGAGTGCTCCTAATGGAGTAACTAATGTAGCAGGTGCAAATGCATAAGCAGCAAAGTTAGCAACTTCACCAGCTCCCACTGCAAATGGAAACAAAATGGAGGTTTTAGACAAGTTAAAAAACAAAAACCCTACAATAAAATATCATGTGTAACACTGAAGTAGAATAGCACTACAGGGTTTTATCAATATTAAGAAACTTGAACATTAGAAGAATAATTACTTTCCTGAAGTCACATCCAACATTTCATATATGGGAGAAGGACCAGCTCTAACCTAAACCAGCATCCTGTGCAAAAACAAACTTTCTTTCCCCATGGCTCTAACAGCTTCTCCCTCCCCACCCACTATTCTCAGCAGACTCATTCTCAATACCTACTAATGCTCAGCAGCTTCTCATTCCCCCGCCTGCCCACCTCTCCATTAGTGCTTAGCTGCAGCTTCAGCCCTGCCCACTATCCTCATCCAGCTGCAAAGTTAACTCTATCTTCCCTCTCCCTCCTGGCAGGCTGATCAAGTCACAGTCTCTTCTGGAGTCTTTCCCCCTCCTTACAGCTCAAGTCTCTGTCAGCTGTTCCCCTAGTTAACTCCCCTTCTCCTGGCCAGCAACTTTACAGCCTGAAGACACATCCTTAACACAAGTGCTCTATCAGTAGTTGCTTCCCTTTAGCTTCAGTAATGGCAGCTTCCGTGCAGACCATGAGCATATGATGCTTCAGGTACTCCTCCTCATGGCTACAGTGTTGCAGAATATCTGGTTCTGCCCCTGCACATATCTCCCATGTTCTTCAGGAAGCACTCATGTCCTGTGCCTACACAACAGCTCTGGACCAATTAGACTGGCTGCAGCTGGAAGGCAGAAGACAACTGAACGCTTTTGCAAGGGCACCAGTGGAAGAGAGTATGCTAGCAGAGGAAGGGGTGCTGGTGCTCCCTCAGGCACAGCGCTCCGGGTGAGAGAATGCATTGTTTGTTCTATTTTTACTACAATCAACTCATTTGTTACTTATTACATTAACTTTCTCCCCTTCTCACCACATCCTGTGTCACACAGTCCCCAGCAAATAGCATAACAGCTTTTTGCAATTCTCTTTTATGTAGGTGTCTAGTTTCTACTTCCAAACTGGTAAAAAAAAATAAAAAAATGGCATATAAAAGAAAATAGTAAATAAGATACAGAAGCTTCGTAAGTCACTACATTAAGAATATGCCATAAAAGTTAAGAAAATATTTAATAAAAAAAGAGTTATTTAAAAAACATACTTGACAGAAGTCCAGCCCACCACAGCCATTCCTTAAGATACGCATGGCCTCCTTGTCCTGGTTTTAAAAAAGCAAACTGTTAAGTTGGATAATGCATACAGAGTCTGGATTTATGTATAAAAGGGCAGTAGCAATCTAGATTCACCAAAATTAATATCTAAAACTCCAGCTAAAATAGATCCCATGAGCAAGCTGGCCACACTGAGTGGACATGTTAGCTCTATGGGCTTTTCTTTGGCTTGGTTTTACCCAGCCCTTTTCTGTTTCTTTTTGGTTGCTTTCAAGTGAGCACATTGCCTAGAATTAAGATGCCTCACAGAGATGAATGAAAGCAAAGCTACTTATTTATTTTATTTGGTTTTTTATATACCGATCTTCTTGCATTGGATGCAAATCAAACCGGTTTACAGTGAAACAATAAACTTGCCTAAGAGCATTACATGGAACGAAGAACATAGTACAAATAAGAGAGCTTGTGAGCATTACATAGAACGAAGAATATTTAAAAAACTTTTGGCAACAAGGTATTAAAAGTAAACTTCTTATACAAGATGTAAGCAAAAAAGCCATCAACGTTAAAACGAAATCAAGCATATAATAGTCTCGATTGAGATGGAGAACGGGGGGGGGGGGGGGGGGGTGGACGCAGGGAAGGAAATAGTACACCTTTAAAAAGGTGTACTCTGAAGACAGCAGTTAATCAGTCACACGAGTGAGTCAATATGACCATATACTGTGCCAGACAGGCACAGGGCCACTGGAAGGGGCGGGCTAAATAATAAAGACCCTTTCCTTCCCCCTTCTCTTCAGAGCAACAGTGTTGGACATACATGAAGTTTCAAGAGCCTCTCTTTGCTCACGTACAGTTCCCATGTTGGGGGTGGGGGAGGTGTCACATTTTCTGCAGTTCTATGAATACAGCTTTCATTTACAGCCTCACCCACGAAGGGTCTGCCGCCGATCGTGCAGCATCCGGTCCCGTTTCGCCGTCCTTCCAGCCGCTGTTCACGCCCACAGCCGACACGCCAGCGACGCCCAACCAACCCGGAGAGGCCCTGAGGCCCTTTCAATTCGTTGATTGCCGGCGCACCCCTCCTTCTATTCGGCGATCGCAGCGAGGACGTCCACGAGGCAGGCCTGCGCAATCGGCGCCACAGACCCGCCGGGGTAAGGCCCTTTAAATTTACAGCCTCACCCACGAAGGGTCTGCCGCCGATCGTGCAGCAATCCGGTCCCGTTTCGCCGTCCTTCCAGCCGCTGTTCACGCCCACAGCCGACACGCCAGCGACGCCCAACCAACCCGGAGAGGCCCTGAGGCCCTTTCAATTCGTTGATTGCCGGCGCACCCCTCCTTCTATTCGGCGATCGCAGCGAGGACGTCCACGAGGCAGGCCTGCGCAATCGGCGCCACAGACCCGCCGGGGTAAGGCCCTTTAAATTTACAGCCTCACCCACGAAGGGTCTGCCGCCGATCGTGCAGCATCCGGTCCCGTTTCGCCGTCCTTCCAGCCGCTGTTCACGCCCACAGCCGACACGCCAGCGACGCCCAACCAACCCGGAGAGGCCCTGAGGCACTTTAAATTCCCCGATTGTCGGCGCCGCGCGCCGAGTGTCGCGCGCCGAAGGAGCGCGTCAAAGGGGCCTGCCCCTTTGAGCGCCCCTTCGAGCGTCTCTGCAGAGTGGCACTGCCCTACCCCATAACTGCACTTCTCAGATCAGCTCCCTCAGCACCTTACTAAAATGCAAGACCTATACCTTGGATAGCCCCTACGACAACGTAGCCAAGCCAAACCGTAGGCAAGGAATATAGTGGCACATTACAGGTAGCATCCCTCCAGTGTCTACCCCTCCGTTTCCTGGTGCCAGAGTGTTCCTATGTCATATGCTAGCAGCCACTCGCACAGAAAATAATCGTCTGCTGTCCCCCTACCCTGTGCTCTTCCGTTTGTGCATGCCCTATCCCTGCCATCTAGACTACTGTATTTGATAACAGCCATGTACTTGTCAACTGCAATGTTCTTGATAACCACTGTATTTGATAACTGCTGGATTTAGGATAACCACCTCTACTGTATTTGAAAATTTTTGTACACCTCTCTATTACCACACTCTATCAATTGCTGTGACTCATAGTTGAAAATTTTTGTACACCTCTCTATTACCACACTCTATCAATTGCTGTGACTCATAGTTCTCCTCTTCCTCTCCCTTATACACTGGAATTCGTTCCATCAAATATTTCCAATCCTCCCTCTCTCCCCCTTCCACACATTCACCATTTTCTCACCTCTGATTCAGTGCATTCTATAATCTGAAAGATAAGAACCTCCTCCTATCTCTCTCATCAGCACCCAATTCCATTCATACACTACATCCTAACACCCATTCAGCATGCATCAATACCAAATCACCATTCTCAAATACAACAAATGTAGGCCCAACTCTCCCCAATACCCACGGCATTACTCACATCTAAAAACCATCCTCCCTTCCATGATCTCCCCCCCTCTCACCCAAATCATTGGTCTTACCGCTCTCTCTCTTGTTCTCCTCAATGCCCAGTCACTAAACAAAAAACCCCTCTACTCAATGACCTACTCATAGACCAAAATCCGGATATCTGTGCCATAACAGAGTCCTGGCTTAAGGAATCTGATACGGTTCTCCTTAATCAGCTCCCTTCTGATACATACGACATTTTTTCTATCCCCAGGGCAAAAAAGAAAGGAGGTGGTTTACTTTTAGCCATCAAAAAAAAATTCAATATGATTCTCCTCCCCATCCCTCCCCCACCTAAAATTGAAATAGGACTGTTCAAGTCCCCCTCTCTACAAATCTGTCTCGTCTATGCCCCCCCAGGAACTCTACATAGCAACCCGTCAATCCTTATAGAATACATCGCTAAGAACATCTCTATCGACACCCCAGCAATCATATTAGGCGATTTCAACTTACATGTTGATAGCTCCCCCCGGACCCCATCATGTGACGCTATACTCGACTCACTAAATGCTCTTGGATTCAAACAATCCATTGATTTCCCTACTCACAAGGCAGGCCATACCCTCGATCTCCTCTTTACTAATGCCCTCATTCAAACTGACCCTCCCTCCCAAACACCCATCCCTTGGTCAGATCATCACCTTATCAATGCTTCTCTCTCCATCAAGATACCCACACGCCTCGATAACACAAATAAAACTATCCACTACAGAAAAAATTGTACTAGAGATGACCTTATTTCAGCAGTCTCAAACAATCTTGATCACTTAGACCTCTCCAACGCTGACACAGCACTGGCTTCATGGCATGACATTACAAATAATATAGCCAATTCCACATGCCCCCTACAAGCCAAACTCATCTCCTCACAAAACAACAACAAAAAGAAACCTTGGTACTCCCACGAACTAAAAAACCTCAAACAACAACTTCGAAAATCCGAAAAGATTTGGCGCCATGACCCATCTCATAAACATTTGGCACAATTCAAATCCTCCCTACACCTGTATAAAGAAAAACTTAACAATACAAAACGAGATTTCTTCGCTAACAAAATACACCAATTCCAATACAATCCTAAAGTGCTATATGAGTACGTTAACTCTCTTACCAAGTCAGCAGCTTCTGACGTCCCAGATGACGTAGCCAAATCTAAATGTAAAGAACTTGCCACATTTTTCCAAACCAAAATAGACAAGTTGATATCCAGGTTCACCAATGCATCATCCACTCCCACCCAACAATCTGAACCCATCTGCAACCAAATTAAGACTAGAAATAACACTAATATTCTATCTTCTCTATCATGCACTTCTACACTAGAAATAGAAATTCTCATTAAAAAAGCCAAACCCTCCACCCATCCAACTGACACAATACCCACCAAACATCTCCTCGCAATACCTAACCTCATTGCTAAACCCTTAACTAACATCATCAACCTGTCCATTAACTCAGGAAAGGTACCTGTCCCCCTTAAACAAGCAATCGTCAAACCTATTCTAAAAAAGCCTAAACTAGACCCCTCTGATCTAGCCAATTACCGCCCCATTTCCAATCTCCCTTTCATATCCAAACTCCTTGAAAAAACCGTTAACAAACAACTTACCGACTATCTCGATGACAACCACATCCTTGCACCTTCTCAGTACGGTTTTCGAAAATCTCATAGCACCGAGACTCTTTTACTCTCTCTGTCAGATCATATACTCAAAGGCTTTGAGAAAGGACAATCTTATATCCTTGCCTTTCTTGATATCTCCTCTGCATTTGATACCATCAGCCATTCCATTCTCCTACAGCGATTAACTGAAATTGGCATCACAGGTGTTGCTCTCAATTGGTTCAACTCCTACCTTAGTAACAGAGATTTCAAAATTCAGTTAGGAAATCATATCTCCAAGGCCATACCCCTCAAGCAAGGTGTCCCACAAGGTTCATCCCTCTCCTCAACCCTTTTCAATATCTACATCTTACCCCTCTGTTACCTCCTTTCTAGCCTCAACCTCCCTCACTATATATACGCTGACGACGTACAGTTGCTCATCCCCATTACCGACTCTCTTTCAAAAACCATGGATATCTGGAAAGATACCCTTCAATCCATAAACAATCTCCTATCTTCCATCCACTTAGCCCTCAATACCACTAAAACTGAAATTATGCTTATCTCACCCCAAAACCAACTGAACCCCTCTCTTCTTTCACACATCCCATTTGCTCAACAAGTCCGAGATCTGGGTATCATTCTCGATGGCCACCTCACACTGAAGAAATTCATCAGTAGTATAATAAAAGATGGATTTTTTAAACTTCACACCCTTAAAAAACTTAAACCTCTACTTCATCCCCCTGACTTCCGTACGGTTCTACAAACCATTATCTTTGCCAAAATCGACTATTGTAATTCCCTTCTCCTCGGACTCCCCAACAATGCCATCCACCCCCTTCAAATACTACAAAATACAACAGCCCGGATTTTGACCAACACTCACAGACACGACCACATCACACCGGTCCTAAAAGATCTACATTGGCTTCCCATAGCCTCCCGTATACAATATAAGGCTCTCTCACTCGTTCATAAGGCCTTGTTCAATCCTGAAATGAATTGGTTCAATGACACCCTCCGATTTCACCAAGCCAATAAACCCACTAGACACATTCATCTCGCCACCATGCCCACCACCTCACCCAAACTTTACAAATTAACCTCCACGAGAGCCCGTGCATTATCTATCGCCGGGCCTATTCTCTGGAACACAATGCCAGTTGAACTTCGCCAAGAAGAATGCTCAAAAACCTTCAAGCGCAAGCTCAAGACCTGGCTCTTCACCAAAGCATATACTTAAAGTCCCCGTGCTCTCATCTACACCCTCCCTTCTCTGTCCCCCTTGACTTGGTTTTTCACTATAAGCGGGTGAGCCCCCGCTTGAACCGGCTTCTACCTAAGCTTACACCATTCCTCTTCTCCCTCCCTCCTGTGTTACCCTTCCCCCCTCCATTCCCTACCTCTCCCCCTCCCCTTCTCACCTCACCTCTCCCCTTCCCTGAACTATTGTTATTTTATATTATTCCCTATAATTGTACATTTTGTATATACCTGCAATCTTCGCTTACAATAATTTACTAATCTAATTTTATTCTTCTGTCACTTCTTCCCCCCTTTTTTCTCTGCTTTTACTATCTTGTAATCATGTTATTCTAATTTTAGTTTAATGTTTTATTTCCCCTTCCTTTCCTCTTGCTCTAGTTATTATGTTCCAATATTTTTTAATTGTATTATGTTAAACCTGTTCGATGTAAAGCGCCGTCACTGGCACTAGTTTCTTGTTACGCTGTGAACCGATGTGATATCTTTGATGAATGTCGGTATATAAAACCGTTAAATAAATAAATAAAATAAAATATTTATTTAAAGTTTTTCTATACCGGCATTCGCGATAAATATCGCATCATGTCGATTTACAATTAACAAGTGGAGAGGGAACAAAAAAGGTAATAAATAACATTAATCATAATAATAATAATAGTAAACATTAAACAAGTGAAGGCTAAGAGTTGCAGTTACAATAAAACAAGGGAGTTATACAACTTGGAACAGAGAAAAGAAGCTAGGGTTTTAATAGAGAGAACATAAATGTCAATCAATGCATTTGTAGCATTAATGAATTGCCCTGTTGAGGAGGAGTTATTAATAACCATGTTAAGGCAAAGTCTAAGCGCCTAGTTAATGACGAATTTGGGTTCAGTTTAGGTCTGGAAAGGCTTTCATGAATAGCCACGTTTTGAGTCTTTTCCTAAATGTGGGCAGGCAGGGTTCCTGTCGCAAATCTGGTGGGATGGAGTTCCACAATGTTGGTCCTGCAGTGGAGAAAGCCCTGTCTCTGGCGGTTATGTGCCGCGTGGTTTTGGAGTGTAGTACTTGTAGGGATTCTCTGTAGGACTCTGATTGGTCTGTTGGAAGTAAGTTTTTTGAGAGGAATTTGAAGGTTGAGCTGAGAGAGAGTGTTGATGTATAGCTTTGTAAATAGTGGTTATGGACTTATATAAGATTCTGTAGTGAATTGGCAGCCAGTGCAGGTCATTGAGGATTGATGATATGTGGTCTCTTCTCCGTGTGTTTGCTAATATTCTTGCAGCCATGTTTTGCACCATCTGAAGGGGGTTTAGTGTGAGATGAAGGAAGACCTAATAGGGAGAACAACCCCAAAAGTGAGGACGACGTATTCATGGGTGTCCACAAGGGGGGGGGGGGGGTGTCATTTTCCTCCAACCAGATTTTAATGACTAATTGTATAGATATTTCTATGATTTTGTTTTCATACATCCTGATCTCTTTATTATGGATGCTTCTCCTTCTCCCCCCCCCCAAAAAAAAAAAAGTATGTCACAGGCACTCATGGGAATCTGAAAGGTGAGCTGTTATCCTCAAATATTTGTTATAGGTAAGCAACTTTACTTTCTGAAGATAAGCAGGTTCACCAGTAATGTTCCCTCCAAGCAGTGACTAGGTGAGTGCAAATTTTTTTTTGTGTGTGTGTGAGCAACAATTTTTTTAAAACAATTTTTAAGTGCCAGTATTAGTGTTGCATTTTTGTATACAACACAAAACAAAACCTGTGGTGATACTCTAAAATTTACCCAAAAGGAATACCAGTAATAATTGATTACACAATACAAGTAAAACAGGATGCAGAAATGTAAGAAAAAGCAGTGGGGAAAGAGGTTAACCTTGTCTAATATTCCTTTTCATGGAGATTTCATCAGATAGCATTCTATTTACCAGGATCAAGGCAATAGAGGAAGAATATTTAAAAATGTGAGCTGCTTGTCAAAGACTTGGTAAACCCACTAACAAGATAAGCTTTACCTTCCTTACCTTTCTTGTAATATTAAGGATACTACTGCGATTTCTTTCCTGTTTTAATTGACAAGTTTCACGGAACTATCAACCATGGCAGAAAAAAAAAATTTAGAGCCACCCCACCCTTATTACTATATTGGAAGAACAGAAATTTATAATACAGCAAAATCTTCTTAGTTCACTAATTCAGTGTGCCAAGTGATATCTGTGAGGCTATAAACACACTTATTAGCAGGAGGACAGGTGACATACCTAGATTTATCTAGCTGAAGCTGTTTCTCCAAATGCAAAAATGCCTTTGTAATTTTCTTCTGCTTATGCATAACAGGTGATAACATCACACCATAGGACCAATTTAGCTGTTTGAGAAACAAGGAATGATTCTGCTTATGATTTTTGTTATTCTGGACAAAGCCTTTCCATCTTTCCAATTAAAAAAACAAAACAAAACACAACACACTAAAAGCTCGATCCCTATAAAGAAAAGGAGAAACGCCAACAACCTCTAAAGACAAATCATGGAAACCCTCTAAATGCAACCAAATCAAGGATTGATTCAAGATGCCATTTGGACTTCAGACACTAGCAAGAAGATTTTTGAGAAATAGATCTAATCTAGACTGACTACCATGCACTCAAAATGTGAGTATAATCTCTTTCCAGTGGACATAAATTATACTAGGAGTCAATCATATCTAAAGAGTCACAAATAGGAAATGTGCTTGAGCTTCCCTCGTTGGAGTGTAACAGTGGGAAAGCTTTCATCCATAGAAACATAGAAATGACGGCAGAAGAAGACCGAATGGCCCATCCAGTCTGCCCAGCAAGCTTCACACATTTTTTCTCTCATACTTATCTGTTTCTCTTAGCTCTTTGTTCTATTCCCCTTCCACCCCCACCATTAATGTAGAGAGCTGTGATGGAGCTGCATCCAAGTGAAATATCTAGCTTGATTAGTTAGGGGCAGTAGGGGTAGTAACCGCCGCAATAAGCAAGCTACACCCATGCTTATTTGTTTTACCTAGACTATGTTGTACAGCCCTTGTTGGATGTTTTTTTCTTCTCCCCTGCCATTGAAGCAGAGAGCCATGCTGGATATGCATTGAAAGTGAAGTATCAGGCACATTTGGTTTGGGGTAGTAACCGCCGTAACAAGCAAGCTACTCCCCGCTTTGTGAGTGCGAACCCTTTTTTTCTTCACCCCTGTCGTTGAAGCTATGCAGGATATGCGTGAAGCATCAGGTTTTTTTTTTTTGTTTTTTTTTCCCCTGCTGTTGAAGCAGAGAGCCATGCTGGATATGCATTGAAAGTGAAGTATCAGGCACATTTGGTTTGGGGTAGTAACCGCCTTAACAAGCCAGCTACTCCCCTCTTTGTGAGTGCAAATCCTTTTTTCCATTTCCTCTTGCTGTTGAAGCTTAGAGCGATGTTGGAGTCATAGTAAGCATGTGCATGTTTATTGAATAAGGGTATTGTGTCCAGGCAGTAGCCATCATTCTGGCGAGTCACCCACTCTTCATTGGCGGCCTCTTGACTTTATGGATCCACAGTGTTTATCCCACGCCCCTTTGAAGTCTTTCACAGTTCTGGTCTTCACCATGCTCCGGAAGGGCATTCCAGGCATCCAAAGTAGTATCAAACACAATTAAAGAACTCTCAACTAACCGAGAATGTGAATAGGAGGCTAACAATTGAGAGAGCTTTTGAAAATAAAACAAAACATAAGAATAGATGTTTGGTGAGTAGATATTACAATCGGACAATAGATAATCCAAACAAAGTGCCTTCCATAATTAAACAGTAGTCTTCAGGGTCTACAATAGTTTTAACTTCCAGGAAAGGTATTTTTCCCTATTAAATTGGCTACTTCCACCTTACTGAAAAACAGCAAAACACAAAAAAAAAACAAAAAAACCCCCACACACACCACCATTACCTACCCACTGACATTTCAATTTACCATGTTCCACAGCAGGTAACTTAGTTGCATGAAGCAGTGCAATATTAATCTTGTGCCTACTTAAATATTGAAGAATATGAAACAGTTTCACTAGCAAGCCAATGCCAAAGACATTTCAAATGGCACATCTGAGAGAATTACACATTTCTCAAAATTAGTGAACATAAAGAAAGAAATCTAATCATCTTTGGAAGCTCCCTAGCCTAAGCCTCTAGACTTAATGTGAAGAGAAAGGAGGCTATAATGTCAAGAAATATGCTGAAATACCATGAACCCTCTCGCTGCCCCCCCCCCCCCTTAAATGAAAATGGGTTCTTACCTGCTAATTTTTTATTCTTGTAATACCACAGATCAGTCCAGAAAAGTGGGTTGTGTATCCCTACCAGCAGGTGGAGTCAGAGAACAATTAGAACTTTGGGCACTGCTGCATAATGAGTGTGCCACCTGCAGTCACTCAGTATTGACCTGTACCCAAGCCCATGCTAACAGAACTAAATAACGAAGGGTAGCACCCAACCACATTTCTGGACTACTACTTCGTCGCCGGCAAAATAACCAGACCAAACAACTGCTAAAAACTGCTCCATGAATCATGTCTGCAAAAAAGGGGCTTCAACAATTAAAAAAAAAAAAAAAAAAACAAAAAAAAACTTAAGCTGGTTCTGACCAAGACAGTCTTTCTATATCTGAAGAAAGGGGTGGGCCTCTGGACTGATTTGTGGTATTACAGGAATGAAAATTAGCAGGTAAGAACCAAATTTTCATTTCCTGAACATACCCAGATCAGTCCAGAAAAGTGGAATGTACCCAAGCCACCCTACACTGGGTGGGAACCCGAAAGACCTGCACGAAGCACACTCTCCCTGAAGGACTGTTCATCGGAAGCCTTAACGTCCAAATCGGTAATGTTTCATAAAAGTGTGAATAGGAGACCACACTGCCGCCCTACAGATCTCCTGAGGCGACAGTAACTGACACTCTGCCCAGGAGGTAGCCTGAGCCCTAGTGGAATGAGCTCTGAGACCCAAAGGCACCTGACACTCTCGGGCTATGTAGGCTGCACAAATGGCTTCCTTAATCCACCGAGCTATGGTCGCCTTTGATGCTTTGTCCCCCTTCTTTGGGCCACCAAAGAGAATGAACAAATTAGCGGAACGTCTGAACTCATTGGTAACCTCCAGATAACGCAATAAGGCGCGCCGCACATCCAAAAGATGAAGGTCTCTGTTCTGAGAAGACTCCCTGGACCAGTTAGGAACCCCCGGAAGCTCCACAGTTTGACGTGAAAGGCTGAAACCACCTTAGGGACAAAGGACTGAACCGAACGCAATGATACCCGATCGTCGTAAATCCGAAGAAAAGGATCCTGACAAGACAGCGCCTGCAACTCAGATCCGACGGGCCGAGCAAATGGCCACCAAAAACACTGTTTCAAAAGTCAGATCTTTCAGGGAAACTCCATGAAGAGGCTTGAAAGGAGCGCCACAGAACTCGCAGGACTAAGTTCAAACTCCAATCCGGACACACCGAACGGAAGGGAGGGTGCAAATGTTTGACCCCCTTAAGAAACAGAGCAATATCCGGATGTGCTGCCAGCAAACAGCCGTCAAAGGTTTCCCCGCAAGGCACCTAGAGCTGCAACTTGTACACGAAGGGAATTGAACGCCAAGCCCTTAGGCAAGGCCCTGTTGCAGAAAGTCAAGTACCCGAGGAACATGAACCGCTAAAGGGTTGCAGGAACGCTGATGACCCCACGTCTCAAAAGCTTCAAACTCTCACATAGGCCTTAGAGGTGGCTGGACGTCTCGCCAATAGGAGGGTGGAAATGACTTGTTCTGAATAACCCCTCAAGTGTAAACGTCGCCTCTCATGAAGCCAAGCCGCGAGAGAGAAGTGATCCTCCCAATCCGAAAATATGGGCCCTTAACAGAGCAAATGTGTTAGATGAGCCAGCTGAAGTGGACCCTCTAGAACAAAGCGTACCAGATCCGTGAACCATGGATGACAAGGCCACTCCGGCGCCACCAGAATAGACTTAGTTTTTGGGTACTTGCCAGGTTCTTATGGCCTGGATTGGCCACTGTTGGAAACAGGATGCTGGGCTTGATGGACCCTTGGTCTGACCCAGTATGGCATTTTCTTATGTTCTTATGTTCTTACTCTTCCCGGATGCCACTCTATGCTTCAGAGAAGCCGACCTATGAGGGGCCAGGGCGGGAAGGCATACAGCAGAATCCCTGTGGGCCCAAGGACACACAAGAGCGTCTATGTCCACAGAGCCCTGTTCTCAGTGACTACTGAAAAAAATGAACTGTTTTTGCGCTCACCTACGTTGCCATCAGATCCAGCTGAGGAGTTCCCCATCTGGCGCAAATGAGATTCCACGCCTCGAGAGAGTTCCTATTTCCCTGGGTCTAGTTGCTGACGGCTGAGATAATCGGCTTGCACATTCTCTACTCCTGCTACATGGGATGTGGCAATGCCCTTGAGATGGTGCTCCGCCCAGGTGAACAGAAGACGTGCCTCCAGCGCTATGGTGGGACTTCAAGTCCTGCCTTGCCTGTTGATGTATGCCACCGTTGTCACATTGTCTGAGAAGACTTACACCATTCTGCCCTGGATCCAGGGAAGAAACGCCCGCAGGGCCAGATGTACAGCCCTGGTCTCGAGCCGGTTTATGGACCAGGATCTTTCCATCGCTGACCAGAGTCCTTGGGCGGACCTGTCTGCACACCACGCCCCCCAACCTGAAAGGCTGGCAACGGTGGAGATTATCAGCCAATAGGCAAGGTATGGATGAACCAAAACTCCTTGCTTCCTTAATGCTGCTGCTACTATCACCATTTTCTTCCAGAAGGTCCATGGCGCTATGGCTAGTTCAAACAGGAGAGCCTGAAACTGAAAATGACAACTTAGTATTGCAAAAAGAAGATAATTCTGATGTTCCTCTCTTATGAGAATATGAAGATATGCTTCCACTAGATCTAAGGTGGTCGAAAACTTTCCTCTTTCCACTGCCATTATAACAGACCTCAATTTCCATTCTGAAATGAGAAATCTTGAGAAATATGTTGACTCCTTTCAAATTCAGGATTGGTTGAAAGGAACCCTCTGTGATAGCTTGAGCTGTCAGTGGCTGTGGTACAGCCAGAGGAAGCCATGGGTAGACTCTGGCTGTGTTTCAGTGCTTTTTACAGTGTATTCAAATAAGTAAATTGGCCCTTTCACTTAAGACACTTCCGGACAAGAAATGCAAACAAAAGCAACAGTGGAGCAGTTCACCTTAATTTCAGGCAGCAGCAACAAGCAGCAGCCCAGCTTAACTGATTTTAAAACAGTAGTACACCTCACCTTAGCTTCAAGGAACAATTAGTCTTCAGACATAGCAAGTCTTAGCATATGAAAACTCTCTTCATGCTCCCCAGGGCTCACTAAGCCTTCTAGCCCTGAGGTCTTATGCTCTGGTGAAGGGCTCCTCCCTTCACCCAGGATTCTCTGCAGGTTTCATCCTTAACGAAGACTGGGTGGGATAGCTGGGCCCCATCCTTTAAGGTAGACTGATGGAGTTTCTTATACTCTCCCTCAAATACCCTCCCCCCCTCAGCTCAGCCTTAGAGTCACTTAGATGTGACTAAGTGACACCTCTTGACAGGAAATCTGCATTTGCATTTTCCTTTTCTGCCCTATGACAGATGTTGTGATTGAAAGGATTCAGGGCTAGGAACCACCTCACTCTTGCATTTGATTCTTTGACCTATTGATCCATAAGAGCAGTTGATTGTCCATTATGAGCATAAACTGCCACCCCAGCAGATAGCAGCGCAAGGCCTCTAAGGCCCACTTGATCGTTGAGTACAATCTCTCACATGGCATCAGCTTCTGGCTGATGTATGCCACAGGATGTTCTTGGCCATCCTTCCTCTGGGCCGAAACAGCCCCCCAAGCCAACCTCTGAGGCATCTGTTTGCACCATGAAGGATTCAGTGAAGTCTGGGCTGATCAGGGCCGGTTCAGAACATATCACTTCCTTCAGGGCTCTGAAGGCCTTCTCCGCTTCCTCCGACCACTGAACATTCTCTGGTGCTTTCTTTACCAGTAGCACTGTGAGAGGTTCCGCCTTCTCTGAATAGTTAGGGATAACCCTCCTGTAATATCCCATAAGACCTAAAAACGCTCTCACTTTCGGCTTCGTTTGTGGGACTGGCACCCATAAGAACATAAGCATACTGGGTCAGACCAAGAGTCCACCAAGCCCCGCATTCTCTGTCCAACAGTGGTCAATCCAAGTCACAAGTACCTGGCAAGTACCCAATCATAGATCCTAAGCTACTATTCCTTATTGATTAATAACAGTTTATGGACTTCTCTAGGAATATATTCAAATCTTTTTTAAACCAGTTACACTAACTGCCATAACCACATCGTCTGGCAAATTCCAGAGCTTAACTATGTGTGGAGTGAAAAGAATTTACCAATTTGTTTTAAATGAACTACTTGCTAACTTTAAGTGCCCTCTAGTCCTATTATCAGAGAGTAAATAACTGATTTACATTAACCTGTCCAAGTCCTTTCATGATTTTGTAGATCTATCATATCCCCCGTCGGCAATTTCTTCTCCAAGCTAAACAGCCCTAATCTCTTTAGCCTTTCCTCATAGCCTTTCCATGCCCCTTAATTTGGTTGCCCTTCTCTGCACTCTCTCCAGTGCAACTACATCTATTTTGAGATGCGACGAACAGCGCTGCACACAGTATTCAAGGTGCAGTCTCACCATGGAGTGATTCAGAGGCATTATGTCATCCACCATTTTATTTGCCATTCCCTTCCTAATAATTCCTAACATTGTTTGCTTTTTTAACCGCCACAGCAAACTGAACAGATAATTTCAATGTATTATCCATTATGATGCCTAGATCTCTTTCCTGGGTAATAACTCCTAAGATGGAACCCAACATTGTGTAACTACAGTAAGGGTTATTTTTCTCTATATTCACCACCTTACACTTGTCCACATTAAATTTAATCTGCCCTTTGGAAGCCTAATCTTCAAGTCTCACAAGGTCCTCCTGCAAGTTATTACAATCCACTTGAGATTTAACTACTTTGCATAAATTGTGTCATCTGCAAGTCTGATCACCTTACTTGTCGTACCCTTTTCCAGATCATTTATAAATATATTAAGCCACCGGTTCAAGTAGAGATACCCGAGGTACTCCACTGTGAAAACAAGATCATTTAATCCATTTAGTTCCTTTCTTAACCAGTTTGTAATCCACAAAAGAACATTGCCTCTTATCCCATGACTTTAGTTCTCTTAGAAGCATGTCATGAGGGACTTTGTCAAACTCCTTCTGAAAATCCAAATACATCATATCTATCAGTTCACATTTGTCCATGTTTATTCGCTCCTTCAAAAAAAATGTAGGAGATTTGTGAGGCAAGACTTCCCTTGGGTAAATCCATGCTGGCTGTGTCCCATTAAACCATGTCTATATAAATGTTTTGTGATTTTATTCTTTATAACAGTTATTTGATTTTTCCCAGCACCAAAGTCAAGCCTACTTGGCTATAGTTTCCTGGATCACCCCTGGAGCCCTTCTTAAATTTCAGGGTTACATTGGCCCACCTTCAGGTCTTCGGGTACAATGGATGATTTTCATGATAGGTTATAAATTAACTGTAATAAGTGTGAAATTTAATTTTTTTAGTTCTTTCAAAAGCCTGGGGTGTCTACCATCCAGTCCAGGTGATTTACTACTCTTCAGTTTGTCAATCTGGCCTACTATATCTTCCAGGTTCACCATGATTTGGTTCAGTTCATCTGAATAGTCACCCTTGAAAACTGCCTCCAGAATGGATCTCTCCAATATCCTCTTCAGTAAACACCGAAGCAAAGAATTTGTTTAGTCTCTCCACGATGGCCTTATCTTCCCTAAGTGCCCCTTTAACCCCTTGATCATCTAATGATCCAACTGACTTACAGGTGATCACCTTGATCTTTCTGGTCTGTGGATGGACTTTCCCCCTTCCCCAGATACCCGACCTCTTGCCCACCTAGCACGCACTTCTTGGGAATAACTATCAGGTCTGCATTCTTCAGATTGGTTAATATAGCCTGGACTTAGCCAAGATGGGTCTTCCAGTAATGACGTAGATCATGTCATCTAGGTAGGCGACTGCATAACCTCGATGTGGGCAGAGCAGGTGGTCAAATAATCTTTGAAATGTGGCAGGGGCGCTATGAAGGCCAAATGGGAGTACCATGAACTGGAACAGCCCCATAGGTGTAGAGAACGCAGTCGTCTTCTTCGCCAAAGGCGTGAAAGTCACCTGCCAATACCCTTAGGTAAGATCGAGGCTAGAGATGAACTGGGTCGATCCCAGACGCTCAATCACTTCATTCACTCATGGCATCGAGTTTTGAGACTTTGCTAACCTTTTTGAAATCTATACAGAACCTGATACTGCCATCTGGCTTCAGCACCAACGTGATGAGCAAGAACCTATTGGCCTCCTATTATGCCGAGCCGGAAAATGTCCTTCCATTTCGGCCTCAATGATGCACCGCCTGGCCTCAGGAATCCGATAAGGTCATTGGCATAGCCCCACTCTAGGAGACGTAATATGTTATAACTGTTGGATATGACCCGGCAGGTTCGAGAAGATTTCTTCATTTTTCTCTACTAATTGCTTCAAGTCAGCTGTCTGTTCAGTAGACTGCTCTTCTCCGAAGGTTATTTGGGCTTGGTCCAGTTTCGGCCCAACCTCTGGGCTAAATCATGCCACACACTTGTGGCACCCATTTCTTCAGGAGGTTTATGTGGTAGATATGGGTCTTCTTTGGCTTATTGGGCCAAGCTATCTTGTAGTCCACAGGCCTTGCTTTCTCCAGGACTTCATAAGGTCCAGCAATTTCCAAATACAGGCGAGCCACCTTGCCAGTCTTCTTTAAGCCATCTTGTATTCTGAGCATGAAACCTACTTTGTTCTGCCCAGGATTCGCTTCCTCTCAAGCTATATCCAGAATTCCTCTCTGTCTCCTTCGGTATAGTAACTCAAACCGGGAGAATCCCATTGAACTTTGTGGTACTTTGCAGATTTTCCTGATGCTTATAAACAGGACCAAAAAAGAAGAAAAGACAATTTGCAAAATTTTCAATTTGATCCATTTATATTTCCCTGCATTTTTCTTTTTGCAATATTGATATGGCATCTCCCCCATACACCTTGCTCTGAGGAGACAGAATGAGTCAAAGCAAGGAAATTCTAGAAAGCAATATCTAAGAAAATCTCCATAACTTTTCTGAAGTTCTACAATTTCCTAGCAGACCTGCTTATAATACATGTCTAGCCTACAGATCTCTCCTTTGGGCAAAACATATATTCTTTAATACTTATTTTGTAGTCTGTAGAAAGTAAACATTTGTATTTTGGGTTCTTTTCTGAAAAAAGTTTGGATGTACTTGCCTATCTGTATTCCTTTTAAATGCTAAATTTTTATTTATTTATTTTTTTGATAGAACACAAGATTTGATTTGTTCCATTCTTTAATAAATGAGTTTCTGACACCACCATTATTAACATATAAGATAAATCATCAGTGTAAAATAACATGGTTTAATGTAAGATATTTCTATGTGGATACAAAGTCCAAGGTTCAAAACATGTGCCATACCTGCTCTCGTGGAGCCCTTTCTGGCCAGTCGGAGAAGACCTTTCTTTTTCAGGATAAAACTACCGCCAATGAAAAGGCTGGAGCTGATTGACAATGCTAGACCAATATAGAAATCATATCTTCCTTGATCCTGACTCATCTCGTCAACTACTGAAGTGTTCAAAACTGTCACATTGATTACGAAGTAAAGCAGCTGCTGTCACTGGAGGCAACTTGATGCAATGTTTAAGCCTAAAATAACAAAATATAAAATATTTTAAAAGCATTCACAGAAATAGAAATGCATTACATTAACTCAACATCCACAATGCATTAGCAGTCTTAAGAACCACTCAAGATCAATTTAGTTAAAAATAGTTTACTATAACTACACTACTGCTAAAGCATTGTTAGTCAAATACTTCTCTATGGATCTATGTTAAAGGTTCTGGAAAACAACTGTTAAGAACAATTCTAACGGCCTGTAATGTAAGCATAAACTATTTTGGCAGCTGTCAAAGTAGTTTCACTGTAGTGAAGCCATTTAATACCTGGCATTTGTATAGGAACAAATCAAAAAAGATGGTTAAACTGGTATATATTCACAAACGAATCAATATAGCCATCAAGTTTTGTAGGCCCCTTACTCAGTCAGTGATCCACAGCAGACTCTGATGTGGTGTAGGGTCACATTACTTTATTTAATTAACTTTTATGCATTTTTTTGTATATATATTTTTGTCAAATTAATAAAATCTATATCCAGAAGTGCTGACGAACTCCAGGTTATAAACGTCAACTTTCACAACTAACACACCATGTTCTGAAGCTGTAATCACAAATCATAGTCATAAACAGATTCCAGCAAAAATACTCATTTCATTTTATGTCCCATTGAGCGAGTCTAAATGCAGACCGCAGGAAAATAAAGGAAAAGTCATTTTGAAATATGCTGATGGAACGATGGACTTTGTCAGTTACAGAGAAGCAGTTTGGAAGGAGTTATTCCCCGAGGCAGGACCTTTTTTGATCCGAAACACGATTGTGTCGGGACTGGGACATAAAATTAGATGAGTATTTTTGCTGGAATCTGTTTATGACTATGATTTGTGATTACAGCTTCAGAACATGGTGTGTTAGTTGTGAAAGTTGACGTTATAGCCTGGAGTTCGTCAGCACTTCTGGATATTGATTTTATTAATTTGACAAAAATATATACAAAAAATGCATAAAAGTTAATTAAATAAAGTAATGTGACACTACACCACATCAGAGTCTGCTGTGGATCACTGACTATGAGTAAGGGGCCTACAAAACTTGATGGCTATATTGATTTGCTTGTGAATATATACCAGTTTAACCATCTTTTTTGATTTGTCGGATACAAGCAAGGTTACTGGAGTACACTTGTGTGTTTGTGGGTGTGGTATGTGATTGATTTGTATAGGAACAGCCTTGGCACATTAAAAAAAGCTGATCTTGGAATTCTAGCTTAGGAGGCTACTGGAAGTAAAAGCAGTTTTGTTTTTGTTTTTTGTTTGGTTTTTTTTTTAAACCCCCTCCTGCACAATCTTTACCATATCTACTCTAGAAAATCAACAGCAACATATTCAGTATCTATTATAGTAGGTACAGACTTCAAGCACAATTTGAGGAACTCAAATCATGGCAATAGAAATATCCACAGCTAGAAACAATGCACATGCCTTATGAACAAAGTGTCAAATCGGAGACTGCGATAAAGAGGAATTGCCCAGCTCCTACTTCATTGCCCTCAGAGGTTTGATAGGGATACGGGAGACTACCAGGGGTTTTTGCATCAGTGAGACTTACATTTCCAATTTTACCCAAAGTACTTTTAATGATGAATTAAAAAAAAAAACAACCCACAAAACACTGTTGGGTGAGTCTTGCTCATGAGAGATGCATTGAAATGGAACACCATCTTGATGGAATGGGAACCAGGTACTAAATGAATACCTTTCTTCAAGAATTTTTTTTTAAACTTTCGCCGATACACATCAGAAACATATGGACAAAAGAGTTAACAAGACTACGGCACCAGAAAAGCTTTGTTCTATGTTGCTTGCTTCTACCAATTACAAGTAGATGGGGGATGGAGTGACACTGGTATCCATTCTACCTGGGGTAATGAGAAGAAATCAAGGATGAGAAGGCTCAGATTAAACTGCCTGCCTCTCTTCCTGGAAGAGTTAATAAACACCTGCATCAGGACAGACATGCCTGGGGGGAGTGTTGAGGCGAGAAGAGAGGGTATTTGGGTTGGTTACAACCCTCTCTATAAAATCCTCCATTGGTGAAGAACAGGACACCCCAAAACTGCTGCCACAAGTGACACTTGACAGCTACATCCATGACCTCTTTCCTGGTCTATGGTTTGGAGTTTTGGGACACTATAGCCCAGTGCCCTCACTGGGAAATTACCCAAAGAAACAATGCAATGCCCCAAGAGGAGAGAGCCTGAAGAGATACATGATTGGGTGTACACCCAAAATACTGGAACAGGGGACAAAGTGGAGCAGATTGCATGTGCAGAGCAACCCCAAGTGGCAAAAACCAAAAGAGATCACCGTAAGAGCTTCGAAATAATGGAGCAAACTTGAAAGGCTGCATAAGAGATGAGGGGAAGTCACGGCACCTTATCTCACAGCTATATAAATTAGATGCCATAGTCTTTCCCACCATAACCAACTTAGATAAGACTGTTTGATACATTCAGAAGGACTTGTGAGCAGTGACTCAAGGCCTCCAGGAAGGGCTGTTGACAGAACCTGAAAAGAGTCTTGCAGAAGCATTTACTAGCAATCAGGGGCATATATGATGACTAAAAAGAACAACCGCCAGCAAAGGGCTAGCCATGTGGTAGAGAAAACGGCATTTCAGAAGAGGGCTCAAAGTATGGAGCCACTCAGATTCATCAGATCAATATCTTAGTGATAAAGAATTAAGATACAATAGGATCAGAAGTAGCCTTATCAGAATCTACTGTACCCTATATAAAAACTGTCCCATAAGAACAGCAGGATTGCTATTACATCCCTCTAAGGAAGGGTCTGCCAACAAGTAACCCAATGCAAGAACAGCCATTAACTTTAATTTTTTCTCTTTTCTGTTTACAATCAAAGTTTGCAGATAATGCATGCCCCTTATAGTGGGAGAGCGCAGTTCCTTACCTGTAACAGGTGTTCTCCTAGGACAGCAGGATGTTAGTCCTCACATGTGGGTGATTACAGAGCTCCAGACTGCCCCATTTGATCAGAGAGACCCACAGTAGCCGAACAAGGTGCCAATAGGCACAACATAACTGCGGTGCTGTGAGAAAGACTGGGCAGTTTGATCCCACAGAGAGCACAATGAAAACAGTTGGGTTAAGGACTGGAATAGATTGCGGAGGACAGACTGGCCAAAGGCACTGTCCTGGCAACTATCCCTGTCAAGACGGTAGTGCGCCGTGAACGTGTGGCGAGAACTCCAGGTCGCGGCTCTGCAGAGTTCGGCGACAGGGACCGCACGCAGATGGGCCATTGACGCCACCATAGCCTGCACAGAGTGAGCCTTCACCCTGCCAGCCAGCTGGACACCTGCCTGCTCGTAGCAGAAGGCAATGCAATCTGCTAGCCAGTTGGATACGGTCTGCTTCCCCACTGCTGCTCCCAACCTATTGGTGTAAAAGACACAAAGAGTTGGGTAGACTGTCTACAGCTTTCTGTATGATCCAAGTAGAAAGCAAGCGCCCACTTGCAGTCCAGGGTGTGGCAAGCACATTCCCCCAGGTGAGAATGAGGCTGTGGGAAGGATGACTGACTGGTTGATATGGAAAGCAGTCACCACCTTCGGCAGAAGTTTTGGATGCACGCATAGCACCACATGATCGTGAAAGAATTTTGGGTAGGGGGTATACGAAACCAGGGCCTGGATCTCACTGACCCTGCAAGCAGAAGTAATTGCCACCAGGAATGTAGCTTTCCAGGAGGGGAACTTCAGGTCACAGGATTTGAGAGGCTCGAATAGATGCCACATGAGCCTCACCAGGACAACAGTGAGATCCTATGGGGGCGGTCGCTGGCAGGCGATGCAGGAGCTTCAGTTGAACCAGACCCCGCATGAAATGCCTGACAAGTGGCTGGACTGAAATGGATGCCCCAGCGACACCCTGGTGGTAGGCACTGAGGTGTACTCGGACCGAACTGGTTTGGAGGCCAGACTCAGACAGGTATGCGGACAGGAGAAAGGGTCCAGTCCATGGCTGCCACACCAGGTGGAGAATCGCTTCCACTTCAAGCTGTAAGATTTCCGAGTGGAAGGTTTCGGGGATTCAGTCAAGACCCTGGAGACACCATCCAAGAGCAGTAAGGGCTGAGGGATCAAGCGCTCAACATCCACGCCGTGAGGGCCAGGACCTGGAGGTTCGGGTGGTGCAGGGTACCCTGGTTCTGAGCTAGGAGGTCGGGAGCCATTCCCAGCGGAACCGGTGCGCTCACGGACAGGCCCTAGAGCAGAGGAAACCACACCTGTCTTAGCCAGGAGTGTGCCACCAGGATCATGGTCCCCCATCCTCTTGCAGTTTCGTCACAGTCCTAGAGAGGGACAGGGTGGGGGGTATGCGTACATGAGACCTTGTCCCCAGTGAAGGGAGAACGCGTCGCAGGCTGGATGGCCCTTCCCTGGAATCAGGGAACAGAACATGCTCATCTTGTGATTGTGGGGAGAGGCAAACAGGTCCATGTCCAGCGTGTCCTGGTGACAGAATAAGTTGGCTGCCACTGCTAGGTTCAGGGACCACTCGTGTGGCTGAAAGGACTGGCTGAGGCGGTCCACCAGCGTATTCAGGTGACCTGGCAAGTAGGTGGCCCATAGATACATCCCTCTGGAAAGGGCCCAATCCCAGACCTATAAATCGCTTCCTGGCAGAGGGGGGGGAAGGAGCCCATGCCGCCCTGCTTCTTTATTTATTTAGATTTTTTCTATACCGGCATTCGTGAAAATGTCACATCAAGCCGCCCACATCGCCATCAGTACATATGTACCACATCGCCATCTGCTTGTCTGTTCTTATGGAGGTCGACCTTGGAGGACAGCCTGCCCTGGAAGGCCCACAAAGCATACCAGATCACCCGCAGCTCCAGAAGTTTATCTGGCAGCAGGCCTTGGCCGCAGTCCAAAGACCCTGGGTAAGTAGGCCATCCATGTGGGCCCCCACCCCTGATGAGATGTAATAAGCAAAGCCGCAGGTTCATGGGCAAGGGCAAAGCCAAGAGGCCGCCAAGATATCGTAGAATCTTGGCCCAAAAATGCTGAATGGAAGCACAATCCCATTTATTGTGAAACAGGGTTGCTGTAGCCGCAGCGCATTTGAGACAGGCAGGTGAGGAGGCCAATTTCCATTTATAGGCCAGAGTAGGTGGGACATATAACCTATGAAGCAGTTTGTAGTCTGTTTCTCTCATTTGCACATTTTCCACATATTTGGCTATATTCTTGAAACAGTTTGTAAGATGAGATGAAGAGACTTGGCTGTGTAAACCCTGAGTCCATAGTCCTGCCAGTTTTTCAGTCCGGTCTGAGGCATCTAAGAGGATACATTTTTTGACCATACTGGAACATTTTCTACCTTGCTAGTGTGGTGTAAGGAAGGTTTTCAAATTACCATGAATTGTAACAAGAGCAGACTGCCTATCCCAGTTCCACAGGAAGTGTCGGATTTGCAAATAGGCAAAAAAAGATGCAGAGGAGAAGCCATATTTTGTTTGTAATTCCACAAAGGAGTTAAGGTGGTTGCCATTAGGGTCAAGTAACTGGGTCCCACAGAGGCCCATTGATAGAAAACAGAGGTCTCCCAACCGGGAGAAACCGTCGGTAATACAACAATAGTAGCAAACGTTAGAGTCTGCCAGGATACTTGAAATTTAGAACACAATCACTTCCACGCAGCTCAGCATGCCCCAAAGTAAGGAAATTATTTGATATGAAGAGGCAGAGATGATTGTGGAACCACCAGAATGTTGCAGAAGTCAAAAGGTTTACACCAATCTCTAAATAGATCCCTGGGCATCAGAACTTCTGTTGCACCGATCCAGTCCTGGAGGTGACAGAGTAGGTTGGCAACATTGTACAAGTGTATATTAGGACACACATCAAACCGCCTTCAAGCTAACTGACGCATTGGCAATGCCAAACTGATTCTTGCTTTCTTATTTCTCCAAAGAAAGCTGCGGAGCACCTGGTGTAGCTCCATGATATGTTGACGCTTTATCCATAACGGCAGCATATGCATAACATACAACCACTTAGGAAGCTCGATCATTTTGAAGAGTTGTATTCTGCCAGATAGAGAGGTAGGTCCATCCAGTCTTTTAGCTTCTGTTTGGTCTTAGCAAGCAAGGGAAGAATGTTAAATAGTGTAGAGAAAACTAACCTCGATCGGGATATGTATCCCCAAATACCTCATCGTGATAGTGATCCACCTCAAGGGGAATTTTCCTAGCCAGATCCCACATACCTGGCCTGTAACGTCTATGACCTCAGATTTGTCCACATTAATCTTTAAGCCAGAAAATTGGCCAAAGAACGTTTTATAAAACTCAGACTATGTAATGAGGTAATTGGGTTTACAACAAATATAAGCACATTATCAGCAAATGCAGCAACCTTGAAACACGTTCCCCCCCACTTGTAAGCCCTCAATTCCCGTATCTGCATTAATAGCCTGAAGAAGGGGATCAAGTGTGAGACTATATAAGGGGGAAAGGGGGCATCCCTGTCGGACTCCTCTATGTATTGCAAAAGGGGAAGACCTCAAGCCATTAGCCATGATAACGGACTGTGGTTGTTGGTACAGTTGGGAAATATTTTGAAGGATCATCCCTTGAAACCCGAATTTCTGTAGCACAGAAAACATGCAAGCCAAATCCACCCGATAAAACGCCTTTTTGGCATAAAATCAGACCGCTAGCGCCGATATGGTTTTGGATTTACAATACGTCATAGCTGCCCATAAGCTAAGGAGATGCTTACAAGCTTTTCTGCCCTTTACAAAACCAACTTGGCTGTTCGATATTAGATGGTGTAGAATCTCACTCATTCTGGTGGCTAGAATCCGCACGAACAATTTGACATCATAATTTAACAGTGATATTGGTCTGTACGACGCCAGGCTTAAAAAGATCCTTGCCGCTTTTTGGGAGAAAAGTGATGTATGCCATAGTAGCTTTAGTGAACCCTCCATGAGCGATCGTAGCAAAATAAAGCTGTAGGGTGTCCGCAATAGCAGGATTAACAGTTTATAGTAATCTGCATTTAGACCATCTGGGCCTGGGGCTTTATGAGACTGGCTAGACCCAATCCCCTCCCAAATTTCCTGTTTGGTGATCGGAGCGTTTAGGGATTGCAGTTGTTCAGCCATAAGGGTAGGCAGCGAAAGGGAACTGAAAAAATCTCTCAACTACTCTTGCCTGGGGCTGAGACTCCTCCACATAAAGCGTCTCATAGAACTGTCTGAATAATTCACAAATTTGAGGGCCTGAAGTGTGCCGTACGCTCTGCCAATTTCGAAGGGCCGCAACAAAGGCTGACCCCCTTTGAGCTCACACCTGGTTCGCCAAAAGTTTACCCATCTTATTTCCGAATCTATATAATTTGTGTGAGTGGTAGAGTATATCTTGCTGTGTCCTTTGGTGGATATAGCAATTCAGTGTGTTCAATGAGTCCTGATAATTCTGTTTAGCTTGAGGAGTGGGGTTCGCTATCATTTTTTGTTTTGCCGTTTGAACGTCATTTCCCAGATCTATTAACTGTTTGCTTGCTAGTTTCCTTTGCCTTATGACATAGGCAATGATTTCCCCCCCTCATGGTCGCCTTGCCGGCCTCCCAAAATAATGTTGCGTGCCCTGATGATGTGAATTGTGATACATGTAATTTTCCCATTTTTCCTGGAGAAAGACTGATGTCTTTATCCTCAGAAAGGTGTGCAGGGAATCGCCACCTGGGCTGAGTCTGTTTCGGGCCCCCTATGTGCACATCTATCCATATCATAGCATGGTCAGAACATTCTGCAGGGCCAATTTTGTTAAAACATTGTGTGGAAGTGAGGATATAATCTATTCTGGACTCTAGCAATATGGGTGTAATCCCTCAGTTCAGGGAGCAAAATCCTCCAGGGGTCTACCAGGTGCAATTGATTACAGAGGAATGGAATGTTTGGGGGTGAGGCTCTGGATTGGAATGGTCCAGTGCTCTATCCACCACTCGATTAAAATCACCGGCTAATACCAACCCTTTGCTGTTGTGTTAGAAGTTGCGCTAATTGTGTGAAAAAACTGTGCTGGTATGTGTTCGGGGCATATACACTGCAAAGCATGACCTCCTCATCAAATAATTTTCTAGTGGCCAAAACAAAGCGCATGCCCCCCCCCCCCACACACACACACATCAGCGATGACCTGAGCTGCTTCAAAAACTGCATGCTTCCCCGGATTAGAATCTCTATTCCCCCTTTCCTGTTCTGTGCAAGGGAATAAAATACCTTCCCCACCCAATCTCAGGATAGTTTCTGGCTTTCCATAGCAATCAAGTGTGTCTTTTGCAAAAATGCAATTTTGACTTTGTGCAGTCTCAATGATTGTAGTATTTTTGCCCTCTTAATAGGCGAACCCAGACCTGCCACAGTCCATGAAACACAACGAAGCCGGTCAGCCATATTCCTTATGGGAAGTGACAATGTAAGTTCCAATGAATCCATGTGTCTGAACCCTTAAGGCACACCCCTCCCAGCCTAGAGGTGCCACCTCCAGAGTCAGCAAATGACTGAGCTGGGCCAGAATCTGTTTAAGCAACACAGGACTGTCGTTTCTTACTGAGAATGAGCACAGCGCTACCCCGTTTCCCATCCCCCAGACCCAATTGTGTATCACCACCTGAGACCTCCATAAAACAGAGGTAGAAGACCACCAAGTAACCTTACCAGCTGCCCCGCCGACATACAAGTAACATTGCGAGTGCACCAGGCCTTTTGGCATAACATTAAACCCTTGTGTCAATTTTAACATGCTTAATACAGAAGGCAAAAAACAGAGTAATTGAAATCCCAACCTTCCCAAAGGAGAAGAGAGAATGATTAGAACAATGCTGCTGCGGATATCATCTAGAAACCAAGGTGCTGGCAATGAATTGTTGAGCCGCTTCCAGAGTCAAAACTGCGCCAGGCAGGGTACTGTAGCATGAATCTGATTTTTCTGTTGAATAAATCAGCACATATAGGGGAAAATTCCTGACGTTTAGCAGATAGCGCTGCAGGGTAATCTTGAAAAATTATTATTTTGCTGCCTTCATAGGCTAAATTGGTACTGCGCTGGAAAGCTTGAAGGATTGCAGTTTTATGGCAAAAATTCAGAAACCGCGCTATCACTATCCTGGGCTTTGTGGGCTCTGATTTCTCGATCCCCAGTCTGTGTGCTCTTTCAACTATAACGCTGCCTGAAAGGTCCGTCAGGCCAAGCTCCTGTAACAACCACGTTTCCAAGGCTTTGGCTAGGTATTTTTCAGGGACAGATTCTGGGATTCCCCCAAATCTCAGATTGTTTCTCCTGGATCTATTTTCCCAAGTCTTCTACCTTGTATTCCAGGGTGTGCACCTGTTTAACAAGCAGTTCCTGCTTTTGCAGGAGATTTTGGGTCTCCGTCTCTACATCTGCAATGCGTTGCTGCAACCTGATTTCTAGTTTCTTGCAGAGTTTCATTACCTGTGCTGATTTTCTGGGCCAGGTCAGTGAATTGGGGTTCCAGCGCTTGTACTACTGCCTTTGTAACTTCCCCCACAAGATCTGTGTTTTCAGCTGGCGCGCTGGGGCTTGGAGGTCTGGCAGCCATTTTCTGTTCAGTGTGCCAACCCGATATTTCTCTGCGTTGCGGCTTAGCCGCCATCCCGGGCTCACCACTGCTGAAAAACGAGTTGAGCGTTGTTTGCTGTGGGCTTGTGTCCGCAGGAGCCGCCACGATGTGCGATGGAAATGCCGGTATTAAAGGCTTTTTCGGTGGGGGAGCCAGGAGCGTGGTCAGCCTGCTGCTAACCTGCTCATCAGGTGATGTGGTCCCTTTATTCTGTATTTGGTGAGGGTCTGTCTGTGTTGTGTGTGTGTGTGACCCAGCTAAGGGTGTTCTGCAAGCTTGAAGTTTTTTGGTAGGGATCTTATAGTAGCTTGGCTTGTTCTGTTTCCTAATAGGAGGTGTATTGGGGTATAGGGCCTGGTGTAATTTTTGCAGTGCTGCCTTTTCATTGTTACTGTTTTAAGTTCCATAATGCAGGTGTAGCTTTGTACGCATTAGTTTATGTACATTATTGCAGATCCTGGAAGTCTGATAGGTGCTATATTTTTGTTTTGCACAGAATGCAGAGTAGCTTTTTTAGGGTTCCATTCCAGTTTCTGTTTCCAAATTTGTAATTTGTGGTCTTTCTGTACTTGGTGAAGGTTGATTCTATGTGTGACCGAGGTGAAGTATTTTACTAGCATATAGGCATTTGTATCAATATTTGTTGTGTTTTCTCAATAGAACATGCATTGGTGGTAAATTACCTTTTTTTTCATAAGGAGGGCTATAGAACCTGGTAGGACACAGTGTTTATGTTGCTGTTATTGAAATGTCACCAGAAATACCTTTTTTTAATGTGGTAAATTGAACAGGGAACGTCCTAGTTCTGCTCTGCACCCACTATTGGGGGTCGAGGGGGTTCCTGTGGAATGCAGAGTGTTTGTTTACATTTAGCCTGGTGATGGGTCCCATGTTCAGTGCGTCACACATGTGAGAACCACTGCACTAGTCCACACTTTTCTTCATTAGTTGAGGTAATGGAACATGGAACTCAGTCCTATGAGACGGGAGAATCAGCAAAGAGGAGAGAGAATGCTTGAATTTAGTCCTAAGGGACTAAATTTAAGGTTGATATCTTTAAGTCCCAGGAGTTGAAAATAAGCCCACGCTGGTCCTTTCTTGTACCCAGGCGGCCTGGGTGCAGGTAATCAATCTGATAATCCTTTTTGAGAGTCAGGGAAACTCATCCTTTGCTGGTATTAAAAAGAGTGCTTCTAAAAACTGTAGTGACTGAGGAACTGATCTTTATGTAATTCATGACCCAGCCTAAACTCTCCTGGAGCTGGACCTCTGCAGCTGATGCTCGCTCGCTCTCCTGAAAATAACTTGGCCCTGGCTTGAGTAGGACCATTGCTACCACTACTACAGTATCACCTTGGTGAATGATCTTGGGGAAGTTGCTAGTTCAAAGGGCAGTGCATGGAACTGAAAATGCCTGCCCAGAATACAGAATCAGAGAAACCTCCGATGGGCTATGAATATAAGCCTCTGCTAGATATAGAGGTAAGAAATCCCCTTTTCCTTACTACTTTAATAACTGACCGGCTCTCCATTTGAAAACAGGTTATAGGACAGCATTTATCAACCTCTTTTAGGTCCAGGACAGGTTGAAAGGACCCACCTTTCTTGGATACCATGATACATACTGAATATACCTTTACCTTCTAGGAGGTGGCACTGGAATTATGGCTTGTAGATTCTGAGGTATTGTTAGGGAGGCATTTATAGCCTTCCTCTTGATGGGGGAAGTACAGGGGAAATCATGAAAGCATCTGGAACTGACATAGCCAGTTCCAGACAATATTCTCACCACAATATCTAGCACCCACTGGTCTGTGTTAATTTGAGTCAACTCCTGGTGAAATAGTAAAAGGCAGGCACCAACCAGAATTAATGCTGGTGGGGCCTCATGAGCATCACAGAGTCTGGTGTGCACTGGCCACCGCCGCAGCGGATTTGCCTTTAGCTTTCCCGATGACCCTCACCCCCGAAAGGGGTGAGCTTTGGACCTAGTTGCCTGAGGCGGTGATCATTTAGTTGGTCTAAATCTACAAATGTCCTGGGATCACTACCATCTCCAGCCTCATACCCAGGGATGTACTAACTTCTGGGAATCTCCAGGCCATGGCCTCCCTCAAGCCCTTAACTAGTTTCTACAGATTTTCCACTAACAGCAGACCTTCCCTTACAAAGTTGAGTCTTGGATGCAGTCTTCTGCCCAGTTATGCAGCCAGAGGAGCCTCCAAGCTGCTACTCCTGTGGCTACTACTCAAGACGACATCCTGATCAAATGATACAAGGTATCTGACAAAAATGCTGCCCCTGATTCCAAATGAAGCTGTTGTATCCAGTGCACTAATGCTGAGGCCATGTACCCTCTTCATATGGAGGCCTGTATTGCCATAGCATTTATAGCAGACTTGTTTCAGGATCATTTCGATTTTCCTATCCTGTGGATCCTTGAGAGCTACCCCACCCTCTACTGGAATGCTAGTCTTACATGGGGCATCTACTCTGGTAATTCTTAATAAATTTTTATCCTCCAATAGGAGATATAATTTGCTCATGACTTGGTTGCCCTTAAGCCCACTTTGAGGGGAATCTATCAGTACCTTTTTTTTTTTTTTTTTTTTAAACAGCCCTTTGTAGAGGGAAAGCCTTCTGTGGCTCATGAATGCCAAGCAGGATAGGGTCTCCCTCTGAAGGGAGATTCTTCCTTGCATTTGTAATCCTGAAAAAGGTTATGATTATGTCAACAAGAGCTGCCAGATCTTCCTTCTAGAACAATCTGTGGTCTCTTTCCTCAGAGACGTATACACCCTCTTCAGAATTTTTATGCAACTTATGGAAAGTTGTCCCCTGCCTCAAAGCATCCTCTGGAATTTGGGGTAGCAGGGATGGCCGGAGACTAATGCCTTTGGGATAGTCCATGATCACTTAAGCACAGATTCCCAGTATACCTCTGGGTACCTAAGACCAGGATCTCAAGTGGGATTCTGTTCCCTGCTCCTTCATAACACAAACAGCTTGATGCATGATTAAAACAAAACCCAGCAAAAATCCTTGAGTATTTGGCAGAAGTTGTACACCCTGCTTCAAGTAGGAGGGGCTTTACAGATTGTTTTCCTGTGGGTAGGGAACTTAAAGAAAATAGGATTAAATCCATGTGAAATATCCAATTATAGGCCTATCTCTGCCCTCCCCCACACTGCCAAGGTGTTGGAGCAGCTAGTTTTAAAACAATTGATTGACTACTTTGATAAGCTTGATATTCTAGATCCATTTCAATTTGGTTTAAGAAAGGCTCTCAGTAGTGAGATTTTGCTAACATTAACTATTGATACTCTATATAGATGCATGGCAGCAGAAAAAAAATGTATTTGTTTTACTTGATCTTTCTTCTGCTTTCGATACTTTGGACCATTCAATTCTTTTACCTCATCTGCATGAATATGTCTTTTCTGGAAGAGTTAACTGGTTTCAATCATACCTTAATGACAGTTTTCACCAAGTCAGGAAAGGTGATCAGTTCTCAATGGCAAGTGTTAACCATTGGAGTCTCAAGGTTCTGCTTATCTCCTCTTCTGTTTAATATGTATTTCCTATCGGTAAAATCTTGACAAGCATCTGTGAGGGCTATCAATATTCTGTTTTTCATCCAGCTTCAGCCCACTAGGACAAAGACTGCTGCTTTATTGACATTATGTATTTCCACTATATGATCACAACTCGCTCATAATAAGCTTTCCCTTATTATTCAAAAAACAACTTCAGCATTTTATGAGAAATGATGTACTTTGTTGTAATGGATAATGTTGCCCTACAAATTGCTCTTCACATTAAGAATCTAGGAGTCTGGCTTAACTCCAAATTGATTTTTGCTCAGCAGATTAAATCTGTAATTAAAATCAGAGTTTTATATGGTTTGAAACCACTTCTACAATTACCAGATTTTTGATCAATATTCCAAGTGATTATGCCTTTACAGGACTATAGTAATGTTGTATTTTTAGGTGTCCCAACTTCGTTACAAGCCCTGCAGCATGCTTAATTACTGGTAAGAGTATGAGTGCACATCACTCCAGATTTATACAGTCTTCATTAGTTACCTATTCACTGACTAATACAGTACAAAAGTTGCTATGATATTTAATTTACTTAAATTTGATATTCTTACATCGGCTTCTACCCTTTTACGTATGCACATTCCAACCCGTGCGTTGCAGTCTGCTGGCAGAGATCTGTCTGTCGTGCCATCACCCAAAATGGCGCACTTGGATGAGACAAGAAAAAGGGTTTTTTCAGTAGCTGCACCTGAGCTTTGGAATAGCCTTCTGTTAGAATTACAGACCATGTCTTGACCTAAATCATTTAAATCTCTTCTCAAAAACTCACTTGTTTAGATTGGACCATGAGTAATACCAGGATGGCTGCATTATAATATACTGTTACCACTGCTTTTTTATTCTGATGAAATCCTGTTATTCTGTTTTAATTTTATGCTTTTATTGATAATGCATGTTGTCTTTTAATGTGTTTTAATTTTGCTGATTATTCTGTCTTATTTTATTGACATTTTTTGTTTGAGTATGTTTTAATTATGTATATTATTTATAAATCATTTAGAGCCTTGTGCAAGTACAGGAGGGGCAGGGCTCAGGCTTTGTAGGAGCTGCTTTGCTCCTGCTTCAGCCCCCTCCAGGGCCTGCACTGTAGGGCCTCCTGTTTGCTCCACGTTTTCTTGGAGAGAAGAGGCTCTTTTACTGCTTTGTAAGATCAGCTCCAGAATCTTTTCGCAGGCCAGGCAAAGGAGATGGCAACACTGGGGAGCTGTTCGGTGCCAAAGGCAGCACACTTGCAGCCCTGCATAATTTTGCTTCTCCCCTCCCCCTTTGTTTTAGCTTGAATACTTCCATCCCTTGCCCTGGGGATTCCACTATGGCATCTTATTTCCACTACCTTCTGGTGCACCCAATTGGATTCACCACTACCAGGGCCAGACAGTCTTGCCTTTCTTCAGTGCTCAGCTCTGCTACCTGACATTAGCTCCAGAGTGGGTAGTTCCTTATTCCACTTTTTTTTTCTTACTAATTTTAAACAGTGGTGGAGAGGGAAGCAAGAGAGAAAGAGCAGAGGACAGGGGAAGGGTAGGCTTTGAACCAAGGAGACCAGGGTTGAAATCCCACTGCTGCTCTTTACCCTCCATTGCCCCAGGTACAAACAGATTGTAAGCCCTCTGGGAACAGAGAAATAACTACAGTACCTGAATGCAATCTGAAGTACCAAAAAGCAGAATATAAGTTAAATTCCCCAGGTGCACACAAACCTGGGAACCCCTCCTCTGAGGGTTATCAACCAGGCCTCTAGGGGCACTGGGATCCATCCTGAGTTGCATGCAACCAGCAAAAATCTGAGAGGAAAGCTCAATTGGGGAAATCAACCCCTCAGATCTGTTAACCCAGGAGCAAGAGTTGTTCAATCAGACCAAGGCCTAACCTTGGCTCTGGGTGTTTTTTGGGTAAGAGACTTTTGGTGACTGCAACTACTGGAGATAGACTACTGGCAACTGCCTAAGACCATACCTCTAATATCCAGTGATGAGGTCACAAGGGAAAAATGTGTCATACATATCCAGATGTGGAATGGGAAATCCCTCTAGTCCAGACTGGTCTACCAGGAAGAAAAGGAAACCTTCATTCTCCTTCCTCATTGGAATTTGAGCTAGAAAATTTGAGGTATGAGAGAGCTATCTCCACACTCCCCCTTAATCAGTACCTATAACAACTGACTGTTTAGTATTTTTAAAAAAAAATAATTAATTCTTGCCAAAATAAGGTCCACTAAGTGAGGAACCTTTAGCAGAGCTCCTTAAATTGCATCCATGGAGACTATCACAGAGCACTACAAGCTGGCATTATCAGGTGACAATATTTTTAGTTTTTCAGTTTCCTCATGGGATTTAGAATTTAAGGGGCAGATGCAATATCATGTGCTCAAGCTAGCACACAGCTTAACCAGCGATTGGATGCGCGTTTTGTAAGTGATAGGCCAACACCCAATTCAATAAGAGGATTGGCGAGTCCAAAACATGTGTCCAAACTGATGTGTAGCTAACAGCACTCATCACATGTAAATGCCACGTAGATAAGGTTATTAGCTATTACCCTGATGCAAACAAAACTGTTGTGTGCCCAACATGCACTTTTTAACACGGCAAATTTAACGCCAGCCCCTGAGCCGTCTGTCAAGGGCTCACTGAAAAACAAAAAAAATCCTGCTTTCTGTGGATCCTCCTACTTTTAGTATCATTGAGATACTAAATAGGAGGAACCACGGAAAGCAGCAACACAAAAAAAAAAAAAAAAAAGAAGTCTTGATGACGGCCAGCTTAGGAAAACAGATATTTAATTTACAAGTGTCCGTTTTCCTAATCCGTGGCTGTTTGCACAGCCATGTCTCCTGGGCACCTGATGCATAGGACATGGTAGGGATGCTCTTACTTTTTAGCATGGCACCTCATTACTGTACTTAATCGAGAGCCTAGGAGACGTGTATGTGCCCATTTAAAAAAAAAATGGGTGTCCAGTTTGGACACACGTTTTTGCACACAGCTTATTACATCAGATAGCAGTATGCACTGAATTCGCCCTGCAACAGTCTCCAGTAAAGTGCGACACCAGACTAGCAAGCACCAGAGAATTGGATTAACCATAAAAGGGAGGAGCTACAAAAGGAGGAGACCGCTCAGTGGGTAATGTAATTGGCTATCAAAACCAAAACAGTATCAAAAAAGCATAGAAGATCCCTACTGGCAAAACAAGGATAGTAAAACAGCATTATAGGAAGCTGCACAGAGTGGCAGTAACAATCCTTAACAGCAGTAGCATGACCGCATCGGGATTAAAAGGTGGCTTTGAGGTAATCTACACAAGAGCAACAGTTGCAAACCTAAATAACTGTCAAGACAGGAGACTGGAGATGTTTGAACCAGGGTCCACTCGGGAGGCAGGCCAGTGCTCTGCTCACTGGACTATAGCACTGCACAGGGAAAGTTGAGATGCCAGAAGGAATGAGCCTAATGCTAGGGCCAATAACCACACCTGCCAAGCCCTTCCATCTTTGAAAAGGGGAAGCTGATCCTAAATTTATAGGCTACCTGGACCCATGCTTGGATCCCAGACTCTGCACAGTGATGATTTACTTTGAAACTACAACAATACATCCATTTACCTATACTTTGATTTGGATTGAACCTATTACTACTAAAATTGTCTCCTACTCTTCTCTCTAGGCTCTGCCTCTGGGCCATGAATCTGACAATAGCCGTGGCATGGCTTCATTAGACTTTCAAAATGGTTAGGGTAACTTGCATAAAGAACCATGGTTAATGCCCCAACATAAATAAGAATGGGGAGGCAAGATTTTTTTGTTAACAGCCTCCCTAAATTTAGTTGATTATGGCAGTTCAGTCCAAATCAAAGTATAGGTAATGGATGTATCGTTACTGTTTCAAAATAAGCTCTCTCTGAGCAAGAAGCAGGGTTTGGGTTTGAAGTATGTGTCTAGGCAGCTTTCAAATTATTAGGAACAATGCTCCAAGCAATGCTTGCAGTCTGCCCACTCTACACTCCCCAACACTATTCTGAGACTGACTGCATGCCTCCCATGGCCTGCCTCCATGTTGGGAGAGGCTAGGCAGATATTGGAAGCAAGTGGGTATGTCCAGTGGCAGGGGGAGGATATGAAGAGGACTGGGTTATGCACAGCTCACCCCTCTCACCTCCATTATTTCCTAGGTTTGGCACACCAGATGGCAGTATAACTTGCCCATCTGCATCAACAGACCTGATTCCAAATTACCAACTACTAACAATTGGGCTGTGAAAAAGAAAAAAAAAAATTATGTAGGAGTCTGTCATGTAACACCTCAGCCATCACCCCTAACATGTACTCAGGGTTAACCCCATGGCTATTCGGAGGGTCCTGCTGAGAACTGCCTAACCCTGCCTGCACCTGCGTACATGCTCCTACACCAGCAACCTCCCACTCACCAACTGGGTTCCTGCTTGCTCTAAGTAAGTCCACACCCACAAATTATCCACTGGTGGTTTCTAAGGATTCTGAGACCCCACACAACCCAGAAGTCACACAGTTCCTAGAAATACATCTGCAGACCAAATACAAAAAATACTGGGATCAATCAGTCCAGGACAGGCAAAACAAAAGCACTATTGAGTTTTATTAACAAAAAGCAGGAACAGTGAACAGAAAAATATTACATTTGCAACCAACAGATAAAAAAAACCAAAAACAAGTTAACTAAATAATTTTCACTACTTATCAGTGGGTGGAGAGCTTTAGGAAGTGTGCTGTCCACTGAAGATTGAGCAGGATCTCAGAGATTTGCTCTCTCTGTACTCCCAGCTGAGACTGCAGAATTCTAGCCCCTTTCAGGGTTAGTTCTCTATCTGAAAGGCCAATCAGGGGAAAAGAACTAGCATTAACTCTGACCAATGGCCATCTGACTAGCAATAGTTTTCTGACCAATAGCAGTGGAGAATGGCACAGTCTTAAAGCTTCTTTCAAGGATACTAGAATATGTATGCTGTCCAAGCCTCATTCTGAGTCAAATCAGTATCCCAAGTTTGTTTGAACTAGAGTGCAGAGGTCAAACAGCACCTGTAAGCCAACTCAGAGGAAGTGAGTTCTCTGGGGAAAACAGTCACAGGACAAACAAATTAGAAAGCATGCAAAACCTGTTTCCCCAGTGTCTGTATGCAAATGTCAGAAGTCTAAAAAATATTCCAGAGTTAGAATGTATGGCATACTAAAATGAAAATAGACATAACAGGCATCTCAAAAATTTGACAATGACTAATGGGCATTGATGCCAGGATACAAAATATATTGAAATGACAATGTAGCACGAAGTGGTGGTGGGATGGCACTGTGTGTTAAAGATGGCTTAGAGTAAGATAGAATAAACGTTCTGCAGGAAGTGGACTGTGCACTATCAATGGATAGAAAGTGGTATAGCAGTAGGGGTAGATTACCATTCACAAGACCAGAATGGACAAAGACTGAAATGCTAACAGATTAGATTTGCATTACTAGCCTATTTGTCTACTATAAAAGATGTTCTCCATAGACAGTAGGATAAATTAGCTATGGCACATGGGTGATGTCATCAGATGATGCCGAATGAACCCTTCTCTTAGCTCACAGAGCCTTTGAACTACTGATTATGTGTGGGAATTCCTGCTCAAGTATTGCCTTGTGAGCCCCTCAGTCAATTTTCAAGTTAAGTCTAGCCAGGTAGTCAACCCTCCAGGGAGGTCAGCTAATTCATCCTGCTGACTATAGAGAACATCATTTATGGTAAGCAAACTTGTTTTCTCTGTTGACAAGCAGAGCAGAATAAGCACATGGAGATATCTAAATTGTGGATTGCAGTGGAGCATTTACTGAATAATTAGTCAGCTATGAACACCATAGTGGAGAGAGGACTACTAGATGATCAGGCTATACAAAATTGCTTGTCCAATTTTAATGTCACTTCTTGATAAACTTCAGGCAGCAATGGGTCATGAAAGTGTGCACAGACAACCAAATTGCAGCTTTGCAAATGTCTTCAATAGCTACTACTCACAGATGAGCCATTGATGCAGCCATGGCTCTCAGGCGGATGAGCTTTGATAGAATCTATAACCTGAGAGCCTACTAGTATGTAACAAAAAGAGATGGTCTGCTAGCCAATTTTACAATGTCCATTTGACAATTGCTACGGTATACCCAGAAAGTCAGGATCATAAAAGATGAATAGCTGAGAGGTCCGACTATGGGAATGAGTTTTTTCCTGTAGTAAGCCAGCGTTCTTTTAAAAGTCTAAGGAATGAAGGGCTTTTTACTTTCATGTGTGTGCAGCCTCAGAAAGAATGTAGGTAACATGATGGCTTAACATGAAAAAGTGACACTACCTTTGATAGGAACTTTAAAATGGTACGCCACATCCACCCATTGTGAAATTACATGACAGTAATGAATCAAAGCTTGAAGCTCACATAACTGCAACAAGTAATACTTTATATATGAGAAATTTGCCATAGTGCATGCACCAATTTTTTTTTTTCCGCAATCGGTTGTCTGTTTAATATGCTCCCTGTTTACTATTTTACCAATTGTTAAAAACATTGTAATCTGAACTTTGTAAACCGTTATGATGGCTTTCCGAATGACGGTATATAAAACTCAGCAATAAATAAACAAACTAATAGTGCAAAAAGTTGCTTCACAGTTCTGGTACAACTTATGTTAAAGTCTCATGAAACAAGTGGTTTGATCACTAGCAATTTAGTATGCATAAGATTTTCATGAACTCCAATGCTAAAGGATGGTTGGCATCCTACCTCAATTTAAATGTGGCCGCGATGGCACACAGATGTATTTTTGCTAATGAGGTACCGAGACTTTAGGAAGAAAAAGAAAGAAAGAACAAATACTAGAGTGACTCATGGCTTGCTTATGAATGGTCTGAAAGAGCTTTGACGACACCAGGACAAAAACAATTTCCATTTAAAAGGTATATACTCTTCTAGTGGAGGGCTTCCGGGTAGATATGTTCTCAACTTCCTTCAATCAGTGAGCACTCAACATCCAGCTTGTCAAGTTGAGAAAGCAGAGGTTCAGATGATGTAGACGTCCTTCTTGAGTTAAAATGGCTGGATCAGCCCCTAGAGAGATTGGGGGTACTGATTATCAGTTGTATTAGGTACATGAACTACACTTGTCTGGGCCATGCTGGTGTAGTATCAGACAACCTTATCTTTGAGCACTTTTTATACCATCTTGGCTATCAATGGAATCTGTGGAAAAGAATACATGAAACCTGCTTTCCAGTTGAGCAATAAACCATCCTGAGTGGATCAGAGTTCACTGAGAAGAATCAAACAAAACCTTTTCACTTTATTTTCCTTTAACAGGAAGAGGTCAATTGAGGGATGTCCTCATGACCGAACAGTCTATTGGCTGTTGACTGCTGAATAGACCATTCATGTGGGCAAAATACCCTGCTAAGGAGATCTACTAACATATTGGTGATCCCTGTGAAGCAGGTTGCTTGAAGAACCACTTGATTGCAAGCCCATTGCCATATCTTTATCTCTTCTTAGCCTGCTTGTTGACATAGATAATGACTTCTTGATTGACGGTTTGCTCTTTCCCCCAAGCAGATGGAAGAAAGTCGTTAAGATATATCTGATCACTTGCAGTTCCAGAACATTAATCTGAAATTAACTTTCTATTAATGAAAAAGTCCCTTGGATTCAGAAAGAACCTATTTGGGCTCCTCAACTCTTGGTGGAAGCATCTGTGGCTAATGTCACCTGATGAGGAGGTAGACAAAGTGGTGCCTCCTTTTGAAGAATTTGGGGTCTAGCCACCATAGATGCACTTGCTTCATTTCTTGCAACATTCATTCAAGTCGTCAAGGGCTGAGTTAAACTGTCCGATTGGAAGTGGAGGCGGGTTAGTGATACTACATGAACCACTGCTGCCATGTGGCCCAGTACAACTAACATTTCCCTGGCTGTTGTCTGATCTGTGTTCAATGGATGAGCTAGTGTTTAATTGCTCTGTCGGAAGAACACACTCTCCTGAAAAGTCTAACCATACTACAATGAATCTGATTTTCTGAGATGGGAATCAGGGTTAATTTTCAAAATTTACCAAGAATCGTAGAATTTAAATTGTCTTTTGTAGGGAGGGCAGTTCTTCTTAGGAAGTCACAGACACCATCCAATCGTCTAGGTAAGGGAAGACACAGATGCCCTGATGATTGAGATGTGTTGCTACTATAGCTAGACATTTGGTAAAGACTCTTGGTGCCACTGAGAGACCAAAAGGGAGCACCCAATACTGGTTGTGAGAGAATTCCACTATAAAACATATATAGTACCAGCGAGAGGAAGGGATGGGTATGTGAACATAGATGTCCTTCAGATCAGAGCACCACATGCACTCCCCCTAGCTGAATGAAGGGAAGAGTTGTGTGGAGGGAGTTAATCTTGATTTTTCTCCCATAGCAGATTCTTGGTTCAGACTTCTTAAATCCAGGATGTGTCTCAATCCCCTGGTTTTCTTGGGGATAAGGAAACAGCAGAAATAATAGAACCTCTGGCCATGATTGGGTGGGACAGATTTTTAAATCGCCAGCTGTCTGATGAGAGAGAGTCTGCCTCCAGGCAGAGTTGTGCCAAGTGAGACTGACCCGGATTGAAGGCTGAAAAATAAGGAAATATGGTAAACCAGGAGAAAAGTAAGTGGTAACCCAATTCTACAATCTTTAGCAACCTTGTGCTATTCCTCCAGGTATTTAATTTATTTTTCGCTATTTCCATATATTCAATGCTGATTACATTGAATATATGCCGATTACAATTTTACATACATAAAATATACAAATCATAAATCACAATATAATCAAACAGAATAAAATGACTCAGAATTAGTACTGGTCTGGAGATTGGCCCGGGTTTTGGCTGGACCTGTGCTGCTTTTGGTTGGCACCTTTCATGCTGTCGGTCTCGTGCTGGAAGCAGGGGCGGAAGCCTGATGCCACAGAAATAGTTGAGAATGATATGAACACTTATAAGCAAAAGAGGGCTTCCTAGAAGCTGGTTGAGAGTGACTCAACTGCCACATATTGCTCTTTGATTTGGACAACTGTTTTTCTGAGATTGTCTCTGAAGACGAGATCCACTAACTTTATTGTGAATGTCGTTGTGCAAACTACTAATCCTTAACCAAGCCATTCGGTGTGCTCAGATGGAGGTTGATAAGGAGCAGGCAGCCATGGGAGAACGCCTCATATTAAAAGAATAAGATGATGTAATCACTTCTCCACATTGAGGAGCTGCAGTCTGCTGAAATAAGAAACAGTTCCAGTTTTTGAAAGCAATCATCTAAGGGGCGGATTTTCAGAGCCCTGCTCGCCTAAATCCGCCCAAATCCGGGCGGATTTAGGCGAGCAGGGCCCTACGCGCCCGTGAGCCTATTTTACGTAGGCCTACTGGCGCGCGCAGAGCCCCGGGACTCGCGTAAGTCCCGGGGTTCTCCGAGGGGGGCGTGTCGGGGGCGGGCCCGGGGCTGTCCGGGGGCGTGGCCGCGCCCTCCGTACCCAGGTCGCGTCCCTGCGCGCAAGAGGCCCGCGGGGATTTACGCCTCCTTCTGGGAGGCGTAAATCCCCCAACAAAGGTAAGGGGGGGCTTAGACAGGGCCGGGTGGGTGGGTTAGGTAGGGGAAGGGAGGGGAGGGGAAGGCAAAAGGAAGTTCCCTCCGAGGCCGCTCCGATTTCGGAGCGGCCTCGGAGGGAACGGGGGTAGGCTGCGCGGCTCGCGCCGGCTATACAAAATCAATAGCCTTGCGCGCGCCGATCCAGGTTTTTAGCAGATACGCGCAGCTCCGCGCGTATCTACTAAAATCCAGCTTACTTTTGCTTGCGCCTGATGCGCCAGCAAAAGTAGGCCAATTCGCGCTATTTGAAAATCTACCCCATAGTATGTAAAACTGGTAACCAGAATATTAAAATTAAGCATGGAATGTTAGAACTTTTTTTTCCCAAAATAGTCCAGGAGCCTGGGATCTTTCTTTGGTGGAGTGTTGGAGAATATTAATGTTTCCCTTGCTATATTTTAGCTCCAATTCCACCTCAACTGATTGATAAAGTAGCTGTACTACCTGAAATCCTGGAGTTTTCTGGACTCTACTTCAAGTCTAACTTCCTGGCCCTGGGAACACAACAGATTAGGTTTTCCCACATCCTTGTTTGTAAATATTGCAGAACAGCATGAATTAAAATGTCTGGCTCAGCCGATGTATCTACAATTTGAAGAAGCTGAGGACTTCCATGCAAGGTCTTTGTCTTTACTGACTTATCCATGAACCTTGAATAAGAGGTCCTTGGTGGAAACGGGTGTGTTTTGGAGATTTGGGTGGGGGCTGGAGAGGGAACACAGATCCAAGATTCCAGTGATGAAGTAAGTGATGAGGAGGGTTCTGCTTGCCTTGGAAGATGTATTCCTGCTGAACCTCCTCAGATTGGCTGAACTCCACTGCTAGAGTGGCGAGGGCTAGAACCACCCTGCGGGGGTTCTGATGTACGCTTGGGTCAGGAATAAATGGGACCCCTTCTTGTGGGAGAAAATACTACATCCTGGAAAGGAAAGGTTGAAGAGTTACCTCTCTAGTGGCTAGGGACAAGGAGGGTAAGAAAGACTTGACCAACTCTGCCACTTGGTCCAAGGGCTATCGTGCCCCTTGGCCAGACATTGGGGAGGGCGCACCCTCTTCAGAGACTAGAATGGAATCTTCTTGCACACCTTCTGGACATTGTAAAATTTATCCTGGGAGCCAATTAGAAATTAAAGGCACCACCAATGCTAGCTAACCCAAATATTTGCAGCTATACCTTTTAAGCCCATGGTGAAAGTGTGGCATGATAAGGACCTGCTCTGCATAGCACAGCTGTGGGATGAGAATGGCTTTCTGGAGTTCAATGAACTTCAAAATGATGAGCTGGATCATGGTTCCCAAGCCTGTTACTTTCAACTGAGACAGGCTTTAGAAGGTCACTTGGATCTGGCACAACCTGCTTGTTCCTTAAATGGTTTGTAAAGTTTTATCATCAATGTGGGCTTTCTTAAGAAAGGTATAGCAGTTATATATTGGGGCATCTTGGCCAATAAATTTGGAAGGGTCACTTCCCAGAAGCTGATTAATATCTGGAATGTTGATTTGGGCCTAGATCTCAGAAGACTATTTGGGCCAGATGTACAGTGCTTATGGTACATTGCTTCATAGGACTTACCATACCCCGTTGTTAGATCCAAAGTTTTCTGCTGATGAGAGTCCAGATTGCTGGAGGGGATGTGGTCAAAGAGGTTCTTTTATCCACGTGTGGTATTGTCCTGTAATTCAAACATTTTGGTCCCAAGTTACACAAGAAATTGCTGATGTTATTGATGCTGCTGTACATGTTCAGCCTTTACTAGGTCTTCTTGGGAAAAGGCTGAACATGTGCAACAGCATCAACAACAAATGGGACAGGTCCTTAGTACTGGTGAAGTGCAGGAAATTAGTGGACCAGCTGTTATTGGCAGCACACTTCATTATTACTCCTACTTTAGTTTATTGGTAGACCCAGGTCTGAGATATAGATCTAGAAAAGTTGTGCTTTGATCTAAAAAGGGGAATTTTTTAAATATGAAAAAGTATGGGGTCTATCATTTACATCATGGGTCTCCTGTACCTGCCGTATCCCAATTTTCTTTGTAATGTGTTGTGTAATGGATGCATAGCGGACATGTATACAAAATGTATGCCAAAAAAGTTTGAGAAATAAATTTAACACATCTACTTTGAAGCAATGATGTATACAAATGCATAGCCTTTTATTCATGGAAAAGTTATCCATTTCCATAAAAACTGTGAATGACAGAAAGCATTTTTGAGAGTTTGGAACCCAAACCTGATTTCTTTGTATCTAGAATCCACAGCTTAATAGTGAACTCATTATCTATTTCATAACAGCCATCCACAATTGGAGATCGTTACTGGGGGGGAAGAAAGCAGTGTTAAACAGAATGTTGGAAGGCCTAAACATTAAAATAATTGTGTAAGCAATTTTTTTGCTGTTCTTTATTGGATATTGTCTTATGCCAGTGTTGTCATCTGTACTCAGACTTTTCTTAAAACACAGGACTGCCGCAGCCCTTATAAAGAGATTAATCAATCAGATTAATAGGGAATACACCAATAAATTTAAAGGACTAATTTATGATTTCCAACTGGCTTAGTATCCTTAAGAACTCAACAAAAATAAGATAAAGGCAACAATCCAGCAACAAGAAAGGGGCCTTCTTATCTTTTGCATCGAGTGATTTCTTTTACCGTTTGGTAAGAAGTTGTATGCATGCTCCCAGTGTAAAGAGGTCCTGGCTTTCAGAGAACAAGTACAATCTCTGGAAGCTAGAGTGGCAGACCTGGAGGAGGTGAAACAGAGAAAAAGGTATAGAGAGGAGACCTTATGGGACATAGTAGCCAAGTCCAAACTCCAGTCTAGTAGCCCTGGTGCTGCCTTGGAGGAGGAAAGTCACCTGGTCAGAAAACATCACCCTGGTGTCACAGGAAGTGATCCTGTGGCAAGGTCCTCCTCTCCAGTTGATACATTGTCCTCTCACATCAAGGACAAGACTCCAGGGCTCCTGCTCAAGAAGAAAGGGTTAGGGCAGCTGACAGTTGATTCAATTATTAGAAATTTAGATAGCTGGGTGGCTGGTGGATGCGAGGATAGCCTGGTAACCTGCCTGCATGATGCGAAGGTGGCAGGCCTCATGTTATCACCTAGATAGGATTTTAGACAGTGCTGGGGAGAAGCTGGCTTGTCGTGGTACATGTGGGCACCAACGACATAGGAAGGCATGGGAGGGAGGTTCTGGAAGCCAAATTTAGGTTTTTAGGTAGAAAGCTGAAAAGCAGAACCTCCAAGGTAGCATTCTCCGAAAGGCTCCCTATTCCATGCATAGTCCCCAGAAACAGGCAAGAGCTCTGGAGTCTTTAAATCGGTGAAGCAATATATAAATATTAATAAAATAAATTTATCCTTGGGTGTTAGCAGCATCTCTCACTCCACTACTTCCTCCCACCCCACCTTCCCCCCACCCTTCCCTCATCCCCCCCACCTCTATTCCTAAATTACCTTACCAACAAGTCCCTAATCCTAAATTTATTTTATCAACAACACATTCATGTACATATGTTATTTCCTATAACCTTTTGTTATATCCTATAACCTTTTGTTCCATGTACCACTGTTATAATATGTTATAATTGGTTTTTTTTTTTTTTTTTGGTTACCATGTTATAATGTAAAATAGGGCGGACTACGCCCTATTCTCTTGGTTATCTGGAAACCGATGTGATATCTCGATTGAATGTCGGTATATAAAAGAAATAAATAATAATAATTGGACCTACTAATTGGGATCTTTCCAGGTACTTGGGATCTAGATTGGCCATTGTTGGAAACAGGATACTGGGCTTGATAGACCCTCATTCTGACCCAGGATGGCAATTCTTTTGTTCTTTGAATGTTATCAGTATCTAAAATTTTTACCTCCAACTATATCTGTCTGATTGTTTAAATGCTTTAACTTTGTAATTTGTGGAACACAAATCAGGATCAGCAGAATAGAAAAATAATATATAATAGCAATAGCCTGCACTAATACTATACAGTTCAAGAACCTTGCTCTAAAAATGATTTGATATCCCCCCCCCCCCCCAAAGCATTCAATAATTTAGACTTCTCTAATCCTGACACAGCCCTCTCCTAGAACAAGATAACCAAAATTATCGCTGACAAATTTTGCCCACTTGTGACTAAAGAACTAATCCCCGCAGCTAGTACAAAAAACCTTGTTATTCCCCTGACCTTAAGATACTCTAAACAAGAATCAAGAGCCAGAGAAAAGAAATAGCGCAAGGATCCTTCCCCTCCCTTACTAACCGCATATAAAAACACTCCCTCCACTCCTACAGAATTACAATCCTCAAGTTACCTGAAAGTTGGAGGTGAGAGCCCCGGACTGTGGGCTGGACCCAGAAGTGACGTCAGCGGGAGGCACCCCGCGGGACAGACATAAGATTTAGTGCCCTGCGGCGCACAGCCACTGGCATGTAGCCGAAGCCGTGCACCAAAGGGGCGCGCCCTTGGGTAAGAAATTAATATAGGTAGAAAACAAATCAAAAAATTATACTTCGCCTACATCTCCACAGTCAAAAAGAATTGGACCAATGGACTCCCACATAGTTAGAATGCAGGAGACTATTGTAGGAGGAATAGCAGACGGAAACTTTTTTAGGAGTCCCCCTGAGCCCCAAGTCCTCACAACCTTCCTTGTATCCTATAATGGAAGGTCCTTTGGGGAAGATAATAGTATCCCAAGTGAATGAAATCCACACCATGATAGGTGATGGTGACAACACAGGGGGAAACATACAAGAAATATGGGTGAGGCCACTGTGAGAAACATCACTGTTCCATGTCCAGCAGTCCTTGAACTAGGTAGCATAGTAGAAGAAACATTTTCAGGTTCAACAAAACTATCAATGTTGGACCTATGGCGACTGATAATGAATCTAGACAAGAAATTGTCTGGTACTGTTTCTAGAGTTTATACTTTTTCTGTAGAAACAAGGGAAAAATTTGTGGACCTAGATAAAAGGACTGAAAGCGGAGCAGGCAGTAGCAAATTTGAACCCAAATGGTAAAAAATATGCAAGCCACCAATGTATCTTTTATTAAACATAACTTAGTGCTATACACTAGAAATCGAACAAATAGAGAATGAAATGAGTTCTCACAATTTACGATTACTGAATTTTCCAATATCTAGATTGTCAGATTTTGAACTATTCAAAAAGTTATGTAGTTGAAATTATTTCATATGATTGTCAGAGTATTCCAATGATTTCTAAAATGTATTTACCCCAAACAAAAATGCTGCATACTAGAAAGCCCTGGAGTGTCAACTTTCCTAGAGGACTCATTAGATAATATAGCATCCCGAGCTACTTTGCTTGTTACCTTTTCATTAAAAAGAGATAAAAGATCTGTTCTTTAGTAAATGTTTTAAAAAAATAAAAAAATAAGAAAAACTTTTGACTTGTGGTCAAAAGATTCAGATCTTTCCGAATGTATCCTGTGCTACTCAAGCAAGGCAGAAACAATTTTTATCTTTAAAACAAGCAGCTTTGGATATACTTTTTTTTTTTTTTTTTTTAAAGTTTCCGTGTAAGTGCCAAATAAATTTATTTTCTTAGACCTTTCACAACTACAGTGTTTTATTCGGGACAAGACTCAAAATTGTTAGATAGGTTAAGGAAATGGGTTGTGTTAAGAAAAGACATGCACTTAAACCTTCCCTAGATGTGGGCTAGATCAGATGTTTTGAGAAATTACCTACTGAAATATGATTGTTTGGTTTTTTTTTTTATATCTGAATACATAATTGTATCATTTGTTTGTAAATGTTATAATTGAACAAATTTAAAAAAGAATTACCATCCTCAAAAAAAAAAAAAAACCCCTGACTACTAAGTCCTAAAAATCCATAATTTCCAATATAATCCCAAAGCCCTCTTCTCATATGTCTCAGAACTCACAAAAACAGCTCCACCCCCATCTCAGATAATGAAGCCAAAAGCAAATGTAACGAACTAGCAGACTCTTTCCACAACAAAATTGCCAAGCTTATGTCATGATTCCAACCATCCACCCCCTTCCCAGAGGTCATTTCTAAAAATCCTAATATCACTCTGGATTCCTTTGAAACCACCTCTGCCTCTGAAATATCATCACTGCTAAAGAAAATGAAACCATCCCTACAAAATCCCTTCTGACCACTCCAGATATTATAGCTAAACCACTAGCAGAAATTATCAACTGCTCCCTCTCATATGTCCCCACCGCTTTGAAACAAGTCATTCTGAAACCCGTTTTAAAGAAACCTAACCTCGACCCATCAAACTTCCGGCCAATCTCTAACCTTGCGTTCCTAGCTAAACTTATAGAAAAGATAGTTAACCTGCAACTTACCGATTACCTAGAAAAACATAATATCCTATTCCCATCCCAATTCGGCTTCCGTAAATTCTTTAACACTGAAACACTTAATATCCCTCACAGACACCCTCCTCAAAGGACTTGACAAAGGCCAATCCTACATTCTAGCTATGTTGGACATATCAGCCACAACATTTTAAATAGATAGTCTCTCTGAAATAGGCATTACTGGAATAGCCCTTACTTGGTTTGAATCCTTAGACTCCACAAGGTTAGAATAGGCAATAATGAGTCCAATCCCATTAACTTAACTCATGGACTTCCAAGGCTCATCCCTCTCCCCGACCCTCTTCAATGTTTATTTTCTGCCCCTTTGCCAACTCCTTGCTGACCTTGGTCTTACACATATCTATGCGGATCATGTCCAAATCCTTATCCCCATCACAGAATCTATACCTAAAACCCTCAAGACATGGGACAACTACCTTGCTTTGATCGACCACCTCCTCTCAAAACTTCAAACTTGCCCTCAACACATTCAAAACAGAGCTACTTATCTCCCCAGATCACTACAAACCCTCCCCCCTTGGACCACTCCTTTACATTCCCCCAGCATGTAAGAGACCTAGGTGTCATTCTTGACAGCCAACTCAATTAAAAAAAACAAAAAACAAAAAAAACACCACACCAAAGAGTGCTTCTACAAACTACAGGTAGAAAGAAACTAAGACCCCTCCTTCATTATAATGACTTTTCGGACAGTCCTCCAAGCCACACTATTTACAAAAATTGATTATTGTAACTCACTACTCTTAGTAGTACCCACAACCACCTCAAACCTCTCCAAATGCTGCAAAACGCAGCAGCTAGAATCCTCACCAAAACCTGCAGAAAAGAACATATCACCCCAATTCTTAAAGATTTCCACTGGCTCCTGATCCACTCCAGAAATCCTCCACAAGAGCCTCACAATTATTCATAAAACTCTTCACAACCAGAATGTTCACTGGCTTAACGACTCTTTACACTATCATATCTCTAACAGACCCACCAGATCAGTCTACAAAGGATCCCTTGTAACACCATAGTCCAAACTTATCCAACATATATTTCCAAACAAGCACTATCCATAGCTGGGCCATCAATATGGAATTCTATGCCTCTGGACTTACCCCAAGAACACAGCACAAGGACTTTCAAGAAAAAAAAAAAAATTGGCTATTCAAACTGTCATTTACATAATCTCGCCTCTCTCACCCGCCCTCTCCTCGCTAGCCTCCCTGTTCCCACCCTTCCCCCAACATAATGGTCTATTTATTTATGCCTTCAAGTTCAGTTATAAATGCCTGTTCTTGGTCTTGACCCACCTTTTTGTTTCCTCCCCTTTATACCCCGCCTTGTTACATGTAACTTTTTCCACTTCTTTCCAAAGTTAAATTTACCGTTCTTTGTAAACTGATGCGATATGCAAATGAATGTCTGTATATAAAATTTTTAAATAAATTAGTATTTATTAATTACTACAAGTAGAATGATGGTGTGCCACTAAATATAAAAAAAAAAAAAAAAAAAAAAAAAAAACACAACCACACACTATTTAGACATTTTTATATACTGTCATTCCATATATAAATCACAATGGTTTACAAGGTGATATTCATAATTATAACAACCAAAGAAACAGATTGGTTATAGAGGAGGTATTCACAGTTGGGCATTGATATCAACAGAAATATACTAGAAGATACTAAAATTGGTCTAGTACATGAGGCAAAGTGTAAGGATAATTAGAAATGAAATGGTAGTTTTCATGGTCTTCGTGTGTTTTGAGAACCTTCCATTCTCTGTTTGATTGATTTATTCTTCATGATTCTATCACTTTTGTCCTTCATATTCTGGTGTTTTTTTATTTTATGAAGTGCTGGAGTAGATTCTTGGGTATTGCGGTGATGGCTACTCCCATGGGGAGGAGCCCTGTGAGGAATTGCAGTACTAGGCTAGACTCTATACACGCAGACACAGAAGTAGTATTTATTGTATAGCTTGATGGTACTGCCCGGGATGGGCAGCAGTGAAGGTAGTCCAGGGATCCTCAGCAAAGGAGACCAGTCTCACATTTGAGTAGGTGATAGGCAGTGTGGCATAGCAGGGACAGGTCCAGGATGTAAACTCTGAGTGCTGAAGCTGAAGGTGAGACAGTCTGAAAGGTAGTACTCACTGAGCAGAAGCTGTATTGTAGGTGGTCCTGGCAGGCACCAGATTAGGGAGAGCAGGCCCTCTAGGAGCGAGTACCCAGGATAGGTACCTGAAAGAGCAGAAGGGCCCCCCATGCAGCAGGTACCCAAGTTAGCGAAGAATACCCCGAAGGGCAGAGAGCTTCCTGCAGCACAGCAGCTTAGACCGGAGGCATTCCAATCCTTGCTAACTCAGTTTGTTAGCAAACTGTTGCGACTGTTGCTGCTCGACGGCTTCACTCCGCCTACCTTTCCTCTTCTGCGACTCCTCCTGCTCTTCATGGACGCCTGGCTACCGCGGCATCCGTCTGCAGTCTTCTCCAGTGTCTCTGGACCGGCTTGGGTGCTGCCTCCTGCCATGCTCTCCAGGTACCTTAGGGTGGGCTACATTACTTACTCACTACTGCCACCTCTGGTGGTTTCACAAACTGTCTAAATAAAGAACTCTCTGTGTTTTGTGTGTCCAGAGCTGAGCCTGACCTGTGGTCCCTCATAGGACTTCCCCCCATGGGTGTGGTCAGCTGCCACAGTGTCCAAGGGTCCACCCAAACCTAACTAACTATAACACAAAATGAAGGGCAGGCTAAAATACCAGGATGTGATGATGTCACAGAGGGGACACCCCTGAGGTTCCCATGATGACGTGGATGGCAGGCGCACACACACCCTAGGAGGCCCTCAGGAAAATCATGGCAAACACTGTCGCCACTGCCAATCCAGGGGCGCCGGAGAGAGTGGCATAAAGATGTGGCAGCAGCTATCTTCCCAAGGCTTGAGGAGAGAGAAGGAAGAAAGGTGAGGCACAGAGGTCAAAGCCGTCTGAGACCGGACACAACATTTTTAAAGTTCAATTATATGCATTTTTGAATAGCCATATTTAATTCACATTTAAAATCTTTCTTTCTGGTAGAATGCCTAACGCCTCGGGCAGGGAATTCCAGATCTTGGAACTGCTATTGAAAACAGTTGATCTCTTATTTGCATCAGATGTGTGCACCGTATTGTGGTAACAGACAACAGTCCTTTATTTTGAGATCTTAGTGTTCGATGAGGGTTGTAAGGTTGTAGTGTCACTCCTAATAATCCGATGTTATTTTAGTGAGTGATGTTGAATATTATTGTTAATACTTTGTAGTAGATTCTGGATTATACTGGTAACCAATGCAGTGTGATCATATTTCCCAGATCCTAAATAGTCTTGCTGCTGCATTTTGTAGCAGCTTTATTGGTTTTAAGTGACTTGCTGGAAGACTTAGTAGTAAGGAGTTACAATAATCAAGCTTTGAGAAGATTAGAGTTTGCAGTACAGTAGTCTACAAAAGTTAATAATGGTTTCAGCAGATGTATTATACGTAACTTTGCATAGCGTGTCTTAATTTACTGATGTGAATTTTCATTTTGAGGTTCTCCTCAAGCTGTACTCCTACATCTCATACTTGATTTGAGGGATTAATTTGAAAGTTACCTAGGTCAAGGGCAAGTGGTTTAACTGTTTAGTTCTGCTTAGCCAAATGATTTCATTCTTTAGAGTTTAAGGTCAGTTGAAGTTGTGATAGTTTGTGTTGTATTGCTTTCACATAGAGATTATCGAGGCTATGTTTTACATCCCACTATCCAGATCATTTGAAAACTAAGGTGTCAGCGTCAAGAAAAACGTTATTCCTAGATTTGTCAGTAATTTATAGAGGAAGCATGTAAAGATAGAATAGTGTTGCTGAGAGTGCTGAGGCCTTGAGGGTCCCCTGTATCACATTGGAAAGTGTCAGATATATTGTTGTTAGTTTGACTTGGAATGTTCTGTTAGATAAAAATGAAGTGAACCATCTGATAATTATGCCATCAATCCCTATGTTTCTCATCTGACGGCATAATATAATGTTATGGTCCATAGTGTCAAAGGCGGCTGTTAGGTCAATTAGCACAAGGCAATAAGATTCATCCATGTCAAGCCCTCGTAAAACGGAGTTCGTTAATGAGAGGAGTAATGTGTCTCAGTTGAGTGATGTTTCCTAAATCCAAATTGATTTGAATAGAGAATATTTTGATCTTCTATGTGATTTACAATTTGGGATAACACTGCTTTCTCAAGAACGTTTGCTAGAAACGGCAAGTTGGATATTGGTCGATAGTTGTCCCAATCATCAGTTCTACCAGTCTTAAGATTGGCTTTATTACCACTTGTTTTAAATTCATGTGGTATAATTCCTTCTGATAATGAATGATTAGATAAGGTTGTGTCAAAATTTTAACACGGTGTACTTGTTTCAAAGAATTAGCTGATATAGGGTCACATGGGTGAATAGCAGGTTTAATTTTAGTAAAGATTGGACCGATTTCCAGTTTCGATACTTAGTTAAGTGGTCCACATTCCACAATGTCATTTGAGTCTACAGGTGTTTTTGTTTGAGAACAAATCGTGAATTGTTTTTCAGCTTATTGATTTTGTCAATGAGTATGGTGGCATATTCACTGCATGAGTCCTTTGTGAAGTTCAAGATGGATGATGTCAGGTCTTTAATTAAATGTTTAACAGTCTCAAAAAGCAGTTTGGAATTAGAAGTCAATTTGTTTGGCATAGTAATCTTTTTTTGCTTTATTGGTTAGCATACAGTATTTGGTGAGGAAACATTTATATTTTTCTAGTGATTCCGCCGATAGAGAAACAATGGAAGAAATGTCCAGTTTTCTAAGTTTCTGTTTAGTGCTTCTTAATTCATCATTATACCAGGGCTTCTTTTGCTTGGAGTTATTCCTTTCTTTGTTAATAGTTTTAGTCTGGACAGGATTGAGGTTTTCCCGCTATGTCAGACTAACTTATCCCAGGACTCAAATGCCAATGTTTGATTTAGTTCATGTATCTTTTTTCCCCATTGCTTCAGCAAGTTCTTCCATCTCTATCTTTTTTCTGAAGGTAAAAGTAAGCTTGTCAATTCTATTATGGGTTTGGCTGGTGAAGGCTATATTCACTTTTATTAACTAGTGACCAGACCAGGGCAATATAGAGTGTGAGGTATTGACAAGGCAATTACTTGTATAGGCAAATATTAGGTCTAGAGTGCGATCTGCTTTATGAGTGACATTTGACACAAACTGGGGCCATCCAGGGCTTTCATTGCTTCTAAAAACATTTCACAGATTAATGATCTTGGTGTTTTGTCTATGTGAAGGTTGAAGTCTCCTACAATTAAAGTGGATTCTGGTGATGGGAAAACCTTAGCGAATTATTCAATCAGATGTGAACAATCTTTTTGAAGTATGCCAGGGGGACAGTAGACAATCACCTCAAGCTTGCACTTCAGACACGCACAAAGGGGTGCAAAAAGAGGCAGGCTCCTTTGCTGTAAGCACCTTTAGCTTCGCCGCCGCGGTCTTCTGGTGTCTGTGCGGGCATTAGGTGGTCCTCACCATCGGCTTGTTTCTTCCCTCTCAGGGGGGGGGGGGGGGGGGCAGCACTCCCTTGCTGCTGAAGGAGTGGTGGGTGGGAACCAGATAGGCCTCACTTCATCGCCACCATGGTCTTCTTATATAATACCATAAAGATTTGTCTCTTGCATACAAAAGCATGCAAAATATCTGAGCTGAGTCAATAACCAAATATATAGATATTTCTCCCATGGCATTTTCCCCCTTACTGATATTCAAGATGCTGGCTCAGGGATATGCAGTTTTCCACATTGATTAACACAGCCCTGAATTTCACAGAATCACATTAAAGAGAAAGTGCTACTGAGCAGGAGAAAGGGGGAGAGAACAGGAAGAGGCTGGGAGTAAGGGAAAGATGGGAAAAAGTTAGAATAGGAAGGGGGAAAGAGGCTGAAGTAAAAAAAGTAAGGAAACAAAGTAATCAACTAAAATTTTGGGTGGTATGGTATGGTTTAGTTGAATTTTTTAGTTTAAAAAAAAATCACATTTTCTTATAATTATAAATCATTTAAACTAGTACATGGGTGCTATAGAAAAGCACAAAAAGGGCAAGCAGGGGTTATGAGTGGAGTAGCCTAGTGGATAGAGCAGTGGGCCATGAACCAGGGATCAAATTCCCACTGCTGCTCTTTGGGACAGTGGGCAAGTCACTTTACCCTTTGATGCTTCAGGTACAAAATTAGCTTGTAAGCCCCCTGGGTACAAGGAAATACCTACAGTTTCAATGTATCAGACTAAGGAATGTTGTTTCCTGCTTATACTGTTTCATTGTAAACCGGTTTGATATGCATTTAATGCATGAAAATCGGTATATAAAAATAAAAATTAAAAATAAATGTAATCCACTTTGAGGTACCAAAAAGTGGAATATAAAAAAGCCTAAGAAATGTGCTAGCCTACATCAGCACTGGCACCTCATGCTACTGAAGATTTCTGGTAGAATTCTGGAGGGTTGCAAGTAGCTTGAATTAATGGCATGACATAGCAATCCAAGACAAGGAGGACTGGGAGCCAAGAAGAGACCTAGTCAAGAGTGACCTCTAACAGGCTTCATACCGGTCCCCGACACAAGCAGGCAGCTATGTATGAACTCTCAGATCAGATGTATTTTACCTTTATTGCTGACTACAAAGGAAAAATCCATTTTAGTATGGCTCTGTAATCAAGCCAATTGAACACAAGACATACTATTCAGAGTAAAAATGCTGGACTAGTTCATATGCTCTGCCTCCAATCCCTCATGTGGCCCTTATGCTGTAGAACAGCAGCTCACTTTTCTAAGACTAAAACAAATATTATTAAAAAAAAAAGCACCTAATAACTGTAGGCACTTTACAATATGTAAAGGTGGCTGTCTATGCTTTCAAATATATGTAATTTTTCCATAAAGGGACCTTGAGTTTCAGTTTGCCTTTTTTTCCCCCAGGGAATTTATCAGGGTTTATTATGACATGAACAGAAACAAGAGAAAATGAGTGAAAACAAATTACTCAAATTCCGGATAAATATCGGAATATATTTTGATGGACAGAAGCCAAGACAGTAAAATAAGCAGATTCTCTTACCCATCCACTTACCAGCATCCCCCCCCCGCAGCATTCAGTCTTTACTACTTACTAATGGTAGCTCCAGGCTTCTCCTCTCTCTTTCGGCAGCATGCTTGTTCAGGGTCCCGCACACTGCACTTCTGCTTTTGTGCGAGGACAGGGAGTCTGCCAGTAAGGACCTGCTTCAAATGCTGCATTCGCAGCACCAGACAGCAGGCACTTTGTTTGGTGGATGAGGAGGCAGGATTTGAAATGCCATCTAAGCAGTACTGGAGGGTGACTACTTTCACTGGTTGAGAGCAAGACTTTGTCCTTAATAGCTGGAGGCCTACAAATAGTGAATCTGCAGCTCTGGAGCTGCTCCTTTAAATTGTCCTAAATTAAGGTTGAAAATCTGTTTAAACTGAAAACGAAGACCCCTTAAGTCTGTCAGCATAAAAAAATTAAAAAAAAAAAAACAAAAAAAAAAATTCTATTCCTCCCCCTTCTAACCAGCCATACAATCTAGCAATCACTTCTCACTCACAAACACTGCCCCCTTCCCTTCTCTCACAGACACATATCCTCAGGTAATCCCCCATCTTCTCAAAATGATCCTCCATTGTTCTATCTGCTCCAGGTTCACCACCCACACCATTCTTGTCCCCAAAGGATAGGAGAGGAGGGGTTGATTAGGAAGCAGAATAGCTCTTTTGTGCAATGCTATGTCTGCTCCAGGCAGATCCTCATCGTGTCCCCACCCCATATCCTGCAAACTACCTGGAAGAGGTGAGTAGGGGAGAGGTTATATCAGGAAGCTGAAGGCTAATCTCTTCAGAGATTTGTCACAGCTAGAAGGCCTGCTGCTCCCTGATTTTTTACACCCTAGACCAGAGCTTTCCAAACTTTTCATGTTGGTGACACACTTTTTAAACTAAATTTCGTGACATAGTAATTCAGTCCTACTAGCAAACCAGAGGTTAAACGAAATGTATTTTGACAATTTATGTATGTTTCCTTAAATATACACATAATAAAATGTTTCACGACACAACCTATCTTGTGAAAACCTCTCATTTATATTAAAAATATATAATATTCCAAGATTAATGTTTGTTTTTATTATTGTTACTCATAAATTATAACTAAGTTATTGTATTATTCAATTTACCTATTTATGGGATGAACACAACTTTTGAATATTTGGTGTTAATAAAAAAAAGTCCAAAGGGTCTTCTGCATAATTTTAAAAAGCTGGCCAGTTTCACACTACATAATTGATAGCCATATAGAATTAGTTGAATGAGGCTATGAGAGTGAAGTCTGGAATATATAGGAAGGAACAGAATGTCCATATAAATCCTGCACCTCCAGTTCTGTAACTCTGGGGGAGTTTCAGTGGATGCACAAACAATGGAGCTTGGATGTTTCCCTTACAGCTCATTGTACTAAAAGATATTTTCAAATTCTAGTGTCACCTCACAGTAACAGCAGCACAAACACCTTCCACTGCCCAGGCACATTGTGAACACAAAACCTCACAAAAAGACACCCAAAATCTATACTGCAATCCCATTGTAACATAACAGTAATAACACCAAGGACTCAAACAATAACCTTACCCTTGAAAGAGCAAGGGTAAATATTACACTGGGTCCTAGAATACCAATACACCACCTACTGAGGAAACAAAACAAACCAGATTGCTATAGATCCCTATGATAGCAGAGTCTCTCATCATGGTCACACACACAGAGCAGAGACAGACGTTCACCAAATACAGAATACAAAATAAAGGAGCACAAATTAGACAAAAACTGAAACGGAAACCCCAAGAAGCCAGACTGTATATTAACAATGGAAAAACAGAACCACCATTCCTCATAAAACAAAAAATCAAGAAACAAAGCATCAGCTTTAATAGTAAAACCATACTAATAAAAGAATACTTTAAAACTACTGATAAATAGAATTTCTATTCATTAAAATCATATACATTTTTTACAAATTTCAAAACAGCACATATATCAAATAACACCCAATAATTAAAACTAATAAGGATTGTGATTTCCAGTCACCCTGATATTATCAAGGATTAGGAGGTTATCCTCTCACCCTCACACATACTGACATGTCCATTCTCTCTCACACATACATACACATTCATGCTCTTATACCCACCATAACCTCTCGCTCTCAGACACTGACACACTCTCAGGCTCTAAGACACTCTCTCCCCCTCCACAAACATACTCCCCTATATTCTCTCATACACACTCATGCTCTCACTCTCTCTGGCTCCCTCACATACACACCCAGGCAAGCTCCCAATCATTCTCACACACTGAAACTGACCCCCAGGCAGGCTCCCATTCTTTCACACCACTCCCTCACCATCCCCCAGGCATGCACACACATTCGTTCTCACACACACAGACCCCCAAGGCAGGCACCAATTCATTCACTCACACACTTCCCCCAGGAAGATACCCATTCATACACATGCAAACACTAAAGGCAGACCCCTCTCTTTTGCCAGCAACCTCGGAGCCTCTCTCTCATTCCTCTGCTGCCACTGATGCCGCGTGGTTATTGGGGAGGCGGAGATTGCTGCTACTGGCACTGAAGCCCATTCTGCTGCCTCCTCTGTGCAGGCCCCATGGGGGTTTCTGCTTCCTCCATGTTGATCTCATACATTGTGAGATCTGCATAGAGAAAGTGCTACTCTTGCACATTCCCAAAGATTACACGTGCCAATCAGTAAAAAGTTTTTGGGTTTTTTTTACCTTTGCTGTCTGATCTTAGTTTTCTAATCTGTTGGTCACAGGCTTTTTTGTTCCACCTCCCCTTATTTTTTTTTTGCCATTTCCTTTCATATTGTCTTTTTTTCTATCTTCTTCCCTCAAACACACAGTAAGGTTCTCATTCTCACATGCTCTCTCTCATACAATCATTCATACACAGTCTCTCTCTTGCACATGCTGTCTGACACACACAGTCTCTCAACTCATCTCTCTTACCTCTGGGCCTCCTCTTCACAGGTCGCTGCAGGATGGGCTCTGCGGCGGCCCTGATCTTCTCGGGCTGATCCGCAGCAGGAACCCTGCTACCGGGCCTCCCCCTCTTCTCAGCCTGCTGCAACAATGCTGCTCCTCCTTCCTGCCCAAGTGGCTCCAGCAAAATGTTTCTTCCGGGGCCGCGTGGGCAGGAAGGAGGAGGAGGAGCACCTGAACGTTTAAATGTGACCTTTTTCTTCGTGCCGTGGTGACGTGAGCTCCACCACGGCCCTGCCGATCTTCCTGCTGTGTGTCTCCGGCACAGCACACTGATACTTTACTACTCAGCCGCCAGTGGGATGAGGTCCACCGGCAGCCGCATTGGCTCCCACTTGCTCTGCTCCGTCACATGCACCAGGCTTGCGCGACACACTGAAGTGTTGCGACACACTTTGGAAAGCTCTGCCCTAGACACATGTCTAGTGTGCTTAACAATTCTAACCAACCCCCCCCCCCAAGACTACACATACCAAATCAACACATCACATCCCTCACCCCCAAAGAGTCAGGGGAAATATTTGATGCAGCTTCTCAGTTACTAGATGATACATTTAAGACAAATAGGGGAATTTTTTTTTTTTTTTTAAAGGCTTGATCTTTGAAAATATTGATCTAATGTTTCTGGTTTTCAAAATCATTTGAGAATGGTATTTTCTTCCTGCCAAATGTGGTGACTTGAACATAAGATTGGTCATACTGGGTCAAACCAAAGATCCAGCAAGCCCAGTATGCAATAGTGGCCAATCCAGGTGACAAGTACCTGGCAGGATCCCAAAAGATTGATAGATTCCATGCTGCTTATCCCAGGGTTAAGTAGTAGATTTACCCTTGTCCATCTTAGTAATGGTTTATGGACTTTCTTCCAGGAACTCGTCTAAATCTTTTTTTTAAACCCAGCTACTCTAAACAGTTTTCACCACTTCCTCTGGCAACAAATTCTACAGTTTAATTATACATTGAGTAAAAAAAAAAAATATTTTTTTTTCTATGTGAAATTGTTAGAAGCTGTTTGAATGCTGACCACTGCTTCATTACAAAAGCCCCCTCATCATTAAAGTACTTTTGGTCCATACCAATGCAGGGAGAGAAAACAGCGAAAAATAACTGAAGCAGTTGATGAGTGGCACCAAAAGGCACCTTCAAAGCCATCTCCACCACTCTTTCAAAGTACATACACACACACACACCGAAAAAAAAATTAAACACAGCTTCTCAATTCACACATATACTCACACACTTGCTCCAACCACTATCCCTGACAGCTATACTTGAAACCCCCCCACATTAAACCCCCCACCAATCCCTCACATCCCCATCCACACCTGCTTACAAAAAATACAGCCATACACCCCAACACCTTACTCACCTCAAAACACCACACACACATCAATTTCCCCTCATACACCCTCACACTCCTACTCTACTCCCATCTTATGCAAATACCCTACCCCTGTTACAAGTCTGTCTGCATGCTTTTTTTTTTTTACTTGTTTTATACCATGAGAATCCGTGCTCTCATGTTTGTCTTATGAATGGCTTATCTGCAAGTAGACATGGGTTAACATTCACAGTACACCAAATGTTCTTAAAAAGTGTTATCTGAAGTACTGTTCACCATCAAAAGTTCCTTATAACTTTTCAATGCACAATTACTGGTGTTTAAAAAACAAAAACACAAACCAACTTATACCGCAAATAAAAAAAATGTCTAAGCAGTCTAACAAAAAACATTCATAAAAACAGACAATACTCAAATACGACAAACATGCCAATGTCTGCCTACATATTTATAGTTTACACTCCAATACTAAAGTCCTTCAGATGCACTACTACATGCTATTTCTAAAACAACAACAACATTTGACCTTGCCAAATTCTGGAGTTCTGTAGGAAACTCTGCACCTGTTTCCAAGCAGAGTAGAAGTTCTCCACAGCTCGTCAGGTCTCATTTTCCTCACTTCATCTCAAACCTTTTTTAACCTCTTAGTCTTCTTTCAAACTTTTGTGAGTAACATTTTAACCAGACTGGAAAAATATGCCAAAACAGCTTCTGATTTAGGGGGTATTATGTTTTTTTCTGGGACACCAATCTTGAGGAAGAAAAAAAAAAAAAAAAAAGTCAAGGGCCTTGAAAAATGAAGACATTTTCAAAGGTCTAGAAGAGAAGACCTTTACCTTCCGTAAGATGACAACTTATGTATTCCCCTAATGCAGGAACTTTGATGGTTTCTGAAACCGGAGTAGTGTTAGGATGGTTCCAGGGATAACTTTACTTAAGTTTGAACTCTGATTATTTTGATTTTTAACTGCAAGAAAAATGTATAAAGTTTATAGGAAACCTATGATTATATAAAAAGGCATAGCAAAAGTTTGCTGAAACCATTGCAGGCATAAAGAAATGCCTGTCTTTAAGATGGTATCTTAAATCAGCAGCATAAGTTGAATAAGTGATATATGTAATAAAGGAGTTGTGTGTTGTATTGGAGCAGACTGGGAGGGAAATGGGGAAAGGACCTATCGAGTCGACATGCATGTTATAAAATAGGTGCGAGTCCATGTGCACGCACTGGGAACCACATGCGGGTTTTAAAATTTACTTTTAACTCTAGGTTCCTATGGCGATAAACCAGTCAATCCTAATTTCCTCGAAAACCAATAATTTTTGTCAATGTGCTATTTTTAATATTAGTATTGGTTATTCAGTATGTGATTATACCGGTTTACCAGGATATCAGGTGTTGATATTGATATTAGGCCATCCATGAATTCAGGGACAATTGGTTAAGCTTATTTCTTTTTAACCTGTTTTACTTTTTCTATGATAGTTCAGTACTCTTGCCATGTCATATTTAGTGGAGGGGAAAAGGGGGGGGGGGGTAATAACCTGAACTAAAATATTCTGCACTGATTACAAAAATAAATGTACACTTTGAAAATCATTAAACTCGTCTTGAGAGAAAAACATTGTATGCTATACATGAAAAGTATCAGGATGTAACCTGATTTGAGCTCTGGTCTGGAATGGTAAGCTGCTATATATAAATCCAAACCACAACTAAGAGAAAAGCATAGATTGCCTGGGATACAGTACATATGTGGCCCTTCTGCCTACCAACTTACAATCAGGCCAATAAAGTACAGCCGCGATTGGACACACATTTGACTCGCTGGCTTTACCCCTTATTCAATATGGGGTAATAGCGCGTCGAAAACGTGCGTCCAACTCCCCCGAACCTAATAGTGCCCGCAACATGCAAATGCACGTTGATGGCCCTATTAGGTATTCCCACACGATACAGTAAGTAAATTGTGCAACCAAGCCGCACATTTTACTTTAAGAAATTAGCGCCTACCCAAAGGTAGGCATTAATTTCTGCCGGCGCCGGGGAAGTGCACAGAAAAGCAGTAACAACTGCTTTTCTGTGCACCCTCCGACTTAATATCATGGCGATATTAAGTCAGAGGCCCCAAAAGTTAAAAAAAAAAAAAAAAAAAAAAAAGTAAAAAATAAAAAAAAATTTTAAATGGACCCGCGGCTTGAAAACCGGATGCTCAATTTTGCTAGCATACAGTTTCCGAACTGGTGGCTGTCAGCGGGCTCGAGAACAGACACCGGCAAAATTGAGCGTCAGCTGTCAAACTCGCTGACAGCCGCCGCTCTTGTCCAAAAATAGGCGCTAGGGACGTGCGAGTGTCCCTAGCACCTCTTTTTGCCGTGGACCCTAATTTAAATAAGTTTACTGTATCACGCGCACAGGAGTGTATGTCCTGTGTGTGTGCCAGGAGAGTGGGCGCTTGCCCACTCTCCCTCGATTTTTACTGTATTGGCCCGAATGGTAGAAAGCTGCCCTTTTTCTACATAAAACCACCAAGCTTACTGCACCCAGAGCAGCTAAACAAAATTCTTAGCAAGAAACTTTAGAAAGGCAAAATTTTGTAGTTGGAAAATGTAATAGACAAATTATATTTCCTGCATAAGCATCATGCAGGCTTCTTTATTCTATCATAAGTCAGTAAGCTCCACTCAGTCACTGCTAAAAAAGGAACCCACTGCATAACATTTCAAGAGTATAAACAGCTAGCAGTAATAACATTATTTAAATTTGTCAAAATAGATATTTTAAAAAGTTATCTGAAATTCTTGAAACCATCATTCTCCTTTCAAAATGGCAGTAAAAACCTGGAAAGGTCATTTGTGGGTAAGCAGTTTCTAAACACACTACCAGCTAAACAGGAACTTCCAGTTAAGCCAAAAAGAGTTTATATACAGATATATATATATATTTTTTTAATTCCCCATGACAGCGTGCTCAAAAACAGCTGTGACAGGCCATCAGTCGGGCCTCGTGGCATTCTCTCTAGAGATCCCCCTCCTCTTCTAAAAAGATGTCCTGTTTACTAAAGGAGCAAAAAATTAAATCCAATTATCTTTATTTTATCCACCCAGCAACCAAAAGATTAAAAACAAAACAAAACACGCTTAGGCCATCAACAGAACGACATGCAATTGCTGGTGAGAGTCCTCACAGAGGAAAAATATAAAAATGCAGCGAGACCCGACGGGGGCTTGCGGCCACAGCCCCTCCCTGAACGCCTTGTCCCACCAGGCACCTACCTTAAGGCGTTTCACCACCTCATCGTTAGTGATTTTGTCTGTAATCTCTTTGACACCAGGAGGATAAATAATTTTTGCATCCGCAGGTTTTTGCTTTCCGGGGAACTCCATGCTGATTTAACTTTTTCTTTCTACAGTCCTCTGCTGGCCTCTATCGGTCAAAAAACAAAAGGTCAGCGAGATGAAGGATGACTTTTCTAATCACTTTTATAAAAATATTACCTATATAATATACATATATGGCTCACAAACAGGCGAAAGGAAAGGCATCAGTGTATAAAGTAAGCCTCAGCCATTCCTGGAGCTCACAAATTCTCCTGGTTGTTTGGACGCAACTCCTTCCCCTAAACACCCATCGTCCACAGGCCAGAATTACACAAATTAGGAACTTGCAGCCATAATTTTATAATAAAATTTCAAGAACAAAATAAAAAAAACCCCACTCTGCCTTACCCTCTAGAAACCTGGGGGAGGGAGAGAAACCACAGCTCCCAACACATCCCTTCTCGAAACAGAGTGCAGGCCTGAAACGTTAGGCCTCAAAACTACCAGGTGAGGCGGCAGCGAAAGAAGAGGAACTGGGAGCAAAAACTCCAACAAGCAATACTTTCTACAGCCATAAAGAAACCAGCAAAGACCATTCGGCTTGGGTACTAAAATAAGGAAAAATAATAATTAATAATCCGTATACATCTGTCCCACCTGCGAAAGTGGAAACGGCGCCGCAGGCGCAAGGAAAGCGTCACTGTGCACTTCCCATTTGAGCGTTGCCAATCTCACTTATTTACCGCGAGATTAGGCTTCTTTTAATAATCATTCGCGTTTTTCTTCCCGATTCGCGGGTTGCTTTTAATTGGGCTATTTTCCCTGCCAGTCGCGTTTTTTTGCGCTTGTTGGGCGGGATTTGTGCTCTGATGTTGCAGTGATTGGCTGCTGCGATGAAGCCTGTCCATAGCAGGTACACCCTAAATTATTGCAGCAGTAAGCCAATCAGAGCGGTAAACCTTCCGGAGGTGGACGTGTGGCTTTTGTTTACTTCCTGGGCGAGCTCTGCCGGTTATTGCTTAAGTCTTTGACCGGCCAGGGCTCTAAGCTTCCTTTACTATTCCTCCTCGGTGGAGCGCTTTTGTACTCCTTAGTCTACCCAGAGACACCTCTTTTTCCCTTCTTGACTCCGCCCCCCTGTGCAGAGTAGAAACGTCTTCTTTCCTGATCTTCTCTCCTGTAGGGCAGCCCAGCCAACCCTCCCTGCTTCTGCAGTAGCTCTCTCCGGGTACCTTTTTTTCCTGCCTTTCCAGACCCAGAGAAAACTAAGAGTCTCAATTTATATCTTTTTCCTTGCCTTCTGAGGGATGGTGCAGGCTGCAGGCGGGGCTCAGCCCGGAGAGAGGAGCTGCACAGGTCGGGAGTTCGTTGGTTTGCCTCGTTTGTCTACCCTTTTTCTTTTTTGCTTTGGTTTGAATTTCCTCCCCCTCCCCCAGTGGCTTTCCAGCTGTGCTGCCTGCCCAGGTTTCTGTCCTGCATCCCCTAATTGTTCACAGACCCTTGTGTGTATGTGTGGGAGTGGCCCTCCCCCTCCCCCTCCCCTGATTAGGCTGCAGTAAGCCGTCTTCAGGTTTTTCTTTTTGTTTCTTTCAACTTCCCCTCTCTCCCTCCCAAGGACAGCTTGCGCAGGTTAAGCAAGCACAGCTAAGGGAAGTAGGTTTAGCTTGTGTGCTCTTTAACACAGGTGCCATAGTCCTCGCTTCTCTAACCCAGGGGTCCCCAACCACTGGTCCGTGGACCGGGCCGTTGGGGTTTTTTTGTCGGTCCGTGGCACTGCCGCAGACAGCACTAAACACTGACAGTGTGCTCTGCGGCGGCTCAGAGCACACTTTGTGAGGTGGATGCTGCCCAGGGCTGGTGGAAGCACAGCATTAGGGGACGCCGAGCCGCTGGTGGACCTCATCCCACTGGTGGCTGAGCGGTGAACTACTGATGTTCTGTGTGCCGGATACACACAGCAAGAAGATCAGCAGGGCCGTGGTGGAGCTCACCTCACCATGGCCCGAAGAAAAAGGTCATGTCTAAATGTGCAGGTGCTCCTCCTTCCTGCCTGCCTGGCCCAGAAGAAAAACATTGCCAGAGCCGTACCGGCAGGAAGGAAGAGGAGGAGTAGCAGCAGCATCAGCTGCGTGCAGAAGAGGAGCAGTGTGGCCTGAGAAGACCAGGACCGCTGTAGAGCCCATCCTGTGGTGACCAGTAAAGAAGAGGCTGAGGGCCTGTAGAGTGTGTATGTGTGCATGTGTGGGAGTGAGTTGAGAGACTGTGTGGGAGTGAAGACCTGAATGTTTGCAGAGACAGCATGTGTGAGCCTGTGCTTGAGAGAGACAGCAAGTGCCAGTGAGAGAGAGCCTGTGTGTGTGAGACTCGGACAGCAAGTGCCAGTGAGAGACTGTGTGAATGATTGTATAAGAGAGCATGTGAGAGTGAGAATGAGAACCTGACTGTGTGTGGGGGCAGAAGACAGAAGGAGAGAAAAGCAATAGAAGAAAAGACAATATAAAAGGAATTGGTAAAAAAATAAGAAAGGGAAGGTGGAAAAAAAAAGCCTGTGACCAATCGATTAGAAAACTAAGATCAGACAGCAAATGTAAAAAAAAAAAAAAATTTCTTTACTGATTGGCACATGTAATCTTTGGGAATGTGCAAGAGTAGCACTTTCTCTATGTCGATCTCACAATGTACGAGATCAGCATGGAGTAACTGAAAGTCCACGAAGCCTGCACAGAGGAGGCAGCAGAATGGGCTTCAGTGCCAGTAGCAGCAATCAGCACCTCCCCAATAGCCACGCGGCAGCAGTGACAGTGGCAGCAGAGGAATGAGAGAGGCTCTGAGGTTGCTGGCAAAAGAAAGAGAGTGGAGTCTCTGCCTTTAGTGTGTGCATGTGTATGAATGGGAGTCTGTGTGTGTGTATATGCATGCATGCATGGGTGCTGCCTGAGGGTGTGTCTGTGTATGAGAATGAATGGGTGTCTTCCTGGGGTTTGTATGTGTGAGAATAGGTGGCTGCCTGTGTGTGGTGTATGTGTGTGTGTGTGTGTGTGAGAATAAATTGGTGCCTGCCTGGGGGTCTGTGTATGTGTGTGAGAATGAATGTGTGCATGCCTGGGGGATGGGGAGGGAGTGGTGTGAAAATGAATGGGAGCCTGCCTGGGGTTCAGTGTGAAAATGACTGGGAGCTTGCCTGGGTGTGTGCATCCCCAGGATGCAGTAAGAGCTCATTGCCCCTTGCAGCTCAGGTATAAAAGATCGGATCTCTGCCATGTTAGGACTGCTGTAAGTAAGAGGCAGAGAAATGGGAGCAGGCAATAGGTAAGCAAGGAAGGCAGGGTCCTGAACTTAAATGTAATCCTGTGCGCTGAGCTTAGCCCAGGTCTTAGCTCTCATTTTCGGGTGCATCTTTCAGCACTGGCATGACCGTAGTAATTAAATAAGTATGCACTAAAATCCAACCCCCTCCATAACCCTGCCTCATATGACCAAAGCCCCGCCCCTGTCCCACCCCCACCCTGCCCTGCCGGGCCATGGAAAAATGGTCTTGCTTGAAGCTGGTCCCTGGTGCAAAAAAGGTTGGGGACCACTGCTCTAACCCCCTCCCCTCCCTCCCAACAGGCTGACTTCTAAGCCATAGTTTGTTTTCTCCTCCCCCGTTGGCTTTCCCTAGCACACGCCCTCTCCAGTGCTCCTTCTTTTTTTCTTCCCTTGACACTTTTTTTTTTTCCTTTCCCCTTCCTTGGTATCTCCCCACTAGCAGGCAACATGCCAAGGAGAGGTCAGAGGAGGAAAGCGGAGGGAAGGGATCCTTCGAACTTCCCTCCTGTACTTGAGGTACTTCGAACCACAGGGCACATCCCACCAGCAGTGCCCACCATAACCATAGCAGGGGCAGGGACTCCCACTCCGTACTTGGTCCCCTTGCTTCCCATACCCCCTGCACCGGGACCCCTTTTTTGCAAGGGCACGGGGAAGGGACAACCACCCCTGCCTCTCTCACATTACCAGCTTTGTCCAAAGGCCCAAACACGCCTGACCTTTTTTCAGCAGTACCGTCCACCATGGCAGACCTGGTGACCAAGGTACCGGCCTCTAGGCTCATTTCCACCTACAAAGAGGTAGGCGATCTATGATAGCCGTAAGGATAAACACAAACAATAGATGCCTGATCTTTTTCCAAATGTTTATTAAGCAGAGACGTGTTCAAAAATCGCCCGACTCAGGCCGAGTTACGCGGTTCAAAAACCGCTGCCTCAGGGGCTTCAACACTCCACAGTTATGAAAAAATCTCAGTAGCAGCAGAGACCGGGAGTGAAGTGCTGTTTGCAGAAGCATTGCTGACAGTAATTGACTGTACATCGGATGAGAAATACACTACTGAGATTTTTTCATAACTGTGGAGTGTTGAAGCCCCTGAGGCAGCGGTTTTTGAACTGCGAAACTCGGCCTGAGTCGGGCGATTTTTGAACACGTCTCTGCTTAATAAACATTTGGAAAAAGATCAGGCATCTATTGTTTGTGTTTATCATTTCCACCTACTCCATGCATGGTCCCATCATTCACACCATGCCAGGCGCTGCGCCGCTTACTCTAGTAAGCGGCGCAGGCCTCCCTTTGCGGAAGCCCCCAGTGCCGCACAGAGACATGAGTAGTATTATTATGCCATTCTATTTTCTACCCTCTCTCCCTTGCTCCTTTTCCCACCCTAACCTCATTCCCTCCTCAATCTCCTTCTTCACCTTACCTGCCCACCCTTACCCATCATGATATTAAGTAGCTTTAAATAACAGAAATGCCTTCGGTGCAATATAGAAATTGTATCCACACTCAGAACCGGTATTGGTTTAGATACTATTTAGTTTTTGTGTTGGTTTGTTAAGGTTTAATAGTTACATCAATATTTTAATTGTATGTTATACTTTATTGGATGGTCCACAGTCTGTTCAGCCTGTTTTCCGTCAAAACTGTTATATGGAATTTAGTTTATTTAATACCTATTAATAATGTCAATGTAAAGCCTGTTGCTAAGTTATTGTTAAATGTAAACCGCGGTGATGTATTTCTTTACGTACTGCGGTATATAAAAACCCTTAAATAAATAAATAAATATCCCTCAGTGCTTTTTTTCCCGCTAGTGAGCGAAGCACGAGGAGGGATTGCAGGGGGGTATCAGGTGCCTCAGCATCAGTGATTACTCCCTCTGCCAAGACTGATACGGAGGGCACAGTGGAGGGCAACCGGGTGGGGGGAAGGAACTCTTGCCCATTGGTAACTGCTGTCCCTGCCCCCGTTGATTCCACGCCAGTGACTGATGCCGCCGTCGCTACCCTACCTGTTCCGACGGAAAGTGAAGCCATCTCAGCGGCCGGAGTCCCCATCATAGAGGGCCGACCCCAAAAACCAGGGGGTAAGAGGAAACAGAAAACTAGAACGTACAAGGTGTGTAGTTCCGGGGAGGTCGACGGCCCAGTGCCGGGGCCCGCTCCGCCCACCAAGCCCTACGTGACAGCGAGGAGGACACAGGTATTGAGTCCCTGCCGCCCAGGGCCGGCATCGGGCACAGGCACAGGGTCAAGTGTCCGATTCTGCCAGGGGAGGACCCACAGGACTACGTGTTGGTGATGGCAAAGTTGGTGGGCCCCAGGAGCATCATTTCCTGTGGCAAGA